>NC_085846.1:55652066-56852066 GCF_035594765.1 Anolis carolinensis
ATTCCAGCTTTTGTCCTTCAAAGCTGTGAGCGACCACGCTTTAATGCCTGCAGGTTGACCATGCATTGTTATTATCCAGTCTTCATGTTCACATCATGTGTCATCTGACCAAAGGAGAGTCTACAAAGTGAAAGCCTCATGCAAAATTTATGCTTATATGGCTGTTTCAGTCAGTGGAAAAATCAATACTGCAGGCTTGATGCACAGAAATGACTGAGTGCTCTCTGACTGACACTAAAAGCACTGGGAGATTGAGGGGCTGCATTTTCTGTTCCAAGGAATCGAGTGTATTAGAGCTCTCATAATAGTCTGCTCACCTTATATTAGCCTTTCCTTGGGATTATTTTTTGATAACAATTATGATTGTGGGGTTTAAGGCAATTACACTATTACAAAGAAAAAAACCTTGCTTTTTATGTCCTGTAAAGCTGTCATATATTTCATACCACAACTGCCTTCCAATTATTTTTGCTAGAATGCACTTTGGAAGCAAAATGTCCTAACGGATATATATTAGCCTTTTATGTTTTATAAATAAAAATCAAAGCCATAAAGTGATCCTTCAGAAGATGCTTCTCATTTGCTCAGATGTAATTTTTAAAACAGTTCCATAAGTCCAAAATAGAGGCAGAAAGAGAGAGGGAGAATAAGAGAAAGAGGACAGAGGAAATGAGAGAATGAGAGAGTGAGAAAGGGAAAGAGAGAGAGAAAGTCGTGGGTTAATGGTCGCATCACATGGGCCGCCGGAATTGCCATGCATCATGGCAAATCCGGCGGTGCCCAGTGTGGGAAACCCGTAACCTTATGTCCTGCATTGGCTGGTTTCCCCCCGTTGACTCCAATTGAACATGGGAAGCCTCTGGTGTTGTTGCGACAGTGACATGACTTGGTTTCTCTATAGTTTTACAGCGGAGCCCGCCGGAAGTAATTCTGCATTGTGGGATGGCAGCCAGTAGGCTCCATTGTAAAACTATAGAGGAATCAGCTCATGCCGCCAAAGAGCACCTCGTCTGATGAGGTTGATGTGTCAGTACAATAAAACCCCGCTAAATCGAGCCCCGCTCATCCGAGCGTCCGGGCAATTCGAGCCAAATTCTTCCCCCCCTCACTCACCCCACCAGATCCCAGTGCTGCCGGAATCCAGCTGGGTGAGTGAGTGAGCGAGGGATGGAGGGTGGGCTCTCTCGCTCGCTCCTCCGCCATGCTGGGCACCGGTGCTGCCAGCCCCCCCAGCATGGCGAAGGAGCCGAGGCATGGGCGGGTGGGAGAAGGCCTCAAAAGTCCTCCTCGCTCACCCGCTCGCTATCTCGCTCCTCCTCCATGCTGGGCGCCAGTGCTGCTGGCTCCAGCATGGCGAGGGAGCTGAGCCACGGGCAGGTGGGTGAGCGAGGAGGACTTTTGGAGCCCTCCTGGCTCACCCACTCTCTGCCTGGCTCCTCCTCCATGCTGGGCGACAGTGCTGCCGGCTCCAGCATGCGAGGGAGCCGAGGCACGGGCGGGTGGGTGAGCGAGGAGGACTTTTGGGGCCCTCCTCGCTCACCCACCCACTCGTGCCTCAGCTCCCTCGCTTGCTGGAGCCGGCAGCACCAACGTCAATGTTCAGTCAATGTTTTTAAAGTTAATGTTTTCAATAAATTGCAATGTTTTGATGCTAAATTAATAAATACAGTAATTGGCGCAGCTGGCTAGTAACCAGCTGCTATAAATCACTACTGACCGAAAGGTCATGAGTTCGAAGCCCGTGTCGGGTTAAGCCTCCGACCATTAATAGCCCCGGCTTGCTGTTGACCTATGCAGCCCTGAAAGACAGTTGCATCTGTCAAGTAGGGAAATTTAGGTACGCTTTATGCGGAAGGCTAATTTAACTAATTTACAACATCGTAAAACTGCCAGCAAAACACGAGGAAAGGAATGAGGAAGTACAGCCACTAGTGGACAGTGAAGCAACAGCTCCCCCTGTGGCCGGAATCGTGAAGCTGGAAAAAAAGTTAAATGCCTCTGTGTCTGTCTATATATGTTGTTTGTCTGTTGGCATTGAATGTTTGCCATATATGTGTTCATTGTAATCCGCCCTGAGTCCCCTTCGGGGTGAGAAGGGTGGAATATAAATACTGTAAATAAATAAATAAATAAATAAATACTACATAACTTTACCGTGTATTGAACTGCTTTTTCTGTGGGTTTGTTGCAATACATTATGTTTTGGTGCTAAATTAATAAATACAGTATTTACTACATAACTTTATTGTGTATTGAACTGCTTTTTCTGTGTATTTACTGCAAAACATGATGTTTTGGTGCTTAATTTGTAAAATCATAACAAAATGTGACATTTAATAGGCTTTTCCTTAATCCCTCCTTGAAATCCAAGTTATTCGCTAATCCAAGCTTCTGCTGGCCCGTTTAGCTTGGATGAGTGAGACTCTACTGTAATTGTTTAAAGAGTCAATGCTACATGGTAAGTTTACACAGGACACAAGTGGAGTTTAATTAAATAAAGATAGCAATGCAGTCTTGTGGAAAGAACTCGTGTGTTCGCATGCATAAACGTGTGTATATCTGTATGCAACACACACATATGATTAAGGGCCAGAAATAAGCATTATATAATTTGGATAAGAATCTATCAATATTTCTTGATCAGTAAGACAGGAATCAGTATCAAACTGATACTAGAGATCCAGTGTTTATACTTTTGAGATAGTCCAGGACATAAAGATAGGTTTTTAAAAAGATGATTTCTATTAAGATGATTTCTATTCTGGTGCTTTTGGCTCGTTATTGAAAACAAAGAATTCTAATTGAATTGTTCAGTATGTTAATTTACATGAAGATATAAAAGTTTAATTGGGCTCACCAAGCATATTTCCTACTACGCATTCTTATGTCATAATGTTTTCACCTTGTCAGAAAGCATCACACCTGGTCCTACATACATTAATGACATTTTCACATACAGTAGAGTCTCACTTATCCAAGCCTCGCTTATCCAAGCTTCTGGATTATCCAAGCCATTTTTGTAGTCAATGTTTTCAATACATCGTGATATTTTTATGCTAAATTTGTCAATACAGTAATTATAACATAACATTACAGCGTATTGAACTACCTTTTCTGTCAAATTTGTTGTAAAACATGATGTTTTGGTGCTTAATTTGTAAAATCATAACCTAATTTGATGTTTAATAGGTTTTTTCTTAATCCCTCCTTATTATCCAAGATATTCGCTTATCCAAGCTTCTGCTGGCCCGTTTAGCTTGGATAAGTGAGACTCTACTGTATTAGATGTCAGCAATACCCGTTGAATCCCAGCTGAGGAAGAGCTATTGCCTATCTTGTAAAAACGACATGAGTGTGTGTATAGGTTTAAGAAAGACTGCAATTTTACCAGAGACTATAAGAATTGCCAATGTGATGGCTGGAGTGTGAAACTATGCCCCTGGGTTCAAATCCCTGCTCAGCCATGGAAACCCACTAAGCAACCCTGGGCAAATCCTCTCTCTCAGCCTCAGAAGAAGGCAAAAGCAAACTCTGCCTCCTAAACAAATCTTGCTAAGTTTATCAAAACTCGTTGCCAACAGCTTTCACTTTGTGTTGTCGAAGGCTTTCATGGCCAGAATCATGGGGTTCCTGTGAGTTTTTCAGGCTGTACGGACATGTTCCAGAAGCATTCTCTCTTGACATTTCACTCACATCTATGGCAGGCATCCTCAGAGGTTGTGAGGTCTTTTGGAAACTACACAAGTGAGGTTTATATATCTGTGGAATGTCCAGGGTGGGAGATAGAAATCTTGTCTGTTTGAGGTAAGTATGAATGTTGCAATTAGCCACCTTGATTAGCATTGAATGGCTAAAAACAGGGGAATTCCAGACAGGAAACAATCAGAGCCAGCTAACATCTCTCAACAAAGGATCTCCCCAGGCAGGAAGCAGCTAGGCTTTGAAGCTGCAATGCTATTCAATGCTAATCAGGACAGCCAATTGCAACATTCACACTTTCCTCAATGCTTCTGGAACATGGCCATACAGCCTGGAAAACTCACAGCAACCCAGATTTCACTTTTCTTACACAAGTCGTGTATATAAGGGCCTTCCTACACAGCTACAGGCACTAAAATCTGACCTGAATCCAGGTCAAGATGCCTAGAAAACATTACCCCTCCCTCCCATGCGATATCCAATATGAATCCAGATGGAAACATCATGATTAAAAAAACTCACCGGAAGTTCCAGATCAAGCCATAAAATCTGCTGGAGCTGATCTGTGTATAAATACTTAATTGCTTCCAATTGAAACCAACATGCAGAGTACTTATGTAGACAGGGCTAATGCTGGAACAGTCCGAAATGATCTCTATAATCCACAGTCCGAAATGCTAAAAAATATACTGTTGATCATAGCCAGGCCAATACATTTGCTTCTTAAAGCAAAGGATTAAGATGTGCTCCTTTCCTCAAAGCCATATAGATGTTGACTTCAGTCGCAGTTAAACTAGCTCATCACTGGTAATGGGACAACTTCATTAACTTCAAATATGTTTTGATGGATTTGAACTGTGAATTTTTAGTGCTGTTTGTGTTTAATTCTGTTTTAATGTTTGCATATTTGTATATTTTAAATTATATACAAATGCTTTTATGTCAACCACTTTGATTCCCTTTAGGGAGATAAAGCAGGGTATAAATATAATAATAATAATAATAATAATAATAATCATCATCATCATCATCATCATCATCATCATCATCATCATCGTCATCATCATTCTCCTCCTCCTCCTCAATCAAAGCTCCTGAGAACATAATAGAAGATGCCCAGAAGACCATGTGTCACAATTCAGCCTGCTACTTGTTCATTGCCTGCACAAACAAATGTGGTAATACAGCAGGAATGGTGTCAGTGTGCAGAGACATGCCATAGGTGTGGCCATAAATTGTGGCAAATCTGGTGGTGCTTATTGGGGGTGGGGAGAACCCATTGCTCTATGCCCCACATCGCCCAGATTCTCCTCTACCTCATCCCATCCAGCTTCCCCTGTTGATCCCAATGTGACGCGGAAGGCTTCCTGCGTTGCTGCCACAGTGACATACACCAGTTCCTTTTGAGTTTTGCAATGGAATCCCACTGGAAGTAGATGTGTGTTGCCAGATGGGAGTTGGTAGGCTCCATGGCAAAACTAAAGAGAAACTGGCATATGCCGCCAAAACTTACCCTATCTGATGAGTCATACCTCCTGGTATGGTTGACCTTCCACTTACTCATTAATTCTGACAAACACTGTCTATAAAGTATTAGAAAATAATTAGCAAGAATTCAAGGACATGGGAATGGCTGTTTGGCCAGAAGGTTAGGGAGAATGATTAGGAGTGCTCAGAGAAAACAGTGAAAGGGCCCGCCACTGCTGTACCTCAACATTCAACTCCTTAGGTAGCCACTCCACTATGCCTAATAGTAAGAATTGCCAACAAAAGATCCCTTCTCAGCCTAATACACACTAGATGGGTGTCATTTATAGTTATCTTAACAAGAAGCAGTTGGAGTAAAATGATAAAAAGGAATATATTAACTAGCAAGAGATCTTTGAATAGGATGAATGTAATAGCAATAATGATAATAATATCTGAGCATACTAAATCTGGACAATATCAAGCATGGACATGTGAAAAATATGGTTAGCAAAGAATATGCCCAACAGAAACAGATTTCGACCAAATTTTAAAATGGAAATTAGAAAAGGAAAAAGGCCTGATGGGTTTTACACAGCCGGGCTGTGGTGCAGGCTGTTGAGCAGCTGCAATAAATCACTCTGACCATGAGGTCATGAGCCCGTGGCAGGGTGAGCACCTGTCAATTAAAAATAAAAAATAGCCCCTGCTCGTTGCTGACCTAGCAGCCCGAAAGATAGTTGCATCTATCAAGTAGGAAATAAGGTACCACTTATAAAAGTGGGGAGGCAAGTTTAACTAATTTACAACGTTGGAATGAGGAAGTGCCGTCAGAGTGGATGATGAAGCAGCTGCTCCTCCTTGTGGCCAGAATCGAACATTCCCTCAGGAGAAGGTTAAATTGCCTCTGTGTCTGTCTGTCTCGGTCTCTGTTTGATGTTTTTATGGGCATTGAATGTTTGCCCTATGTGTGTATAATGTGATCCGCCCTGAGTCCCCTTCGGGGTGAGAAGGGCGGAATATAAATACTGTAAATAAATAAATTAATTAATAAATAAATGAATAAATAAGAAATTAATTGAAAAACAATATAAATTGAAACAAACATTGGCCGAGATGTGGAAAGAGGACATGAACATTAACGACTCTGACATTGAATACTGGATCAATTCAATTTAAAAAATCAAGCAGATAAGGATAAGAGAAACCCAAAGGAAAATACTGACTAAATGGTATAGAACCCCAATCCAATTAGCTTATATAACTAAAACAACCACAAAATTGTGTTGGCACGGATGTGGGAAAACTGGCTCCTGTATTCAAATGTGATAAAGTACAAAAATTTTATAGCAAGGTAAAGAAAGAAATTGAAGATTTAACAGGCCATAAATTGATTTTGAAAAATAAAGAATTCTTCATCCAGAAATTAGATAAGAACAAAATTACTAAGGACTGGGGGGAAATTATAAAATACATGATAGTTGCCGCTCAAGCAACAGTTGCCTTGGGTTGGAAAGAGCAAACAAAGTGGGAAGTTAAAAAAATGGTATGAATACCCAGCTGATTTTATGCTTCAGGATTATATCCTTGAAAGGAGAACTAAATATATATCAGGCTGAATCAAAAAGAATTGGGATCTGAAATGGGGAAGATTGATAGATAAAGTCAAAGGACAAAGAAAAAATATAGAACTAGCTGTGCCCGGCCACGCATTGCTGTGGCGTTGTCTGGTGGTGTTGGTGAGAAATTGTTGAGGTAGTGGTGGTATTGAATTGAGTGGCTGAGTGGCCATCTGTTGGGCGTGCTTGGATTGTGTCCTCTATGGCAGAATTGGGTTGGACTGGATTACCACAGTAATTATTTCATATTACAGTAGAATCTCACTTATCCAACATTCACTTATCCAGTGTTCTGGATTATCCAACGCAGTCTGCCTTTTAGTAGTCAATGTTTTTGTAGTCAATGTTTTAAATTCATTGTGATATTTTGGTGCTAAATTTGTAAATATAGTAATTACAACATAGCATTACTGAGTATTGAACTACTTTTTCTGTCAAATTTGTTGTATAACATGATGTTTGGTGCTTAATTTGTATAATCATAACGTAATTTGATGTTTAATAGGTTTTTCCTGAACCCCTTCTTATTATTATCCAACATATTCACTTATTCAACGTTCTGCCGGCCTGTTTATGTTGGATAAGTGAGACTCTACTGTATATTTATAATCTTATATTATCTGTTTAGAACTGGATTATATGAGGCCCCTTCTACACAGCTGTGTAAAATGCACACTGAAGTGAATTATCTGGCAGTGTGGACTCAAGATAATCCAGTTCAAAGCAGATAATATAAGATTATAAATGGAAGGGCCTTGAGTCTACACTGCCATATAATCCAGTTAAAATCAGATAATCTGTGGAAAATGCCTAAGTGAGGCCTAACTGTGCCTGTCCCCTGGGCTGAGTAGGTTGCTAGGAGACCAAGTGTGTGGAGGTTAGTCCTCTAACTGGCAGCAATTGGATAAAAACAATTATTCCTGTCCCTCTAATTAGGACTTTATTTTTCTTTTGTTTTTGTTGTATCAACCTAGAGCCGTGGATGATGGGTTGTGTTGTCAAATTTTGAGGTTGGGGGGCCTGTAGTTTTGTTGTTTTGTCCGGTGCCCTGATTCCATCACTCTTTTATATATATAGATTGAATCATTCTCTACTTGCGATTGATCAATTAAAATAATATCTGAATGAAAGAAAGTACTGAGCCCAGAGGGAGGGGGAGGGGTGAAAAACTACTTGACATAAATGGGAGATAAAAGTGGAATTAGCAAGTGTAATGTTACCGAGAATATGTGATTGGATGTGTATGTTGATGGATTTTGTTGTTGTTCTGGTGGTATTTACAATAAAAACATATTTTTTAAAAAAGAATATGCCTAAAGGGTCAGAAAATTTTGAAGAGCAAATTAAATGGCAGAAATATGATCAAGGCTATTAACACCTGGGCCATCCCCGTTATCAGATACACTGCTGGAATTGTGAACTGGACACAAGCAGAGCTGGATGTTCTGGACAGAAAAACAAGAAAACTGATGACAATCCACTACTCATTACACCCACATAGTGATGTCGACAGACTTTACCTGCCCAGAAAAAAAGGAGGGAGAAGGCTTCTGCAAGTGAAACAAATGGTAGAGGAAGAGAAACATCCACTGGCAGATTATGTGAAAAACAGTCAAGAACCAACATTGATGGAAGTCAATAGCAGAAAGTTGCTTAAAGTGCAAAAGACAAAGAGTGAATATCATAAAAATACAATGAAGAGCAGAAAAGAAAACTGGCAAAAGAAGGCTCTCCATGGACAGTTCCTGATTATAATTTCCTTCAGCTTCTGATAACAGCAGCAAGCTTCTACAAAAGGCTAAAAAGGAATGTCTTTCTAGAACTTTCTTTTCAAGTTGTGACCCCATGATGAGCACTCTTTTCTCCCATCTGGGAGCAAACACAAGTTCTTTTGAGGGCTTCTCAGCATCTCATCCTGTGAAAACATTCCCATGTCAGTCCAAAGGCAAAAAATCCTAAATGCCACAGATGCTGAATTGGACAAACGGAAATTATGTTATGGTGGGAGAGTTTCTATTCCATCAAGTTTTGGGGAAAACAGATAGAAATGATTAGTTGCAGGAACAGAAAGGAGATTGCTGATTGATCCTGGGTGGGAACTCACAAGCAGGAGAGGCACATTGTCACTCCCTAGGAGGTGGCTGTCAAGCCTCAAATATAACATCTATAGACAAATGCCAGGGTTGACTTTTCCTTGCTGTAGAAAGTAAAACAACAATAGTGTCAAATAAATTCCTGGCTTTACTTCCTGTCGTGGACGAAGGTCATCCAGATACCTTATATAAGAGAAAGAGGTTTCTAACAAACAGTAAAATATTGTAGAATTATTGCCAATTATCACATATTATACAATTGTACCATGTCTTTTTATTTAGAGGTAGAAACTGCTCAAACACCCTCTTTGTTTTGCAGATCCCTTTTTATTTAACAGAGAAGTGCCAGTCTCTCTCTTTTTACTTGTTTGTTTCATCTATTATTATTTGACCATTTGCCAAGGCTTTTGAAGCAGTCTCAAAATCCATGTACTGATGAAGTAGATTGCTTCATTCAAGTGGTACTTCCACAGCAAATATTAAGGGACTTTTCACAACCTAACTGGCCAGTTAATACCTGAATTCATATAAGGGTTGCTTTTTTAAACTTTCAAAACCAAAGCTCACTTTCACCAGCTTATCATCCTGGAAATACAGACTTAGCAGAACGCATGGAGAGCTGAAACTAGTCCAATTATAGAACTCTAAAACTTACTCTTTGAAGCAATATGACCTTTGCATTTAAAATAAAAGCCTTGCCCAATGTTGGATCAAACCTAAAGGCCAGTGTAGTTCAACACTCTGGCCAGAATCAAAATAATTTCTCATGATCTACAGATGTGTCAGAGCTTTTCCATCTCCTCATTCCTACTGCAGTCTACGTGCCCGTCCCTGCCCAGATGTTGCAGATCAGTCTTCTGAAAAAATATTATTGGCATTCATATTAACATATCAATTCCAACTATCCTTAAGGGGGTTAAAGTACTATATACTAGGTTCCATTACAAATGCATCCTTTTAATGGCCATGTGAGGAAAATTAGGACTAATGTTCTGTCACATGCTGGGCTTGTAACTATTGTCTTTTGTATAGGATGTATACTTTATGCCCAGCGGGAAGCCAGGGCACCTAAAGAGAGGCTCTTGAGGATTTCCCTGAAAAGGATGGCCTTTTGAGTCTTTAATGAAATAACAATGTCTTTATTGATGAACAAATAATAAATCTTCAAGGAGTCAAATAACACTTCAAGGTTTCCTTAATAAACTGTTGGCTTTTCAATCTTGTCCTCAGGGGATGGGCAATTGGCTTGGGATAACTATATTTTCTCTGTAAGAAGAAAATCCCCTTATAACCTCTCCCAGGCTGTCTATCATATGGGCCTAGCTGATGTGGGACCCACTACCGATTCCAAATGCGTCTGGGCATCAAGTAGACCTACCAACCAAGGCTTGCAGATGTCTCAGCTGGGGTTCCGTGAATCTGTGATGCTGTTTTCTCTCTGAGATTTCTTTGGAAACTTTAGGGCTGTTTCCCTCACGAGCTGTGAGGCTGAGAGGCTGTAAGCTCTCAGCCAGAGCTTTTGGGATCTTTTCCCCTGGAATTTCTGTTCCTGGTTTCTCGGATGTTCTATATCCCTGGATGTTATTGAGATATGAAGCTTTTCTATGGGACGAGCTGGTCTACGTCCTATAGCTTAGCTTCCTTAAGTGAGACTGACTTAAAAATGGCTCCTTCCTTCCCAGAGCCCTGAACAAGGGGCGGAACCAAACTTAATGATGATTGACAGGCGGCCTGTCCTATGACTGCAAACATTAGCAGCAAGAAAATAAAGTTGGAGCTTCTGGTACAGCCGTACCAGCACAACTAAACATAGTAACTACCTGAAGGTCACCCTGTGAGCTTTAAAGATGTGGAGCCTGGCTTCTTGTCTAGTCATCAAATCACTGTATCACATCATATAGGATACAAATTTGTATCCTATATTATCACTGTTGTTGTTATGTGACCTCAATTTATGGGAATCCTATCATGGTCTTTTGGAGGGGGCAAGACTTATTCAGAGAAGGTTTGCAATAGCCTGTTTCTAAGACTAAGGACCTCATCATATGGAGGTCTGTAAACTGAGTGACAGCGGGGGAATCTATGGGGCAGCAAGGGAAACCATTGGGTGCTACCCCACATCGCCTCCTTACTATCCCATAGTGTTTCCTGTCTGTCCCCAGCTTCATCTCGTGCTTTCCCCAGCTTCCTTGGCTTTCCCAGTGCCCTCGGGGCAGCCTCTGAACACACTGCCAAGATGGAACCAGGACAGAGCCCGGATGGAAGTCGTCCTGTGAAATGTGATGGGCTCCAGTGGGCTTCGTCCTGGCTGAGTCTTGGCAGTGTCCTACGACGGAGAAAAAGCCCCGTGTGATGAGGTCACGAGACAAGGTTATCTAGTGGGCTTCTATGACTAATTGGGGATTTGAACCCAGGTTTCCCAAAGCCCTAGTCATAGAATCATTAAGTTGGAAGGGCTGTTGTGGACCATTGGGCCTAGCTTCCTTCTCAGTGCAGAATGCCTTGCCCAGTCTCATTTTAAAAACGTACAGAGAAGGAAAGCCTAGTACCCCTTCTAGGCAATGTTCCACAGCAAAACTGCTCTTAGTGACAAGAGGTACCTTCTATTTTGAATTGAAATCTATACTCTTGTAACTTCAAAGCTCGTTCTAACTGTTGGCACAACAGAGAACAAATCTGTAGTCTCCTGTCTGTGACAGAATGAAATTATGTCACCTGTCAGTCTTCTGTTCCATTCTCTAGACTGTCCAAATTTGTCTTCAACCTTAAAATGAAGTACCCAGAACTAAACAAAGTATTCTAGATGAGGTCTGACCAGCTCAGAAAATAGTGAAACTATTTATTAGCAAACCAGGTAATTAAGAGACCAGACAACAATATAAATTTATATATATACAGTAGAGTCTCACTTATCGAACATAAACAGGCCGGCAGAATGTTGGATAAGCGAATATGTTGGACAATAAGGAGGGGTTAAGGAAAAGCCTATTAAACATCAAATTAGGTTATGATTTTACAAATTAAGTACCAAAACATCATGTTTTACAACAAATTTGACAGAAAAAGTAGTTCAATACGAAATAATACTATGTAGTAATTACTGTACAGTAGAGTCTCACTTATCCAACACTCGCTTATCCAACGTTCTGGATTATCCAACGCATTTTTGTAGTAAATGTTTACAATATATCGTGATATTTTGGTGCTAAATTCGTAAATACAGTAATTACTACATAGCATTACTGCGTATTAAATTACTTTTTCTGTCAAATTTGTTGTATAACATGATATTTTGGTGCGTAATTTGTAAATCATAACCTAATTTGATGTTTAATAGGTTTTTCCTTAATTATCCAACATATTCGCTTATCCAACGTTCTGCCGGCCCGTTTATGTTGGATAAGTGAGACTCTACTGTATTTACGAATTTAGCACCAAAATATCACGATATATTGAAAACATCGACTACAAAAATGCGTTGGATAATCCAGAACGTTGGATAAGTGAGACTCTACTGTATGTGTGTGTGTGTGTATATATATATATGTATGTGTGTGTGTGTGTGTGTGTGTGTGTGTGTGTGTGTGTATGTGTATATATATATATATATATATATATATATATATATATATATATATATATAAACATAAATATGATCTAGGGGAAACTTTTATTAACTAGTTAGCTTTTATGCTGTTTCTTGTAGATAGCAAATCATCACAACCACCATCATCATTTGCTTCCATATTAATATTAGCTTTTTGTTATAATGCAAAAAGGTTGGCTGTGTTTTGTTACATCCTAATTTTAAATCAGTTCTCCTTTAAACCATAATTTTAGATTTAAAAACATATATCTTGGCAAGATTTGGATTTCTGGATGTTGATAGTAGAACAAGAAAGTAAAAGATTAAAATACTATAAGGATGCTACAAAATCAATAAATAGCAGCAACTGAAATTAGAGATGATAGATCTTATTTTTCAAGCATACAAAATAGACAGTGAATCACATCTTCATCTGACCACAGATCTCTTGAAATGTTGCCATTCTAGTTGAACAGGGAATGTGTGTGAGCTGCTCTTGTTTTCCTTTTGAATATTATATTATTTTAGTTGAGTTATAAGCGATATCCAAACCCGCAAGCCACACAAAGATAGGAGCATATTTTGACATTGCAGGATAGATCAAAACTGTGGGTTATTTCAAAATGCAATTCAATTATTCATAAACAGGTAGCATTTTTATATCATTTAATTCCATTATATCCCAAATCACAAAGCCCAAACACTTCTCTGTTCGTGTTTGATAGCATACAGTTACCATGGCTATAAAAATGAAATAAAAGGCACTTTTAGTACAAACTGTGATTAATTTTTATTAGTGTGATATACTTATGTATTATAAACAGACACTTTATTTGTAGATTCTTTCCCCCTGCATGTTGATTCTCGTGGTGGAGAATGCAAAATTTTATATAAGATATTTGAGTGTCTAAAACGATGTATGATAAATGAAGTAGCATGCCACTTATACGCTTATCATGTTCCATGACTAGCAACAGGTTCAGCAAAGGGCACCGCCAGTAAATGAAATTTTCCACCAGGACAATATATCATCACAAGAAATGTATGCACTGGAAACTTACAAGCTCGCTCGAGATGTGGACAAGGTGTGAAATGGTAAAAAATGAAAAGCCGAAATAGCATATAGTAAATTTCAAATTCAGTTGCATTTCCATATTGGCTGAGGCTGCATTTTAACTGTTTGAAGTCATGTTCTTTGTGTATGTATAGACCTACTTAGTATATACCTTATATAGATGATATACATACAAACAGATCCAATCACAATATATGCTTATGTTGTGTCTTATCTCCTAAATCTTAGTTTAAATTTGAATTGAATGTTATATTTATACTAACCTACTGTTACCTGCCCTAGGCATTTAGGATGGAGCAGCTATACATGTGAATGAATGAATGATAGTGACATAAAACCACAAACTACACCAACTTATAGAATCATGGTTGAACAGCTTTTTGACATACATTCCCAAGATGAAAACATTCAAATGGATAAAAGATTTTGTCTTAAAACACCTCTACCTCATAGTCAGTATTCATTCAAAGAGACACTCAGTCAAAGCCTGTTAAATTCCATAGGAATAGTCATCAGTCTAATTATTTTTTTAAGTTCATATAAATAAAAATAACTAATTGTCATGATTTTTTTCTCAAATGTGTATATTTTGTGTTTTGCTGTGGAAAGGCTACATTGTGATTAGAAATATGTTATCAATAATTGAATGTGTGTTATCAGACTCGAAATGCGCCAATTGTGTATTTATATGTATATTTTTATCCATGTTTAATGTATTTAATTGATTGAATTGTCTGTAATCTATATATATAAAAGGGTAATGAAATTTCGGCCTAGGACAAAACAACAAAACTACACATCCCAGAAACACTAAACTTAGCAGCACAACCCCTCATCCATGCCTCTACGTTCATACAACAAAAAGCTCCAGCTACTCCAGAAAACGGCCAGGCTTTGAGACTGCAAGGCAATTCCAACAAAGGATTCCCATAACTCACAGCAATGCGTGGCCGGGCAAAGCTAGTATTTATTTATTTATTATTTACAGCAATTTATATTCTGCCCTTCTCACCCCGAAGGGGACTCAGGGCGGATCACATTACACATATAGGCAAACATTCAATGCCTTTTAACATAGAACAAAGACAAACAAACATAGGCTCCGAGCGGGCCTCGAACTCATGACCTCCTGGTCAGAGTGATTCATTGCAGTTAATTGCAGCTGGCTTGCTCTCCCGCCTGCGCATATAATATTTCTATATTGTGTTTTATTGTAAGCCGCCCTGAGTCCCCTATGGGTGAGAAGAGCAGGATATAAGTATTGTAATAAAATAAATAAATAAATAAAGTGTGTATCATTCACTCAAATTGGAAATGCAAAGAGGCCTCATGATATTTTGGAGTGAAATCAGTGATAATTCCACTCTACTGTCTGAAACTAGCAATCTGTGTGTAAAAACACATTTATGCATGTTTTCAACACTGCTTTCACAATTTGGAGAGGGGGGATATTGATATCCTGCCATAAATTTAACTAGAGGCAAAGACACATAGAAAAAATAATATATTTAAAAGCACAGTATAGAAAGTAAAGCCCTCCACCCAATAAGAGCAAGATTACATGTCTCAGAAACTTACTGGTGTAATAGATCTTTCCACTCAAGTATCATTTAACCGCGATCCACTATTTTGTGGTTTGCAAAGATGTTATCTGATCACAAAGTGATGTACTTGTGGTTTGGGGAAAGTGAGCATCCAGAAGTTCATTAGACTTTAAATCTGGTCCCTGGTGACTTTTTACCCTTCTGACATACTTAGCAATTCTACCAAAAGCCTAGGTTGAACAGTAATCATTAAGTCATGCATAAGTACAGGAGCAAAGGCCAGGATTACAGAAGCTATTAATTAGGATAATTATTCCCAAGACTACTATTACAACCCACAAAATCCACTTAGCATCCAATCTCAAATTTTCCCTTCCTGCCATTCTAATGCTTCTGAGAGGTTCATTTACCACCATTTACCAAATGCATTCACTGCTGTATATTGTTTCAGATGGACAGGACGGAAAGCCGATATCCAATATTGACCTTTTGAGTAACCTGTGATTAGAAAGGCCACTCCTTCCATCATTAGCAAGATAGATCTATTGAAAGACATACAGTGTGCAATGGATTTGTGATGTTTCATCTTTCTTTCAGGTTAGCATATGAAAGAAACATGTGCCAGAAAGACTCAGGTAGGTCTCAGACTTTCAGGAATCAATAAATTATGAACCTGTGGCAGGACACTTGATTTCTAAACCCTACACACTGCACAGTTGTTTTCAGGTGCTTTATAAATATAAAAAGGAAAGGGTGATGATTCTATCCACACTCTAAAAGAAGATGTTAATAGGATTTGACATTGTTCAGCATCTTCCAGAGTTGGATCTTTTGGAACTCTGTTGTTTTGACCACAATGACAAAACTGACTGTAAGACTGTAAATACCGTATATACTCGAGTATAAGCCGACCCTAATATAAGCCAAGGCACCTAATTTTGCCACAAAAAACTGGGGAAACTTACTGACTCAAGTATAAGCCAAGGGTGGAAAATGCAGCAGCTACTGGTACATTTCAAAATGAAAATAGATCCCAATGAAATTATATTGAGGCACCAATAGGTTAAATGTTTTTGAATATTTACCGTATTTCACAGAAAAACAGTAAACTAGCTCTGTAAGTGGAAAGGTAGGGTCAACAAAAACAATATGGTATATACAATAACATAATAATAATAATAATAATAATAATAATAATAATAATAATAATAATAAACAAAATCCAGCATATCAATCTTATTTGCTTTGTCATACAAGAATAATAATAAATTCATTTGTATCCCGCCCTATCTCCCCATGGGGACTTCGGCCAGCTTCCAGCATAGTAACAGGCAAACATTCAATACTTACATAAACAATGAAGAACTAGATATAGATCTATAATTACATATACTGTTTTCACATACCCATTTCCCTCTGAAACGTTTGCAAATCCTCTCTATATATGTGCATTTCCCTCCTGCAATATTTGCAAGCCCTATATATTTATGTTTATATCTATCTAGAAATTTCTCTCTGTGTGTGTGTGCATTTCCCCTGCAATATTTACAATATTTTCATATATATATATATATATAGAGAGAGAGAGAGAGAGAGAGAGACATCTCTCTATATGTAGATAATTATATCTGTATAGGATTTTCAAAGACTTGCAAACATGTGAGGCGAAAATTCATATATAAAATAATGTATACACATAGATACAGATATACAGGTACATGGAAATCTCTAGATATCTATATGTATATAGGATTTGCAAAGACTTGCAAACATGAGGGGGAAATTCATATATAAAGTTAATGTATATAGATCAATAGATACAAATATTTAGGCACATAGGAATTACAAAGGCTTGCAGGGAGAAATGCCTATATTACTTACTTACTTAGGCGATCCCTCGACGTTCGAGGACGATGGTCTTCCAACCTTGGTATCTTGGGCGTGTGTTCTTAGGTGACTGAAGAGACCGATTCTTGACCCGCATATTCTCCCGCAGTGAGGACATCGGTTTCCAGGTGGAAGGCGGTCCCGGTCGGGGTTAGCTTGACGCTCCTTCCTCTTGGCACGTTTCTCCCTTAAGCCCTCCGTTCGTGCCTCTTCAAACTCCGCAGCACTGCTGGTCACAGCTGACCTCCAATTAGAGCGCTCAAGGGCCAGGGCTTCCCAGTTCTCAGTGTCTATGCCACAGTTTTTAAGGTTGGCTTTGAGCCCATCTTTAAATCTCTTTTCCTGCCCTCCAACATTCCGTTTCCCATTCTTGAGTTCAGAGTAGAGGAGCTGCTTTGGGAGACGGTGATCGGGCATTCGGACAACGTGGCCAGTCCAACGGAGTTGATGGCGTAAGAGCATCGCTTCAATGCTGGTGGTCTTTGCTTCCTCAAGCACGCTGACATTTGTCCGCCTGTCTTCCCAAGAGATTTGCAGGATTTTCCTGAGACAACGCTGATGGAAACGCTCCAGGAGTTTGGTGTGACGTCTGTACACAGTCCACGTTTCGCAGGCATAGAGCAGGGTTGGGAGGACAATGGCTTTATAAACAAGCACCTTGGTCTCTCTACGGATGTCCCGGTCATCGAACACTCTCTGCTTCATACGGAAAAATGCTGCACTCGCAGAGCTCAGGCGGTGTTGTATTTCAGTGTCGATGTTGACTTTTGTGGAGAGGTGGCTACCAAGGTAGCGGAAATGGTCAACATTTTCTAATGTTGCACCGTTAAGCTGTATTCCTGGCTTTGCAGAGGGATTAGCTGGTGCCTGTTGGAAGAGCACTTTGGTTTTCTCGATGTTCAGTGAGAGGCCGAGCTTCTCGTATGCTTCTGCGAAGGTGTTTAGAGTGGCTTGTAGGTCTTCTTCTGAACGCGCACAGACTACGTTGTCATCAGCATATTGGAGTTCTATAACAGATGTTGTGGTGACCTTGGTTTTGGCTCTCAGTCTGCTGAGGTTAAATAGCTTGCCATCTGTCCGATAGATGATTTCCACTCCGGTGGGAAGCTTCCCATCAACAAGGTGAAGTATCATAGCGATGAAGATGGAAAATAAGGTGGGGGCAATAACACATCCCTGCTTGACACCTGATTCAACCTTAAATGGGTCACTTTGGGAGCCGTTGCTGTCCAAGACTGTTGCCATCATGTCATCATGGAGGAGCCGCAGGATGTTCACAAATTTGTCAGGGCACCCGATTTTTTGGAGGATGGTCCAGAGAGCGCTGCGATTCACTGTGTCGAATGCCTTTGCAAGGTCAATGAATGCCATGTACAGAGGTTGGTTTTGTTCCCTGCATTTTTCTTGGAGCTGTCGAGCAGTGAAGATCATGTCCACTGTTCCTCTGGAGGGGCGGAAGCCATTCTGGGATTCTGGGAGGGTGTCTTCTGAGACAGGGAGAAGGCGGTTTGCAAGGATTCTTGCGAGGATTTTCCCGGCGGAGGTTAGAAGGGAGATACCACGATAGTTCCCGCAGTCTGTTCTGTCCCCTTTCTTGAAAAGGGTGATGATGGTGGCATCCTTGAAGTCTGCTGGGATTTTCTCGGTCATCCACACCTTTTCAATAAGCTGGTGGAGTTGTTGCATCAGCTCAGGTCCACCCTCTTTGAAGATTTCAGCGGGAATCCCATCAGGTCCGCTAGCTTTGTTGTTTTTTTGTTGGCTGATGGCATTGCTGACTTCTTCCAAACTAGGCAGTGCTGCAAGCTCATCCCTGGTTTGTTGTTGCGGGATTTGTGAGAGGGTCTCTTCGGCCACATTGGAGCTGCGATTCAGCAGGTTCTGGTAGTGCTCTTTCCAACGTAGTGCAATTGATGTTTTGTCCTTCAGAATTTTGGTTCCATCTGATGAGCGTAGGGGCTGTATGCCATGGTTTCTTGGTCCATAAATGATCTTTGTGGCTTTGAAAAATCCCTGAGCGTCATGGGTATCTGCAAGGTGTTGGATTTCTTCAGCCTTCTTTGTCCACCAGATGTTCTTGAGTTCTCTGGTCCTTCTTTGGACCTCGGCTTTTGCACTGGCATAGATCTTTTTCTTGGCAGCACAGTTGGTGTCTCTCTGCCATGTTTGGAAGGCTTTCCTTTTGTTATCAATCAGCTGTTGGATCTCTTTGTCGTTATCATCAAACCAGTCTTGATGTTTCTTAGTTAGGTATCCAATGCTTTCTTCGCAGGCTGTGATGATGGAGGTCTTCAGTTTGTTCCAATGTTCCTCAACATTTTCGGGGTGTTCTGTGGGTAGATGATCTTTGAGTGTTGTTTGGAGAAGGGCTCGTTTGGAGGGCACCTGAAGGGCTTGGGTGTTCATTTTTCGCCTTGTTTTCCTTCCTTGGAGTCTGCGTTTGGGGACGATCTTGATAGCCATCGTGGATCGGATTAGCCTGTGGTCTGTCCAGCAGTCATCAGTACCTGTCATGGCTCTTGTGAGAAGCACATCGCGGCGGTCTCTGGCACGTGTGATAACATAGTCCAGGAGGTGCCAATGCTTTGACCGAGGGTGCTTCCATGATGTCTTGAGCTTGTTTTTCTGGCGGAAGAGCGTGTTGGTGATGACAAGGTTGTGCTCTCCGCATTTGGTGAGAAGCAAGATGCCATTCGAGTTGCTGTTTCCGACCCCGTCTTTTCCTATGATCCCTGGCCACAGGTCAGAGTCCCTTCCGACTCTTGCGTTAAAGTCCCCCAGGAGGATGATTTTGTCCTCCTTAGGTATCTCCGATAGGATGGTATCCAGCTGACAGTAAAATTTTTCCTTGATGTCTTCGTCAGCATCTAGAGTTGGTGCATAGGCGCATATGATGGTTGCCTGTTGGTTTTTGGCAAGGTTAATTCGGAGGGTTGAAAGTCGTTCGTTGATGCCAGTGGGTGCTTCAGTCAGGTGCTTCACCAGGTCGTTTCTGATAGCAAAGCCAACTCCGTGTATTCTTCTTCGCTCTTCTTCAGGTAGTCCCTTCCAGAAGAAGGTGTAGCCTCCCTTTTCTTCCTTCAGCTGCCCCTCTCCTGCTCTCCGGGTCTCCTGAAGGGCTGCTATGTCGATCTTGAAGCGTCCCAGCTCTCTTGCAATGAGAGCAGTCCTGCGTTCGGGGCGCTCGCTGTCAGTGTTATCTAACAATGTCCGTACGTTCCATGTTCCAAAGTTCATTTTTCTTTTTTGGCCGCAGAGTGGTGACCCCTCTGGACGCGGCAGTCCAGTCAGGGTAGGAGAGGCAGACTATGTTTAGGGCACCTTTTCTAGCCCCTTCCCCGTGTGGGGTGAGCAGAGCGGATCCTAAAAAGGGCTGCTCAGTCATGGATACAGCTGCCGGACTACTCAACTGCCTCGGTCCTTGAGGTAGAACGACTGAGTCCATATCCACCGCCCATGTGCCAGTCTGTGACTAGGGGCTTCCAGATTTCACAGTCCTGCCCCCGTCGCCACTCGCTGATCGCCATGGGACTTTTGTAGGTTTGTTTTTATTTTTGTTGGAAGACGCCTGTGCGTGATTTTTTTTAATGTGTGGAGGTCGGTGCACGGCCGGTCAACACACAGTCTTCACAGAGTGAGGTTCCAGCAGTGGTGTGGTTAACACAACGACAGTGGCTTCTCAGTCTGTTGCAGCCTTCTTCCGCCTTCACAGCCGTTGTAACATGTACCATGTTATCCTCCGCCTGCTCCGCCGTTGAGGTCTTTGGGTCTTCGGATTGTGCTTGGTCTGGAACCTCCCCTGCGGCCACTCCTGGGAGTGCATCACTCCAGTGCCCACAGGTTCATCGGAACACGCAAGCCCCCTCACCACGGCAAGGTGACAATCCATCGAGGGGGGCCTATATATCTGTAGCAGAGATTAACAAATATTTCAGGGGGAAATGCTTTCATAAGATGAATGGGGATATATATATATATATATATATATATATATATATATATATATATATATTCTTCCTGACTTTCCCTTTTCAAAACATTCCCTTGGTTAAGAGCGAGGGAGGCTTTGGAAAAGTAAACACTGTTAAGGGAGGGTAAGGTGAGAGATAAATATGTCATCTATTGCAAGCAACGGCCTCCAGGCTCCGCTGCTGGCTTGATCTTGACCCAATTATAAGCCAGGGGAGGCTTTTTCAGATCATAAAAAGGGCTGAAAAACTTGGCTTATCTTCGAGTATATACGGTAGTTGTTTTAAGAGAGAGATGCATGTTATGCCCATCACAAGAGTGCCACTGAGAACAATATCTTCCAAGCCAATGAAAGGTCCCAGTTTATAAAGGCTCCCCCAGAATGGTGGTGATGGTAGGGGTAAGGGAGCTGTTATAACTTTTTGTCTTCAGGACAAATGTGAGTGTAGTTTTATGTAATCACCCAGTAACTGACAGCAATATTTCCATCTTAAGCCTTGGAAACAGAGCTCAGCTGTGGATAGAAGTTGAATTGTAGGTGTTAAGACAAGAATAAGGAATTGAGCTTTAGAGTGAAGAGACTGAGCCCAGAACTGTGAACTTCAGATTCTTTTATTTGACAACTTTAAAGAACAGTGTCTTTTCAGAACTGTTGGGATCCCTTATTCACTTAATTTGTGATTTAATACTGGGCTGCCTTGAGTCTGCTCCCTTGCCTCAATCACACACTCCTTCAAGGTCTTCAGAGGTCCGTGTGTGATTTTCACATGGTGTATTTCCCTATCTCACCAGGTAAAAGCATAGATAGCAAAAGTCACAAAAATACTCTACATAAAGGATACGTTGAGTTAGTTTGAGTTGCATAATTTTCTTATCTGGTGAGTTTTTTATGACATGGGGGAATCCACCCCTTATTTGAACATCTAGACACATAGGAATACATAGAGGGCAATATTATTATTTCTAGTTGTATTGTACTGTGTGATGAAACAGAGATGGGACATGTACAGCCTTCTCAACCACAGCTCCAGAGGATTATATTGTTGGTAGCATGACAACAATCAAAACCTTTAAATATTAATTCACTGATCTCAGTTGGCTTTCAGCCAGGCAAAGAGGGATATGTTTGCAGCTTTGAATAGCAGTTGTGGGAATATCCACTCAGATGAGCCACCCTGAGTTCTATGAGATTCACACTAAAGCAATATTCCTGCAATCCTTGCATATGAAGCAGTATATCATGTTGCATCACCTCAAACTCAATATCTTATTAAACCTATAGTGGGTTGAGTGTTGGATTAGGACTTTGAAGGCCAGGCTTCAAATTCCTATGTATGCAGTTGTTCAAATTGCATGGAAACCTACTGGATAACCTTTATCAAGTTACTTTTGTAACATTGTGAGCCACCCCGAGTCCCCACGGGGAGATGGTAGCGGGGTATAAATAAAGTATTATTATTATTATTATTATTATTATTATTATTATTATTATTATCAAGTTGCATTCTCTCAGCCTTAGAGAAGAGCTACGGCAACAACGCTCCTGAACAAAATTTGCCAAGAAACCCCCCAATGAGGTTTCCACAAGTTAAAAATGACTTGAAGGCACACAACAAAAAAATAAACATTTCAAGATTCAGTCATCAGTCATCATATTTTCAGATGTTTAATGATGAACAATGTCATCATGGTAATAGCAGTAGTACTATATTGTCCGTATGTACAATTCCTTACAGATAATAATAAACCAGATCCCTTTCTCCGCAGAGTTTAAAATCTTTTATTTGATAGTAGAAGAAAAGAACTCCAAGGCATGTGGATTGTTCCTAATCCCTGGATAGACTCTTTGGGGAAGAAAAGAAACATTCTCAAAAGGAAGTTTGATTTTATTCTCAATTATCCTTCTAAAGAGTGATACATTTTTAGAATGTATTTTGTTAATGTTCTTTAACTTACATGCAGAGGAAATAATGTAGATAATAATGTAATGCACTGTATTAAATCTTTTATATATTGTATTTTATTATGTTAGTTAACTATTTTAATTGTTTTATTATTTTACTAGCTGTGCCCGGCCACACGTTGTTGTGGCAAAGTGGTGGTGGTATTGGTTAAAAATTGTTGTGTAATTTTTATTTGACGTTATTTGTATTTTTTAATTAATTTTATTGTAAGTTATCTTTTTATTTATTATATTTTATTATTTTCTTGTATTATTTTTAGTTATTTTCTGTTATTATAGTATTTTATTGTATTAATTTTTTAGTATTTTTAATTATTTTTTAGTGTTTTTTATTATTTTTTATTGGGTTGCTAGGAGACCAAGTTGGAGGAGCTTAGCCTTCTAACTGGCAGCAATTGGATAAAAGCAATTATTCCTCTCCCTCTAATTAGGACTTTATTTTTCTTTTCTTTTTGTTGTATCAACCTAGAGCCGTGGATGATGGGTTGTGTTGTCAAATTTTGAGGTTGGGGGGCCTGTAGTTTTGTTGTTTTGTCTGGTGCCATGATTCCATCACTCTTTTATATATATAAAGATTGTATTATGATATACTGGTAGTGATCCTGCCAACTGTGTAAGCCGCCTTGAGTCCCCTCGGGGAGAAGGGCGGGGTAAAAATATCGGAAATAAGTAAATAAATAAATAAATAAATAGAGGTATAAATACACTAAAAACACCAGATCCTAATTGATCTTGGAATACCAGGTACTGTGTAGGCTAGTTTTCAGAGGAAGGATCTGGCAGCACCACCTCTGAGTGCTCTTCCACACAGCCATATAACCCAGAATATCAAGGTAGATAATCCACAATATCTCCTTTGAATTGAAATATCTGAATCCACACTGACATATAATCCAGTTCAATATGGATTTTATACAGGTGTGTGGAAGGGCCCGAGTTTGCTCTGCCTATGAAAAACCTATGAGAGCCCGATCTCCCCCATCACATGGCTCTGATGTTATTATCTTAGGACTATATGGAACATCTAACATATTTGTGGGACTGAGTGTCTCATGAGAAAACCCTGCTGAAAATGCAAGCCATGTACTTTATTTCCATGCAGATAGGGTTTAACAGAAATGGTACCTTCTCATGAGCTTGGCCTTCCCAAGCCCCATGTATTCTCAAGGTGACAATCTCATGTGAGAGTATCTAAGTGGCTCATGGATAAATCCTGCAGGGCAAATGCTTTAGGTTGGCAGCACTCACAATTCTTATAGCTTGTACAGTAGAGATGGTCTTTCTTAAATGTTCTTTAACCCACACACAGAGGAAGTAATGATTCTTTTAAATGTGCTGTTAGATTGTATTTGTGAGCATTTCATGTTCTTCTTTAATAACCTCAAGTACAGGGCTGAATGAATTCAACAACAGTAGCTGGAAAAAAGTGCAATGAGTCATATTATAGGAAAATGGAGAAAAGGATACAGGACTCTCCACTGAACACAATCCTATATTGTAGGCAATCTTTGATAACACCCTTTTCATTTCAGTTCAGTCCCATAAAATTACCACTAACATTACAACTCATGCAGAACATAGATAAATGTAAAAATGTCACCGAATTCTTCCAGATGGGACTTTTAGTTCCACTAGATCACCATCTACTTTTTTACTTGTCTAATATTTCATTACAACCTTCCATAAGTTAATTTTCTTTCCACTGACCATGTAAATCACAAATCAATTTTCATTTAAAATGCCTGACTACAGATTGCTCCTGAAAGCTCAAGACATATGCTTCAGTGAACTCTCCAACGTTCTTAATGCACATTAGAAAAATGTTGTGGGTGGTTTTATTTTTTGTAAAAGAAATATTTTTAAAGGAATTAATTTTACATTAAGAACATGAAACTTCAAAAGCTCTGGTATTCAGTCCCCTGGCATTCAATGCAGCTGCTTTGGAGAAACATGCATTTATATATAGCTAAATATTTGTTGTAAGAAAATTGCAAGCATTAATGTAACTGCTGCAGCCTGAATTACATAAGAGGCGGATAAATAGCCACTAGCTGAAACATGAATTATGTTGCAATTATGTGAAGCAAGGTTAGACAAGGCATCTTCATTCAAGCCTCCAAAATCCTCAGGCCTCCCCTTTTTCTGAACATAATAATAATAATAATAATAATAATAATAATAATAATAATAGTTACAGTAGAGTCTCACTTATCCAACATAAACAGGCCGGCAGAACGTTGGATAAGTGAATATGTTGGATAATAAGGAGAGATTAAGGAGAAGCCTGTTAAACATCAAATTAGGTTATGATTTTACAAATTAAGCACCAAAACATCATGTTATACAACAAATTTGGCAGAAAAAGTAGTTCAATATGCAGTAATGTTATGTTGTAATTACTGTATTTACGAATGTAGCACCAAAATATCACGATGTATTGAAAACATTGACTACAAAAATGCGTTGGATAATCCAGAATGTTGGATAAGTGAATGTTGGATAAGTGAGACTCTACTGTATTATTATTATTTATTTCTACCCTGCCGCCATTTCCCAAACGGGACTCGGGCCATCTTACAAAGCACTCTTAAAGTCATAATATATACAGTTCAATAAATACAGATACATCAATATCAAAGAAAAAAATTCCATATCCCCGTTTATCTGGCAGTGTAGACTCATATATTCCGGTTCAAAGCAGATAACCTGGGATCAGATCCTTAGTATATAAGGCAGTGTAGAGCCAACCTTAGACTCCTTCTATACAACCCTGTGTCCGAGGATCTGATCCCAGATTAACTGCTTTAAACTGGATTATATGAGGGCCCTTCCACAAAGCAGATGATCCACAATATCTACTTTGAACTGGATTATCTTAGTCCACACTGTGTGGATAATTTGTCCCTTCCACTGTGGTCAAACCAGGTCGGCCATCTGCATTTCATCTAATCTGACCTGCAGCAGAGAGTTCCACAGATCAGAAGGAGCCATGCTGGAACCAATCTGGCCATGAAATGTGTATGTGTTCCAGCAGCAGCTTAAGATATGTCTCTTGCCTCCTTTCTATTTCCCTTCCTATCCCTAACAATGTAACCAACCCCCAATAAAAAGTATCTTTTCGTTCCAACTTTTTCTCTAGGTGGTTATTATGTATCCCCTTCCTGACTACGGCATGAAACCCTCTCCTTTTTCAAAACCACAAGAGTTCCTCTGCCTTTTCCCTCACTCCAGCCGGCTAGAAAAGTCTGCAGCCAGAGAGAGGTTCTTTCCCTTTAAAACATGGATTAACCCCCCCTCCCCCCCGGCCTCCATTTTCGGTCATATCTCTCTCATTCCAACTCTGAGCATGACTATTTTCCTAACTAATAACTTTCAAGACCTCCCCGCCATGAGGAGACCATCCGTTCTTAAAATAATAAAGTTTAAAGAAGTAAATCAGCTGATTGTCAAAATGGAGCTTCTCGTGCCGTGGCACGGATTTCCCTGCAGAATCGGGTCATCGGAGGTTTGGACTACGTGCTGGGCACGGAGGAAGTCACCTAGGACTCTCTGCATGCCACCTGTGAACTGCCCTCACCATCGGAGACCCCTCCCGCTGACCTTTGGCCAAGCACGGCCATTTCATAGCCATTGCCACAGATTCTTCCCCTCTTCCTTAACTTTTTATTTCTTTATGAACTTCATGTATCAAACCTTGGACCCTGGGGTGGATGGTACAAACTGAGCTATGGTCCTATATGTGTCCCATGTACCCTGCATGATCCCTTTCCCCTTTTTGTCTATGAAATATGTACTATATTATGAAATATTAAAGAGTGACCGAAATCTGACCTAGAAATAAAATGGACAAATAGTTGCAATACCAGCAAGGGAGGAGGAGATTTTCCTCACCCCGGGAGAACACCAGATACCAATCTTGCATGGACAATAGACTTGGTCCTTTCCTCATCAAACCTCGGAGCTGGCCCATTTGATAAGAGGATGTCACTACTTGGCCTTTGGTTCACGTACAATGAGGACGATTAAAAGCCCAAGATCATCCCAGATGTCAAATTCCTTATCAATGAACTGGACTCATTCAGAAACAAAGCTTGCTCAACTGATCAGCCTTTGACTCATGCCTGTCAGACAAATGTGTATATTTGCACCCCCAGAAGTAATCTGGAAATCGCCTTGAGGGCTTATCGGGGCTCTCGGCATTTCCTTTCTGCATATTGACTCAAGTGCTCATTCATAATTCTTTCGCCATTCATTGTTTGCGGCTCAGCCGCCCCTTGTCCCCGATCGGCGGAGAAACCAAAGCGGAGCGAGCCCTCTGATTGGATGGGGCTTTGCACCGCTCTCCCAAGGACCAATCAGTGTGAAGCTGGGCGAGGGAGGAGTGGCGCGAATTTCAAATCTCGCCACCCCCGTTTTCTGTATTATAAAGGTTGCTGCTCTGTACTGCTTGTCATGGCTTCCTGACAAATATTAGAGGTGTGCAAAATTTCAGGTGGCAGTTAGTAAGTCATATACATTTGTACAAACTGTACTTACTTATGATTCAAAATTGGGCCTATCTGAATTGAAGCAAAACAAAACAGTCCTCTTGGGATTCTGGAAAAAAAATTGTCCAATTTCATTTTTTCAAAGTAGACTGAGACTCTGTGAGATAAAAGGAAAAGGTGAGGGAACTGCATCACATGTTCTTTCTGAGCCAATTTGAACCTCAAATCCTAGGATTCCCTGCACCGGCTGGGAACAGCAACTGTAGCTGTTTTTTTCCCTGCAAGCTGTGTCTCCTCTTCTCCTCTTAGGAGGAGAAAGAAAAATTTAAAGATACCCTAAAAATCAGTGAATGGGTGAAACATTCTGAAACTTGGGGGGGGGGGGTCAGAGTGGTAAATGTGTGCTACAGTTGTAGCAAGTTTCATCCCTAAAATGAGGAAGAAGTCCCATTAGTGTCCCCATTGACGCTAATGGGCGAATAATATAACAAAAAACTAACAACATTTTTCGAACACTGTAATAGGTCCAAAACAGACCAATTACAGTTAAAAAACACAACAATAATAATAATAATAATAATAAGAAGAAGAAGAAGAAGAAGAAGATCGCACAGACAGACTACAAACAGAGACACAACTATGTGGCTCAAATGATTCATTGGGACTTATGCCTCAAGTACCACCTCCCAGCAGCAAAGAACTGGTGGGATCACAAACCTGCAAAAGTATTGGAGAATGAGCACGCAAAGATACTGTGGGACTTCCGAATCCAGACTGACAAAGTTCTGGAACACAACACACCAGACATCACAGTTGTGGAAAAGAAAAAGGTTTGGATAATTGATGTTGCCATCCCATGTGACAGTCGCATTGACGAAAAACAACAGGAAAAAGTCAGCGGCTATCAGGACCTCAAGATCGAACTTCAAAAACTCTGACAGAAACCAGTGCAGGTGATCCCAGTGGTGATCGGCACATTGGGTGCCATACCAAAAGATCTCAGCTGGTATTTGGAAACAATAGACATTGACAAAATTACGATCTGCCAACTGCAAAAGGCACGCATCATCTGAAAATACATCACACAGTCCTAGACACTTGGGAAGTGTTCGACTTGTGATTTTGTGATACGAAATCCAGCATATCTATCTTGTTTGCTGTGTAATAATAATAATAATAATAATAATAATAATGATAATGATAATTTTATTTCCTACCCACCTCTTCCTGTAGCTTGAGCTGGGTTACAACACATATGTTAAAAAACATAAACATTGCAAAAATTCAATAAATATACATATTTCTCTAGAAGATTTACATTTAAACTACATTTCTATAAAATAATATTAAAATACACAAAACAGACATCAAACAGAATCAAAACAGATTCTCGGGTGAGAAAGGTAGGCTAAAAATGTTGTAAATAAATAAATAAATAAATAAATAACCTGTTCATCCAATGCAAAGTATCCACATTAAGCTTAAGGCTACAAAGTTGTACATGTAGTACTACTGTATACACATATGTGTATAGGGACATTGTTCTGTCACGCGCTGGGCCTGTAACTGATTGTCTTTTGTATAGGACGTATACTTTATGCCCAGCGGGAAGCCAGGGCGCCTAAAGAAAGGTTGTTGAGGATTTCCCTGAAAGGATGGCCTTTTGAGTCTTTAATGAAATAAAGTCTTTATTGATGAACAAATAATAAATATTCAAGGAGTCAAATAACACTTCAAGGTTTTCTTAATAAACTGTTGGCCCTTTGAGTCTTGTCCCCAAGGGACAGGTGATTGGCTTTGGATAACTGTGAAAACCCTCTTATAACGTCTCCCAGGCTGTCTATCAATATGGGCTTAGCTGATGTGGGACCCACTGCCGACTCCAAATGCGTCTGGGTATCGAGTGGACCTACCAGCCAAGGCTTGCAGATGTTTCAGCTGGGGATCCGTTGATCTGTGATGCTGTTTTCTCTTTGAGCCTTTAGAAATGTAGGGCTGTTTCCCTCAGGAGCTGTGAGGCTGAGAGGCTATAAGCTCTCAGCCAGAGCTTTTGGGACTTTTCCCCTGGAATTTCTGTTTCCTCAGATGTTCTATATCCCCGAATGTTCTTGAAATATGAAGCTTTTCTACGGGATGAGCTGGTCTACGTCCTATAGCTTAGCTTCCTTAAGAGAGACAGACTTAAAAATGGCTCCTTCCCTCCCAGAGCCCTGAACAAGGGGCGGAACCAAACTTAATGATGATTGACAGGCGGCCTGTCCTATGATTGCAAACATTTGCAGCAAGAGAGTAAAGTTGAAGGTTCTGGTACAGCCGTACCAGAACATACATGTTTTCACATTTATTTTCACATTCAGTTGCACAACTTTCTCATTCAACATTCTGTTTGTGTAGCACACGTAGTGTGTATCACATGCACACGCCTGAAATAGAATCTTGGCCAAAAATCTGTGTTGAACCAGTATATAAATTTTGTTAATAAATGTATACATTTTACGTATTACTTTCACCTTGCTTCCCATAGTTAGCACAGCCAGTTCCCTGGTGATATTGTAAGAAAACACTCTATGAATGCAATGTCTCATAATTGTACGATAGGTCAAATGAGTGCACTGAAATCTATAACATGCAGTCATTTAAAATGCAAGGGAGAACCCAACCATTGCCTTATGGGAGAGTTGCAGTTTAGTTCCATTTGTTCAAAACTATTCCCCTTCTTGCACAGTGTCTCCTTCCTTCCCACACAGGTTGCCTATTTCTATATACCGTATATACTCAAAGATAAGCCGAGTTTTTCAGTCCTTATTTATGAGCTGAAAAAGCCTCCCCCGGCTTATATTCGGGTCAGGGTCAAGCCAGCAGCGGAGCCTGGAGGCCACAGTATGTTTTCTTTTCCAAAACCTCCCAAGAAGAAGCAAATGTTTTCAATAGCGAAAGGAGAGTGTGAGAGAAGCCAGATTGCATGGGCAGAAGGAGAAGAAAAAAAGATATTTTTCCAAATTTGCACGATTCATTGCTATTATTATTACTACTACTACTACTACTACTACTACTACTACTACTATTATTGCAAGAACACTTGAGTCCAAAGGGAGGGAAGGAGGGAAAAGGGAGCAACAGAAGGTGTGTATTTATTTTTATTTCTAAGGAAACAAAAATGATGTGGGTTTTTTTGGGAGGGGGACAGAAGTTTTAAAAAACCTTTTCTGGCTACTTTTAGAGTTTGAAAAAGGGAGAAAGAAAAGAGGTGGGAAAGGGCAGGAGAAAAGAAGACAAAGTTGTTTTTAGGGGGCTTTGCTTGCATTTCTTCCTTGGGTAAATGCATGCCCCAAAGCTTGTAAATATTTATATAGATGTTCCCCCTACAAATACATTAATATATGAATTTTCCCCTCATATGTTTACAGGTCTTTGCAAATCCTATGTAAATATAGATAACTAGAGATTTCCATGTACCTGTATATCTGTTCCTATATGTATACATTAATTTTATATATGAATTTTATATGAATTATACCCTCACATGTTTGCAAGTGCAGAGGGAAAATGTGTGTGCACGCACGCACGCACACACACACACACACACACACAGATGTTTGGATAGATATAAACATTGATAAATCGGGCTTGGAAATATTGCAGGAGGAAAATGCACATAGAGAGAGGATTTGCAAAGGCTTCAGGGGGAAATACACATGTGAAATTAGTATATACAGTAGAGTCTCACTTATCCAACATAAATGGGCCGGCAGAACGTTGGATAAGTGAATATGTTGGATAATAAGGAAGGATTAAGGAAAAGCCTATTAAACATCAAATTAGGTTATGATTTTACAAATTAAGCACCAAAACATTATGTTAGACAACAAATTTGGCAGAAAAAGTAGTTCAATGCGCAGTAATGCTATGTAGTAATTACTGTATTTATGAATTTAGCACCAAAATATCACAATATATTGAAAACATTGACTACAAAAATGCATTGGATAATCCAGAACATTGGATAAGCGAGTGTTGGATAAGTGAGACTCTTCTGTATAATAATAGATCTATATCTAGCTCTGCATTGTTTATGTAGGCATTATATATTTGCCTGTTACTATGTTGGAAGCTGGCCTGAGTTCCCCAGGGGGAGATAGATAGGGCAGGGTACAAATGAAGCTGTTGTTGTTGATTATTATTATTATTATAAAGTTATTGTTGCTTTTCCACTTACAAAGTTAGTTTACTGTTTTTCTTTGAAATACAGCAAATATTCAAAACATTTAACCCACTGATGCCTCAATTAATTTTATTTTATTGGTATCTAATTTTATTTTTGAAATTTACCAGTAGCTGCTGCATTTCCCACCCTTGGCTTATACTCGAGTCAATAAGTTTTCCCAGTTTTTTTGTGGTAAAATTAGGTGCCTTGGCTTATATTTGGGTCGGCTTATACTCGAGTATATACGGTATATGCTTTCTTTATATATGCTCTCCTTGGGCTGCAATACTATGCACATGTTCCTGGAAGCAAACCCACCAAATACAGGGGGACTTACTTCAAAGTAAACATGCATAGGATTGTCTTCCATCTCTGTCTGCCGTGTCCTTCTCTATGTCCTATGTTCATTTCTATGTTGTGCTTCGCCCATCTGTGTATACAAATTATTAGCAACAGAATTCAAACTGACCAGAATCCCAACTTGAAACATTCTGACAGAGTAATTCTAGCTTGTGGGGATTGATAGAGAGGATGTCATTTTAAATAAGGCTGAAGGCGCATGACGTTTGAAAACACAGCTATGCTAAGTGGGTCTGTTTGTTCTAATGTAGTGTGTCAGCACCGACCACCGAAACTGAATGGATGAGCATCCGTGTTCCAGCAAGATGGTTGGCCAGATTCTGAGCTCTTTACTGCAGTTAACTATTAAGGAAAAGTTAATGGACTGTTATGCCTCCAGAAAAAAAATATTACAGACTGTACTTTCCTGTGATTAATTTCTCCCAAGGTCTGGTTACTCCCATGGTATGATAATGGGCCACTTTTCTCACCTACATACAATGGAGCAACTATTTAACAAGTTTGGAAGCTGAGGCACAGTTTGAAAAGTAACTTTTACGGACTGTAATTCCCAAAACTCATGGTGAACCATGTTGACTGGGGATTCTGGGAGTCACAGCACAAAACATACCTGTACAAGCTCTGACTTGTCTGGGAATTACAGTAGAGTCTCACTTATCCAAGACTCACTTATCCAAGGTTCTGGATTATCCAATGCATTTTTGAAGTCAATGTTTTCAATATATCGTGATATTTTGGTGCTAAATTCGTAAATACAGTTATTCCAACATAACATTACTGCGTATTGAACTACTTTTTCTGTCAAATTTGTTGTATAACATGTTTTGGTGCTTCATTTGTAAAATCATAACCTAATTTGATGTTTAATAGGCTTTTCCTTAGTCCCTCCTTATTATCCAAGATATTCGCTTAGCCTGTTTAGCTTGGATAAGTGAGACTCTACTGTACTAGAAAAATGCCATTTTGCCAGATATCCGATTAGTTGGTTGGCATACATTTTGATGGACTACTTCCTATTTTAGTCTGATTTTGACTGCAGTTGTGGGATTATTCTCTTACATACAGCTGATTTTTTTGTGTGTGTCAGGAGCAACCGGAGTTGCTTCTGGAGTGAGAGAATTGGCAGTCTGCAAGGACGTTGCCCAGGGGACACCCGGATGTTTTGATGTTTTACCATCCTTGTGGGATGTCCCCGCATGGAGCTGGAGCTGATAGAGGGAGCTCATCCACGCTGTCTCCGGATGGGATTCGAACCTGGCAGCCTTCAGGTCAGCAACCCAACCTTCAAGTCACAAGGCTTTTATCCCCAAGGCCACCGGAGGCTGAATAAAATCCCACTTTATCTGCTTTGAACTGGAATATATGGCAGTGTGGACGCAGATAACCCAGTTCAAAGCAGATATTGTGGGGTTTTCTGCCTTGATATTCTGAGTTAAATGGCTGTGTGGAAGGGCCCTATGATCTTAGTCTCCTTTGCTTCCCTCGTTCTTTACCAAATGGCATGCTGACACAGAACCCAAAGAAACACATGCATTCTTGCCAAGTTTTGTAGTTTTATTTCCCAGACTTACAGTTTTAAGTGTTTTAGTGGCCCCATCTGATAAAATCACAACACACTCTGCTTCCACTTATTAAAAAATATATTTTTAGCCTTTGTGGTGTCATAGAAAAGATTTACAGCCTGGCTGCTCTGTGCCCTAAAGGCTCAGCATCAGAAGGTACATAAAAACAAGCCCATGTTATTTTTAAGCCTGTCAGATGGTGGGGGAGGCTGACTTATGATGTCTGAACCTTTGTGGCTCATGACTGTGTGCATTCTGGTTCCTCATTCGGAATCTAAATCTGGCAAAGAGAAAGACTACTGAACCAAAAGACAAAGGTGGTTCACAAGAAGAGCAATAAATTACCAGCTTTTCAAAATGGTTTAACAATGGTGATTTTAATCTGGAATGAGGAAAAACTAATTGTAGTATCTCCAGCTGATTTCCCACACAAGGTGGTTCATGGGGAAAGGGTTTTTGCAAGTCAGGCCACAACATTTTGACAAAGGAATCCTTAATTTGTGGTCATCCTTGATGAAGCATAGTCCCGGTCCTATGTGAATCCATTCAGGTAGCACTCTTGTTACTATCTGAATAGAAGAAGGGAAAGGAGAGTGGAGACTAGAGCAGGGTCGAGGGATATGTGGCTCCTCAAATGGAGCTGAACTATCGTCGTCGTCTCACTCGTTCAGTCGTTTTCGACTCTTCATGACCTCATGGACCAGTCCACGCCAGAGCTCCCTGTCGGCCGTGGCCACCGCCATTTACTTCAAGGTCGAGTCAGTCACTTCAAGGATACCGTCCATCCATCTCACCCTTGGTTGGCCGCTCTTCCTTTTTTCTTCCATTTTCCCCAACATCATGATCTTCTCCAAGCTTTCCTGTCTCCTCATGATATGGCCAAAATACTTCAACTTTGCCTCTAATATCCTTCCCTCCAGTGAGCAGTCGGGCATTATTTCCTGGAGGATGGACTGGGTGGATCTTCTTGCAGTCCAAGGCACTCTCAGGATTATCCTCCAGCACCAAAGTTCAAAAGCCTCTATCTTCCTTCGCTCAGCCTCCCTTATGGTCCAGCTCTCGCAGCCATAGGTTACTATGGGGAATACCATTGCTTTGACTATGTGGACCGTCGTTGCCAGTGTGATGTCTCTGCTTTTCAATATTTTATCGAGGTTGGCCATTGTTCTCCTCCCAAGAAGTAGACGTCTTCTGATTTCCTGGCTGCAGTCTGCATCTGCAGTGATCTTCACGCCTAGAAATATAAAGTCTGTCACTGCCTCCACGTTTTCTCCCTCTATTTGCCAGTTGTCAATCGGTCTGGTTGCCATGATCTTGGTTTTCTTGATGTTTAACTGCAACCCAGATTTTGCACTTTCTTCTTTCACCTTGGTGATAAGGCTCCTCAGCTCTTCCTCACTTTCGGCCATCAGAGTGGTATCATCTGCATACCTAAGGTTGTTAATGTTTCTTCCAGAAATTTTAACTCCAGTCTTGGATTCGTCAAGCCCCGCACGTTGCATGATGTGTTCTGCGTACAAGTTGAATAGGTAGGGCGATAGTATACAGCCCTGCCGTACTCCTTTCCCAATCTTGAACCAGTCTGTTGTTCCGTGATCTGTTCTTACTGTGGTTACTTGGTCTTTATACAGATTTCTTAGGAGACAGACAAGGTGACTTGGTATCCCCATAACACCAAGCACATGCCACAGTTTGTTATGGTCCACACAGTCGAAGGCTTTAGACTAGTCAATAAAGCAGAAGTAGATGTTTTTCTGAAACTCCCTGGCTTCCTCCAATATCCAGTGGATATTGGCAATTTGGTCTCTCGTTCCTCTGCCTTTTCTAAACCCAGCTTGGACATCTGGCAGCTCTCACTCCATGTATTGCTGAAGTCTGCCTTGCAGGATCTTGAGCATAACCTTACTGGCATGGGAAATAAGTGCTACTGTACGGAAGTTTGAACATTCTTTAGCATTTCCCTTTTTTGGTATGGGGATGTAAATTGATTTTTTTCCAATCTGACGGCCATTCTTGGGTTTTCCATATTTGCTGGACTATAACTTTCAACATATTTCACCACTGACTAGGCTGGCTAGAGTCAGTTCAACAATATATCAAGAGCCACATGTTCATTGAGTTGTATGTAAGAAAGCACTGAAATCTTGATTCAGTGCTGTAGGCACCACGAAGGGAAGGTAGGTTAGGTAGGTGTGCCCTGTTCCTGGACTGCCTGAACCAGAGGAAAGTGGGATGGCTAAAAATCAACTGTGTCACTTCAGAAGTAGGAAGCAAAACAGTTGATTTTGGGAAATCTCCAGAAAATCTGTGACTTCTGTTAAGGGGGTTCAAGGCCACACTGGATCAGCTCTGTGGGTTGTGTAACAGCCACAGATCTGATTTGGTTCCACTGCAACACAGGCCCCTTCTATACTGCCATATAATCCATATTATCGAATCAGATAATCCACTGCTTTGAATTGGATTACAGTAGAGTCTCACTTATCCAACATTCTGAATTATCCAACGCATTTTTGTAGTCAATGTTTTCAATATATCGTGATATTTTGGTGCTAAATTCGTAAATACAGTAATTACTACATTGCATTAATGTGTAATGAACTACTTTTTCTGTCAAATTTGTTGTATAACATGATGTTTTGGTGCTTAATTTGTAAAATTATAACCTATTTTGATGTTTAATAGGCTTTTTCTTAATCTCTCCTTATTATCCAAGATATTCGCTTATCCAACATTCTGCCGGCCCGTTTAGCTTGAATAAGTGGGACTCTACTGTATATGAGTCTACACTGCCATATAATCCAGTTCAAAGCAGATAATCTGGATATTATATGCCAGTGTAGAAGGGGCCTCAGTGAAGATAACTCTTGGTAGGATTTCTCTCTCTCTAAAGGGGAGTGCTTGCTCATCTTTTCATGCCAGAGAGGAGAGGTCTCACTTTCTGGAAATATAAACAGTAAGCAGTCAGTAGGAATGAAATTCATATTTGTGATCACACATGGGAAGTATACTTCAGAGTTGTGAAGCTTTGATGGCTTAAATAGAAGAATAAAAAGATACCAAGGGCAGGGCTTTCAATGGCTATTAACTGTACTAGACAAAATGGAAGAATTGTATTGAGAAATAGTATAGCAGATATTGGGAGATAAACAGCATGAGACAGAAATAGATACAGTAGAGTCTCACTTATCCAACACTCACTTATCCAACGTTCTGGATCATCCAACACATTTTTGTAGTCAATGTTTTCAATACATCATGAAATTTTGGTGCTAAATTCGTAAATACATTAATTACTACATAGCATTACTGCTCATTGAACTACTTTTTCTGTCAAATTTGTTGTATAACATGATGTTTTGGTTCTTAATTTGTAAAATCATAACCTAATTTGATGTTTAATAGGCTTTTCCTTAATGCCTCCTTATTATCCAAGATATTCGCTTATCCAACATGCTGCCGGCCCGTTTATGTTGGATAAGTGAGACTCTACTGTATCAGTTTCCAGATACTGCTGGAACCAGAATGGTGGATTGGGTGATCTACAAAGGAAAATGGGTTTCCTGGAAATACAAAGACAAGTATCCACTGTTACAGTAATACAGAAAATTTTCTGTATCATTTTAACAATGGGTTGGGTGATGTAACAGAAGTCTGTCAATCTATCCTTTTTCCTTGTCTCCATGCAAACTTAAAAATTCATTTTCTTGCGGATTTTCCTCAAAGGCATTTGTCGTATAATCTATGCATGTTGCGTGGAGTAGTAATTTCAAGTATAGAAGCAAAGAAGCAGATTTGATATTTTTTCCCCCCCAAAAAACCCAATAGCATGCAGAAGAACACATGTGCCTCTTGGAAATCTCTAGCTACAATTTGTGGATTCCTTTGTTTTCAGAAAACCTGGACTATTGGATAATTTCCCGCCATTGATCCATAGCTCTCAGAGGTTAAAGAGTAACCCTCCCATTTCCCTCAGCCCCTGGATCTGCAATGGTATGAGATGCTGAAGATATGCAGATGCATCTTGCAGCTGAACCAGGTTGTTGTTCTGAAGAAGTGAACTCAACACAAGCCATACTGCTGGGATGGCTAATAGCAATCCTGCTCCTGCAGCAAACCCCTGCTAAGCAATCCACCGAATGACACTGATGTTTCCTCTGGAGGGAGTTAACCCCCAAGCTAGAGGTAAAATGCTAGATAAGCAGTAGCTTGTGAAAAAAAAGGATTTGAGAAAGAGAGAAAACCAGGGGGAAAGATTAAGATAATTTTCCTTCTATGTTGCATCCATCACATACCCTGATGTCAGTATCTATTCCATTGTTCAAGTACCGGACACACACTTCTATTTCTTCTCCATGCAAGTGCCTCTTTCATTTGAAAAGTTGCCTACCGTTCAGGGTTTTGTAATAAACTGGAAGTGAGTAACAGTGTGATATCAAAGGAAATAAAACTCCAGTTGCAATTGCTGCTGGGGTTTGCCTTCTGAATGTGGCTTCTACAATATTTCATCTGTGCTGACACCTTTCACTCTCAATTATTTGGCTGCTGTCAAAACAAATCAATCAAATTACAGTGCAGCATGTCTTCATGTTACCATTCCATTGTACACTGGATGCATTAGCTTTGAAATATATGGAAGTATAAATTTTATCTCTATTATTTATTTAATGCAACATTTTCCCTAGTGAGGTAGCTCACAAACACAGACAACTCAAATTAGTTCATGTCAAATGTTCGATATGCATAGATATCTATACAAATATTTGTACATGAATGAAATGTCTCAAAAGGTTTGAACATTTTTTAAAATCTGGATAATTTAGCTTCTCTAAATTAACAATAGTCAGATGAATGCTACAATTAAAATGAATAAAAATAGGAAAACCCTAAAAGTAAAGAGAAATTACTGAAAGCTGCCACTCATCCTTCGAAGGTAAAATGATTTGAATAAATAATCAGTTTTAACACACAGGAAAAATAAAAAAATATTGGGAACAAAATATTTTGAAGCTATAGCATAGCGTTGCACGTTAACATAGCCCAAGGAACTGGCAAGAACAGCAATGGATCATTTTGTTAAACAGGACACAAGGGATGGAATTTCACTGAAAAATAAAGCAGGAAAAAATATTTTGATGGCATTGTAGTTGCTACAGTAGGTATAATTCTGATAGCCTGACAATACCAATCTATCTACAAGCAAGCAAGTACACAGACGAAAACCCATCAAACAGTTTTATACCAGTTTAGTTTATATGGATTCTCCCTCACCCAAAACAGCAGTAAAATTAATGTTTTTTGGATATCATCCTGGACTACACAAGTCTCAATTAGTTATGTAGTGGATAGGTTAGAGTGAAGGAAACCTCTCTCTCTATTCCATGCATGCCTAGGTAGACCTTTGCTGGTTTCTCTCTTCTTTCCTGTTTACATCCACTCCTCACATTGTTGATATAGTAATGTGAACCCTTTTAGGGATGAGGCAACTTCCTCTGGAATGTTAATTGCCCCAAAGGCTTGGACCATGCGGTCGGGCATATCTCTTCCTCTTTTGTCTTCTACCTGAGAAGGACACATTTTGCCCACTCTCCTGGCAAAATGTAGCTATTTAGATATTTGTTATTTTTACCTGCTTACCTTCCTTAGAAGCTAGCTTAGAGAGCTAGTTAGCTCCAAGAAACGTTTCTATCCACAATGGATTTCTTTTTACTTTATTTCTTTGAACTTTTAAGGAGACTTTGCAATCCTTTGCCATCCTAAGAAACAAAGGCTTCTCCAACCTCACCACACGTAAGTTTTTGCTGCTTATGAATCGTGATTCTGCCACTCTGCTGTATTTTTGAGGAATCACCTCCGAAAGAGGATTATTTTTTGAGTCTAACCACTCATAGATTCTCAACAATGTTTCCTGCGCATTATCTACCACATTTTAGTCTCAGCTAATCATTGGTCGTAATTGCCATCAAGTGGACATATATTTGTAACCACCTTGTGAAGAAAGACTTTCAAGACATACAATCTCGAATGATATCATACATTTATATAACTAGAGTGAAGTCTGCAGTCAAAAAACCAGAAGAAAACTAGAACTTGGAATGGCAGCTATGAAGAAACTTATACCTCAGAAACTGAGGTATAGATATATGTGTGGTAAGGTGGAGGATAGCAGGGAAGAGGAATACTGCATTCCTCATGCATCAAAGAAGCAAGGACCCAGTCAGAGGACCTCATCAAATTGGCTTCTAGATCCATCTTAGGATGCTTCCTGGATGGAGTCAGGATGGAGCTTGCCTGAACCCATCACATGATGCAGGGTTACTTCCATCAGAGCTCCGTCCTGGAAGCAGCCTAGGGCAGAGTGCTGAGAACTTGGGAGGATTCTCTTGTTCTCATTGCATAGAACAAGGACAGCGTGGGGGAAGCAAGTGGTGACGCTTTCCACTGTGGGATGGGGAAGTGGGTGATGCAGGGCACAAGATGATGGTTTTCCATGCTGCCAGCTGGAATTGCCTCACTGCCCAAGAGCATTCCCTGGCTGTAGGACCTCAGTGTGATGAGGTATAGAGTCTGTAAGAATTGACCTGAGCTGTTGAGGCTAGAGCTGCCATGGGCAAACTAAGGCCCGGGGGCTCAATGTAGCCCTCTGGGTGCTTACTTCAAACCCTCCTTATTTTCCCTGTCCTCTCAGCATAAAGACATGGCATAAGGACAAGTGTGAGTTATACTATGGTATGCTTATTTATGTTGTTATATTAATTTTTATTGAGTTTGTTTTTGATTTGTTGTATGTTTTTCTTGGTTCATGGCATTGAATGTTTGCCACTGTGTTTTTTACCAGTAGCCATCCTGAGTCCCCTTGGAGAGATAGCACGGGTTAAAAAGAAAGTTTTATCATCATCATCATCATCATCATCATCATCATCATCATGCAGAATGACCAGGAGAGGAAGGCACACAACTACAAACCCTCTGGAGCACTCTCAGCCCTCGCTTTTCTCACCCTCCCCCCAGGATAAGGACGGTGCAAGCAGCTTCGTCCTTATGCCAAGAGGACAGCCTGAGGAAAGCAAGCAGCATCTGAGAGTCCTCCAGGGTGCTCTCGACTGTAGCCTGTCTCACCCTTTTCCAGGCATAATGCTGAGAGGACAGCCCAAAGATTGGGGAAAGAGGATCAGGGAAGAGGATTGGGGCAGTTGCTGCTTGTCTCGTTTTCCTCCTGGCATAAGGATGGGGCAAGCAGTCCCATCTTTATGCCAGGAAGACAGCCTGAGGATGACTTGGGCCCTGCCCTGCCCCCTTGTGCCCCCACCCTCTCACAGCCCCCCTCCCAGGCCCATCCCACCCAGCACGTGCCCGGCCACCCTCCCCAGCCTGGCCCTCTCAGCCAGGCCCACAATATGGCCCCAAGTCAAAAATGTTTGCCCATGCCTGGGCTACAGTGACTAAGAGGTCTCTCATTCATAGGGTCACCATGAGTCAAAGTCTTCTTGAAGGCAGTCAACAGCAAGAACAAAATAAGGCAACTCTTCTGTGGATTGTGTCATTTGATCCCAGAAAAATGAGGCTTATCTAAACTACCATTACTTGGCAAGTCAATGTCCAACAAATGTAGAAAACCATCTTGTTCCCACAAGTCAAGGTGCAGATCAATTAGAGTTCAGAGAACATGCTAAACTTTGGACTTTTGTTGCGCACATCTGCTTGCTGAGACTCATACTTGTCATACAAAGCTATGGTTTAGCATGATATCTACAATGAACTGGCTCAATATTTACCCACTCTCCCAGCCTGTTGCCTGATGATAGCCATCACAACATCAACAAACAAAGATACTAATTGAGTATGAAAGATTAGGTTATCTTTTTTTTTCTTTCTCCACCTATATATGACCAATTGACCATACATTTGACTACAATTGAATACTGTTGTATGTGCTTAAGTCCCCTCATTTTACTGGACCACAGTATTGATATTGCAGACCCTCTGACTTTACTATACATGCCCTTCAGTCATGTGACTAAATGACATGTACAGTAAAACTACAATTGTAGCATTTGCACCTAAGGTATAAGGCCAAGATTAGTACTGAGTTTGGCTCTTTTTTTTTATTTGTTCTTAGTCAGTGTCATTCTTGTTTTAGTTATGTTAGTACCATGTAGAACTACCTGGGATTAAACTATTCCTCTAAGTGAAACATCATTTTGATTATTACTGACATTGGTGCTCATTAAAATACATAACTGAAACACTATTTTTCTGTAGGGCTCTGAAAGCTATTTCATGTAACTAGATGGAGAATACAAATGAATAGGGACTGTATCACTTTAGTTGAAAAGAGAATATTCTTTTGAGGGGAAAAGAGGCTCTAGACTTTAGATCAGTAAACAATTCAGGTTGACACTTCATTTTATGTTATTTTTTTTAACCTATCATGTCAATTTTTATACTATCCATACAAAGAAAATGGAACGATTTAATGCATTCATTCTCTATATATCTTTTTGCAATTAAAATTAATTGAGGTTTAACAATTGCTCTAAATGTATTGTTGCTTTTCTGCTATTTTTCAGGAGGCAATTGGATCTCTAGGCAATTGAAGATTAAAGAAACCCTCTCTCTTTATCGTTAAAGTATCTGAATAAATATAAACCAGAAAATTCTAATGGCCATCTTCCAGCATCTTGTTCTCTGGCTATTTAATGAATGTTTAGTCAGTAAATGCTGCTTAAAAATATAACCTGCTGTGCATTTTGTTTTTAATAAAAAGAAAAAGTGAAGGCATAATTTCTTTCAGAGAAAACAAGGTTTCCTTTCAGCACAAGGGAATTTCACTAATGGTAACAGAAGACAATTGTTTCTTATTGGTTGCTGTGTCGGCTGATGAGGAAGTATATTATTGTCATTCAGTTTGGAAATATTCCAGGATTTGCAGTGGAATTTAACTTTTATGGAATGAAAACTGTCCACTTCTTGAATACAAATATTGCACAAGCCATATAATACTTTAATATCCTCTCATAGTGCTAACTGAAAGCTGGTGTATATAGGTGTATTTGGGGATTGGTTACAATCCTCCATCTCCAAAAAAAGTCTAGCCAACATGAAAGGCAGATACAGTAGAGTCTCACTTATCCAACACTCGCTTATCCAACGTTCTAGATTATCCAAGCCATTTTTGCAGTCAATGTTTTCAAAACATCGTGATATTTTGGTGCTAAATTCATAAATACAGTAATTACTACATAGCATTACTGCGTATTGAACTACTTTTTCTGTCAAATTTGTTGTATAACATATGTTTTGGTGCTTAATTTATGAAATCATAACCTAATTTGATGTTTAATAGGCTTTTCCTTAATGCCTCCTTATTATCCAACATATTCGCTTATCCGACATTCTGCTGGCCCGTTTATGTTGGATAAGTGAGACTCTACTGTATATGGAAGGGCCTTGCTTTGGCTGTATTTTCCTGCATGGCAGAGGTCCTTGTGGTCTCATTAAACTTTGTGATTCAAGAGCTTGATCTACACTGCCATATAATCCAGATTATCAAATCAGATAATCAGATTATATGGCAGTCTAGACATCCATATAATCCAGTTCAAAGAAGATAATCTGGAATGTTATATGGCAATGTAGGTGGAGCCCTATTCTTTGCACCATGTAGAAAGGTAGGCATATGTTGAGTTTTTTGCTCAACATAGCACACTGCCTTGGAAAATACTAACGTTTTGGAGTGGTAGCACTAGGTGGTGAACCTACACAATACTGGAAACCAACATGTTGAATATGAGAAATAATGTCATTGAAGAAGACTAATGATATGACTACGCAAGTTCTCAGATGATTTATCTTGCCTTCATGCATAAACTTTGATATCATACATAGACTAGAACAGTGATGGCGAACCTATGACACGCGTGTCAGCACTGACACGTCTAGCCAATTTTGCTGACACGCGGTGGTCACCTCTTGGGTTGTTAAGTATTTTGTGGCCAAACTTGGTGTCATTTCATCCAGTTGTTTTTTTTGTTTACCCCATCCTACAAATGAACAGTACATTTATATATATATAGATTATTATTATATCCTATTAATATATATTATATATATATTATATATATTATCCTATTAATATATTTGGAGCCCCCAGATGGCGTAGTGGACTAAGTGACTTGAAGGTTGGGTTGCTGACCTGAAAGCTGCCAGGTTCGAATCCCACCTGGGGAGAGTGTGGATGAGCTCCCTCTATCAGCTCCAGCTCCATGCGGGGACATGAGAGAAGCCTCCCACAAGGATGGTAAAAACATCAAAACATCCGGGCGTCCCCTGGGCAACGTCCTTGCAGACGGCCAATTCTCTCACTCCAGAAGCAACTCCGGTTGCTCCTGACACGAAAATTTTTTTTAATATATTTTATGTCATTATATTATATTTTTATATTCTATTATTATTATTATATCATTCATTCTATTATTATTCTATTATTGTAGTATATTATCATATTATTACTATTATATTATATTATTATTATATTATTCATTATTCATGGCTATATTGAAACTAGAATAGAGAGAAATCAGTATGGAAACTTTGTGAAGCGTAAATTGCAAGAAGTACCATAGATTGTTGTACATGGAAGTAACGGTAGTAAATAGTTTTTGATTTATTAAATACAGTTATATATTATACGTATACATTTTTGTTATTTAAACTATACATATTGCGAAATTATGGGTTTTTTTTTTCTCAAAGTGACACACCACCCAAGTCATGCTAGTCTTTTTGGCGAATTTTGACACAACAAGCGCAAAAGGTTGCCCATCATATGAATCTTATTTCTGCCTGTACATTATTTCAGCATGTTAAGACTGAATGTTTGAAATTCCTTTCAGAAATGCATTTTGTGGTTATTTATTCTGGTTTACTTGTTATCTGTATTGGCTGAAATATTATGTTTTGATCATCAGTTTATAGAATGCTTGTTTGTTTATTTATGGCTGTGTTTGGTATGGGTTCTTGCATTTGGGTTGCTTTCCCTTTGTATCGGCTGTGGATTTCTTTCCTGTCTAAAGATTTTAAATAAGTTACACTATTCTCAATATGCTAGGCATCCCACTGGCCTAAATGCTATCCTTCTCCTTCATGGCAAGGGTGCTAACAATGAAGGTGATTAAATAAATTGCAAGAGATGATTCACACGATATCCTGCAAACAATGAGCAAATGTATGGTGGAGTCACAGCCATGTTCCCCGTTGCCAATGTGGCTGCCATACTTCAGTCTTTTACTTATCTTGAACATATGAAAAGGTGACGGATCATTAGCTCCCAAACATGTTAGTTTGGCAGGGATAGACCCAATTAATCCTCTCTCATCCCAGTTTTTCATCTGATTTTTAAACATCCTAGTTTCTCTCTCCTCCTCCTCATACTTGCCTCTGTCTTCAGCTTACTTTCATTGAAGCAAACTAAGACCGGGAAAAAAAATGATGTTTGAGTTTCTGAAGCTGACTAGCAAGAAATCAATTTATAGACATACTGTTGTGTTTGTAGGATATACCATATATACTCGAGTATAAACCGACCCGAATATAAGCCGAGGCACCTAATTTTACCACACACAAAAAAAAACTGGGAAAACATTGACTCAAGTATAAGACGAGAGTGGTAAATTTCAGAAATAAAAATAGATACCAATAAAATTACATTAATTGAGGCATCAGTAGGTTAAATGTTTTTGAATATTTACATAATGCTCAAATTTAAGATAAGACTGTCCAACTCTGATAAAATTATTATTCTTATCTTCTTCACTGTAAATGTGCTTATGCATCCTTTTAATAATAATAGAGTAAAATAATACATTTAATAATAATAATAAATACAGGCAAATAATACATGTAATAATAAATAGAGTAAAATAAATGTAAGAGTAGCAACAATAATAGAGAAAAATAATAAATGTAATAATACCAATAATAATAGAGAAAAATAATAAAGGTACCATATATTCTCGAGTATAAGCTGACCCAAATATAAGCCAACCAGGATCTTCACCCGAATATAAACTGAGGGAGGCTTTTTCAGTCTTAAAAAAGGGGCTGAAAAATTAGGCTTATACTCGAGTATATACAGTATGCTATTTCAGAAATAGCACTGCCATGGATAACTATCTTCTTCCCATTGCTCAACATTGACATTTAAAAATTAAGAAGGAAAAACAAAACCCACCATCCTCCAAAACAAACTTGTAAGTCTCTGAAAAATAATGTTTTAATATTGTGGGGTTTTTTTTTTTACCACAAAACAATGACTTTATGCTTCCTGTGAAGAGTTTATGCTTCCTGACTTACTCTATAGGGGTACCTTTCCTGATAGGTACCTTTCCTGGGAAAGTGGATCCTATCATCTCCCTTGCTACACCAAAGCTAGTCTTGATGAATTCTTACATGCCTTTTATCATTTAAAATGTATATGTAGTTTCCTAGAAGTAAGTATAACACATATACTTACACACAGCAATATAACCCACAATATCAAGGCAGAATAACCCACAATATCTGCTTTGATTTGGAATATCTGGGTCCTCACTGCCATATATCCCAATTCCAGAGCCGGTCCAATATAGAGGCCAATGTAAACACCCTCTTGTGGTGCATTGTCCCCGGGGGTGCCGTCAAGGTGCCCCCGCGGCAGTGGCGGGGACCATCGGCTCCCTCCTCATTGAATGCAGAAGGCCTCAACTGAGGCCTAGCTCTTCTCGCGAGGTCATGCGAGTCCTCGTGAGACCTCGCGAAAAGAGCTAGGCCTCAGACTGAGGACTCGCAAGACCTCGCAAGATGAGCTAGGCCTCAGTTGAGGCCCTCCGCATTCGGCGAGGAGGGAGTCGATGGTCCCCGCTGCCGCCGCCACCACTGCCACCGCCTCTGAAAGTATGTGCGGGGACTCGGGGGAGCACAATTTCGGGGTTCGTGGCTACTAGGTTCACCTATAAAGCAAAATTACCTAGGGCCGCCTCTGCCCAATTCAAAGCAGATAATGTGGAATTTTATTCAGGGCCTCAGTCCCCTTCTACACTGCCATATAAAATCCAGATTATCTGTTTTGAACTAGATTATATGGCAGTGTAGACCCAGATAATCCAGTTCAAAGCAGATAATGTGAATTATCTGTTTTGATAATCTGGATTATATGGCATTGTAGTAGGGGCCTTAGTTTTCTTGCAAACTTATAGAGTTAAATTTATTTATTGTTATGCTTCACTGATCATTCTGTTGGCCTACATGCAAAATATGATTTCTGTAGAAGTCTTCATTATAACAGGGAATAATTTGCCACCACATACATTTCCCTGAATCCATGATTTATCCAATCTGATGCCCCAAGACTGTTTTGATGTGGATAAAGCAGGCCTGCGGGCATCATACAAACTTGGCCATTGCCTTATTGTGTGTTATAGCCATACAGGTCTCCCACACAAGCAGCAGCGATAGATGGATTGTGCTGAATCTTCATGTTTTCTTCAGCTAAAATGCGCCGTGCAAGGAAGCCTCTACTATACAACTTAGGAAAGCAGAATGAATTCATGACGTGAAATGTGTATCAGCTTATGTTTATTTATAATACTATATCCACAGTAGCTAGAAGTCAGAACACTCAGGAGTCAAGGGATACACTTTTATAATGCCTGAGTCTTCATTAAGATTTTATCATCCACCTACACTAAAAAGCCTCTTCATCCACTTTGTTAGATCTGCTTTTACTCGGACCCTGTCCCTGCATTATTTTTTTAATCTCCAGTTCCCTACTTTACATGCACTTTCAAATTTTAAACAAGAAAAATTTGTGCATTAGTGTGTCCTTTTCATCTAAGATTTATGACTGACAGGTTCTTCGGTGCAGCTAATGGTATGAGAGGGAGACATTATTTTAAACATTAAAGTGAAAACCATTTGCAACTATGATAAGAGAGGTCTGTTGACATTAATGTTTAAAACTTGCACAAGGTAAAGGCGAGCTGCTTCAAGCAACAGGTGAGGGCACCATCCGTGCAGTTTGTAAGGGAGTTTGTTCAACACATTAACTGTCTCCCCTTCTTACTGTTTCACAACCTTCAGTCTTTGGTACGTCAAACAATCCATCAAGTCATCAGCAGTAACCAGAGTTTAATCACTGCAGAAGTACTTAGAGTGCTGTACAGAGCATTCACTTAATAGGAGCCCCATTTTATCTGTGCAAAACTTTTTCCTGCATTTATGTCAGCAAAATTTATTTTAAAAATGGAAAGATCTAATGCCGAATTTGTTTCTTTTATAAATGTCTCATCATTATCTACTTAATGTGTTGTCGAAAAAAACCCTCAAAAATCAGAACAGTAGATGGGAAGCAACACTCTGAGGGCAGAGGAGCCCCAAGGACGGCTAATGACTCTGAGCAAAGGATGCCCCCCAGGCAAGGGACAAACCTTTCCAATGCTAATTAGGGTGATTAACTGCAACATTAACACTGGCTTCCAACTGACAAAGTACTCTTGTCACACCCTGGACTCTCCACAGATATATATTTACCTTCCTTGCCTAGTTTTATCCATGCCTCACAACCTCTGGGGATGCCTGCCATAGATGTGGGTGAAACGTCAGGAGAGAACACTTCTGGAACATGGCCACACAGCCCAAAAGACATACAACAACCCTATTATCTACTTAAGTTTTTCTTGTGGACTTTCAGAGGTGGGGTGGGGGGTAAATATAAATACACATGGTATGTTGCGCAATAGAAAATATAAAAACACAAGATGGAATAATAATTGAGAATCTTCTCAGATGAACCATTTGTTATATAATGTTACCTGCATATTCAGAAGACCATCCTTTACCATGAAAAATATAGAACAAAGAATAGAGAGGAATGAACATGGAGTTTCCCTTGCGACTATCAACTTGCCACTATCTACACTGGATATTTAGGTAGGAGTGGGGACAGATCAGTCGTGGGTGGCCAAAAACACATGGAGGTTGATCCACATAAATTCAAGGAAAGCCACTTAATGCTGAGGTACTGTGAGTTAATATGATTCAGGGGGAACCCCGAAGCTTCACCCAAAGGATCCTTTCATCAGCCACCCCAAAATTGTGGAATGACCTGCCAGAAGAGCTCTGACAGCTAAATCAGCTGTCAGAATTAAAACACATCTGAAGACATATCTCTTCTGGCAGGTCTACATGCATTTTAAACTCATGTCTTGTGTCCACTAGATTTTAATAATTGTTCTGTGTATTTTAATATATGTATTTTGTAAAAATACATTTTAATATGTGTATTTTATGTAATGATTATGTGTTTTAGTTACGTTGTAGCCCACCTTGAGCCATGAAAAGAGGCAGTAAAGATTATTATTATTATTATTATTATTATTATTATTATTATTATCATTATTATTATTTTATTATGGCACAGCAAACAAGATAGATATGCTGGATTTCGTATTACAAAATCACAAGTCGAATACTTCCCAAGCGTCTAGGACTGTGTGATGTATTTTCGGATGACTATTGTCCTGCACTAGGACCTCATTTCTTCCTCAAATAATGTCAGTTCAGACAGTGGAACAGGCTCCAGGTGTCCTGACCAGAGGCGGTCCAACCGAGAGGCAAAGCAGGCACTTGCCTGTGGCACCATCGTCCGGAGGCACAGTTGAGGCCCCCAGGAGGATGGCGCCACCCCCCCGGCCTCCTTCGCCTTCCGGTCGGCGTGAGAAGCCGTCTCCCGCCGGAAGCGGCATGTGTGCTGCTTCCCTCCTCCTGGGCAAAGCCCCAAACTCCTTCCTCGGGCGAGGAAGGAGTTTGGGGCTTTGGGGAGTGAAACACCGCTTCCCTCCTCCTTCCTTCTTTTGGGCTGTCTTCCCTTTCTTTCCCTGCCACTGGGAGAAGAGAAGAAGCAGCACAGAGTCTTTCCAGACTTGGAGGAGTTTCGTGAGTTTCAACCAACTTGAGGTAAAGCCCAATGAGGGGCGAGTGCTGGGGAGGGGAAGGGAAGGGAGAGAAACATGGTGGCAGAGGATGGGGCCACAAATCTGCTTTGAACTGGGTTATCTAAGTCCACACTGCCATATAATCCAGTTCAAAGCAGATAATGTGGATTATCTGACTTTATATTCTGGGTTATATGGCACACAGCCATATAACCTAGAATATCAAGGCAGAATAACCCACAATATCTGCTTTGAACTGGGTTATCTGAGTCCACACTGCCATATAATCTAGTTCAAAACAGATAATGTGCATTATCTGCCTTGATATTCTGGGTTATATGGCTGTGTGGAAGGACCATTAGGGCTCTTCCACACAGCCATACAACCCAGAATATCAAGGCAGAAAATCTCACAATATCTTCTTTAAACTGGGTTATCTAAGGTCCTCCCTCTGGCCCTTTCCACACATAGCTGAATAAAATCCCACATTTTCTGCTTTGAGCTGGATTATCTGGAAGTATAGACTCAGATAATCCAGTTCAAAGCAGATATTGTGGGATACAGGGCTCTGGAAGGGCCCTCTCTCTGGCCCCTTCCACACATAGCTGAATAAAATCCCAGAGTTTCTGCTTTGAGCTGGAATATCTGGGAGTGTGGACTCAGATAATCCAGTTCAAAGCAGATATTCTGGGATACAGGGCTCTGGAAGGGTCCTCCCTCTGGCCCCTTCCACACATAGCTGAATAAAATCCCACATATTCTTGTTTTGAGTTGGAATATCTGGCAGTGTGGACTCAGTTCAAAGAAGATATTCTGGGTTATATGGCTGTGTGCAAGGGCCCTCTCTCTTTGCCTCCTTGTCATGTTGCTCAACTGACCCATGATTTGCATTTCTGCCTGTTGTAGCAGGCAGAAGGAATGCCCAGCTTGCCAAAGTTTATATGCCACTTAGGGCCCTTCCAGACAGGACCTATATCCCAGGATCCAATCACAACTTTTCTGTTTATCCCAAATTATCTGGCAGTGCGGACTCATATAATCTAGTTTAACATCAAAAGCCTGGGATGGGAATGTGAACTATGTTCACACCCTGCTCCTTTGGATCTTAATAATAATAATAATAATAATAATAATAATAATAATAATAATAATAATAATAATAACAATAATAATATTTTGTGTGTTGTCATGACCAGAATCAACGCTTTTATTTTTCAGTGATTGGTTGGGGGGGGGGACAAAATTTCTGTTCGCCTACACTTGAAAATTACATTGGACCTCCTCTGGTCCTGACAACTATCTTGCACTCACTGGGCTCAGACGGCCCAGGGATACTCACTCCTATCAACTCCCCCTGTGTTGCTGGAGGTCTTTGTCTTCCTCCTTCCATGTCTTGTGACTCACATTGGAGGATGGAAAGGGAGAGGTTTTATTGGGCTGTATAGAACCACCCTTTGCCAAATATCTCTTCTTAAAGCTATGTATCTCTTTCATATTAAAGATGTTGTTGTTAATGCTGAAATTGCACCTATAGGACACTTCACTGTGAGTTGTACCTCAAGTAGACACATGAAATACACACATTCAAAGAACAAACAATTTTTAAAAGACAGTTCTGCAATTTCTTGAGGAAGAACCATATGCAGATCAGGACTCTGTTAGCTGCTATTGGAAACAAAATTCTGAATCAATTGGACATTTTGTCAGAGCAAACTGAGCAAAGTACAAAGGAACTGTTGAGGAATGGCTCCTAGAATATCTCTAGAATAGCTTCCTAACTCCATTCTAATAGACCAAAATTTTCCAACAACAGCCAAACAAATGCTGATGCAAGCTCACAGACAGGGCATGAAAGTGATGGCCTTTTCCAGACTCCAGTGTAAGGAATACAGAGATATACTTCCTCTTAATATGGAGGATCTGTTTAGCTAGATTGATCATTAGCTATTAGGTTTACACAATTCTCCTTTGTGTTGGTTTTTTCAGTCTATCTAAGCTAGTGTTCATTTTTACATCCTATGGCAGAGAATTCCATAAATTGATCACATGTGGTTATACAGTAGAGTGTCACTTATCCAACATAAACGGGACGGCAGAATGTTAGATAAGCGAATATGTTGGATAATAAGGAGGCATTAAGGAAAAGCCTATTAAACATCAAATCAGGTTATGATTTTACAAATTAAGCACCAAAACATCATTTTATACAACAAATTTGACAGAAAAAGTAGTTCAATATGCAGTAATGTTATGTAGTAATTACTGTATTTATGAATTTAGCACCAAAATATCACAATGCATTGAAAACACTGACTACAAAAATGTGTTGGATAATCCAGACCGTTGGATAAGTGAGTGTTGGATAAGTGAGACTCTACTGTACTTCTTTTTATCTGTCCTGGATCAACGTCAAAGGATGTCTAACAAAATTCCAAGTTTCATTGGATATCTTCAGATCCTCATTGTGACAAGATAACAACCAGAAAGATGCTATAGTCATCTTTCTACTTAGATATTTGTATAGGAACTGTAGTGGGGGAGGATCCAGACCAAGAACAATCCAAAGACCAAAAGACCTCAACGGCGGAGCAGGCGGAGGATAACATGGTACATGTTACAACGGCTGTGAAAGCGGAAGAAGCTGCAACAGACTGAGAAGCCACTCTCGTTGTGTTAATCACACCACTGCTGGGACCTCAATCTATGAAGACTGTGTGTTGACCGGCCATGCACTGACCTCCACACATTAAAAAAAATCACGCACAGGCATCTTCCAAGAAATGGAGGACCATCATCCTCGAACTACGAGGGATCACCTAAGTAAGTAAGTAAGTAAGTAATCAATCTCATTGTGGCTGAGATAAGGGCTGTAGTCTGAGCAGACTAGAAAATGTAACTTCTCCCTTCTGATCTCCCACTGAAAATGAGGTTAGAATAGATGCCTGTAGAATATGCACACTATCCCGACTGTAAATTAGATAAAAACTGATTTAATGAGAAAGAAATCAGGATGCTGTTTTGACTGTAAATCTCAAAAAACAACTGTATAGATCCAGACCAACTACTACAGCAAAGATGCAGAGCCTGTCAAAGACAGAGAAACACCCCAGAGATCTTGAGAAGCTCTTCTTATCAATGACCTATTCTATTCCACTCTGTCTCTTTGGAGGCTATTCAGAGCTTCTCTGAGACTCAAACAACTCCCTCCTAAATCCATTACCACTTGATTCTGGAATAAATTTCACACAATAATCTGTCCCTACTGACCAGAAAAAGAAATACTCAGAATAAAATGAGAATCTAGAATAGAGCAGTGAAAACTAACTGCAGCAAGTAGAAATTTAACCTAGCTTCTGATGGACACTGAAGTCAAATCAAGTTAAGGCCTAAAATGTAACTCACTTCTTTGCTTATCAGGAAGAAAGGCAACAACACTGCAAGGAATTTGAAATATCAAATATGCATACAATACATAAATGGAAGATCTCAGTTAATGAAGTTGATATGCTCCTGGACATGACTTCTTCAACAGTAACTTCAGTACCACGGACAGAAACAACAGGGAAAGAATAAAGAGAGGTTCCTATACCATCACAGAATAGAAGAGCAGTCGAACCTCTTTTGACAAAGTTTTATTCAAAATGATAAATATGTAAGTGTGAAATGAAACAACCAGATCAGATGAACCTTGCCAAAATAAAAACGTTTTGAACCTTCTAGAGAACACTTGCATCTAAGCATGACTTTTTCTTTCACTAGTCGTCACTTTTTGAATCTCAGTGATTGGCTTAGAAAGTATTCTTATGTTTTCATAGTTTCCTCTAGAGGGAAAATGCTTATAAATTATAGCCTAAATTCAGAGAGGCCACTGTGCTAGTACAATAAAACTTCTCCTTTCCCCTTATCTTTTGCTATGCTAAAAGCTGCCTGAAAATCAGTCAAGAGGCTCTCCCAGAACTCCTGATCATTTTATGCTAAGAACATGAAAGTATCCCCAATGCATTTATGACCTTATCACATGGGTTTTCAATCCTGTCCTAGGACACTAGAGAGATGCAGACAGGATGGAGCCCGATGGAGCTGATCACATGATGCAGGAATACTTCTCGCGGGGCTCTGTGCCCACTGCATCTCAGTAGCATGCTAAGTGGCAGTCCTGAGAACACAGGTAACTACCTGTGTCCCCATAGGGACAATGCAGGATCAAGCTGCCCGTTAGATTTCAGCATGGGATGATAAGAAGAGGATGCGGGACACTGCCCAACAATTTACCCCGCTGTCGAACCGATTCGCCACGTTGCCCCACAGATGCACCTGCAATCCCCTACAATCCATGTGATCAGATCCTTAGACTGCATTTTGCTGTTCTTCCAGCAAAGACCCAGTACTATGTTGCTTAGGACAGGATTGCACTGTATAGTGGGCCATTTGTATCAATTGGGGGTTGGTTCTAGTATCCCCTGAGTATATGAAAACCTGTGGAGCCTCCGGTGGCCTAGGGGATAAAAGCCTTATGACTTGAAGGTTGAGTTGCTGACCTGAAGGCGGCCAGGTTCGAATACCACCCAGGGAGAGCGTGGATGAGCTCCCTCTATCAGCTCCAGCTCCATGCGGAGACATGAGAGAAGCCTCCCACAAGGATGGTAAAAACATCAAAACATCCGGGCGTCCCCTGGGCAACGTCCTTGCAGACAGCCAATTTTTTCATTCCAGAAGCAACTCTGGTTGCTCCTGACATGAAAAAAAAATGAAAATCTGTGGATGTTTAAGTTCATAGTGATGTGCTAGGTTTTGTTTTTACCAAGTTTGATAGCTGAACCATTGATGCAAAGTCTGTGGCTACAGAGGGCCAACTGTATTTTATAAATACAAGTACCGTATATACTCGAGTATAAGCCGACCCGAATATAAGCCGAGGCACCTAATTTTGCCACAAACAACAACAGCTTCATTTGTACCCTGCCCTATCTATCTCCCCTGGGGACTCAGGCAAGCTTCCAACATAGTAACAGGCAAACATATAATGCCTACATAAACTATGCAGAGCTAGATATAGATCGATCATTATATATACTAATTTCACATGTGCATTTCCCCCTGAAACCTTTGCAAATCCTCTCTCTATGTGCATTTTCCTCCTGCAATATTTCCAAGCCCGATTTATCAATGTTTATATCTATCTAGACATCTGTGTGTGTGTGTGTGTGTGCACGTGCATTTTCCCTCTGCACTTGCAAACATGTGAGGGTATAATTCATATAAAATTCATATATAAAATTAATGTATACATATAGGAACAGATATACAGGTACATGGAAATCTCTAGTTATCTATATTTACATAGGATTTGCAAAGACCTGTAAACATATGAGGGGAAAATTCATATATTAATGTATTTGTAGGGGAAACATCTATATAAATATTTAGAAGCTTTGGGGCATGCATTTACCCAAGGAAGAAATGCAAGCAAAGTCCCCCTAAAAACAACTTTGTCCTCTTTTCTCCTGCCCTTTCCCACCTCCCTTTTTCAAACTCTAAAAGTAGCCAGAAAAGGCTTTTTAAAACTTCTCTCCCACCCCCAAAAAAGCCCACCTCATTTTTGTTTCCTTAGGAATAAAAAGAAATACACACCTTCTGTTGCTCTCTTTTCCCTCCTTCCCTCCCTTTGGACTCAAATGTTCTTGCAATAGTAGTAGTAGTCGTAGTAGTAGTAATAGCGATGAATCGTGCAAATTTGCAAGAATATCTTTTTTTCTTCCCCTTCTGCCCATGCAATCTGGCTTGCAAGGGTTTCCCTCACACTCTCCTTTCGCTTTTGAAAACATTTGCTTCTCCTCTGTCTCTCTCTCAAAAAAAATATAAGATAACCAGCCTGGGAGGAGACGCAGAGGAGGGAGGTTTTGGAAAAGAAAACATACTGTGGCCTCCAGGCTTCACTCCTGGCTTGACCTTGACCCGAATATAAGCCGGGGGAAGCTTTTTCAGCTCATAAATAAGGGCTGAAAAACTTGGCTTATCTTCGAGTATATACGGTACATGCAAGCTGGAATGTCAATTTCTAGGTTTTCTCTTTTTCCACGTGGCCTTCTGTTTTCTTTTGCCCTTCTTCATCCTAGTAGATGCATTCGTATGGCAGGACTAGGATGATCAAGTAAAAGAGAGAAAATGCATACGAATGGCAGCACAAACTGTAAGAAGTGGGGAGAAAGGCAACTCCTGCTCTGTTGACAGAAACTGCTGCTGACCTGGTAGGAGAGGATTTTCTCTGCTCCTGTCAGCTGTGATGTGTTGGAGTTCACAACATATCAAAATGAGAGAAGGGGGCTCCTTTTCCAGAGCAGCCCAGTCTTTGTTGGTCTGTCACTTTTCAGTAATACTTGCATTAAAGACAAACAAACTTACCACCCCAAACAATGCAAACAGACAGATTAAGCTTTCTAATATTAAACAAGACTTAACTATCCTTGGCTTTTAAACTCATAATATGAACTGTTATATTTCTAATGAGGAATTGTGATTTTAGAATACTCCCACTGTGTCCGTAAATGATTATAGATAAATAAATGACATGAATTCCCGGGATGCTTTACCTTGTAAATTTTGCAATGGCAAAGTCATAATGCCTCCCGCTGCAGCTGCTGCTACCAGCCCTTGGATGTTGGTGAGATTAGCAGTCGGCAAAGTCAGGACCAATCCTTGCTGACCACCCAGTTGTCCAGCCATGTTGAAAGGGATAAGGATAGGCTGATTCAGGGCTGGCGTGCCTCCCGGCATTACCCCGGCTACAGCTGAGGCTAACTGCTGAGCCGTCAGTAGTGGCTGCAATGAAACACAATTACCATATTTACCATACAGCAAAATTAATGAATAGCAGCATGGGTGCAATTGTGTCACTAGAGCTTTGGGATATTCTAGCGCATCCATTTTCCTGATTTCTAATGCCAAAAATCGAATGCAATCATAGAGTGAGTTTACACTGGGCGTGCAGCACTTAATCAATCAATTAATAATTCATCTGCTATCTGATTAACTCAGAGCATCATTTTAGTCAATTATTTTTAATTGATTAATCTAGTTAAAAATTAATTGGTTTAATGAAATGATTGACTGAAAAGAGGCCACCCACCTAACCAAATAATTTATACAGCTATTGATATCTAAACAGTGTAATTGGCAAGGACCATCTTCAAAGGAGCCCTTTGCCCTGACATTTGGGTGAAATAAATGCTGCTATAACAAATGCACACATCACCTACAAACAATGAAAATATGTTTTTACTCATCAGTAACTTTAATTGATTCATCAATTAAATTAATATAATCAGTCAAATGGAATCTGTTCAACTGGGATGCAACTCCAGTTTCATACAATCATTTCTGATAAGAAAGGTGAGAACACGAGACTCCCATACATTTATTTCTGCAGGAAAGCCTTCTAAAATGGTTTTTAGATTCTAGGTTTTCTGGGTTTTTTTCTTTTCTTTTTTGTTTTTTGTTTGTTTTTGTTTTTGTTTTTTGTCTGTTATGTTTTCTGCACATTGATATGTCTGTAAGTCATTTACTTATGCTATATGTTTGATTATCTGTTTGTTTTTTTCTTTGTTTTTTCTTTTTAATAATAAACTTCATTCATGGGAAAATCATTTATAGAACAGTGTGCACTGCTGCATATGTAAAAATGCATATACAGTAGAGTCTCACTTATCCAACATAAACGGGCCGGCAGAACGTTGGATAAGCGGATATGTTGGATAATAAGGAGAGATTAAGGAAAAGCCTATTAAACATCAAATTAGGTTATGATTTTACAAATTAAGCACCAAAACATCATGTTATACAACAAATTTGACAGAAAAAGTAGTTCAATATGAAATAATGCCATGTAGTAATTACTGTATTTACGAATTTAGCAGCAAAATATCATGATTTATTGAAAACATTGACTACAAAAATGCGTTGGATAATCCAGAACGTTGGATAAGTGAGTGTTGGATAAGTGACACTCTACTGTATTAGAAGAAATATGTCTACATTTTTGTGCAGTTTTTGTAGAGTACAACTCAAAAGCGGATATGGAAATTGGGCGGAATTAACTTAATGTTGGAAAATGAGCAACTAAGCAGAACAGAACTAGACACATTAATCTCTAATTCATTGCTCTTGAGAGGAAGACCAGGTTAAACTCAATTGCTAACTACTCCCACAAATAAATACATAAATTTCAAGCCATTATTTGGATTGGTAGCCAACCAGTGGGCATATCTGCACAACAGACCAAAACTCTTTCAATAGTCACTCTTCCTCGGAAAAGTTTTGTGATGGAGCTGTCATGCAATGGATGTTTAACAGATTTAGGAAGTAGCTTTTCTCAGGGTCAGGCTGTTGGTTCTAGTTGTGTCCACTGTGACTGACAATGGTTCTTCATGTCTCAAGCAAGTATCTTTCCTACTGTCTGATACCTGATTCTTTTTCAGAGTGGAAATGTCAGGGACTGCACTTCAAAACTGTTGCTTTCAAAACACAAAAGCAAATGCATCGTACTTCATGAATTTGCATGGAATTCTTCTGCAGAAGTCGTGATATGTATTGTCCTAACAACAGTATATGTGTTATCAAAGCAAGGGTTTTGCATTATTCTCAAACTACAACTCCAAGAACTCTTTGAAGGATGCCATAACAGTTCCAGGGGCATACACAAATTTAAGTTTGTAGTGTATATATGCCCACCGACTATAGGCCAAAACTAAAATTGGCTCCCTGCAACTTTTATAGTGGATTACACTATACTGATCACAGTAATTCTGAAGCCTTTATAAAACAACCACTTTACAAAGGCTTCACAATTATGTAATCTCTTTACACATAAATATTAGTTAGCTTCAAAATAATGCAGACCTAATTTGAAATGAACTATGTACGTAACACACACAACTAGGAAACCCTATCAGCTAAATTGACATTAAAATCATTTTCAGCTGTTTTACATGAATATATTCTCTATACAGTAGAGTCTCACTTATCCAAGACTCGCTTATCCAAGTTCCTGGATTATCCAAGCCATTTTTGTAGTCAATGTTTTCAATATATCATGATATTTTGGTGCTAAATTCATAAATACGGTAATTACAACATAACATTACTGCTTATTAAACTGCTTTTTCTGTCAAATTTGTTGTATACCATGATGTTTTGGTGCTTAATTTGTAAAATCATAACCTAATTTGATGTTTAATAGGCTTTTCCTTACTCCCTCCTTATTATCCAAGATATTCGCTTATCCAAGCTTCTGCCGGCCCGTTTAGCTTGGATAAGTGAGACTCTACTGTATTTGAAAAAAAGTCTGATTTAAGTTTCTAATAACCTAACTAATTGAGAGAAATTCCTAGTTTACATCATACATTTTGCTTGGTTTTTAAAATAAAGTTTCCATTTTCAATGCAAATTTAAAATATAAATTGCTATACACACGTCATCAAAATGCACACATTTTGAACTAGAGCATGCAGCTGAAAATTTTTATTTTATTCATTTATTAATAATTGCTTTTAGAAAACTGGATTTCAATGAAAGAAACTGACCTGGGGCCCAACAGCGAACGCTGGATGGGATTGACTGGGTTGGTGCTGGTCAGATGTGCTCGCATCAGACAGCGCTGCTTTTCCTCTGGCTCCTGGAATTCAAATAAAGAGCTCTACCTTAATATCTAGTCTGGGGACCAGCACATTACATTTTGCTGTGATGTCACATAGCATCAAGCTGGAAATGATATGCTAAAGCAGTTTATCAATAACTCAAACGCTCAAATCACTTATCAGCTGCATAAATTATGCTAACATTCATTCAAGCTAGCCTGCGCTCTTGGAGCGATACGGGAATCTGACAGCAGTGAAACTGAAGCTATCATTGACACAGTTAATGTGGGTTACATTATCCATCCATTTACATAAAAAGCACATGAGCTTTCTGAATAAAAAGAGGAAAGATGTTTTGGGTTTTTTAAAAGCAAAGGTGAGCAATAGCAACCTTCCTCTTGCTGAGAAAATCATCCAGGCCAAGGTGAACTCACTTCCACTGTGTATTTAAGTCAATGATTTTGTTTTAAAAAATATTTATTTATTTCCAACATTTATATCCCGCCCTTCTCAGCCGAAGGGACTCAGGACTATATGTTGTCTAGTTGGTCCAGGTCATTTCAGCTTTCCACAGACCAGACTATATATTCTGCAAAAAAAGGAGTAAAACTCTAGGTAGAGCATCCCTTAACCAGAATTTCAAAATCAGTATATGACACCAAATTGTGAGGGACAGCTAATATCCCGTATCCAAAATGACCTTACGAGACTAAAACTAACAACAAGGAGAAATGTTTTGTACTACACTTGGGCAAAAAAAAAAATGATAAAATGCACAGATACAGGATGGTTGACATCTGACTTGAAAACATTATTTATTTATTTATTTATTTATTTACAGTATTTATATTCCGCCCTTCTCACTCCGAAGGGGACTCAGGGCGAATCACATTATACACACATAGGGCAAACATTCAATGCCCATAAACACATCAAACAGAGACAGACAGACAGACAGACAGACGCAGAGGCAATTTAAACTTCTCCTGAGGGGATGTTCGATTCTGGCCACAAGGGGGAGCAGCTGCTTCGTCATCCACTCTGACGGCACTTCCTCATTCCAAGTCGTAAATTAGTTAAACTTGCCTCCCCACTTTTATAAGTGGTACCTTATTTCCTACTTGATAGATGCAACTATCTTTTGGGTTGCTAGGTCAGCAACGAGCAGGGGCTATTTTTTTATTTTTAATTGATGGGTGCTCACCCCGCCACGGACTGGCCTTGAACTCATGACCTCATGGTCAGAGTGATTTATTGCAGCAGGCTGCTCAACAGCCTGCGCCACAGCCCCCCCCCCCATTACATGTGAAAATTATTTAGGAGACTTAGTAGATCACACACTGCCTTAGTAGATCACATGCTGAACATGAGTCAGCAGTCTGATGTAGCAGCTAAAAAAGCCAATGCAATTCCAAGTTGCAGCAATAGGAATACAGTGTCTAGATTGAGGGAAGTAACAGTTCCACTCTACTCTGTTTTGTTCAGACCTCACCTGAAATACTGCATCACATTCTGGAGTGCCATGATTCACAAGATGAAAAGTGTTAAGAGAAGGGCAACCAAAATTGTCAAAGGTCTGTAGGCCAAGCCCTATGAGGAACAACTTAAGGAGCTGGGTATTATTTAGTTTGGAGAAAATAAGGCTGAGAGGGGACATGAAAGCCATGTTTAAATATTTGAAAGGATATCACACTGAAGATGGTATAAGCTTGTTTTTGGCTGTTCTAGACACTAGCAACCCCATCATATGGAGTAATTTTGGTGGCATACGCCGGTTTCTCTCTATTTGCACCATATAGCCTGCCGGCTCCCATCCCACAATGTAGAGCTACTTTCAGCGGGGCTCCATTTCACAAAGAGAGAGGAACCAATGTATGCCGCCATGGCAGCAACATGGGAGGTTTCCCATGTTGCATAGGGATTGAAGGGGGAAGCCGGGTGGTGTAATCTTCTCTCCGTGGGATCAGGTAAGGGGGAAGCCAGGGGACATGGGGTGTGGGGCTACGGGTTCACCACTCCCCCTACCAGATTCGCCACGATGCATGGCAATTCTCATGGCTTATGTGATAAGTGTCAGAGTAATTGCAGCACAGCAGTAGTTGGATGGAGTTGGTGGAACGCAGAACAAAGTGACAACCAAGACGTTAGTAAAACTATATACAAAGTTTTACTGTAAGCAGTAATAATCAAGACAAACAGGCTTGCAGACAATAGACGAACACAGGACTTGACTCTCACTCTAGGCAGACAGGACTAGACTCAGAACTGACGCAATCAGTAATGTACAAACACTTGTGTCTGGGTACTCCCTGCACATCAAGGTCAACACATCTTCTTAGTAATTAACTCTTTCCAGACTATAGTACACTCTGGATGATGCAATCAGTATGCAATACAGGAAAGACAACAACAACAATTTATTGATTAGCCAGTTGGCCTTATCAAGCACAGACAATACAAACATGAAATACAACATACATCTGGTACACTTACAATAAAATAAAAATATACAGGTATTTGCCAGCTTGGTGCCAATGTAGCTTAGCCGTAGATGTATGCATCAACTATCCTCATCTCCCCTACACTGCACCCCAATCTGATCTATGTACTCCGATCTCCTTTTAGCAGCTTTAAGCAAATACAGGGCCACTTTTGTTGTCACAATGGGGTTATAACCGGCCAATAAAAATGTAGTTTTGGCTGCTATGTCCCAGCTTATTTTATTACAAATAAAAGGCCATAAGTATTGTTTCCTTTCTTTTTTGTATAAGTTACAATTATGCAAAGTGTGGTTCAAATTTTCGACTTCAGGGGCGCCACAAATACATAATCTTTCTTCATATGGGATGTGGTTGAATCTGCCATATCTCTCCATGGACTCCCTTTGTTCGAATCTTGCCCTGGTGAACGCGATTCTTAGGTGTCTTGGTAATACAGGAAAGACACAAATTTCATTTAAACAGTACCAATACACAAATCCCACATTAACAATAAGGTCATAGGATACAGAACAACCGATTCAAATTGCAGGAAAAGAAATTCCATTGCAGTTGAATTAGTTAAGATAGTGGACATCTTTGATAGTTCACCTTTCTAGGGATAGGAGAACATAGGTGGGGAGAGGCAAACTGGTAGCAGGATACAAATTGCCAAATTGCCAGTTTGTTGTGACTCAGCTGGAACCTCAGATTGACTCTGATGAGGATGATGGGATTCAGGGTCAAAATCAGGTTCAAAATGTCCCTGTTGTAGAAGATGAAGAACAGAGAGTGCAAGTTCATTTTCCCACAGCAAGGAATGCTGTTGATGATACTGAAACTAGCCAGGTGCAAATTGACTTGGAAAAGGAGGACAGTTCTCAGTCTGATAATGAGGCTCAGCAAACTAACAAGCAGGCTGATTTTGATGAAATGTAATCTTTAGATTGAGCTGACAGTTTGGAATTCAGGGTTCGGAGGAGTGTGAGAATCGCAAACATGAGGGAGGTTAGGAGCCAGAGAAATGCTTTCATGCTTTGCAAAGGGTATTAAAGCAATGTGTTTGGAGACAAACCTTTGTCAAAGCAACTTCCGTTCAACCAAGAAGCAAGCTCTCATTTTCCTGGATTACCTTGCAGCCTTTGTGTTCATGTTCTTGGGACTTTGTCATGCTCTAATGAGACTTTGTTTATTCTTTGTGATTACTTGAATTATTCTCCAAGGCTTTATTTTGTAACTATCTTTTGGAACTTTACCTTTGCTTTTAAAGAACTTTTTATCTTCTATTTTCTAATAAACTAAAAAGACTTCAACTTGTGTGCAGTTTGGTGTATACAGCAAGGTGAAGCTAACCTAAGGTGCGACACAGTTCTCCTGTCTTGTGTAATAAAGCCCTGTCCTTACAGATCTCTGTTGCATCATTTTCCACCAAAAGAGTGATGTGTGCCAGTTTTTGGTACAAGCAACAGCTGAGAATTATAGTCAGCTCCAACTCAAAATCCAAGTAACAGGAATTTTGTCTTGTATTGACTGAAACTCTGTCTACTCACCCACATTTAATTTCTTACTGTGCAAAAAGGGATGATTTAAATATTCTACAACTTCTATGATATCATCTTTAAAGTATCATCAGAACAATAATTAGAACAGAGCTCAGGGAATACTAATTTTTTTAAATGATTTTATTAATCATTGGTGAACTCAAAAAGATTAATTCAATATTGCTAATGTTTGCACTGAAAGTCTTCAGTTTGCTATCTAAAGCCTTTAAAAACTCCATATGTAGCCTGCATAAGACAGCTACTGTTCTATGCAAAAACTTTCAGAACTTCAAACCAAAAATAATTGAACTAAAAAGCTGTATTAGTTTTTCAAAATGGTATTATCAAAATGCTATTATGTGCACTTTCAAGTCATTTCTGACTTGTGGCAACTCTAAGGCCAGCCTATCATGGGGTTTTCTTGGGAAAAAAATTTCAGAGTTGGGTCTGCCTCTGTCTTGCACTGAGGCTGAGAGAATGTGACTTGCCAAAAGTCATCCACTGGATTTCCATGGCTGAGCAGGGGAATTGAGGTGGTGTACTATTTTAGTACTCCAGCCACTATATCACACTGTCTCTGTACACCATTCTGGCTCTCGCCGCACAGGTTCAGACAAAAGCAAGCTGCTCCAGTCTCTTCTAGCTTGGATGTTCCTTTGCAACATACTCTATTTTTATTTGCCTACTAATATACTACAATAATACTAGAATAATAATAGAATGATATTATATATATATATATATATATATATATATATATATATGTGTGTGTGTGTGTGTGTGTGTGTGTGTGTGTGTTGCATAATTCCCATGGAGTAAACAACAAAACCACTGGACCAAATCACACCAAATTTGGCCACAAAATACACTAGTCACACAATCAATCTGCATGCGGCAGCGTGTCAGCAAAAATGGCTAGGCGTGTCAGTGCTGACACGCATGTCATAGGTTGGCCATCACTGGTCTATAGCAAGGGGAGGAAGAGACAACCCACCCCATATGCTGCTTGCAAACTCTTTATGGCGGTAGTATGGGAACATCAGTAGTTTGCTTTTGTTTAAAGATAAGAAAAACCTGAGATAAGATTTTAAAATAAGAGGGATCTGCGAAATCTAAGCTGAATTCCTGGCTGACCAACTTCACTCTTTGAGTCTTATTGACTTCAAACATTTATGTATGTAAAGCACAGAGAATAAAAGATGTATTCCATCTTGAGGTCTTTAGAGGTTATATAAATTTAACAAACAAATGTATTGTCAAGGGCTTATCCTCTGAAGATGCCACCCACACAGAGCCGGTCCAACAATGAGGCGAATTAAGCGGTCGCTTGGGGCGCAAAACATACGGAGGCGCAGTTGAGACTGCTTTTTCTGTTGATTTCTTGTAAAACATGATGTTTTGGTGCTTAATTTGTAAAATCTTAATGTAATTTGATGTTTAATAGGCTTTTCCTTAACCCCTCCTTATTATCCAACATTTTCGCTTATCCAACGCTTTTATTTTTCAGTGATTGGTTTGGGGGGGGGTGCCAAAATTCTGTTTGCCTACATTTGAAAAATACCTAGAGCCAGTTCTGCTGACCCACAGATGCAGGTGAAACATCAGAAGAAAATGCTGTATGGCCATACAGCACGGAAACCACACAATGTAGCAAACAAACATTCCAAACAGAAAGCACATGGAAAACATGGAAGCCTTGAGTCACCTGTACATAAACAAACACCAGAGGTCTCTGATTTTTGTATGTTCACATTTTTTTGAACATAGAAAGCTATACATATCCCAAAATCTGATTTGTATAAGGAAAAATGCACATTTGGTTGCTGTGAGTTTTCCGGGCTGTATGGTCGTGTTCCAGAAAAATGCACATTGCCTCTATTTCTATATGTAGTTCAACATTTCCTTGCAAATATATGCATGTAAATCCATTTCTGTCTGTGTATGCCTCTCTTGGTAGATTGAAGTTCTTGTCTTATTACTGCAGAATAAGTGTTAGTAATACAAAAGGTGCTTCGGGGTAGGATTGCATGTGTTTGTCATTTCTGAATTGTAAGAATGAAATCAAATGGCTAAGAAGCATTAGGAGCACAGTTGTTTTAAGAACATCATAACCCATCACCAATCTTAAGACTTTGGAGTAGATTTGGATATCTGCCGTTTTACTGATGGGTGTAGAAATGGAATTTTAACTCAACCTTAACAAGATCCTTTTCTCCCCAATGTTTGTCCTATGAATAACAAGCACAAGGCAATTCAGAACCTTTTTATTGCCATGCCATGGTCTGTGAAGGGGAGGGGGAAAAAGGAAGGCTCTGATTCTGCTATACTTATAAATTTTAAAGAAGGTATTATCTCCTCATTTAAAACAAATTCTTCGATATATTCTCCAAGGGGAAAGACTTATAAATAATAGAAATGTGAAAGAAATACCTCACCACATTAAGTAACAAATAAAATAGACTGCTACATATTATTCAATTGACTTCTAGCTCTATAGCAATGTGTCAATCTTAACGATATTTTATAAAGGGTTTGAGCAATAAATGCAGAGAATCATTAGGCAGAAAACTGAGAATCTGATTAATTTGTAATATTTTTTTAAAAAATCAAAAATATTTATAGGTTTGGGAATACTTACATATGTTATATTGAAATGTCTCCATTGATTTTGAACAAGCTAATAATAAAAGCATGCAGATTTGCTGATATTCTTATAGGATGAACTCAGTCAAATACATTTTGCATTTTATGTTCTCCCTTTCATTGAACAGATAATTGTTTAAGTTGACATAGATATCACTTATTCCTTTTATGAGCAATCTTATTATCAACTAATTTTTTAAAAAACCAATTGTTACAATGCAATTTAAAGAGGGGGTATGCTGTTTTAAAAAAAATCAAATGAATGAACAAAGCAATGAAAATATTGTTAGAGGAAACAGGGATAGCCTTATTAATTCGTTGCCAAATTTCCTCTCCTCCCTTACCATCCCCCAATTCAGGAGGTACCCCTCCATACTGGAGAACCATTGCTGTCTGTGCTACTGCCCTGTGCATCTCTGCACCAGTGGCTATAAATAATAATAATAATAATAATAATAATAATAATAATAATAATAATAATATTGCAGACTGTGCAAGGAAACCGACAAAACCATTGACCATATCCTCAGCTGCTGTAAGAAACTCACACAGACAGACTACAAACAGAGGCACAACCATGTGGCCCAAATGATTCATAGGAACCTATGCCTCAAGTACCACCTCCCAGCAGTAAAGAACTGGTGGGATCACAAACCTCAAAAGTATTGGAAAATGAGCATGCAAAGATACTGTGGGACTTCTGAATCCAGACTGACAAAGTTCTGGAACAAAACACACCAGACATCACAGTTGTGGAAAAGAAAAAGGTTTGGATCATTGATGTTGTCATACCATGTGACAGTCGCATTGACGAAAAACAACAGGAAAAACTCAGCCGCTATCAGGACCTCAAGATTGAACTTCAAAGACTCTGGCAGAAACCAGTGCAGGTGGTCCCGGTGGTGATTGGCACACTGGGTGGCGTGCCAAAAGATCTCAGCCGGCATTTGGAAACAATAGACATTGACAAAATTACGATCTGCCAACTGCAAAAGGCCACCCTGCTGGGATCTGCGCGCATCACCCGAAAATACTGTCAGAGTATTAGCAGCGCAGCAGTTGTTGGATTTAATCAGTGGAACGAAGAACGAAGAGACATCAGAGACGTTGGTAAAACTCTATACAAAGTTTTACTGAAAGACAAACAGACTTGCAGACGAACACAGGACTTAACACCTAGGCAGACAGAACTTGACTCAACTCAGAACTGAACAGAACTGATGCAATCAGCAATGCGCACACACTTGTGTCTGGATACTCCCCAGCTCCAGCCACACATCAAGGTCATCACAGCTTCTTAGCAATTAACTCTTTACAGACTATAGTACACTCTGGATGATGCAATCTTCACGCAATACAGGAAAGACACAAATTTCATTTAAACACTACCAATACACAAATCCCACATTAACAAATACATCACACAGTCCTAGACACTTGGGAAGTGTTCGACTTGTGATTTTGTGATACGAAATCCAGCATAACTATCTTGTTTGCTGTGTCATACAATATTATTATTATTATTATTATTATTATTATTATTATTATTATTATTATTATTATTATTTAAGGGTGGCTTACAACAAGGGTGTAAGGGTGGCTTACAACAAGGAAGAACAATAAAATAGAAGGAATCGTACAACAAATCCATAAGGTTCTGGCGAGGAGGAGTCAGACCAGAAGATGTTACTTGTTTTAGTATTCCATCAAATAACTGTATGTCTTTGTCATATGTAGCACTCCTGCACAAATTCAGCTTTGCAATATATATATACAATAGAGTCTCACTTATCCAACAAAACGGGCCGGCAGAACGTTGGATAAGCGAATATGTTGGATAATAAGGAGGGATCAAGGAAAAGTCTATTAAACATCAAATTAGGTTATGATTTTACAAATTAAGCACCAAAACATCATGTTATACCACAAATTTGAAAGAAAAAGTAGTTCATTACGCAGTAATGCTATGTAGTAATTACTGTATTTACGAATTTAGCATCAAAATATCATGATGTATTGAAAACATTGACTACAAAAATGCGGAATGTTGGATAGGCGAATGTTGGATAAGTGAGACTCTACTGTATATATATATATATATATTTGTATCCAGTATTAAGGAATAATAATTTACCCCCAAAAGTGTTTCAGGATGAAATTTGAGATACCCTTTTATTGTTTAGTTTGTTGCTGCAGGATATTCAAGATGATGTGCCTGGTTTCTAAAGCAGTATTTGACTTTTTCCAGTTTTTTTTTCCAAACCAGTTTAGCGATGACTGTGAAAATGGTATACGATTTCATGCGCATGAATGAGGCTTCACACAGTCCCAATACAAGATTATGCATGCTGTCTTTTCAGGATCACAGAGGAATTTATCCTCTCTTGCTCACATCTCTCTACAGCATACACTTGCACTTCACTTAGCCTTGTAGGTCCTCTTCCTAATCTACCCACTATATAAGACTACCTCCAGAAGTAAGCTTGGTTTGAAAGCCAGAAGGAAAATCAGCAAATCGTGTGCTTAGAACCAAGAAAATGCCACAAAGCTACGATTTGAAGCTAGCTGGAAGCTGCCTTATATCCCAGAGCTGCCTGAATTTATGTTCTGCCATCTATTACTGTCAGTGAAAGAACAGCTGAAAACACCCAGGAAGGAAAACTGCAGCCACAAAACCTTAAGATAAAGCTGTGATTCTTTCTTTCCTTACAGTGTACATTCCATATTACAGAATAAATGCAATCAATTCTTACATAGCAAACACCCCAAACAAGCATTTAAATGGTTTATACTGATTAAAAATAAAGTGCAAATTACCATAAATATTAAGTTTACAGGGAAAAGCTTTGTAAAATGACATAGACTGTACTGTGAAATGGATTCCTCAAAGATGCTACGATGGCATTACATTGGGGATTAGGACTGAAGCTTGCAACTTTCTCAAGCATTTTCCAAGTGTGCTGAATCCCTCTTAACTGAAAAAAAATGCAACTTAAATCATGGAGGACATTGAGCAATTGAAGCACGTAATGTGCATCTTCTAAATAGTGCCCAGAAGAGCTTTTCTGAGTGGTTCAAGACTTATAAACATATAAACTACCAATGTTTTCCTGAATCTGCAAAAGATCTTGAACCAGAAACCCTAGAATTTTGGTGTCCCTGATATGGTAAATCAACTTTGGTTTCATTCTAGAAATTTAAGGTGCTATCCAAAGTTGTGAACCTGTTTTGGATTCAAAATCTTTAATAGTTTCTTTAATAAAATCAGAAGCACATTCAATGGACTACCACTCTGGTAAGCTAGTTTGATTCAGGCAATTTGGAGGGTGAAACCTTTGATAGAGTGCTATGATATATTTAAAAATTTACAGCATTACTGGAATTCTTCTTCTTCTTCCTCTTCTTCTTATTATTATTTTATTATGACACAGCAAACAAGATAGATATGCTGGATTTCATATCACAAAATCACAAGTCGAACACTTCCCAAGTGTCTAGGACTGTGTGATGTATTTTCGGATGATGCGCGCAGATCCCAGCAGAGTGGCCTTTTGCAGTTGGCAGATCATAATTTTGTCAATGTCTATTGTTTCCAAATGCCAGCTGAGATCTTTCGGCACAGCACCCAATGTGCCCATCACCACCGGGATCACCTGCACTGGTTTCTGCCAGAGTCTTTGAAGTTCAATCTTGAGGTCCTGATAGCGGCTGAGTTTTTCCTGTTGTTTTTCGTCAATGCGACTGTCACCCGGGATGGCAACATCAATGATCCAAACCTTTTTCTTTTCCACAACTGTGATGTCTGGTGTGTTGTGTTCCAGAACTTTGTCAGTCTGGATTCGGAAGTCCCACAGTATCTTTGCGTGCTCATTTTCCAATACTTTTGCAGGTTTGTGATCCCACCAGTTCTTTGCTGCTGGAAGGTGGTACTTGAGGCATAGGTTCCAATGAATCATTTGGGCCACGTAGTTGTGCCTCTGTTTGTAGTCTGTCTGTGCGATTTTCTTACAGCAGCTGAGGAAATGATCAATGGTTTCATCAGTTTCCTTGCACAGTCTGTATTATTATTATTATTATTATTATTATTATTATTATTATTATTATTATTATTATTATTGGCTGCAATTACACTTTAAATTGTACCTATTTAGAACAAACCAACAGAACCTATCTTGTTCGTAACTTGGGGACTGCCTACAATTATATTATTTATATTTATAATCCACTTTTTCCCTTGAGATTCAAGGTGACTTACCAAAGTTAAAGCAGTTCCTCCTTTAAAAAAATCACCTCAAAGAAAAGATAAAAATCTAATTAAATTACACATAGAATTAAAAGCATTTAAAACATGGTAATTAAAAATAAAAAACAATCAATATGGAAAAAGCCCTTTTCACCCTGAGCAATCAGCCATCAAAGATCTGTTAAAATAAGAAGGTTTCTTCACCTGACCAGTGAAGGATAGTATAATATTTCTAGGAAGGATATCCTACAACCTGAAGATTTCCACTGAGAAGTCCCTCTTTCATGTTTCTCACTCAATGTTCCTTTGGAGGAGGTGAGACCACAAAAAATCTTCCCTGAAGCACTTGAGGCACAGGCAGGATTTTGGTCTAAAACTATTTAGTTGCTTGTGATTTCCATTTTTCCCCCCATCATTTTAAAAATGTATTTGTTATGCAATGCTTTTGACACGAAATAAAAATGGGGAAATACGGTCCTTCAGATAACTTGGACCTGGCTCATGTATGTCATTAATGCCGAAGTCCAGAGTGATGCCTTGTCTACTGTTATTGGATGGCTTTTAATTGCTATGGTCTAGGAATATAAACAGAGGCTGGATGGCCATCTGTCGGGGGTGCTTTGAATGTGATTTTTTTACTTCTTGGCAGGGGGGTTGGACTGGGTGGCCCACGAGGTCTCTTCCAACTCTATGATTTTAATATGAAGAAAGGACTTGCCAGGCTGAGTTTCAACAACTACTTGCCTGTAAACACATTGCTTACACATTGCCAAAAGAACAACTTCATCAGCAAAAAAAGCATACAGATCTGATTAAATGTTTTTGTGTTTATTTATATGCAGATTTAGAATCATTGGTATACAGTTTTCCCTCATTTATTGCGAGGGTTACGTTCCAGGACCACCCGCAATAAATGAAAATCCGCAAAGTAGGGGCACTGTATTTATTTTAATTTTTATACATTATTTTAGTAGTTATACACTATTTTAAGTCTTTATCAACCAATCATGTGTTGATAAATCGCCTCCTGTAATTTTTTATGATTTATAATAGTCTTTTAGAGTTTATTGAAAAACCGAGAAACAGCGAATCCGCGAAAAGTGAACCGCGAAGTAGTGAGGGAACACTGTAACTGAAATACAGCTACAATTTTATCAGCTTTGTGCAGTTTCCTCCATTGGAAACTTGTATAAATCATTCCATGGGTATTTTTACTCATTCATCTTTAAAGAAAACTTGGACTAGGCAGCACTCCAGAAAAAGGATAGCTTCTTGATTTTGGAGTGGGATGGTGTCTTCTGCTCTTCCTTTTATGATCTTTTATGGTTTGTTTTACTGTTGATTGGTTTGTTTTATTGCTTTGTTTTTATATTGTCTGATGTCTGGGCTTGGCCCCATGTAAGCCACCCCGAGTCACTTCGGGGAGATGGGGCGGGGTATAAAAATAACATTAATTATTATTATTATTATTATTATTATTATTATTATTATTATTATTATTATTATTTTATTATGACACAGCAAAGAAGATAGATATGCTGGATTTCATATCACAAAATCACAAGTCGAACATTTCCCAAGTGTCTAGGACTGTGTGATGTATTTTCGCAGATCCCAGTAGGGTGGCCTTTTTGCAGTTGGCAGATCGTAATTTTGTCAATGTCTATTGTTTCCAAATGCCGGCTGAGATCTTTTGGCATGGCACCCAATGTGCCCATCACCATAGGGACCACCTGCACTGGTTTCTGCCAGAGTCTTTGAAGTTCAGTCTTGAGGTCCTGATAGCGGCTGAGTTTTTCCTGTTGTTTTTCGTCAATGCGACTGTCACCTGGTATGGCAACATCAATGATCCAAACCTTTTTCTTTTCCACAACTGTGATGTCTGGTGTGTTGTGTTCCAGAACTTTGTCAGTCTGGATTCGGAAGTCCCACAGTATCTTTGCGTGCTCATTTTCCAATACTTTTGCAGGTTTGTGATCCCACCAGTTCTTTGCTGCTGGGAGGTGGTACTTGAGGCATAAGTTCCAATGAATCATTTGGGCCACCTAGTTGTGCCTCTGTTTGTAGTCTGTCTGTGCGATTTTCTTACAGCAGCTGAGGATATGATCAATGGTTTCGTCAGTTTCCTTGTACAGTCTGCATTTTGGGTCATCAGCTGATTATTATTATTATTATTATTATTATTATTATTATTATTATTCGTCCACTTCACCCTTTCATCCCCCTTATTCTTTTCTCCTTTTCTGTCCCTTTATTCCCATGGGGTGGAATGATGATAGACTTTCTCTCTTTCCCCCTGTCTTTCTCTCTCTCTTCCTTTTCTTTTCTCTCTCTCTCTTTCACCTACTTTCTCTCTCTCTTTCCCCTTCTCTGTCTTTCTTCTCTCCCTCCCTTCTTCTCCTGTGTCCCTGCTCCGTCTTCACTTGTCAAAGGAGAATAGGGCCTTTGATGATAATACACCAGGCTGGTGTTTTAATATACAATGGAAAACCTTGCAAAGTGATACAGTCCATACAAGGTGAAAGTTTGATCTGTTTGATATACATTTACAAAATCGTAACAGTCATATTGTATAGTTTTAGCTGAACATATATACCTCCCACAAAACCAAAAAATTACTAAGTTGGATCCAGATTCAGTCATATTCAAAGGGCAAGCAGTGAAAGCAGCGAAACTCAAGTGCGATTAATTTCTATGGGTCTAATCGCATTGGGATCTATCCTAATGTGTTCATCAGCTTCTTTGTTCATTCATCTTATTTTCATCTATGTTTTAACATTTCTTTCTACTATTTGCTGTAGATCCCTGATTTGCATTATGTTACAAAATAAGTACATATGTTTATATTGAGTATGAACAATTGTGTGTCATTTTTTAATTTTTTTTCAAGCAAGAAGGAAATTGATAGAATTGTAAAAGCATGTTCTTTATTTTTAAAACAGGCTAACATTACTTATCCCTCCCACCCCTCCTCTCTATACCGCATGCATCTTTTATGAACTGGACCCTTCCCCATTGTGAGTTCTGGTTTCCTTTCTGCTGTATGCATTAGCACACATATAATCACATTAAGGTCACAATGACCCTATCAATTTTCTGTGAATTCATACACTATTTCATTTGCTGTTAGCACTGCTGAATATAGTGGTGATAAAGGTTGCCTATTAAAAGATGGACAGTTGGATGCATTATTATTTTATGTTGGCAGCTGATCCCTAACTAAACAGTCCAGAGGATTCTCTAAATTAAACCTCCTTTCTTTATATTCTTGCAAGCTTACTAAATGCCAAAGGCAGAGTCTGTTAAAAGAAAATCTATTATATGGAGCAACTGCTAGTGTTCACCTTTTTTTCTTTTAAGAAAATCAGTACTTATCGACTCCTTATGATTTTCTTCACTTAATTTTTATGTGTTCTATATACTCTGTCCAGAAAGCAGAAATAATTTTATCTGTAGGCCCCTAGTAATCCACACTCAAATGATGTCCAGGCTCTCAAAAGAAATTTTCCCTCCTTCTTCTCCTCCTTTTTTAAAAAACACACTTTATAGACATACTAGCTGTGCCCGGCCACGCGTTGCTGTGGCAAAGTATGGTGGTATGGGAAATAAAGTATTGAGGAATTGGTGGTAGTTAAGGTAAAGGGTAAAGGTTTTTCCCTGATGGAGCTTAGCCTTCTAACTGGTAGCAATTGGATAAAAACAATTATTCTTCTCCCTCTAATTAGGACTTTATTTTTCTTTTATTTCAGCCTTGTTTATTTATATATATATATATATATATATATATATATATATATATATATATATTAGCTGTGCCTGGCCACGCGTTGCTGTGGCAAAGTATGGTGGTATGGGAAATAAAGTATTGAGGAATTGGTGGTAGTTAAGGTAAAGGGTAAAGGTTTTTCCCTGATGGAGCTTAGCCTTCTAACTGGTAGCAATTGGATAAAAACAATTATTCTTCTCCCTCTAATTAGGACTTTATTTTTCTTTTATTTCAGCCTTGTTATATATATATATATATATATATATATATATACACACACACACACACACACACACACACACACACTAGCTGTGCCTGGCCATGCGTTGCTGTGGCAAAATATGGTGGTATGGGAAATAAAGTATTGAGGAATTGGTGGTAGTTAAGGTAAAGGTTTTCTCCTGACATTAAGTCCAGTTGTGTCCGACTGCACACTGAAGTGGATTATATGACAGTGTGGAGTCAAGATAATCCAGTTCAAAGCAGATAATATAAGATTATAAATGGGTTATATAGCTATGTGGAAGGGCCTTGATTCTACACTGCCATATAATCCAGTTCAAATCTGATAATCTGTATTTTATAGGCAGTGGGGAAGAGGTCTAACTCTGCCTGTCCCCTGGGCTGAGTGGGTTCCTAGGAGACCAAGTGGGCGGAGCTTGGCCTTTTAACTGGCAGCAATTGGATACAATTATTCCTCTCCTTCTAATTAGGACTTTATTTTTCTTTTCTTTTTGTTGTATGAACGTAGAGGCATGGATGAGGGGTTGTGCTGCCAAGTTTAGTGTTTCTGGGATGTGTAGTTTTGTTGTTTTGTCCTAGGCTGAAATTTCATTACCCTTTTATATATATAGATAGATGGCACTAGCAGGTTGCAATATTATTGCAAACTGCACTCCTATTCCAACGCGATCACTCCTTTCCACCTGCTGCTAAGGAGGCTGTTCAAGTTTTGAACCGGTTCTTGGCAGCTGTGACAGTCTGGATGAGGGTGAACAAATTGAAATTGAATGCACTACACTCCCCATGAAGTCACAGTTTCACAGCTTGGGAGTTCTCCTGGATTCATCACTGAGCCTGGAACCACAGGTCTCGGTGGTGGCCAGGGGAGCTTTTGCACAATTAAAACTTGTGCACCAGTTGTGCCTGTACCTTGAGAAGCCAGACTTGGCCACGGTGATCCATGCTCTTGTTATATTTCAAATAGACTACTGCAACATGTTCTACACGTGGTTGCCTTTGAAAACTGTTTGGAAGTTTCAAGTGGTCCAACAAGTGGCAGCCAAATTCCTTACAGGAAACATACAACTCCCCTGTTGCATCAGTTCCACTGGCTGCTAGTCTGCTACAGAGCACAATTCAAAGTGCTGGCTTTAGCCTATAAAGCCATAAATAGTTCTGGCCCAGCTTACCTGTCTGAACGTATCACCCTCTATGAACCATCTTGGAGGTTAAGATCTTCTGGGGAGGCCCTGCTCTTAGTCCCACCTCTTTTGCAGGTATGATTAGTGGGGATGAGAGACAGGGCCTTCTCAGTGGTGGCACCTCAGATGTGGAACTCCTTCCCAAGCAAAGTCACATCAGCTCCCTCCCTCCTAACTTTCAGAAAGAAATTAAAAACATTGCTGTGGGACCAAGCCTTTGGACAATAAACTCAGTGCATTTTTTTCATGTCAGGAGCTATTTGAGAAACTACAAGTTGCTTCTGGTGTAGGATAATTGACCATCGACAGGGACGTTGCTCAGGGGACGCCCAGATGTTTTGATGTTTTTACCATCCTTGTAGGAGGCTTCTCTCATGGAGCTGGAGCTAATAGAGGGAGCCCATCCACTCTCTCCCTGGGTTGAATACGAACCAGCAACCTTCAAGTCAGCAACCCAACCTTCAAGTCATCAGTCCTGCTGGCACAAGGGTTTAACCCACTGCGCCACCGGGTTAAGTGATACGAAATAAGTGCAATTACAACCGGAATGGCTCCTGGCCTGTGATTTTGGGATATGTGGTTTTAATAATTGGTTTTAATGCTTAGATGTTTTTAACTTTATGGTTTTTAATGTACAGTAGAGTCTCACTTATCCAACATTCGCTTATCCAATGTTCTGGATTATCCAACGCAATTTTGTAGTCAATGTCTTCAATATATCATGATATTTTGGTGCTAAATTCGTAAATACAGTAATTACTACATAGCATTACTGCATATTGAACTACTTTTTCTGTCATATTTGTTGTACAACATGATGTTTTGGTGCTTAATTTGTAAAATCATAACCTAATTTGATGTTTAATAGGCTCCTCCTTAATCCCTCCTTATTATCCAACATTATTAGCTTATCCAACGTTCTGCCGGCCCGTTTATCTTGGATAAGTGAGACTCTACGGTATATGTTTAATTTATTGTATGTCTGTTTATGCAGTATCAAATTATTGCCTACTTGGAAGCCACTTTGAGTCCCCTTCGGGGTAGAAGGGCGGGGTATAAATACAGTAAGTAAATAAATAAATATTATTGGCAGTGAATGGTGCACATTCTTTCTAAAGATATATAGGATTATACTGTTACTTATTGATTGTTGTATCTTTGTTTTTAGTTTATTGATATGTGTTTTAAACTGTTATACTTTGTCTCTGTTTGGGCTGTGCCCCATGTTTGCCGCCCCGAGTCCCTTCAGGGAGATGGTGGCGGGACAGAAAAGTAAAGTATTATTATTATTTATTATTATTCCAAAAGAAAGGAATTGGTCTTCAACACCCCCCCTTCCAAGACCCAGAAGATCCAGAAATCGGAGCTAAGTGATCTGAGGCTTTTACTAATTGATTTCCAAAGTAGAAGATGCAACCAGGAGCTGAGACCAAGAATCACAGTCCTAAAGTAGGGATTAGGAATATGTGGCTCTCCAGATGCTGTTGGCTAGGGTGGATGGAGATGTACAGTGTTCCCTCACTACTTCATGGTTCGCTGTTTTGCGGTTTTTAATAAACACTAAAATAATAGGATTTATAATATTATTTTATGGTTTATACTACTTTCTACTTCCTAAGGAGAAGTCTAAGGAAGGAATGAAGGAGAAGCCGAAGGGAGAGAAAAGGAGGCTGAAGCAGCTTTGTTTTCGCCTCACAAGGCATGACGCTACTTGCCAGTGAGATTGTAGACAACACAAATATAGCATCCCTACTTCGTGGATTTTCACTTTTTGCGGGTGGTCCTGGAACGTAACCCCTGCGATAAGTGAGGGAACACTGTATCCAAAAAATATCAGGAGGACAGCATGTTAACCAGGCCTGTCTTAAGGAGACCAGCAAAGAAGGCCTTACAGCTCTTCACCTGGAAATGAGTTTTGTTTTTTTTTAAATCATCAGCACACCACTGCAATATAGAGAAGAAGACTGCTGAGGACCAATACTGTAAGCCACTTGAATAGTTCTGGGGTTAGAAAGCAGAGGATATATCTATATATATAAAAGGGCAATGAAATTTCAGCCTAGAACAAAACAACAAAACTACACATCCCAGAAACACTAAACTTGGCAGCACAATCCCTTATCCATGCCTCTACATTCATACCACAAAAAAAGAAAAAGAAAATCCTAATTAGAGGGAGAGGAATCATTGTGTTTATTCCAATTGCTGCCAGTTAAAAGGCTAAGCTCCACCCACTTGGTCTCCTACCAACCCACTCAGCCCAGGGGACAGGCAGAGTTAGGCCTTACTTAGGCCTCTTCCACACTGCCTATAAAATACAGATTATCTGATTTTAACTGGATTATATGGCAGTGTAGACTCAAGGCTCTTCCACGCAGCTATATAACCCATTTATAATGGACTTAATGTCAGGGGAAAAGCTTTACCCTTTACCTTAACTACCACCAATTCCTCAATACTTTATTTCCCATACCACCATACTTCACCACAGCAACGCGTGGCCGGGCACAGCTAGTGATTAAATAAATGAAACAGAAGACCTATCTATTAGAATCCAAGACTGCATCTAAAATGGCAGGCTGGGGGGGGGGGGGCACTTTTTCTGAGGAATTTTCCTGCTATTTCAAGTATGATCCAAATATCCATGAATTGAGATATGTTCGATATTGGATTTGAAGCCCTAAAATGCTAATAAAAATTCTTCACTAGACATGTTTGGCAGCCAAGCAGTAGCCTTTAAAAAACAGATTTAAATTGGTAGTATGTTTATAAACTTTTCTAACCTAAGTGTTTTGCTTTCTCTAAAGGCTAATTGCGCAGAAACATAGTACATTTGAACACCCATCTCCACCTGAATTTAAAAATCGATTAATACGCCGTCATTTCAAAGGGCACAAATACACTAGCTGAATATCCATGGTTTCAATAAATTCAGCACAATCCTTATTTATCTTTCTTTAAATACCGCAATAATTGAGAAAGCCAAAGGACTGTTTATCTTTATTCTAGGAGACCTAATGACGGGAAATAGTACAACTTCCACATCAGAAGAACACGATCTACCCCCCCCCCCCCCTCTATATGTGTATTCACAGTAGATTTTTCCCCCCGCTGAAATGCATTTTCACAAGATTGTGTTAAGCTGGGAGAGCAGGTAAGAGACAGTGGTTTCTGAAACTATAGGTCTCAGTACATTGTCCAGTATGCTGGCTTGGCTTCCTGCAGCTTTTTGACAATTTCCCAATCCACTCTATGGTTTTTATGCAGCTCTACGGGGTAGCTGAATCAAGGGTCTCATTACAGGTTGTTCAGCTGCTCAGACTTTGCTGAGACTCTTGAAAGAGTAGCCCCACAGAGATGCATACAGTTGGAGCTAAGCAGTAAGCTAAGGGAATGACAGCAGTTGCAGCTCTGTACTCATAAGGCCATGCTGTAAGATCAGATCAAATTACAAGCAAAATTCTGTGCTATAATTGAGCATGCATATAATGTACATCGAGAAATGTTCCTGTTTGCAAAAATTCTAACACATCCAGCTCACTTTCACTCACCTTAGCCCCATGCCCCCAAAAGTATGAAACTGACAATATGATCTGATGCTATATCTCAGCAGGATGAGCCATTATTTCACATGAAAGTATTGGCTTGTATTGTTGTAAGTCATAGTATATATGTGGCTGAAGATTTTGTTGAATTCGTGAACTGAAATTAACTTTGGATTCTGTTGCTATATAAAATCCATGCAAGGTGAAAGCTTTGGCAGAATCTAATATCACTCCATTAAGGCTTCTGCCCTTCTGTAATGATTGCTTGAAAATCATTGGTGTTAGTGGTGGTTATTTTTTGGCATTTCCCTGCCATGGCAGATAAAGCAGGGATGGTGGTACTTCTTTTAGTTACCAGGAATTCCTTTCTGAGCTGCTTAGAGATGGCAGAGTGTGATTTATTTGTGTGTAAACAAGTGGAAGAGCACTTCCTACCCCTTTGCCCAGAATAATAATAATAATAATAATAATAATAATAATAATAATAATAATATGACAATGAGGGAGACTCATTGTCCCCTCTGCTTTTCATTATTGCCATGATCCCTCTGTCAATAATCTTACAAAAAACAAATCTCGGCTATCAAACATCTAAGAAATCTCACAAAATTTCGCATCTGATGTACATGGATGACCTGAAGCTGTATGGGAAAATGGAAACTGAAATCCAGTCTCTGACTAACACTGCCCTAATTTTTAGCACTGATATCAGTGCTGATATAAATGTTCAACAGTGGCATTGAAGAAGGGAAAAATCATTGAAATTGAGGGCATAAATATGCCTAATGGCCAAACGATAAAGTGTCACCAGCCAGAGGCCTATAAATATCTGGGCATATTACAGCTGGACAACATCAAGCATGAACATGTGAAGACTGTGGTCAGTAAAGAATACACACAAAGGGTCAGAAAAATTCTCAAAAGCAAGCTCAATGGAGGCAACACCATCAAAGCCATAAACACCTGGGCCATACCTGTCATAAGATATACTGCTGGCACAGGCGGACCTGGACAATTTGGACAGAAAAACAAGAAAACTCATGACCATTCATCATTCACTGCACCCTCACAGTGATGTTGACCAGCTATATCTGCCTAGAAGATCAGGTGGCAGAGGACTCTTACAAGTAAAACAAGCAGTCAAAGAAGAAGAACATGCCCTGGCAGAATATGTAAAGCAAAGTAAAGAACCTGCTTTGATTGAAGTCAAAAATCAGAAACTCTTCAAAGCACAGCAGACAAAAAACCAGTACAAGAAAACCGCACTACAAACTAGAGCTGACAGCTGGCACAACAAAACATTGCATGGAAAGTTCCTTCATAAAATTGAAGGAAAAGCTGTGAAAGGAGAAGACCTGGCTCTGGCTCACGTATGGGACGCTGAAGAAGGAGACAGAAGGCCTGATCCTTGCAGCCCAGGAGCAAGCCATCAGAACAAATGCAATTAAGGCCAAGATCGAAAAATCAGCTGATGACCCAAAATACAGACTGTGCAAGGAAACCGACGAAACCATTGATCATCTCCTCAGCTGCTGTAAGAAAATTGCACAGACAGACTACAAACAGAGGCACAACTACGTGGCCCAAATGATTCATTGGAACTTATGCCTCAAGTACCACCTTCCAGCAGCAAAGAACTGGTGGGATCACAAACCTGCAAAAGTATTGGAAAATGAGCACGCAAAGATACTGTGGGACTTCCGAATCCAGACTGACAAAGTTCTGGAACACAACACACCAGACATCACAGTTGTGGAAAAGAAAAAGGTTTGGATCATTGATGTTGCCATCCCAGGTGACAGTCACATTGACGAAAAGCAACAGGAAAAACTCGGCCACTATCAGGACCTCAAGATTGAACTTCAAAGACTCTGGCAGAAACCAGTGCAGGTGGTCCCGGTGGTGATGGGCACATTGGGTGCCGTACCAAAAGATCTCAGCCGGCATTTGGAAACAATAGACATTGACAAAATTACGATCTGCCAACTGCAAAAGGCCACCCTGCTGGGATCTGCACGCATCATCCGAATATACATCACACAGTCCTAGACACTTGGGAAGTGTTCGACTTGTGATTTTGTGATATGAAATCCAGCATATCTATCTTGTTTGCTGTGTCATAATAATAATAATAATAATAATGATGATGATGATGATGTCGCCATCCCAGCTGGCAGTCACATTGACAAAAAACAACAGGAAAAACTCAGCCGCTATCAGGACCTCAAGATTGAACTTCAAAGACTATGGCAGAAACCAGTGCAGGTGGTCCCGGTGGTGATCGGTGCATTGGGTGCCGTGCCAAAAGCTCTCAGCCGGCATTTGGAAACAATAGACATTGACAAAATCACGATCTGCCAACTGCAAAAGGCCACCCTGCTGGGATCTGCATGCATCATCCGAAAATACATCACACAGTCCTACACACTTGGGAAGTGTTCGACTTGCCTAAAAACCAAGACACCATTTTTTGTTGGACTGTAATGCAGTCCATTTCATATATGAATAGTTTTTCATCTACTCATTATGATATTTATATTTCATTTTACTTTGGATGCTACCTTCTTATAACATTACTGATAACATTACTTCATGCCCATTGATGTGCACGAGGACAAAATCATAGAGCTACACCAAAAGAACCCCAGTGCAACAGGTTGCCATTGTTCCCAATTTGAGGAATGTTCTGTTCTGTTCTTAACACAAAGTTCTTTCTCCAGTGGTAAAGAACACACAGAATTGCCAGACACTCCTTTGGTTAAATCCAAATCGGTGACAAAGGGCCCTTTCACACTGCACTTTGTCCCAGGATCTCATCCCAGATGTTCTACTTTAAACTGGAATATGAGTAACCACTGCCAGATAACCTGGGAGAAACAGATAATCTGGGATCTGATTCTGGGAGATAGGAGCATTGTGGAAGGGCCCATAGATAACCCCCAAGTCAGATCATTCAGCCAAGGCATAGAATAAGTAATTGAAAAAATAGAAGAATTCTTATAAAATTTTCAGATGACACCAAGTTATAAGAAACTTATAAGGAATGCCTCAGAGAACAATGTATGTCTACGTTAGTGGTGACATTATAGCCCTCTTGAAATATTTGAAGGGATTTCATGCAGAAGATGAAGCAAGCTTGTTTCCTGCTGCTCCAAAGAACACAAATCAATGGATTCAAATTACAAGAAAGGTTTATGGCTAAATGTTAGAGTTGTTGAACAGTAGTCTTTAAACGGAGGTTGCGCACACAAGCATTTTGAGGAGGGCTTTAGTTGTGTATGGCTGCATGGCAGGAATTGGACAAATTGTCTTTTAACTTTGAGATTCCATTATTTTATGACCAAGTGTACATTTGTCTCTATGTTATTATATAGTCAAGAAGAAGCCTTGTCTCTCCTTTCACTTTTCACACAGTGATATTCTGACCTTTTTCCTAGAGAATATATCTGGAATCTACGAGTCCTAAAATAGCAACTACAGGTAAACACCAGCTTAAGAAATGCTCATCTATATTATTTATTAAGCTGAAATTCTGTAAATAACTCAGTTGTTAAAATGATATGTAACTATGTAATTGAATCTTCTGTATACAAATAAATAAGGCTTTATTGGAACGTCAGAAGTTAACAGAGCAGTCAATAAAATCAATAACTCACTTTTTTCCTTATGTATCTATCTTTTCTCCATCTTTCTTATATCTTTGTTCTTGTTGTAACAGGCACAAATGAAGACATGAGAAAGATGGAGAAACGAGTTGTAACGAGTTGTAACGAGAACATTTAAAGAATATAAAATACTCATATTATTGTTTATTAAATACAGCAGAGTCTCACTTATCCAAGCCTCGCTTATCCAAGCCTCTGGATTATCCAAGCCATTTTTGTAGTCAATGTTTTCAATATATCGTGATATTTTGGTGCTAAATTCGTAAATACAGTAATTGCAACATAACATCACTGCGTATTGAACTACTTCTTCTGACAAATTTGTTGTATAACATGATGTTTTGGTGCTTAATTTGTAAAATCATAACCTAATTTGATGTTTAATAGGCTTTTCCTTAATCCCTCCTTATTATCCAAGATATTTGCTTATCCAAGCTTCTGCTGGCCCGTTTAGCTTGGATAAGTGAGACTTTACTGTAGCAGTAAGTCAAATAAGACCTAAGAGTCACAGCTTCAGCAATTCAATAGAACGACTATGCATTATATGATTCTATGTACATCAATTGGAGATGTACATAAAAGGCAGAAAGAAAATATATTTTGATGTATCAGAGTGCACAATGGTTTTATTAATATGAATGACTAGATGAAGTTGTAAATAAATTAGGTCTGTGTTGATATACTTAACGAAAAGTGCTTCAGGCCTCTACTGCATTATCCTACAACTGCTGTCAAAACAGTGCTGCTGAATTATAGTCTACCACCTGCATTTCAATACTGTGTCAGCAATTCCTATCATAAACCACATTTTTTCTGAAGTTTAATTTTTTTTAAGTCTTATAAAGAGGAAAAGTAGATTCTCTAGAACTACATATAAAGAAATACTCCCTTTCAAGAGCTAGTAATTTAAAGTTTATAAAGCATACATCCAGTAAGAAGGTTCAGACAGAAAAATACTTTGGTTCTGGGTAGTGAGTTGTCAGGTACACCTATAATATAAGGCAAGAATCATAAGGCTGTTTTTTAATATTTGTATGTTTTTCTCTACAAAGGTTATTGTTTGGTATCCCTCCCCACCACACAGACACACAATGGCTATTAGAGTTGTGCATGGATTTAGTTGTTCCCATTTGAAACTGAATCCAGACAAGACAGGGGTTGCCTCTGAAGACGACCCGGAAGCTCCAACTAATACAACGGGCGGCAGCCAGACTAATAACTGGGGCGGCTTACAGGGAGCGTACCACCCCGCTGCTAAGCCAGCTCCACTGGCTGCCAATATGCTACCGAGCCCAATTCAAAGTGCTGGTTTTGACCTATAAAGCCCTAAACGGTTCTGGCCCAATCTAGTTGTCCGAACGCATCTCCTCCTATGAGCCAGGAAGATCCCTAAGGTCATCTGGTGAGGCCCTGCTCTCAGTCCCACCTGCCTCACAAGCGTGGCTGGTGGGAACGAGGAACAGGGCCTTCTCGGTGGTGGCTCCCCGGCTGTGGAACACCCTCCCCAGAGATATACGGCAAGCCCCAACCCTTTTGAGTTTTAGAAAAGCCTTAAAAACATGGCTATGTGCCCAGGTTTTTAACGAATAAATGACAAAGATGACCCAGATTGTTATATGGATAAAGTAGGAGGATATTGGACGAATGGATTTTAAGCATGTTTTATGTTTTATATTTTTATACTGTATTTAATTGGTTGTAATACATTTTTATATGTTGTTGTTTTTAATGATGCGTCGGCATCGAATTGTTGCCAATTGTACACCGCCCTGAGTCCCTTTGGGTGAGAAGGGCGGGATAAAAATATTGGAAATAAATAAAATAAATAAATTTCCTTTATTTCTTTTGTATCTTTCGTGTCTTTGGGAAATCTGCTCGAAACAAAAGCAAGCAGGAGCGGGTCCCGGCTCCTGGCCTGCTTTTTGGCATCACAAAGTAAGCAGCACTCCGCTGCAGGCCCTGGCAGGTGCAGCCGCTTTGGGCCTGTACGCCACACACACAATCTCTTTGGAAAGAGAGTGCATGTGTGGCGTGCAGAAGCACCTGTGGCTGCCAGGGCCTGCAGCCAAGTGCCTCCTCTAAAGTAGAAACAGCAGGAAAGAAGAAGCTTCCTTAAAGCATGTGCCAGGAAGCAAAGCCTGAGTGGGAAGCCCCCCCCCCCCATAATGGGCTGATAGAAAACAGATCTTTTGGCACTAGAGAGCGAAAACAGATATCTGCCCTCCCAATTTTGGGAGACTCCCAAAAAATGAATCAGCCCCCCACCAAAAGTTGGGACACGAAACGGGTCAGGGTTTACCCAGAATGCACAACCCTAATGGCTATTACTTGCATTCAGAGCCGGCCCTAGGTATTTTTCAAGTGTAGGCGAACAGAATTTTGGCGCCCCCCCCCCCAAACCAATCACTGAAAAATAAAAGCGCTGGATAAGCGAAAATGTTGGATAATAAGAAGGGATTAAGGGAAAGCCTATTAAGCATCAAATTACATTAAGATTTTACAAACTAAGCACCAAAGCATCATGTTTTACAACAAATCAACAGAAAAAGCAGTCTCGACTGCGCCCCCGTATGTTTTGCGCCACAGGCGACTGCCTAATTCACCTCATTGTTGGACCGCCTCTGCTTGCATTGTTGCCAATTGTTGTATGTATTTGAAATATCTATAGAGTACTCTTGAGATGAATCATCACAAAGCCACATCCAATAAATAATTTTAAAATACACAGAGAAGTATGCATTCTAAATAACAATGTAGCTAATTTTAAAATGTAAATTCTAAATAGGAATATAAAAAGCACTTGGAATTAATTGTGTCTTTGGTGAGAAAAGGTGTCTTAAGACATTGAGACATTCCATTAAGAAATATGTTAGCCACTGCAGAATTCAATTTTATTTTAGGACTGGTGAAACAGAGGTCCTCCAGGTCAGTCGTACGTCTGATCGGGGTATTGGGTGGCAACCTGTGCTTGACGGGGTCGCACTCCCCCTGAAGGCGCAGGTCCGCAGCTTGGGGGTACTCCTGGATTCGGGGCTGACGCTTGAGGCTCAGGTGTCGACCGTGGCCGGGAGGGCCTTTGCACAACTAAAACTTGTGCGCCAGCTGCGACCATACCTCGAGAAGTCTAATCTGACCATGGTGGTCCATGCCTTAGTTACCTCTAGACTGGAGTATTGCAATGCGCTCTACGTGGGGCTGCCTTTGAAGACGGCCCGGAAATTACAACTAGTACAGCGTTCGGCAGCCAGGCTTCTAACCGGAGCGAATTACAAGGTGCGTTCAACGCCTCTGTTTAAGGAGCTTCACTGGCTGCCATTTACTTTCCGAGCCCAATTCAAGGTGCAGGTTATCACCTACAAAGCCCTAAACGGTTTGGGACCCACCTACCTTAGAGACCGCATCTCCCTCTATGAACCCACACGTTCTCTTCGCTCATCGGGGGAGGCCCTTCTCTCGCTCCCACCACCCTCACAGTCACGGTTGGTGGGGACGAGAGAGAGGGCCTTCTCCATCGTGGCCCCCCGGCTTTGGAACTCTCTACCTAGAGAGATCAGGCAGGCCCCTACCCTCCTCTCCTTCCGGAAGAGCTTAAAAACCTGGCTCTTCCAAAAGGCCTTCGATGTTTAGTTGTTGCTGGATTGATCTATCTGTCCATTCCATAATAGTCCCATTGTTGTTGTCTTGCCATTTTATACTGCACTTTATTGTCCATTCAACTGTGAAATTTCCTTTTCCCATTTTGTAACACTCTGCATTTCGCCTGGGATCTACGAATTAGTCTCCTGTTTTTAACACTGTATCCTGCTTGTTGATTTTAATGATTGTTTTTATTGATGTTGGTGTTTTTTACTGGGATAATTGTTTTATTGCTTTGTTACTGTTATTTGTTTGTTTTATCGGGCCAGGCCCCATGTAAGCCGCCCCGAGTCCCTTCAAGGAGATGGGGCGGGGTATAAAAATAAAGTTGTTATTATTATTATTATTATTGACACAACGACGTTGTATGAGACAGCAAACAAGATAGATATGCTGGGTTTCGTTTCACAAAATCACAAGTCGAACACTTCCCAAGTGTCTAGGACTGTGTGATGTATTTTCGGATGATGCGTGCAGATCCCAGCAGGGTGGCTTTTTGCAGTTGGCAGATCGTGATTTTGTCAATGTCTATTGTTTCCAAATGCCAGCTGAGATCTTTCGGCACAGCACCCAGTGTGCCCATCACCACCGGGACCACCTGCACTGGTTTCTGCCAGAGTCTTTGCAGTTCAATCTTGAGGTCCTGATAGCGGCTGAGTTTTTCCTGTTGTTTTTCGTCAATGCGACTGTCACCTGGGATGGCAACATCAATGATCCAAACCTTGATCTTTTCCACAACTGTGATGTCTGGTGTATTGTGTTCCAGAACTTTGTCAGTCTGGATTAACTGCTCCAATGATAACTGAGGGCTGTGCTGGCGGTAGTGTAACTACCGGCAGGTCCAACCAAGCCAGAGAGGCCTCAGCTGAGGAGCAGAACTAAGAGCACCTAACCCATTAGCATTATGGAGAATCAAACCCAAACGAAGTCTATACTGGCTCGGTCGTCGCCCAGGATAAAAAGGACCGCGGTGGATGCTGCTGATTCTGGACATCCATTGACAAGTGGGCTACGGAATCATCAAAACCCAAATGAACAGTCACAGAAGCGGCAGAAATACACAATGCCAGAAAACTGCATTATTATTATTATTATTATTATTATTATTATTATTATTATTATTATTATTATCATTATTATCATTATTATTTGCATAAAACATTGAAGTTGCAAATAATGTAACAATTCTGCACAGAAAAAGTGCCTTTTGCAAAATATTTTTTTAAAAAAATAATCCTGCCTTTCTTCCCTTGAAGTATTTGATGCATATTAGTGTTCTTTGGTTTTGTGTCATCATTATTCGGGCCTCAAACTAGTTCCAGAATTTCCTGTGTAATCATCTGCACAGCAAAACCACTTTCTTCAATAATGGTTTGAAATTAAATGTTCATTGTAGATGGGGCCTAAGTTTCACATAGTTCAAAAGGCTTACTCCCAGGTAATAGAATATTCTATATCTGTCTGTCCAGAAGCAAGTCCTGACCCAAGGTTTATGTGTTTCAGACTGCAGTCCCCCTTACAAATTAAGTTTTCCAGTATTTTTTTTCCTTTTTGCCATTTTTTCCTATTTTGATATATTCAACTTCTCCTGGCAATATATCTTTTGAAAATCTCCTGCATTAACCTGTATATGGTATGTAGAATTCCAGTCATAAAACAGGACAATTCAGCAGTCACTCAAGTGATTTACCAAGGGAATCTATTTTAAATATGCATTGTTTTGCAATAAAAGAATAAGTTAGAAAAAGTTTCCATCTGAAAATTAACTGTAGCTTTAAATTAATTTCTGTAATCACAAGCTATTAATATTTAATATATTCTTATAAAGGATATGTTGCCTCAATTCCCCCATGCATCCAGCATTTAATAATGTGGAAATAGTTCATCGTCTTGCCATTCCTAGGACTAGATGTGCAATAACAAGTAATGTTAAATGTAGTTTTTAAAAATAAAAAATCAATAATAAATAAATACATAAGCACTTCCCAGAAGATTGCTTCTGATGTTATTTACAAAATTAAAAAACAACGAGAGAATGACATGGGATTTCATAACCATTTCATTACTACCTCTTTAATTGTATATGGTGGAACTGCATAATCTGTTTATTGAAAATGAAATCTTCGGAACAGATTCTCCCTATAGACATTTGCCATAAGCATCCAGAGCAGTAGCACAGCTTGTAATGTAATATTAACATTATATGCATCAGGCTTTTAAACATCCCTGTGGTTTCCTGCTGGAACTGAAGATTTTTTAACACTCTTGTGTTCTGCCACTGCATTAAATCTCATATCTAATTTACAGACTGTAAAATACAATATTCACAGATTACAATAAATAAAGAGAGATACATTCTGAAAACACAAATACAATTGCTACTTGGACAAGCAAGGCAATATTTAATAAAATGGAAATAAAGCCAACTCTTCCAGGAAATTGGAATGAGGACGGGGTTCTTTTGAAAAAGTGTCTTCTGCTCGGCACTGCAAGATGATATAGACAAAAGGAAGGCAGAAGCTGGCCAAACTTTGTGATTTGGGCACTTTTTAGTCTTAAGCACACCAGTTCGGTGAAATCCATTTTTTTCTGTTGTTCTGTTTAAAAGCAACTAATATTACCTTAGATAGATTGATAACTATTGTTGAAATGAATTATGTATGTGAACCATGTTAAAATTTAAATCAAATGGCACTGTACTGTTTGTTGTAAAATTGTTGCGTTCTTCAGAACTATGTAATATGTAGTTCTGCTCTGGGTACATTTATCTCAAAAAGGCACATACGAATTCTTGTCACTGTCACTATAATAATCATCATCATCATTACCATTGTACTGGGTACTCCTTAATACCTAATACAGTGGTTCTAAACTTGTGAGTCCCCAAATGTTTTGGCCTTCAACTCCCAGAAATCCTAACAGCTAGTAAACTGGCTGGGATGTCTGGGAGTTGTAGGCCAAAACATCTGGTGAAAGTCACTGACCTAATGGGATTTAGGATTTAGTTTACCAAAATGGCAAGGCACCCTTTTCATGTCCCCATGGCTCAACCACACATTGTTCTGACCATGTTTGAGTTGAGCAAAAGAATACCAGCACCTTGATGGTGACGACAATTTGGACAATCCACCCCTTCCTCATGATTCTGACATAACTAGCACTTTGGCCCAGGTTTCTCCTGATTTTATCTAAGATTTTATCTTTTGTTCTAATATGTGATTTTTATGACTTGTTTTTATTGTTTTTAATCTGTTTTATGGTGTTATTTCATTGTTGTTGACTGGGCTTGGCCCCATGTAAGCCGCCCCGAGTCCCTTCGGGGAGATGGGGTGGGGTACAAAAATAAAATAAATTTATTATTATTATTATTATTATTATTATTATTATTATTATTATTATTATTACCATGACTCCTTTCCTTAGTAGTTAGAAAATTGGTATGGGAAGAACAGCACAATTCTTCCATATTAAGATAGATCTTTACTTCCATTTCCTGGCTGGTGGAGAATCTGGCATGGGGAACCCAGCACTCCATTCCCCACATAGCCCACATTGCCCCTATCTCATTCCACGGGGGAAAGTGTTGCCACCTGGCTTCCCCTCATTGTTCTCTATGAAATACGGAAAGCCTCCGTGTTGCTCTTATGACACTTAAACATCACTTCAGGTATGGAGTCCTGCCAGAAGTAGCTCGACATCGTATGATGAGATCTGGCAGACTCTGTGCCTGAAGTGAGGTCATACTGTTGTAGAACAGGCAATTTTGCCCATCTGATGAAGTCCTACATCTTATCTCTTCCGTAATTGGAGTTTAGGTCTTTTTGCTGTTCACTCACTGCTATCTTTAGACTTCAGTTTACTTCTTATTACTTTCATTATTTTCCCACTCTCCAATTTCTGTTCAGTTCCCATGTGTTTGAGCTCCAGTTCTGACCTTCTTTCTCTAGCCCTATTCATTGCCTTTCATGGTCCCTGATGGACCTCTTTTCCAAACTAGTGTCCATTTGAAGTGCCCATCATTCATTCCATCACCTTCCTTGGCTAGACATTCTATACACGGACCCTTCCAAAAAAGATTTCTTCAGTTTGGATCAACTGCTGCTGCTCAGTCGTTTAGTTGTCTCCGACTCTTTGTGACCGCATGGACCAGACCACGCCAGAGCTCCCTGTCGGCCGTCACCGCCCCCAGTTCCTTCAAGGTCAACCCAGTCACTTTAAGGATACCGTCCATCCATCTTGCCCTTGGTCGGCCTCTCTTCCTTTTTCCTTCCATTTTCCCCAGCATCGTGATCTTTTCCAAGCTTTCCTATCTCCTCATGATGTGGCCAAAATACTTCAGCTTTGCCTCTAATATCCTTCCTTCCAGTAAGCAGCCGGGCATTATTTCCTGGAGGATGGACTGGTTGGATCTTCTTGGATCAACTATACCACTATAAAACCTAGATCCAATTTCTCACCCAGTTAGAGTAAACCCATTGAATCACTGGAATTTATGTAATTGTTGATTTGTAATTCAGCAACGGATACAGTGGATTTACATGCATTAGATCTAACATTTGAAGGCAGATCCAAATGTCAAAACTGGCCTGATAAAAATGCATGGTTTAAAGACATTCGCAATGAATAGTCTTCCATATATTCCTATGCCCAAGCTTCCCTTTAAATCACATCCATATTTTTCTTGTTGCTAACAGTATCTGTTTTTTGAAATTTAATTCATCACCAAATTTATTCTCAAAGGTAGAAATAAGCAATTTCAGTTATTTTCTTCACGTTGTAAGAAAGTCTTCAAAAGCATGTAGTTTTCAAAGACTATTTGTAATTTGGAATTCAATCTGCACAAAATTCACATATGTATGATTTGTGCAGAAGACAACATTTTTGCAAAGAAAGTAGCACTTTCTACAATGGAAAATAATATTTCAAGGCAGAAGACAGCATTTTCTTCAAAAGAAGTAACATTTCAAGTCAGCAGTATTAATAAATGTTGAGAAAATGTTGTTTCCTATGCAAATTATACACAAATATTACACAGCCCCTCCCCCCACTTATAACATTTTCTACATAGAAACAAAATAGCATTTTCTGTGCAGGAATATATATTGTTGCAAAACAAGTATGGATAAATTTTCTGCAGTGCAAGCCCAGAACTGCAAATATTCTTATTAGTCTAGAATCATTTTATTAGCATTTCTTAATATTAATAAATGCTTTTCAGCCATTTTTAAATATTTTCTAATATAGGGTTGTTGTATGTTTTTCGGGCTGTGTGGCCATGTTCCAGAAGTATTTTCTCTTGATGTTTCGCCCACATCTATGGCAGGCATCCTCAGAGGTTGTGAGGTATGGATAAACTAGACAAGGAAAGGAAAAAATATATATCTTTGGAGAGTCCAGGGTGTGGCAAGAGTCCTTTGTTACTGGGAAGCCAGCATTAATGTTTCAGTTAATCACCCTAATTAGCATTGGAAAGGTTTTGTCTCTTGCCTGGGGGCATCCTTTGTTCAGTCATTAGCTGTCCTCTGCCCTCAGAGTGTTGGTTCCCATCTACTGTTTTGATTTTAGAATTTTTTTTAATACTGGTAGCCAGATTAACCCTGGACTCTCCACAGATATATATATTCTTTCCTTTCCTTACTTAGCCATAGAGAGAATACTTCTGGAACATGGCCACACAGTCCGAAAGACATACAATAACCCTGTGATCCCGGCCATAAAAGCCTTCAACAACACATTTTCTAATATACTTTCTATCACTAATTTTTTTCATGCTCAGTGCTAACAAACATATTTTATCACATAAATTTTTTCTCCAAACAATCTAGTTTGAATAAACAATTAGCCTAGTTGCATGTCACTGTAAGTCTGAGTCATAAGTCAGGGCTTCTTTGCTACAGATTTCAGCCAGGATGTCATTCTACAGTGTAGAACATATGCATGGTGTAGTTGTGTTAGGCAGAAGCCAGAAAAAATATAGACAGCTTCCAATTTATTTAGCTATTCACATTTCTAAAAGAAGCCACAAAGAGCTTGTCACAGTAATCCTATTTATTCACTGTTAATTAGAAATCAAGAATAACATGACTTATAGTTGTATGTAAAAATGTAAATGGGGTGACACACATTTTGTTGTGGAATTTTCATTGGAGCTAATGCTAAAAGCAAGTTTCTGGACTAGATAAAATGTTGGTCTGCTTCATCAAGTCAGTTCCAAGAGAGCAAAGCATGTACTAATTCACAGAAAGTATTTCTAGAAACAACCAAGCGCAAAAATCACTCCTCTTGGGCATCGTTTTGAATTTGAAAGCTGAACTGGCCCTTCAGAGACACGTGCAAGAGAATGATCCACTTTATCATTCCTGATAATGAAGAGGATGATTTTAACAACTTCTCATTTTCTAATACTGGAACAGTGGCGGTAGACAGGGAAAGCTTTGTTTGCTTTACCTTTGAGTCGCAAGAAATGTTAATTTTTATCTTCTTTTTTTCTTTTTCTAATACAGTTGCCTAGGATTCAGAGACCAAAGCTAGGAGACTTCGCACTCTTTCTTAAGAAAAAGCAAGAGGCTGAATCTTTGTGCCCATAACAGTTTGGGCATTAGAGAAATGTTAACAAACTAAAAAAGGCCAGAATATAAGAAAGCAACCCCTTTTCTTTTCTTGATTCAGCAAGCTTAAATTCCATAGCTCAACTGTTCGCTTAATCTTACTATTGCTGCAAGTGGTTGCTGTCAGTGTATGGGTATTCGGTTTGAAATGCATTTTGTAAGCATTAAAGAAAACTGAAAACTGAAAAAGCTTTTAAGGTTTTCTTTATGTATCATTACAAATCCAAATACAGACCCAGTTTCTAGTTATAGTGCTGATTTGTCTGATTGTCATAATTTAACGATATTTTAAACTCAGAAAATATTTTATTTAAGTATATTTATACATATATATTTATACATAAGGGCCCCGGGTGGCACAGTGTGTTAAAGCGCTGAGCTGCTGAACTTGAGGACCGAAAGGTCCCAGGTTCAAATCCCGGGAGCAGAATGAGCGCCCGCTGTTAGCCCCAGCTCCTGCCAACCTAGCAGTTCGAAAACATGCAAATGTGAGTAGATCAATAGGTACCGCTCTGGCGGGAAGGTAACGGCGCTCCATGCAGTCATGCTGGCCACATGATCTTGGAGGTGTCTACGGACAATGCCGGCTCTTCAGCTTAGAAATGAAAATGAGCACCAACCCCCAGAGTCAGTCACGACTGGACTTAACGTCAGGGGAAACCCTTTACCTTTATTTATACATAATGTATTTATACACTATCTCTGGATCTCAGTAAGATGGCTAGAAAATATAAATGCAAACATTTTTTTAAAAAAAAATACACAAAACAGACCTACTTAACAAAGCAGCAAAGCTTATTCAAATTCTCAGAGAATGCTTGCCGTTCTTTCTGTTCTGTAATTGATATACTACATACAACATGATTCACTTACCGTCTGGGTAATTACTGTTCAAAATATTCAATGGGAGAATGCATGCAAATGGAAGCCCTTTGGTTGTTAGAATTGGGAAGGGGTTATTCCCCCCCCCCCCCATTCTTCCCCTAAACACATGTTACTGGACTGGGAAATCTGGAGCAAGTTTCCAGGCAAATATATTTTCATGCAAATATATCTTGCCACAGGGACATTTGACCTAACTTGTCAACATGGTTTTTATTTCCCGTGAAATTATTACAGGGAATTTTCCTTGAATGGGACATTTCACCTCAAGTTTTATATTCTTTTGTTTTCAGTAAGTTAGAAATACATGAAATAGAAACTCATTTCACTCATCATGATTATTTTAAATAGCATGGCATTTCTGTAGGTGCTTCATTTGAGCAGGACCATACAAATTCTTAGTTTACTTTTGTCAGAGTTCACCAGTATGAACTTTTTTTCAAAAAACGAAGTCAAATCCATTTAACATGAATGTCTGGCATTGGAATGGATTAACTTTAAGTATAGTGTATTTTGACAGCCGCCTTCCTTGCCATTTCAGCTCTCTTCTTATTCATTTTGAGTAACTCTGCTCACTTCTTCAGCTAGAGTGGCAGTATTGCTACAGCAAAGACTGGCAAAACTATTTAGCATTATCTATGGCCACAGTGTGCACAGTTACTCAAACAGGTCCCTCTCCTATTCTTTTCCTCCTTGGAAAACAAACTGTCTGCAATAGAAAGAAAACCAATGCTCTAACAAATTGGTTGTGCCTTAGAAACTTAGACTGTCCCTGTTGGCATGCAATTATGGAGACAATTCTTTTAAGAAGCCACTTAATCGCAGCCAAGATGGGCACAAAATGCAGATGCGTTTTTCCTAGACAGCTGAAAGCGACTAACTGTACCCACTTCCATTTCTCATAAGGACTCACCCTAATATTCTTGCAGGATCACACTCACAAAAACAATCCCATGTTTTTGCTTTTGTCTTCGTCATCGTTTTACTTGTTCAATTGTTTTCAACTATTCGTGACCTCATGGACCAGTCCACGCCAGAGCTCCCTGTCGGCCGTTGCTGCCCCCAGTTCCTTCAAGGTCGAGCCTGTCACTTCAAGGATACCGTCTATCTATCTCGCCCTTGGTCGGCCTCTCTTCCTTTTTTCTTCCATTTTCCCCAGCATCGTGATCTTCTCCAAGCTTTCTTGTCTTCTCATGATGTGGCCAAAATACTTCAACTTTGCCTCTAATATCCTTCCCTCCAGTGAGCAGTCGGGCATTATTTCCTAGAAGATGGACTGGTTGGATCTTCTTGCGGTCCAAAGCACTCTCAGGATTTTCCTCCAGCACCAAAGTTCAAAAGCCTCTATCTTCCTTCGCTCAGCCTTCCTTATGGTCCACCTCTCGCAGCCATAGGTTACTATGGGGAATACCATTTATTTATTTATTTATTTACATCGTTTATATTCCGCCCTTCTCACCCCGAAGGGGACTCAGGGCGGATCACATTACACACATTAGGCAAACATTCAATGCCTTTTTAACACAGGACAAAGACAAACAAACATAGCTCCGAGCGGGCCTCGAACTTATGACCTCCTGGTCAGTGACTCATTGCTCTCCCGTCTGCGCCACAGCCCCATTGCTTTCACTATGCGGACCTTCGTTGCCAGTGTGATGTCTCTGCTTTTCAGTATTTTATCAAGGTTGGCCCTTACTCTCCTCCCAAGAAGTAGACATCTTCTGATTTCCTGGCTGCAGTCTGCATCTGCAGTGATCTTTGCGCCTAGAAATATAAAGTCTGTCTCTGCCTCCACATTTTCTCCCTTTATTTGCCAGTTGTCAATCGGTCTGGTTGCCATGATCTTGGTTTTCTTGATGTTTAACTGCAGCCCGGCTTTTGCACTTTCTTCTTTCACCTTGGTGATAAGGCTCCTCAGCTCTTCCTCACTTTCAGCCATCAGAGTGGTATCATCTGCTTTTGTCTTATTTTGTCCAAAAACGACTCTATAAGGAAGCTCCCTAATATTTCCATTTTACTGAGAAAGAGCTTATGTTGAATCTGTTGCAAGTTCACCATACACATGTGACTTTGGTTCTTATTCATTTAATTGGGAACAAGCTCCACAGAACTCAAAAGTAAAACTCAACAGTGGCCTGTCGAGACTTATTGGCTCAAAAAAAATCATAAATGTCATATTCAACTATTATATATTTGATGCAAAATGCCATGAAAATGCCTGTGACTTAGAACAGAAACATTGGTTTGCTAATACAGATTGGGTATTTCTGATCCAAAATGTTTGGGACCAGAAGTGGTTTGGATTTGAGGGGGAGGAGTTTGGAATACCTGTATTAGCATATACATACATAATTTTGGAGATGGGACCAAAGTCTGCCTATGGAAATCATTTATGTTCTATTCACCTCTTATCTATATATATATATAAAAGAATCCTGGCGACTGACAAAACAACAAAACTAAACACCCACAACCTTGAAAATTGACAGCACAACCGCTCATCCACGCCTCTAGGTTGATACAACAAAAAGAAAAGAAAAATAAAGTCCTAATTAGAGGGAGAGGAATAATTGTTTTTATCCCATTGCTGCCAGTTAGAAGGCTAAGCTCTGCCCACTTGGTTTCCTAGCAATCTACTCAGCCCAGGGGACAGGCAAAGTTAGGCCTCACTTAGGCCTCTTCCACACTGCCTATAAAATACAGACACCACCAGACAACGCCACAGCAACGAGTAGCCAGGCACAGCTAGTGTTTAATATGAAGGTAATTTTATACACAACATTTTGATACTTTTCTGCCTGAAACAAAGCCCGTGGACATTGAATCATCGGAAAGTCAACAGTGAATCCCCAGAGAGCAAAAACAGTTTAATTCAAAGGGCGTTGTGGGGGGGGGGGGGAGGGGGGAAGAGATTAGACTGATAGTCTCTGACCAGAGTTAGCTGAGGCTGCGCTATATCCCAGGATTTGGTCCCCGATTTATCTGCTTATCCCATATTATCTGGCAGTGTACTACTCATATAAACCAATTCAAAACAGATAATCCGGTATCCGATTCTGGGATATAGGGCAGTGTAGATCCATCTTGAAACTGTGGAAAGTGAACCCATAGATAAGGACTACCTGTATCTCAAAGCATATAACAATCCAATTCAAGAGGCATGCATATTTCCCCCTTAACATCACTTTGCCATATTTTATTTATACTTCTCAAATAAAATCCTTTCTACATCCCAGCCTGTCTTATAGGCATCATTTTGTATTCCTGCTAAGGGCTGCATCACAATAGGGACTAGAATGGAACCCTATTAAATACAATACATACATTTTCTGTGCATATGTACTACAATGTAAGAACCATTTAACTTAGTTGGTTATATGTCTAAGGTATACATTCAAAATATTATACTAATTCACTCCCTAACTCCCTCATGGCTGTATCACCTGATAATACCACCCTTTTCATCCATGTCCTTTGAAAAATGGTAATAGGAAGTGACATTGTGTCACTTTCAGAGAATCAAGTATTTAGGATAGGCTCTACAGTAGATTTTATACGGGTTTCAGGGGGTGATAGGTGTTTAAGGACCTCATTACATTGAAGTCATAGGGAGGGGAAGTCATAGGGAGGAGGGAGCAAGCTTGTTTTCTGCTGCCCTGCAGACTAGGACGCTGAACAACGGCTTCAAAATACAGGAAAGGAGATTCCACCTGAACATCAGGAAGAACTTCCTCACTGTGAGGGCTGTTCGTTAGTGGAGCTCTCTCCCCCGGACTGTGGTGGAGGCTCCTTCTTTGGAGGCTTTTATACAGAGGCTGGATGGCCATCGTCGGGGGTGCTTTGAATGCGATTTCCTGCTTCTTAGCGGGGGGTTGGACTGGATGGCCCATGAGGTCTCTTCCAACTCTACTATTCTATGATTCTATGAGTTCACAGAGCTGGGCAATTCATCATGGATCATGGCGAATTTAGCATGGGAGCCCGCCACACCACGCCCTGCATCGCCTTATCTCACAGGAGGAAGTGTCACTGCTCAGCTCCGCCCCCCCCCCCAGGTTGTTCTCTATGCAGCACAGCAAACCTACTATGTTGCCAATGCTGCTCTTACAAAAGTTTGCTCTCACTTCAGGCCTGGAGCCCCTCCGGAAGTATATTGACATCATCTGATGGGATCTGGTGGGCTCAGTGACAGAAATGATGGTGAACTGTCATAGGACGGGCAATTCTGTCCTTCTGATGAGATCCTAAGAGGCTTTTTGCTCCATTTGCAGATAAAAAATTTCCCTGCATGACTCTGTTTAAAAATGCCATTGGGCTTTTGGATGACTAGCAAGGAGCTTCTGCTTTAATTAATAATTTGTGTTTCATAATCAAATCATAATAAGATATTATTATGATATTATTATGGATTGTCACCTTGAAGTGGTGAGGGGGCTTGCGTGTTCCAATGAACCTGCGGGCACAACCATGGGAGTCACACACTCCCAGGAGTGGCCACAGGGGAGGATCCAGACTAAGAACAAACCGAAGACCCAAAGACCTCAACAGCGGAGCAGGCGGAGGATAACATGATACATGTTACAATGGCTGTGAAGGCGGAAAAAGGCTGCAACAGACTGAGAAGCCATTCTTGTGTTGTTAATCACACCACTGCTGGGACCTCAATCTGTGAAGACTGTGTGTTGACCGGCCGTGCACCGACCTCCACACATTTAAAAAAATCACGCACAGGCATCTTCCAAGACTTCCTGCTTCTTGGCAGGGGGTTGGACTAGATGGCCCATGAGGTCTCTTCCAACTCTACTATTCTATGATTCTATGATTCTAAGAAATGGAGGACCATCATCCTTGAACTACGAGGGATCGCCTAAGGAAGATATTACTGCAATATTAAGTGAAATCTGCCCACCAAATAGCAGATAGGGACTCTAGAGAGGGAGGACATACCATCCACCCTGGTGGTTTCAGTTACAAAAAGAGGAGAAAACTCTGCAAGTAGAATTTTACTCCTAGCAGTGTTCCAGTAAGTAGTGGACCCCCAAATAAGAAGTACAATTTGTGGGATTGAAGAAATGTGAACTGTGATGAATCTAAAAGCCAATAAGAGGCCCTAGGATTAGGCTACTCAAGTACAATATCCTGTTTCAAGCATATTAATTTATTCTTGCTATGAAAGAGTTTAAAAATTCATCTATCACTAAGAGCAGGGCAGGGTAAATCCTCTTTGCGATTGTCCCCATCTGGGAGAATTTTAATAGGTGATCCATCCTTTTCCACTGTAGAAGCTTGGGAAAATAAAATAAGTTTGACCTGATAGCTCCATGTACACTCTCAGTGTGCACCGTTGATTGCCTTATGCAAGCATTGTGTGGAGGGAATAGTTCTGCCTCTACCACAATACACGTTTCCTATGTTAAAGTGAATGATGCTTTGATGTTCTGTTTGCGGCAGAACATCAAAGCACATCAAAAGAATGCCTTTTAGTATCTTCCTCAATCTTGTGTACAATTAAATACTTTAGCACTAATTTACAGAAATTGTATTAATTATTTGATCATGTTTTGGTGATTTAGATTTTAAACAATGGCTCAAATCAGGGCATGACAAATGATTTCCTATGAACCTGAGAATTACAGGTGATGCATTAAGCAAACATTCCTAAAGCAGTCTTGACAGGTATTCATGACTTTATCTCAGATACTCTGTCATGCCAAAAGCTTTCCAGCCTCTCATTTGAAGGATTAAGACTTTCTCTAGAGATATGTCAAGAAGGACTCCTATGAATTTTGAAAGCAGCTCAGGATCTAGATGATGAGAATTGAGATAATTTATTATGAAAGTTTCTTCAAATGTCTTTATTATATACTTGTATCATGGAACTCTCATGCTCTTTTAGAGATTTGCCCTTGGACAGTCAACTGAATAGGAAGTGTGGGAAGGGAGAGTTTACAATGAAAAGAATTTCAAACCAAAGCTTGGATATCAGTAGGCCTCCTATATCCTTGGGGTTTAAAAGCAGAGGACTCCATCAAAGTGGGAAAATACATTTTTAAAAACTCTTTGCCAGTTCCTCCAGCATGATTGTATGGTCAACTTCCAAAGACTGACCACAGAGTCATGCTGGAGAACCTAGAGATTCCTAGAGAAAACATATCAATCAAATCCCCAAATAATAGAATCTGCAGAAGTTAAGCCCACACATCCAGAGGGATGACTGAAATTTCAAATCATAGTGTAATTTATGCCCTAGTTTTTATAATAATTTAAAGGTGAGGAGGGAGATTAACTAATAGTAATACAATACTCTCCTAAATTTAACCATTTAAATTAAATATTTTTCTTACCTATTTCTACAGTACGTGATTTTCCTTTTGATAAAAGCTCATTTCTTTCTCCCCATATCCATGTCCTTACATAATCTTTATGTCCTGCAAACATTTCAAGCTATTCAAAAAAGATTTTTGTAGATCACCATTATTTGTTCTCTTTCTCACATAAATGTGCTTGGATTTTTTTCAAGAATGGATATTTGAATGATAAATTAAAATGTTATTTATTGTAATTTTATTTATTAGCAGATTTACAAGCTGACATAAATTTCTAACATGTTTATGGGGATAAATCTGGGGATTATAGTTCTATCAGAGGCTATTGGCCATGCAAATTAGAAGTTATCTTCATGTTTAAGTAGAGCCTGAAAGATTACACTTTTGGCTGGAACTTCTTGAATGTCACAGCTAGCTTGCACTAAAGAAATCTTTGTTGTAGCCCAGCCTGAGATTGGGCCCATTCAGCCAGTGATTGTCCCTGCACCAGCTTTGCCAGAGGACTCTGGGTTTGGGCCTGAGATAGAGCCAGAGTCTGTTCCAGTGGATTCTGGGACCAGAGACGGAATGGTTGCAAGTAGGCATTTTGAACCACATTCCTCCCAGCAGTCAAGGAAAGATCACCAGGTGCCAGATGGACATTCTAGTTTAGAAGAGGATAATGAGTTTGACAGGAGAGCAGTGATAACTCATCAGAGAAGGGAACGAGAATGTTTGTGAAGAAGCATTTGAAGCACTCTAATGAGAAGTTTTGTCATGAGAGAAAGACCTTGGATTTTCCTTAAGATGCCATGTTTTCTCTGCCATAGCCAGAGGTGGCAACTTTGCTTATTCAAGAAAGAAGGATTTTTGCTCCATGTTCCTGTATCTTGCTTCAAGTTCCAGCCTTTCCTGCAAATCCAGTTGACTATTCAAGTAACTTTGCTGTTTGGTTTTTATTCCAGTCAAGATCTTTGCCTTGTGTTTCATCATTGACTTTATACCTTAGACTGCCTTAGAATTAATCCTGTACTCTAGTCTTGTTTCCTGTGGTTATCCTTGACTCATGCCTTGAAATTAATCCAGTTTTGGACTATGCTCTTTGAGTGGTTTTTATAGACTCTTGCTTCATGAACTTCAAGTACCTTGCTCTTGTGGATTTAAACCTAATTTACTGATTCTGAACTATATTTTGCTTTTGCTTGCATATAATCACCAATAAACAACTTTCTTGCTTTATTCTGGAGCTCTAGTGTGGTTTTGAGGTGCCTACATAACCTAGGGGTGCAACAATGTTAAATCAAACCAGCTCATCATACCTTCAGCAGCGGCTCTCGGCAGTGCTCTGGTTCACTGCTGGGCATGAGGAAGCCACTGCTACACGCCCCACTTCACCGGTCTTCTCCAGTAGCTCTTCAGATAGGGGAAAGCGTGGTGCACATGTGAAGCAGGTGGCTTCCCCATTGAAGGAATGGCAACACGGGAAGCCTCCCGTGTTGCTAGGGCAGTGGCAACATGCTGGTTCCACTCTCCTTCACCCATAGAGCCGGCACGATGTTGTGTGATAGGAGCCAGCTGACTCCATGGGTGGTTGGGGCTAGATTGCATTTGCCACCAAATCTAGCCCTGTATGATGAGGTCGAAAGACCTAGGGCTACAATAAAAAAAGCAACTTGTCTAAGCTCTGACTTTGAATCAGTATACTTCTGAATATTAACAGAGGCAAATACTAGAATATATTGTTACATTTATGGCCAATATGTGAATTCCTCTAAGCTTCTGTTTCGCCACTGACACAGAAGAAACTTTGTTTTGATCCAGCAGACCACTTCTTAGATAATTTCACTAAAATTCTCAAATGGTCAATCAGCAGAGGAGAAAAAAAATCTCATTAGTTTTCTGTAGTTGCAACTACTGCATAATAAGAATCACTGTTCTTTTAAGTATTATTGATAGTCTAATTCCACTTTAATGGTTGACTTTTGTATGTTTTAAGAGAGCGCTTGTGTGGTCTGAGAACTGGACTAATATTTCAGGATACCTAGATCAAATCCCCATTCAGTCATGGAAACTGGGTAACCTTGGACAAGTTGCATTCGCTCATTGTCAGAAGAAGGCAATGGTAAACCTGCTCTCAATAAATCTTGCCAAGTAACACCTAGGATAGGGTTGTTTTGTGGGTGTTTGTTGCCTGGCAATTGCAGTTTGAAGCTTGCTAGTATAATATGATCAACTGTCTCGGTGTCTGTCTTGGTCTCTGTTTGATGTGTTTATGGGCATTGAATGTTTGCCCTATATGTGTATAATGTGATCCGCCCTGAGTCCCCTTCGGGGTGAGAAGGGCAGAATATAAATACTGTAAATAAATAAATAAATAAATAAATAGACAGCTTCAAACTTCATTAAATTTTCAGTGTAGATGGGGTACCTCTTCAATTCTTTTACTAATTAAATTGTTTTTAACAGATCTTACTGTGAGATCGAGTAGATGATAATTTCTTCCAAGAGAGACTGTATGGCAGGCATGGGCAAACTTTGACCCTCCAGGTGTTTAGGTTAGGAATTGTGGAAGTTGAAGTTGAAGTCCAAAACACCTGGAGGACCGAAGTTTTCCCATGCCTGCTGTATGGTGTAGTGGCATGATCATTGGATTATGACTCTAAGCATGTCACATGGTCTCAGCCTCAGAGAAAGACAAATACAACCCCCTTAAAAATAAATCTTACCATAAGATCACCTTAGTGTTGCCAAAAGTGAGAAATGAGTTGAAGGCACACATGGGAAATTGTCTCCCAGGCCACTCTGGAAATACATCACACTGTGAAACACGATTTTAGTTCCTGAGCTATAAATGTCATTTCCTAATTGGTTCTATCATAAAAACATGGAAAAAGTTTATTAAACTACAAAAACTTTGTTTTTGCGGGACATCCTGAAGCACATTTTGCTATAGTTTTTTTTAATGAATATGTCATTGAGTCTCAACCAATTCAACATAGTTTGTGGCCGCCACAAAAATAAACAGGAAATAACACTTTCAAACCAGGACCATAATATTTTTTCAAGTTTTGTTACTTTGTGTTATTGGACGTTATTGATCTCTTGAAATTATTTGCATAGGCCAGTACAAACATGGAAAGAAAAGCCTTGAAAAAGCTGGGAAACAGAATCTTCTTTTTGCTGTATCCCGGGGCCAGGCTTAGCACAGCGAGCTAAACCGCTAGCTGCAGAAAATCCTGCTGATTGAAAGGTTGGCAGTTCAAACTGGGGTTGGGGTGAGCACCCACCATCAGCCCCAGCTCCCTGCCCACCTAACATTTCGAAAACAGAAATGTTAGTAGATAAATAGGTACTGCTTTAAGCGGAGAGGTAATAAAAGGCACACATAAGGACTGCCGATAAATCGATCAGGAGGATGTCTAAGTGAAGCAAAGCTCCTCGGCATGGAAGATGGAACTACAGTTACTTCCCCCCGCTATGGTCAAAGTCGAACACAACCTCCAGGTGCCAAAAATGGAAAAGATGGGAAATGCCTTTACTTCTGTTTATGTATTGTCTACCCTTGTTAATTGTATAACGGCATCAAATTTTTGCTGTATAAGTGTTTTGCAATCCACCCTGAATCCCCTCAGGGAGATAGAGCAGAATATAAATAAAGTTATTATTATTATTATTATTATTATTATTATTATTATTATTATTATTATTATTATTCTGCTTCAGGATTCCTTTGATACTGCTCCCATTAAAGTCCCATTTAATGCATTGAATTAAAGTCAGATGTTGTTACAACTAACAGAAGAGTGAAAATATGGCAGAAGAAATGAATAGCCAAGCAGCTAAACATTTAAAGAAATGAGCAAGTTATTATTCAGACATAGAATTCTTTCATCTGTAATGTAAGTAACATGAAACCAATAATGGTGGGATTACAGCAAACAAAATCACACCCTAACGTCTACAACTGAGGCAATATTTCCAAAGTGAATACAGCTTCAATTGATTCATGCCAAAATCTGATTTATCAGATGTTTTGAATTCTTCTTAAACTGCTTCCTAAAAAAGATGTGATTTGAAAAGTGAATACTAAGTTGGAATGGAAACATTACGATAGCTTGTACTGAACTGGTAACAACATCCAAGCAGCAGTTCCTAACATACAGCAGTAACACAGGAGTTATTTCCCCATTGTTTGATGTTATGAGTGGAATAAGTTAACACAAAAGTTTTCACTGGCTATGTTTCTCATTGATTATATTTCCTTTCTGATGGGGTGACAAAACTAAATATCAATTGCCTGGTCCTGTTTATTGTCACAAAAAGACAGATATTTTTTCTCTTTTCCTACAGAATTAGAATATATGCAATACTTTGTTCCTATGTAAGGCTGTGGAGCAAATAGCATTCCCAACCTTTGCTGTACCATCACAAAGCCTAAAAGCTCCAGGCGACTTTTACCCCAGACTTTTTGTTGGATCAATGACTAGTCACGTTAACAGCAGTGTTTAATTCTATCAATATGTGACCAATTGTGTTAGATTGTTTGGTCATTGATTTCACTTACTGCTACTGTTGAGCTCTGAAAAGGAACTACTTCCCCTTACATTACCTCATACAGCGACAAATGCCTGTACTGACTTTTCGTCTCACAAATGCACAAAGCTTGCTTTAAGAGGTGTGTATTTGTATATCAAACTAATGCAACATCAGACTATTGGATACAATGCTACCTTGGTTTTAAAGAGAGAATGTCACACTTCCCTAACCCAAAAGTTGGAAAATGTATAGGTTAGGTAAAATAACGATAGAAGATAGGATATAGTTCCCACTTTATATTTTGTATCTCCGATTGAAATGTTGGAGTCCATTCACCTCTCACCGAGTTAAAGATGTTATGCAGGGTTGATGGGAAGATGTTGAATTATGGGTGCTGAGCAGATATTGGCCATGTTTTTTTTCTTCTAAATAGAAAAACATTATAAAGGTCGGATTTTTCCTCATTTCCCATTTCAGAAATATAATTTTTCCTTTTTGTGAAGAAGTCTTTTCCTCATTTTTTTTTTAAAAAATGTAGATCAGAAGTACACCATCTCATAGGTGTTTGTCTGATTGTTATCATTGTACACACTGAGTATAAACACACAACCTACAGATTATTATATCCAATTTAGTTTAGCTTATAGTCAGGGATTCAGCCTGTGTTGGATGTTGTCAATCCACACAAGAAAGGCTTCAGCTGTGATTCCATTCAAAATCATGAAAAGGCAACAGCATAATATATATTACCTGTAATAACTGAGTACTCAAATAATGTCAGTTTGGAGAGGAAACAACTAGTGTGGGAGTAGCTAAAGACCCTCTCTGTTGCAACCTATAGTTTTATTGCGATTACATGTATCAAAGCCTTCCTAATTAGTCAATTTATTTTAACTTTCATGGCTATTACCAGCAATTTAACAAAAATGTATAATAGCCACTGTTGTGATTATAGTCTATATGGAATATAAGGTAAAGGTAAAAGTTTCCCCCTGACGTTAAGTCCAGTCACGTCTGACTCTGGGGGTTGGTGCTTATCTCCATTTCTAAACCAAAGAGCCGGTGTTATCCGTAGACACCTCCAAGGTCATGTGGCCGGCATGACCATGGAGCGCCGTTACCTTCCTGCCGGAGCGGTACCTATATATCTACTCACATTGGCATCTTTTCGAACTGCTAGGTTGGGAGAAGCTGGAGCTAACAGCGGGCGCTCACTCTGCTTCCGGGATTTGAACCTGGGACCTTTCGGTCTGCAAGTTCAGCAGCTCAATGCTTTAACACACTTCGCCACCGGGGCTCCTTATATAGCAGTGTAGACTCAAATAATCCAGTTCAAAGCAGATAATCTGGATTATTTAATTTGATAATCTGGATTATATGGCAGTGTAGAAGGGCCATACATCTCTCAAATCTTGCATCTTTGTTGAAGAATTGAGATCTTTAAACCACCCACTCCAATACTTCTTCTCAGGCTGGTTGCTTGAGTCAGCAAGCATGTCAGGGCATACATCTCTTAATGCTTGTAAGGTTCAGTCTGGGAGACTTAGCACTTTTGGAAGATTCATTACAGATTCAGACAGTTCCTGGTGCTAGAATCAGGCTTGGGATCTCAATCTTGCACTTTCATGGTGGTGCAACTGAAAGCCCTTTTCTGCTTTCGTTAGTCTAAGTGAATATATTGATTTCACCATACATAAGGAGAGCAGCACTTGTACTAGGTGATTCCTATCTTTGAGGTTAGCTTCATTCACAGCGCAGTGATAGGCCACAAGTCCCAAGTGTAATTATTGCAGCTCAAGTTGAATAGTGAATGGGAAAAAGGAAAGAGGGCCCTTTAATTAAGAGTTTTCAAAGAGGTCCTGTCTGCTATAGAGTAGCGGTAATAATCAGAGCTTAAGCAAAGATATTTTGCATGACAGCTCCCACTATAACAGTGGCCAAGCTGGCTGGGGGTTCTGAGACCATAGCACCCCCAAAGGAACACTATCCAAGGTCTAGTAATGAGTTAGTTGGCTCAATGATCTTGTCAGACCCCAGCCACTTTTGGCTTTTGAACCTGAGCCAGAAATGAACTTTGACCAGGATGAAGCTTATTCTGATCTTTTACCCAGTTCTCCGAGCTCCTTTCACTTACAGCTGCCGGCTGTTGATAGTTCAGATGCTTCCTTAATTGGGAGAGATACTGGAGATGTTACTCCCGTGGCTGAACCAGATGTCCAGAGTTCCCCAGAGACCATGCCCTTCAACCGAAAGGAGTTTTTGCATTGCCAGAGATCAGAAAAACAAGGTGTTAGAAGGAGTAACCACTTGGCATCTCGGGGGGATTGTGGATAAGAAGATTCCCTTGGGAACCTTTGGGGAGTTTGGTCTCCCTTCGCTGGGATCTGATCTTCGTTCCATAAAAGTGCCTTGCACTGCAGACAATTTGCGGTGTCAATGTAGCGTTTTCCTGAGAACACTTCACGGACTCCAGTTCCCTGATTTCACTAAGCCAAGCCTCCTGTTTCTGGCGGCCAAGCCGAGCTCCCAATTTTAACCGGAGTAAATTCACTTCCTTGCCTTGTTCCTGAATCAAGTTTGATCTTCGCTTCGTCTTGTTCTTGCTTTGATATCACGATCTCCTAGTGACTGGGGACCTTGTTATTCAGCCTTGCTTCCTTGTTGTTCCCCGCTCAAACTTCCCAACAGTTTGAGCGTGTTTCGGTTTTTGGTCTTTGGACAATAATATTTGACATTTTCCTTCATCTTTTTGGACTTATTCATACCTTTTCACAAAGGACTATTTCCCACTCATCCTTTCTGCTTATGCATTCCTGAATTTATATTTGCTTTAATAAAGATATTATATTATTATTGGTCTCTGTCTAGTTTCCAGTGTTCACGCGGCCTTGGGGTGCCACAGATCTATTTCAGTATAAAGCAGCTTAATTTCCTCGAGTGGAAGCTGAATTGCAGTCAGTAATGGTATTGCATCCATACTTGATCTGGACCAGGCATGTAGCCGGGGAGGGGAGGGGCTTGAGGGGCTTCATCCCCCCCAAAAAATTCTCAGGGTGGTCCACGAGAAGGCCTTACATTTATTATTTCAACTGTTATGTTTACTCATATCATGATCTGATCACCATGCTCAATATATCTCATCTGCATGGGGCTATTGGGATAATGATACAAAAGTTTGCTAGGGTAGATTCTCTCACACACAGACTCAGCCCCCCCCCCTCCAGAACCAAAATCCCCCCCCCCCAAATCAAAATCCTGGCTTCAGGCCTGGCCTGGACAGTTGTTCACAACAAAGAAGCAGTGGCTATATAGGACACATTGCTTCATATTGTCTGTGGACCACCGGCAGGCCTGTAGCGAGGGGGGGGGGGGTTAGGGGTTCAATGCCCCCCCCCCAAATTTTTCAGGTTATTAAAAAAACCTGGTTTACGCATGAATTTTAACTGGTTAACCAAATCCTCATGCTAAGTCTATGAGACGCAAAACATTAAGAGTCCCTCCAGGCACTATCTCAAGCAGATATTGACAGGTTTGTAGCGGGGAGAGGTGTGTGCTAGGGGTTCAACCCCCCCCCCCTGACATTTTCAAAACCCCTCCCGAAATTTTTTTCTGGCTATGGCCCTGACCACCTGTGTATTTTAATCTATATAAAAAGGGAGGAGAGAGAAGGTACCAAAAGCAGAAATAAAAGAGAAAGTATCTGTCATTTCCCCTAAAGTAAGACACTGTAAAGTTCGGTGTTTTATTCGGCTTGATCTTAAGCTTTCCTGCCTTAGGCAGCATGTGCAATGCTGAGCGGGTGGCTGCATGCCACTCTTAATTAAGACAGTCAGGGGTGTGCATACATTAGAAGGTCCGAGCCAGTTGGCTGATGCATGCAGCTGGCCTAAAGCCTCCAGCCCACCACGCAAGCCCTCTTGCTACCACTCGGCTTATCAATTTACTTGCAAATGGCTCTCTGAAGTATTAACCCAGGTTAATTATTCGTCAAATATGATTATGCAGTGGTAATGTAAAAAATCGGAAATGTAGGATGGAATTTTTCACTCCAGCAGTTTGGCAATTGCGGCAGCTGGTGGAGTCGCTGGAGTAATTACCAGCCCATTCCAGCCGGTGGATCAGCCTTCTGGTTCAGTGCGGGGAAGGGAGGGAATGCTGAGGACGGGGAGAAAAGAGAGAGAAGGAAAAAGCAATAAAGAACTAAGGGAGCGGGAATATGAGCCGTGCCAATTGACGTGGGGAAAAAAATTCACAGCTGCTGGTAGTGATAAATGAGAGACGGTGGCCCTACTTCTAATCAATACATGTAAATGCTACTCATTACAGCTTTTATACACACTTCTCAATTAGCCTTTCCTCCCACTGGTAACAAGGAATGTCATGCTTTCTGGACTGTGAAAGTGGTTGAGCACTAAGTTCACCTGCATTTGTAAAGTCACAGTAACAATGCTCCAGGCTCAACTTGGCAGCAGGTGGTAACAGTGGAAGTCTAAATTCCTTCTGTAATGCAAACTAAATAAAATCCCCAGTGCTGCCATTTAATTAAATGGGTGCTGCTGCTTCTTTTTTTATCTTCTTTTGGTGGGTCTGTATGTTTGAAAGAACATTTCCTTTCCTTTTCTCTTGGACTCACAGTAGCGTGAACAAAGAACACCATATGTCTTTACATTTTTAATAAATGAAAACAATACACATGTCCAAAGAATACACTTGTCCAGCTACTAAAAACTTTAGAACTGTTTGGACAAGATGGAGCAGTGAGGTGTTGTGTAGAAGCTGAAGAAATTGAAGTTAAGTAGGAACAGAATATTACTTTTGGACCACTTACATTTATTTCTATTGGCCAGAAACAAGAGACCCCACAAATTAAATTACTGATGCGGAAAGTAGACCTCAGCCTATGATGCTATTGACCTGGAATTTTCAGCATCTATCACTATAGGCCAGGCCTGCACAACCTGTGGCTCTCTGGGTTTTGGAATCCAACTCCAAGAAGTCAGTTTGTCCAATGGAGTTGAAGAGCCGTTTTAGTGAAAATTGTGTTTAATTTACTGTAATTTGCTTTAGTTTCTTCCCTGGTATTGTGTGACTATATGGAAGTGCCTGTTCCTCTGATGGCAGAGATGTCTTCCTCTGTGCTAAAAAAAATATACATACAAGCAGCAAGGGCCAGGCTGTGACCTTCTAAAGAATACAAAAAGGGAGCTGATCACCTGAAGTAAGGAGATGGCAAGTCCTGTGAGTAACTGCTCAATGGCAGGAGAAATAGGCTGATGATCCAGACTTGAAAGAGGCCATGTAACTAAGGCTTGCTGAAAGCCAGACTTTATGGAACAATAGACTCTCCACACTTCTATTGAGAAAGGGGGCCGGGCTGTGGCACAGGCTGGCAAACAGCTGCTGCAATAAATCACTCTGACCATGAGATCATGAGTTTGAGGCCAGCCCATGGCGGGGTGAGCACCCGTCAATTAAAAATAAAATATAGCCCCTGCTCGTTGCTGACCTAGCAACCTGAAAGATAGTTGCATCTATCAAGTAGGAAATAAGGTACCACTTATAAAAGTGGGGAGGCAAGTTTAACTAATTTACAACATTGGAATGAGGAAGTGAGGAAGTGCCATCAGAGTGGATGATGAAGCAGCTGCTCCCCCCTGTGGCCAGAATCGAACATCCCCTCAGGAGAAGGTTAAATTGCCTCTGCGTCTGTCTGTCGTCTCTGTCTCGGTTCAATGTGTTTATGGCCATTGATTGTTTGCCCTATATGTACATAATGTGATCCGCCCTGAGTCCCCTTTGGGGTGAGAAGGGCGGAATATAAATACTGTAAATAAATAAATAATAAAATAAATTTGTACCATCAGCAGAACAGAACTGGCTCACTTGCGCCTTTTCCAGTCTGAGATATTTTGGTCAATTAAGAAGCCGTAATTTCTCAAGTCTTCTAATTATATGTCATGCACATTTCATTTTCCCTGGTTTCCAAATAGAAACACAGCCCCTCACCAAAGGTTATCTCCAACATTACATATTCCGAAGCTTTTCTGGAGGCTACAGATTTTAGTATCTTGCTATGAGACAATATATTTTATTTCATACAGTTCTACCAAATATCAATGTGTTATACATAACAGCCTTAACGGATGTACATTTGTTATATGATACATTCCACTTTCATTCAACAAGCATGTTGGACAACTTCAACAGAAAGGAAGAAACCATGAAAATGAACAAAATCTGGCTACCAGTATTAAAAAAACTCTAAAATCAAAACAGTAGATGGGAACCAACACTCTGAGGGCAGAGGGCAGCTAATGACTGAACAAAGGATGCCCCCAGGCAAGAGACAAAACCTTTCCAATGCTAATTAGGGTGATTAACTGAAACATTAATGCTGGCTTCCCAGTGACAAAGGACTCTTGCCACACCCTGGACTCTACACAGATATATATTCTTTTTTTCCTTACTTAGTTTATCCATACCTCACAACCTCTGAGGATGCCTGCCATAGATGTGGGCGAAACGTCAGGAGAGAATACTTCTGGAACATGGCCACACAGCCCAAAAGACATACAACAAACCTGTGATCCTGGCCATGAAAGCCTTCGACAACACACTCAACAGGTTGTTGACGTAAGTCTTCTTATATATATCCTTATATATATTATTATATATTACTGAGGCTTTTAACCTGAATGTCTAATTTAAGTTCTGTGTTAGTCGTTTTATCGGTTTTATGGGTGTCACGGTTTTATAATGTTGTAAGTTGCCAATTTTGTGGTTTGTGGTTGAGTTTCTATGTTATGTAAGTGCTTTCTGATTTTATATGCTGTATGCCACTTTGAGACCTGTTCTGGGAGAAAAGCAGGATAGAAATACAGTAGAGTCTCACTTATCCAAGCTAAACGGGCCGGCAGAAGCTTGGATAAGCAAATATCTTGGATAATAAGGAGGGATTAAAGAAAAGCCTATTAAACATCAAATTAGGTTATGATTTTACAAATTAAGCACCAAAACATGTTACACAACAAATTGGACAGAAAAAGTAGTTCAATACACAGTAATCTTATGTTGTAACTACTGTATTTATGAATTTAGCACCAAAATATCACGATATATTGAAAACATTGACTACAAAAATGGCTTGGATAATCCAGAGGCTTGGATAAGCGAGATTCTACTGTAATAATAACAATAATAATAATAATAATAATAATAATAATAATAATAATAATAATAATAATGCCAACATATTGGACTTACTGTATATACTCGAGTATAAGACTAGTTTTTCAGCCCTTTTTTAGGACTAAAAAAACCTCCTCGGCTTATACTCGGGTGAGGGTCTTGGTGGGCTTATATTCAGGTCGGCTTATACTCAAGTCTATATGGTATATTTATTATTTTTCTCTATTATTATTGGTATTGTTACATTTATTACTTTATTATTGTTGTAACTTTTACATTTATTTTACTCTATTTTTTTATTATTATTATTACATTTATTATTTTACTCTATTTATTATTACATTTATTATTTTACTGCATTTATTATTATTATTACATTTATTATTTCACTCTATTATTATTAAAAGGATACATAAGCACATTTACATTGAAGAAGATGAAAATAGTGATTTAATCAAAGTTGAACAGTCATATCTTAAATTACAGTTTGATGTAAAGATTCAAAAACATTTAAACTACTGATGCCTCAATTAATGTAATTTTATTGGTATCTCAGCTTATACTGGAGTTAATGTTTTCCCAGTTCTTTTATGGGAAAATTAGGTGCCTTGGCTTATATTCGGGTCGGCTTATACTCAAATATATATGGTAATCCCTTTGTCATGTATGATATTTGGGCCGGGGTCCTGTATCATTTTAATATAAATTTTATTTCCAGCTCTTTATACTTCTTCATTTTAATTTTCTTCATCCCCCTTCATTATATTCTGTACTGTAAAATAAAGGATTTGACAAAAATTAAAGATATGTATGATATGAATGGTCAATTAATTCCAATAGGAAGGATAATAGAAAAGAAGGGAAATACGAATCGGATAAAATCATTAGGATTATACAATAGACTTAAATAAAATAATTATGATAAAAATAAAGGAGGAAGATAAATTGGGAGAGGTATTTAAAAATTGAGAAATCAGGGAATGCGGTGACAGGAATAATTTATAAATTGATGATTAAGGCTAATGAATACATGGTGAGAACAATACAAAACATATGGCAGAAAGAAAGCCCACTCACAAGAACTGTTGATATGCGACAGTATAAACAAAGATATTATTGTTTAAGCTTTAAGTCTACTCACTAGCCCGTGTTTGCTTCTGACTGTGAAAGCACACTGTCAATATTTTGTCAGTGTTTTGTTTTAAATACCAATGCAAATTCCTTCAGCTATGGTAACTTCTTACTTGATTGAGTGGTGCACCGAGGTCATAAGTCTGACACTCTAAGCAATAGAGAGAGAAGATGCTTCTCTGGGGTTCTTTCCTTGTCTGCTACAACTGCTCTGCATTATCTGTAAACAGCATCCCTCAAGTGAAACTGAACAGCACTCCCAGTCTGTCAATCATGTTGCTTCAACCTGCCCACCTGCTGTGTCTAGGACTTGCATCTGTCTACTTCGCTACCTTTTATTTCATAGCACTAACTTTTTTGTTCTGCAGTTACAAACAGCCATATGGCTTGGAGTCTTCTACTTATAACACAGGACCGCAACACTGAGAGTCATAAAATCTTTTTAAAATATGCATGCTGGTTTTATAGGGATCTGGTGTTCCAATCAATCAATCAATCAATTTATTAATGCTCCGACCAATGGTCATATGCATTTACAGAGACAACATCAAACAAACATCTATACAAAACAGTGTAAAATCCAACACTTAAAAGTAGGATTTGGTGTTCCAAATGCAAAAATGACTTCATTTTTGATCCATCACAACTTGCAGTGTCTTTGGCAGAGAAGTCCTTTCCTAGGTTGCAATTCCCATGATTCCATAGCATTGAGCCCTTGCAGTTGAAGTGGTGCTAAACTGCATTAATTTTACAGTACAGATGCAGGAAGAAAATCACAAAGAAAATCAAACCCAGGCAACACCAGGTATAGATGCTAGTATTGTATAAACTATATTGTAAAAGGGGCCTCTGGTGGCAAAGTGTGTTAAAGCTCTGAGCTGCTGAACTTGCAGACCAAAAGGTCCCAGGTTCAAATCCTGGGAGCGGAATGAACGCCCGCTGTTAGCCCCAGCTCCTGCCAACTTAGCAGTTCAAAAACATGCCAATGTGAGTAGATCAATAGGTACCGCTCCGGCGGGGAGGCAACGGTGCTCCATGCAGTCATGCCGGCCACATGACCTTGGAGGTGTCTACGGACAACGCCGGCTCTTCAGCTTAGAAATGGAGATGAGCACCAACCCCCAGAGTCAGACATGACTGGACTTAACGTCAGGGGAAACCTTTATCTTTTATATTGTAAAAGGCAATGGGGGTCCATACCTAGGCCCCATCTACAATGCCAGATTATCAAATCAGAAAATCCACATTATCTGCTTTGAACGGGATTATATGAGTCTACACTGCCAGTTCAGATAATCTAGATTTTATATGGCAGTGTAGAAGGGGTCCTTATCATATTCATATAAGAGTTATTAAATTCATTCATAACAACTTGTTTAACAATTTATATCCCATTGATTTCAACAGGTCCACTCCAAGGACCCTTCTACACTATCATATAAAGTCCAGATTATCTGATTTGAACTGGATTATATGGCAGTGTAGACTCAAATAATCAAGATCAAATCAGATAATGTGAATTATCTGATTTCTTAATCTGGATTATATGGCAGTGTAGAAGCTTGTCTAAATACAGTAGAGTCTCACTTATCCAACATTCTGGATTATCCAACACATTTTTGTAGTCAATGATTTCAAAATATTGTGATATTTTGGTGCTAAATTTGTAATTACAGTAATTACTACATAGCATTACTGCGTATTGAACTACTTTTTCTATCAAATTTGTTGTATAACATGATGTTTTGATGCATAATTTGTAAAATCATAACCTAATTTGATGTTTAATAGGTTTTTCCTTAATCCCTCCTTATTATCCAACATATTCACTTATCCAATGTTCTGCCGGCCCGTTTATGTTGGATAAGTGAGATTCTACTGTACTATTATCTAATGTTACTATTCTATGATTCTAAAATACTGACAATATATGAAATGTTATACAAACAATATTCAGAAACACAATTTACTAGAAGCATTTATAGTACATAACTGCCTGACCTTTTTACATCCTACTACAGACTTATCTCATTAGTCTCTTCCATTAGTGGGCAAGAAATCATTTACAGGATCAAAAACTCGATGCACCTCAAATATACCCATTACTGCTATCAAAGTTCTATATTTTAAATTGCTGAGCAACTTTTGAGAGTATACAGCAGGGGTCCCCAAACTAAGACCCGGGGGCCGGATGCGGACCTCCAAGGTCATTGACCTAACCCCTGTCCTAAACTTCAGACTTAAGGTTGACCTAAGTCTACCTGCTCTTTGGAGGTCTTTTTGCTTACCTATGGTCTTATGAGATCATCTAGATGGTCTTTGAAGGTCTCTTTGATTAGCTGCGGCCTTATGAGACCATCTAGATGGCTTTTGGAAGTCACTTTCCTTACCTATGGTTGTATGAGACCATCTAGATGGCCTTTGAAGGTCTCTTTGATTAGCTACGGCCTTATGAGACCATCTAGATGGCTTTTGGAAGTCACTTTCCTTACCTATGATCGTATGAGACCGTCTAGAAGGCCTTTGAGGGTCTCTTTCCTTACCTATGGTTTTTTTTAGATTGTCTAGATGGCCTTTGGAGGCCCCTTCCCTTATCTATGGACTTATAAAACCATCTATATGGTCTTTGGGGGCACCTTTTCTTATCTATGGACTTATGAGACATCTAGATGGTCTTTGAAGGTCTCTTTGCTTACCTATGGTCTTATAAAACCATCTAGATGGTCTTTGGGGGCCCCTTTCCTTATCTATGGACTTATGAGACCATCTAGATTGTCTTTGAAGGTCTCTTTGCTTACCTATGGTCTTATGAGACCATCTAGATGGTCTTTGAAGGTCTCTTTGCTTATCTATGGTCTTATGAGACCATCTAGACAGTCTTTGGAGGTCTCTTTGCTTACCTATGGTCTTATGAGACCATCTAGATGGTCTTTGGAGGTCTCTTTGCTTACCTGTGGTCTTATGAGACCATCTAGATGGTCTTTGGAGGTCTCTTTGCTTACCTTATGAGATTGTCTAGATCAGGGGTTCCCAAACTAAGGCCCTCCAAGGTCATTGACCTGGCCCCTGTCCTAAACTTTAGACTTAGGGTTGACCTAAGTCTGAAATGACTTGAAGGCACACAACAACAACAATCTTAATTTTGGACTATTTCATCACAGTCCGGTCCCCCCCAACTGTCTGAGGGACTGTGAATCGGCCCTCCACTTAAAAAGTTTGAGGACCCCTGGTATACAGTGTAGTGTCTAATGGTGATCTAGAAATGTGGTATTCAATCCCTTTAAAAGGAAGATATATGCTGGAAGGCTGTGTTTTCATTTGGGGATTCGCTTAGCTAAGTATGTCCTAGTAGGAGAAAGCAAGGAAACAAAATGTGTGTGCTCCAAAGTTGCATGTAAATGACATCTGTTCTATTATATTCTCTATTGCTGTGGATATACCTAAGTAGGAAGAATAATATGTAATTTTTCTCAGCTTGCCATGACAGCTGTCTTCAAGAATTTGCTCAGTGACATGCAGAAAAGATCCTTTAATAACTATGCTATCTATTGCTAACAAGATAACCTAAGGAGGGATAAGGGAAGAAAAACTAATGTATGTCCCCTTCAGTCAAGGGCACGAGCCCGCCGTTTGCAAACATTCAGGCACATGTGATGGGGAAATGTTTTTGAACAGCCCACTTCCCTGGGAGAACTAGGTAGCTTTTTCTAAACATACCAGTCCCTCACCAATTGGACATAGTTTCTAGTGAATCGATATTTTCTCCAAATTGCTAGATCAATCTTTCACATGATGTAATAGTCAATATAAAAAACAGTGTAAACAACTGAACATGTTTCATGCTTCTTCTCTCCCTCCACCTCCCCAGAGACTATTCCCAAAAGGGAGCTCATAAATGTTTCCCCTAATAGAGTCCTGACATATGCAGAATTGTATAAGCTTTCATTTTTGAATGTAACAATGTGCAGCAAAAAGTGGCATACTTGGTTCCTCTACCACAGGTTTCACCACTTCCAGACATACCAAACATATAGAAAAAAAACTTTGAAATCCTTTTTGCATAACCAAAAATATCATTTAACTGGAGCCCACAGCAAAGAAACAGAGATCCTCCCGCTGTCCAGTGAACAAGTAAAATCCCTGCTGTAACAGCTTTCGGCTCTTTATCCCCCAAATATTTTTGTCTCTAATACTCCGCCTATATGCAAAGGATCAAGAACAATCTATAATTGCTATTAGACATTGTTCTCTTTTTCAAAAAAGACTTGAAACTTGCAAAAATGGATGACTATTGCTACATTTATTTATTTACAGTATTTATTCCGCCCTTTTCATCCCAAAGGAGGCTCAGGGCGGATCACAATGCACATATACATGGCAAATATTCAATGACATTAAACATACGACATACAGTAGTCTCTCACTTATCCAACACTAGCTTATCCAATGTTCTGGATTATCCAACGCATTTTTGTAGTCAATGTTTTCAATATACCATGATATTTTGGTGCTAAATTCGTAAATACAGTAATTACTACATAGCATTACTATGTATTGAACTACTTTTTCTGTAAAATGTGTTGTATAACATGATGTTCTGGTGCTTAATTTGTAAAATCATAACCTAATTTGATGTTTAATAGGCTTTTCCTTAATCTCTCCTTATTATCCAACATATTTGCTTATCCAACGTTCTGTCGGCCCGTTTACGTTGGATAAGTGAGACTCTACTGTATATAGACAAACATCTATAGACAGACACAGGGGCTATTTAACATTCCAGCTTCTGGCTTCATAAGGATATGCTTGATTCCAGCCACAGGGGGAGCTACTGCTTCACCATCCACTTGTGACACTGAATCCTTGATTGAATACTTCCTCATTCTGTCAGGATGTGATTGGCCCAGCATTCACACCAAGCTGATCTGTTCCTATCCTGCCAGAACTAATTGGGATGTGAATGGCCTAACTGATAAGGGCCATCTGGCTGGGAGGCTTGATTTGTGACTTGCTCTGGCCTTCGAGCCTGGGAAAGGACTGTCAACAGATAGGTGTGAATGTGGAAAGGGGGCCGGGGAGAAGTAGTAGTTTGATAAGTTGGGGTTTGGGTGGGTCTCAGTTAGTAGTAGCTTTGTTTTCATCTTGGCAAGAAGGATATCAATAAAATGTTTCCACAGAATTGCCTGTTGTGAGCCTGCTTTGTGTCCTATAGCTTCCAAGGAGTGACACATTCTTCCGCACACTGCTGGAGATTTTATGGCATTGTAAATTAGTTAAATTAGCCTCCCCACATAAGTAATACCTAAATTCCTATTTGACAGATGAAACCGTCTTTTGGCTGCATAGGTCAACAGCAAGCTAAACTATTAAATGGTCAGGAGCTTACTCCGACCCGGGGTGGTTCGAACTCATGACCTCTCGGTCAGTAGTGATTTATTGTAGCTGGCTACTAACCAGCTGTGCCACAGCCTGGTCCTACATTGCAACCGGGCTGTGGCGCAGGCTGTTGAGCAGCCTGCTGCAATAAATCACTCTGACCATGAGGTCATGAGTTTGAAGCCAGCCCATGGCGAGGTGAGCACCCATCAATTAAAAATAAAAAAAAATAGCCCCTGCTCGTTGCTGACCTAGCAACCCGAAAGATAGTTTCATCTATCAAGTAGGAAATAAGGTACCACTTATAAAAGTGGGGAGGCGAGTTTAACTAATTTACGACTTGGAATGAGGAAGTGCGGTCAGAGTGGATGATGAAGCAGCTGCTCCCCCCTGTGGCCAGAATTAAACATCCCCTCAGGAGAAGGTTAAATTGCCTCTGCGTCTGTCTGTCTCTGATGTGTTTATGGGCATTGAATGTTTGCCCTATGTGTGTATAATGTGATCCGCCCTGAGTCCCCTTCGGGGTGAGAAGGGCGGAATATAAATACTGTAAATAAATCAATAATAAATAAATAAACCAGAAGTAGAATGTTAGGTTGAACAACGTTTTGCAGCACCTTCTCTTCAAATGATCAGGTATCTAAGATGCCCATTTTTCAATGAATCTCAGTAAAAAAACATTTCATTAGGATAGAATATTATGGCTGTGATCTTGTTTAAGGCTTGTGGATCATAATACTCCACTAGTGTATTTACATGTTGGAAGCTGGGAGGATGACAGCTAAGACCTCTTCTAGAGCCCATGCCCGAGCCAAACCATGGTCACCTAGAGCCCATGCCCAAGCCAAACCATGGCATTATCTAAGCAGCTGGGCAAAACTCGTGTACAAGGAGATAGTAAAACATCCTTATGTGATGCCCATAAAAATTCTTACACTGGAATAACTCCAACATACACTAGCATAAGTCACTAAAAGCCCTTCCAGACAGGCCCTATATCCCAGGATCTTATCCCAGGCTTTCTGCTTTAAACTGTATTATATGATTCCATACTGCCAGATAATCTGGGATAAACAAAAAAACTTGGGATCAGATTGTGGGGTATAGGGCCTGTCTGGAAGGGTCCTAAAAGCATTGCAGATCCTATCAGCCAGCACAAAGGGTATAGAGTCTCTACGCCCACATCTTGCTTATGTAGTCAATGACCTAGCTATCTTCCCCTTTTCATGACCTCCATGTGCTTTAATATAGTATGTCTCTATATGCAAAGTTTCCCACATTATACTCTTGAGGATCCATAGTAATTGTTTTGGCCCTAAATAAGCTGAGCAGAACAAATTAAGCATAAATAAATTCCTCAGTATCTCAATATCTTGCCAGCTGCTTTAATTATACATGCAGCCATATTATTTTGTCCCTTGTCCAAAGGGAGAACATAGCCTCTGTATGTGGCTATGGACTTTATAGCTCAAAGAAAAAAGCATAGCCTCCATGGCTTTGCACAAAAAGCTGTTAATGAGAGGTACTGGAATCGTAGCTGTCACTATGCATCAAATCAAGGCAATCCGGCACAATGTAAGGTAAATTAAAAGCTCCCAGTGGCAATGGATCCCATTTCAGTCATTAGCTGCTAGGGAGTGACAGGGACCATTCAGAGGACCAAACCGCTGTGAGGTTCTTCCATCCTCAGGGGATTCACTTATAATGCCGTTTTATGCCCCACTTCCTTACATTGTATTGCAAGCACAAATAAATAGTTGCATTTATTTATATATTTTGATGCAGCTTTTGCTTTGAAGTGGGCTGGGCCGTGGGATGAACACAGGCAAATAGACAAAATCTAGAATAATTAAATCCGTAATCTAGAAAAGAAAGTTCAAGTCACTTTGGTTCATCTATAGATGTAGGTTGCTTTGTGTTATCTCTATAATATTAAAGTTGTTGGCCAGTTGCATGTGTAACATAATGCGTAACAACATGGAATTGTGTTAGAATATAATGAATACCAAAGTGCAAAGTGGATTTTCTACTTCTTCTTGCCTTCTCTTTTGAAGAACCTTCCACCGAGAATGAATGAGCAAAGCAAAGCTTTCATAAGTTGGATTTCAGTATCAGAAGCATGAAATATATATTTCTATATATATGTTGAAGAAGTTTCTGAATATTTGTTTCAGTGCTTTTGTTTCCAAAAGCAAGTGAATCAGCCAGAAGGACATAAGGTTACAGATTAGTCCTGGTCATTGCTCAAAGAATGTGCGTTATAAATAATAAAGAAGGAGAAGGTGAAGGACACTCAAATATAACTTGGGGCCCCAAACAGAATAATAATAATACCAATAACAAAAATTCTAATTTTCAGCTTTCAAATACCAAGCAACTTCTGATTCTGTGATATGTAGAATCCCCCCTTTTACAAAGCGCATGCCTTGTAGAAATGTATGCATGCCTAAACACTTAAAGAGATCAAATTGAAAAAGCAAAAACAAATAATCTATTTTCTACTACCCAGGATAAAAGGGGAAGCATATATTGAACGTAACCATGTGAAAGATTAAATATAGAAATTTATCATGCACAACCTTGACCTCTTTTTGGGGATGGAAAGCAAGGCATTTAGTTTAATGTATTGATCTGAGAAAGGAAACAATGTGAAAGAAATCAGGGATGTTGAATATCTGTTATTCTGAGAAATAGTTTTAATAGTTTTAAGAAAGATAAAGAAGTGGGATTTAAGATGGATAATGGGTTTTGGGATAATCTACTCCAAAGAAATAAAAAAATTATAACTATATTATACAATAAATTGCTGGATTGGGTTACAGAATCAGAAGTTATCAAAGAGTCGATGTTAAAATGGTCAAGGGATCTAGGTAGGCCAATTCTTATGAGTGAATGGGAAGAAATTCGGATTAAAAAAATTAAATATTGTCTAGCAACAGACCTTAAAGAAAACTGGTTGAAAACAATCCACAGATGGTATTTAACACCAAAAAAATGGCCTAATGTATAAAAATATGGATAATAAATGCTGGAGGTGCAAGGAGCAAGTAGGTTCATATTATCATATGTGGTGGGGTTGTAAAGATATTAAAAATTATTGGAAAGCAATTAATCTTGAATGTGGGAAAATCTTAAAGACTAAATTGGAATGTAAACTGGATTTTTACTTACTAGGATTATACCCCTCACAAGACAGTGAAGGGAAAGATAAAATGAAAAACAGAGAGAATGTAGAAAAAATTTTCACATTTTTACCGTGTTTCCCCGAAAATAAGACAGTGTCTTATATTATTTTTTACTCCCAAAGATGCGCTAGGTCTTACTTTCAGGGGATGTCTTATTTTTCCATGAAGAAGAATTCGTATTCATTGTTGAACAAAAAACAACATTTATTCTATACTGTACAGTAGTTGTCATCACAAACCAACATAACTAAACCAGACAAACTGTGACTTCTGTCAAGAATGTCTTGTTACTACCATTATTTACATATACAGCTGGTATGTAAGCCACCCTGAGTCCCTCTGAGGAGATGGAGGCGGGGTATAAAAATAAAATTATTATTATTATTATTATTATTATTATTTACATTTACCGATCCTGCATGCTCTGGTGTTGTTCATTGGGCATGCTTCCAAACAAAAACTTTGCTAGATCTTACTTTCAGGGGAGGCCTTATATTTAGCAATTCAGAAAAACCTCTACTAGATCTTATTTTTGGGGGATGTCTTACTTTCAGGGAAACAGGGTAGTAACCGCAGCGAGATTAGTGATAGCGAGACATTGGAAAGGATCAACTATTCCTACTAAAGAAATGTGGTTAGAAAAAGTAGTAGAGATAAAAAAAACATGGATAAATTGTCTTATTTGCTTAAAAAGAACACTGGACGAGCCATGAAGGAAACAGATTGGTTGAACTTCGAAGCTTATATACAAGAAGAATTAAGAAGATGATGTACAAACAGATATAGCAGGAAGACAAAAGAGTGGAAGTCTACCAACCCCCTCCCTCCCCCAGATAGGTAACTTTCCTTCTCTCATCCCCTTCCCCCTTCTCTCCCCTCCCTAAAATCCTTCTCTTATCCGTAACCCCCTTTGCACAGAGTTAGAAATTCACTCCCCTTCCCTCCCCTTGTTACCTATAGAGAGCAGTCCCCCTCCCTACCCCCCCCATCCTTACCCTACCTACTTACCTACCTATACTTACCACACTTTTACCTTTAGATACACGTTTGTAATAAACTTCAATAAAAATTATTTTTTTAAAAAGAACTCTATCCAGCCCAGTATTTCTCATAGCACTCACCAAATTCAGCATCTTAGGATGCTTCCAGTCTGTTTTGAGGATGAAGTTCCATGCCGGCCAGCACATGATATCGCATGACTTCTGGTGGAGGCCCCGCCCACAACCAGGGTGGAAGCGTCCTTGGATGCTACCCTAATAACTCAGGAGACTTCCCATGCTGTGTTGGCTCAAATGGGGCCAGCACAAATCCTCCCCAGAAAGGTGACATTTCCCACATGTAATGTGGGAATCGTCATTGAAAGGAAGTTGTGCATGGGATGATGGATTTGCCCAACTCTACTACTCTTTTCCACCTAAATCCAAGGAAACCCCTCAGATACTGGACCAGTGTCTGGCCGCTGTGTTGGCCTGGATGAGGGCGAACAAGCTGAAACTTAATCCTGACAAGACAGAGGTCCTCCAGGTCAGTCGTACGTCTGATCGGGGTATTGGGTGGCAACCTGTGCTTGACGGGGTTGCACTCCCCCTGAAGGCGCAGGTCCACAGCTTGGGGGTCCTCCTGGACTCGGCACTGACACTTGAAGCTCTGGTGTCGGCCGTGGCTGGGAGGGCCTTTGCACAATTAAAACTTGTGCGCCAGCTGCGATCACACCTCGAGAAGTCAGATCTGGCCATGGTGGACCATGCCTTAGTTACCTCTAGACTGGACTATTGCAATGCGCTCTACGTGGGGCTGCCTTTGAAGACGGCCCGGAAACTGCAACTAGTACAACGCTCGGCAGCCAGATTTCTAACTGAGCAAATTACAGGGCGCATTCAATGCCACTGTTTAAGGAGCTCAATTGGCTACCGTTTATTTTCCAAGCCCAATTTAAGGTGCAGGTTATCACCTACAAAGCTCTAAACGGTTTGGGACCCACTTACCTTTGAGACCGCATTTCCCCCTATGAACCTGCACGACCTTTTCACTCATCGGGGGAGGCCCTCCTCTCGCTCCCACCACCTTCACAATCATGGCTGGTGTGGACGAGGGAGAGGGCCTTCTCCGTTGTGGCCCCCCGACTCTGGAACTCGCTCCCCGGGGAGATTAGACAGGCCCCTACCCTACTCTCTCCTTTCGGAAGAGCCTGAAGACTTGGCTCTTCCGAGAGGCTTTTGGTGACTGATCTCTGTATGATCGACCTGTTGCCCATTTAACAGTGTATGCCTTCCCCAGTATTATAGTGGCACTTTATAGCCATCATAGCTGAGTAACCACCCTTCCTTGAGGACATGATATATTTGCACTTTTAGCACTTTGGCCTAGATCCTTTGAACCCAATCCATGATTTTATCATTTTTATCTTGTATGTGGTTTTTTATGACTTGCTTTTATTGTCTGATTGATCTGTTTTATTGTTTGTTTTTATATTATTCTGTCGAGGCTTGGCCCCATGTAAGCCGCCCCGAGTCCCTTTGGGGAGATGGGGCGGGGTATAAGAATAAAATTATTATTATTATTATTATTATTATTATTATTATTATTATTATTATTATTATTCCTCCACTAAGCCAGGCTGAAGGCCGAAAGATCAGGTCAGGAAATGCAGAAAGATGAGACAGATCTTCATGAGAAGTAGAACCGTATCATTCATAGCACAAACCAGAGCAAAATTGGACGTCATATTAATGTTACACTAACAGTAGCACAACAATTGGACAATGCAAAATGTATACCATTCTGAAATCTGTTACCTTATCAGCATGAGCTATGATTTGAGCCCTGGTTTTGTGATGATTTACCTATTGCATGGGGAAGTGGGCCCTAGATTTAATATTTTGTTTATTATACAAGCCCACACCTTATTTACGGAACCCAGCACCATTTCTGCATCAAAGTATAGGATGATTAATTTCCTTATACATAGTTTTTATGGTACTACCATAATATCTGACACTTTTATAAACATGAACAACTCAACACACCAATAAGTTGTGGTTATATTATAAATATCTGTTGATGTGCATTTGAATGTGCAAGCTATCACATAAAAATGAAAGAAGGCAATGATACAAGCAAAAGTGATTCAACAGACAATTCAACATTTTGGTCTCTCCCTTGGCAGTACAATCTACAAAAGTAAACATTATATTCACTGAAACCTTGAATGGAATGTGTATGTGTGTGTGTATGTGTGTGTGTGTGTGTGTATGTATATACATTTCTTATCATTCTTACAGCAACCAAGTAGGTCAATGTTATGATACACATACTCCTTGGGACAGAACATTAAGGCTGCAGATAATTGCTGGTATTAAGGGCATCTATTTAATTCATGCCAAGCTATTTTAAAATGTTGTAAGCATTCCTGAACTTATGTATGCACATTCGAAAGCATAAGATACATGTTAAAGATGACTTTGTAAGTGTGAAATTTAGGGGAAATTAATCCATGACCGGAGTAGCATAAAAGCTACTTTTACATATCACTTTGATAGCAAATGTTGCCAGGAATGGTATAGTGACAGGACGATCCACACCAGAAAGGTGCATGTGATGTGGAAAGTGGTTTGCATCAGGCATGCAACCAATGTTGCAAGAACAGCGTGGAATCCAAGCACACGTAGTGGAGATACTGCTCCAGTAACAACTGAACAGAATAGTTTAATGTACCCCCAACACACACACACAAATAGAGAGTGGGAGGAGGGAGAAGGAGGGAGGAAGAGAGAGACAAGCGGATAGTTTACGTAGATTGAAACTAAATGTTTCTGGCTTTCTCTCTGACAAGTCTGAAATTGTATAAATGTCAGTAGACGTCGCTGTAAATAAAGAAAACTCTCAATAAAGGTCAGTCTAGAGAAAGTGATATTCTCTTTCTCAGAAATATAGCAAAGTATACAAAATCACTTCTCCTTCGAATCTTTTCTTTGTTCAGCTTCTACTTGAACCTTTTCTATCTACTTCCCATCTTTACCTGTTTCTTTTGTTCCTACTAGCTCAATTTGCTTTTTTACAGATTTCCATTCATTGACGGGATTTCCACCCACATATTTTCTAAACCTGGACCATTCTCCACAAAATGTTAACTGTCCAATCTTGTTTTTGTTTTTGTGCACTGTCGTGTTATTTCAAACTTATGGTGACCCTAAAGTAGCTCTATCACAAAGTTTTCTTGGCAAGATCTCATCAGAAGACGTTTGCCATTGTATTCCTCCAGGGCTGAGAGTGCATGATTTATTGGACATGCTAACATGTAAACTTGCAGACCGAAAGGTCCCAGGTTCAAATCCCGGGAGCAGAATGAGCGCCCGCTGTTAGCCCCAGCTCCTGCCAACCTAGCAGTTCGAAAACATGCAAAGGTGAGTAAATCAATAGGTACTGCTCCAGCGGGAAGGTAACGGTGCTCCATGCAGTCATGCCGGCCACATGACCTTGGAGGTGTCTACGGACAACGCCGGCTCTTCGGCTTAGAAATGGAGATGAGCACCAACCCCCAGAGTTTGAAACTTAAACTGCAAGAAGTACCATAGATTGTTGTACATGGAAATAATGGTAGTAAATAGTTTTTGATTTATTAAATACAGTTATATATTACACTTATACATTTTTGTTATTTAAACTATACATATTGCGAAATTATGGTTTTTTTCTCAAAGTGACACCCCCCCCAAGTCATGCTAGGTTTTTTGGCGAATTTTGACACACCAAGTGCAAAAGCTTGCCCATCACTGTCATAGTGGAAAGACATAGAACAGCTTCTCTTCCAAGTAAATTCAACTTTCATCCTTTCTCTGTGCTATAGCTTGCTCTTTTACAATGATGTTCCCCCTTTATACAAATGAATAACCAATACTACTCTTAGCGATAGTACCAATTCCCTATTCATTAAAAAAATGATGGGGGGGGGAGACTATGTTATTCTTACAACAATAAAAGATTATCCATCATGTGATTTCAGTAAATTGAGCAACACAGTGTATGGTTCGAAACAAATATTTATTCCAAAATCAGGAACCATGCAATCAAAACAAATTACATAAATGTAAAAGTCTAGGTGAGAATGGTTCCAAGGATGGCCAGATGGGACTTGGCTGTGAAATATTTATAGGTAATACATTTAGAAGATCACTGACTTATGACCATGATTGAAAGTAGATCCAGCTTCAGTGGGCGTACCCTTAAACCATGATGTAACACACTTTTCTGATTACAGTAGAGTCTCACTTATCCAACATAAACAGGCCGGCAGAAGGTTGGATAAGTGAATACGTTGGATAACAAGGAGAGATTAAGGAGAAGTCTATTAAACATCAAATTAGGTTATGATTTTACAAATTAAGCACTAAAACATCATGTTATACAACAAATTTGATAGAAAAGGTAGTTCAATATGCAGTAATGCTACGTAGTAATTACTGTATTTACGAATTTAGCACCAAAATATCACGATGTATTGAACACATTGACTACAAAAATGTGTTGGATAATCCAGAATGTTGGATAAGCAAATGTTGGATAAGTGAGACTCTACTGTATGTTTAGCTAGGATAGCTATTAGACATTGTTGAACCTAGGATGGATCTAGGCTGCCTTATAATCCAGATTATTGGCTTTGAACTGGATTATATGAGTTTATACTGCCATGTAGATGGGGCCATATTTTCCATGTGCTTGATTAATCACTTTCAAGGACTTATAATACATTGGTGGCTGTCTTACAGTGGTAAATATACTGGTTTTAGTGGTATATAATTCCTGAAAATGTCACTGTCATTGCAGCCTTAATTTCTAGAAAGAGAACAAAAAAGGAAGGAATTGTATCACCCAGGTCTAAGCAAATAAAGCAAGAGAGAGAACGGGAAGTACAGTATTTTCAGTTTTTGAAAGTTAGCTAAATAACTAATTGAATGTTACTAATTGTGTACAGACCCTTTTCTTGTCATTCACTGCTAATAGATGTTTCAAATAAAATACTGGGATTGTTAAAAGCTGGAGATGGAAGGGATTGAATGTGAGATTCCAGGTTCCCACATGCAACACTTATATTTTATCACTGATCTCTGCATGCCAACTCTGCCTGATACCATGTGAATGGGAAAGTAAAAGATTTGATTATATAACAGTGCACAAAATAGTATGCCCTTTATTAATCCTTTATTATTCATTTCCTGACTGAAAAACAGTCAGGAAACTTAGTTGGGAGTAATAGTGCAGAGGTTGCAGTTTTACCATTTTTGCCCAGCATCTATACACTTTAGAGTGCTTCAGAAAATTATCCTATGCAGAAATAGATGGCACAAAAATTGTGTAGCTTTGAACACTCTTTCCCAAGATATAGCTTTTTATTTTGCAAAATTTGACTTTTTGCACAAAAGAGCACTTTTTCACAAAAATTATATTTCTGAATGCAAAAGAAAATCACATCTTTCATGCAGAAATACATTAGTTATCAATTTTTGCAGAAAAATATGCACTTCTGGGAAATAAAAAGAGGTTATATAAAAACTATGGTTTTTACACAATTTTGTGCAAACAAAAAAAAGTTGAGAAATTCACATTTTTGTGCACACCCCCCCCCCCCGGCAATGCAAACAGTATTTTCATACGAAAAAACCCAAATATGTTTATGAAAACATGTGTGTGTGTATCTGCGTGTGTACATGGAAAAACCAAAACATTTTGTATGCACAAACTATGATGATGATGATGATGATGATGATGATGATGATGATACATTTATTTATCTGTAGTTCTATTTGTATTTCTGTGCAGAAATATTCATTTTCTCCTACAGTAGGAAGAAAACTTTCAAAAATATTTACCCTCACATGCTAGGAGCAAGTATTTAAAATTTACATCCCTAGCATGGAGATATTCAAATATTGCTGATAAAAACCTCTCTGTTCTTGATTCAACAATTGTTGTTGTTGTTGTTGTTATTTTATTATGACACAGCAAACAAGATAGATATGCTGGATTTCATATCACAAAATCACAAGTTGAACACTTCCCAAGTGTCTAGGACTGTGTGATGTATTTTCAGATGATGTGTGCAGATCCCAGTAGGGTGGCCTTTTGCAGTTGACAGATCGTAATTTTGTCAATGTCTATTGTTTCCAAATGCCGACTGAGATCTTTTGGCACGGCACCCAGTGTGCCTATCACCACGGGGGCCACCTGCACTGGTTTCTGCCAGAGTCTTTGAAGTTCAATTTTGAGGTCCTGATAGCAGCTGAGTTTGTCCTGTTGTTTTTCGTCAATGCAACTGTCACCTGGGATGGCAACATCAATGATCCAAACCTTTTTCTTTTCCACAACTGTGATGTCTGGTGTGTTGTGTTCCAGAACTTTGTCAGTCTGGATTCGGAAGTCCCACAGTATCTTTGCATGCTCATTTTCCAATACTTTTGCAGGTTTGTGATCCCACCAGTTCTTTACTGCTGGGAGGTGGCACTTGAGGCATAAGTTCCAATGGATCATTTGGGCCATATGGTTGTGCCTCTGTTTGGAGTCAGTCTGTGCGATTTTCTTACAGCAGCTGAGGATATGATCAATGGTTTCGTCGGTTTATTATTATTATTATTATTTTATTATGACACAGCAAACAAGATAGATATGCTGGATTTCATATCACAAAATCATAAGTCGAACACTTCCCAAGTGTCTAGGACTGTGTGATGTATTTTCGGATGATACGTGCAAATTATTATTATTATTATTATTATTATTATTATTATTATTATTATTATGTAAGATGGCCTCATGCTTAAGTCAAAGGCAGGTATAGACCCACAGTTGTGCATGCTAAAGCACTGAACCATTTCCACTATCCACATTAAGATGAGATAATGATGTGTCTCTTGCAATGTATCATGTATCCACCTGAAGAACCCTTTCCAAATCAACGGTATGAGAATCATCTGTCATATTATTACCAATAGCAATGTTTTTTCTGATATCTGATATCTGATCTATACAGTATTTTTTCCCTAATGTGCCAGGAACAAGTAACATACTTGTGCCCATTTCTACCAGCCTCAGTACATGGATCATAACGTTCACTAGCATCAATCTGTACCATTCATAGCATTCACAATTGCTGGTCCATGTCAATGCATAGATTTATCTGCTCCAAATAGGTTAAAACTGGACTAAAATCCAGAAGAGATTACCACTCACTGACAAAAAAAAATAGCAGCAACAACTCTACAAGGTCCCAACTATTCAGAGGCAAAGTATGCAGCAATTATCTTTTGACCTAACTGCACTTGGCATTAACAACATGATTACTAATCACCAAATGTTTTAAAATGGAATATCAGCTCTGTGGGAAAATGATAACATCTAGAAAGAAGTGATTTGACCCTTCCTTTCTAGCTATGTAAAATTTCACTATTATCTTGTTCCCACTGCCATTCCGTTCCATGGCGGTAAACATGAAGAATTACTTTACATGGAGCTTAAAGCTTTCCATGTGCTGTGATGTCGGTGCCTATTATATATTGGATTTAATTTTAATAGTATGGAAAATATTTTGAGGGTAGTGTAACTAGTAGCTCTGAGAGGAAAAAGATATGATTAGGATCAGATATTAAGGTATCAGACTAGTGACTTTCATTAGCCATAGCAGATAAATTGGCTTTCCTTGTCTTACTTTCTGATATTACAGAAGATTTTCTCTTTATATCCTGCTTGCTTCTGCAAGGTAAGGTCAGAACCAGGGGACAATACTGGTGACAGACTCTAGGATTATTATTATTATTATTTTTAAAAAAACACACAATGGAGTCTGTTGCTCCAATGATAATTCTGGCAAAATGGCATCACTTGGGAGGGTCTTGTCAGATATGGAAATGGCAGGTCCCAGGTTTCTGGTCTTGTGCATCACTAAAGCCAGAAGTGGTTTCTCTGCTAAAATCCCTGTAGGAAACTGCTTGACTACTAGAGCAACCAGAAAGTGGGGCTTAATAGACTTCTTTTGAGGCAGCAAAGCTCTTCTCATAATGAAACAGTAATTATGGAAAAGGTATCTAGGGCTTTGAAAAAGCTACACATATTGTGGAAGATCAAGGACAACACTTGACATGTCCTTGAAGATCAAGTTTACTATGTGCCAGGAATGGCTGCTACTGAATGTAATGATTTCTGTTTCTTTCTGTTTGTAAATATTGTGTGCTGTCTGTGGCTGAAAGTGCATAAATCAATTCAGGCTGGAGTAGCTGGCCTGGTCTTAATTGATTAAGAAGCAAGACATGTTGCACGTGTGAAAAAAGCAACAACTCTTTAAACTGTATCATTGGTTTGTATTTCCCCCAGTGTAGAGGCTCGCAGGGTCTATAATGTATTTTTCACCCTCTTGTGTTTGCTCAATGACTTTGAAACACAATATAAATTCCATCGCCAAGCGGCCCACTTATTTTCACTAATCCGCTGAGAATGTCACAAGCCAGAAACACTTGAACACTGTCAGCCTTATACAATAATCTAAGAGTTCATTCAAGCATGTGCAACAAGTATTATGTAAATTTCAACTAACTTCTTTTGATGCATGAGTTCATCATGGATGCAATATTCCACTTGCATAAAATTCATGCCTGTTACAGTCACTACCAGCTAGTTCACCAATATAGGACCAACTGTAAGAACCATAAACTAATCTGAGTAAAAGGGAAATGATCCTAAGGAGAGATTCTGGCTTTTACTTGCACAGTAACTTATCAAACGGAAAATGGTGTACAGTGTTCCCTCACTTATCTCGGGGGTTAGGTTGCAGGACCACCCGCAATAAGTGAAAATCCGCGAAGTAGGGACACTATATTTATTTTAATATGTATACATTATTTTAGTAGTTATACACTATTTTAAGTCTTTATCAACCAATCGTGTGTTGATAAATCACCTCCTTCTCCTCCCGTTGCTGCTTGGGCTCCTTTTCTTTCCCTTTGGTCTCTCCTTCCTCTCTTCCTTAGGCTTTAAATTGTATTTTTTATGATTTATTATAGTTTTTAGAGTTTATTGAAAAACCGTGAAACAGCGAATCCGCGAAAAGTGAACCGCGAAGTAGTGAGGGAACACTGTAGTTCTAAAACAAGATATATCATTATATAAGGGAACAGTTCCTGCATTTAATCATATAATTAGGTTTTTTCTTATCTGAAACCATCCAGAAGGTCCTCCTCTGGTGTAGAATCTAAAGGCATATCTATACTGAGCATTTAGGCTGGTGTGTGATGAGACCAGCTCCATGGTGGATAAATACTGCACAGGGGCTGATCTGCATTAACCTGGATAAAAACATTTTACAAGATTTTTCCCCTAGGTTAAGCCAATTTGAGGGAAAACCCAACTCCTGAAACAGCCATCCCAGGCTCCTCAGGCTCGGGTAGTCCAGGGATGTGGGATGGCTGTTTATTTATTTATTTATTTACTATACTTTTACCCCTCCCTCCTCACCCTGGAGGGGATTCAGGACAGCTTGACAATGTGGCAGTAATTCAATGCCTTTAAAACAAAATACAAAGGAAGTCATTTAAAATACACATTAAAATACCATTAAAACACAATTAAAACCATTAACATCACGTGATCCAAGAGCAAAGTCCGGGCCTTCCATTGGTCAGGTCTGTGTCTTTCATGTGTATTACTGCACCAGGTTTCCAAAGGCTTGGTCAAATATCAATGTCTTCACTTTCTTGTGGAAGATCAGGAGGGAGGGGGCTGAACTAATCTCCCCGGGGAGGGAGTTCCATAGCCGAGGGGCCACCACCGAGAAGGCTCTGTCTCTCGTCCCCGCCAATCGCGTCTGCGAAGAGGACGGGACCAAGAGCAGGGCCTCCCCAGACGATCTTAGACTCTGAGATGGTTTATATGAGGAGATATGTTCGGACAGGTAAACTAGGTCAGAACCATTTAGGGTTTTATAGGCTAAAGCCAGCACTTTGAATTGTGCTCAATAGCTAACTGGCAGCCAGTGAAGCTGACGTAATGGGGGGTTGTGTGCTCCTTGTACGCAGCTCCGGTGAGCAATCTGGCTCATTTCCCTTTGGACCAGTTGCAGCTTCTGAACAGTCTTCAAGGCAACGCTACGTAGAGCGCATTGCAGTAATCTATTCGGGATGTAACCAGAGCGTGGACTACCTGGCCACCGCCGAGGCCTGGGGTTCCAGGCTCAACAATAAATCCAGGAGAACCCCCAAGCTGCAAACCTGTGTCTTCAGGGGAAGTGTGACCCCGTCTAACACAGCTGTAACCCTATGCCCTGTTCGGCATTGCGACTGACCAGGAGTACCTCTGTCTTGTCCGGATTCAATTTGTTCGCCCTCATCCAGACCGTCACGGCAGCCAAGCAGCCAAGCACCGGTTCAGGACTTGAACAGCCTTCTTAGTAGCAGGTGAGGAGTGACAGAGTTGGACACCGTACTCCAGAAATCCGGATGATTTCTCCCAGTGTTTTCATGTAGATGTAAACAATATGGGGGACAATATTTAATCCTGCGGGACCCCACAGAACAAAGGCTGTGGGGCCAAGCAGTTGTCCCCCAACAACACTTTCTGAGAATGACCCTCGAGGAAAGACCGGAGCCACTGCAAAACAGTACCTCCAAGGCCAATTCCTGCAAGGCGTCCAGGAAGGATACCGTGGTCATGGTCGACGGTATCGAAGGCCGCTGAGAGGTCCAGCAGAACCAGCAGGAACACACTCCCCTGTCCAGTTCCTGGCATAGATCATCCACTAAGGTGACCAAGGCTGTTTCAGTACCATGTCCTGGCCTAAAGCCAGACTGAGCCAGATCCAGAAAAATCAGTGTCTACCAAGAATACTCTTTCTGGTCCCTTCCCCTGGCTACAATCACGTGATGGACATTACTCATAGAGGCCCGTTGGCCTTCTTATGAGCCTCGTGACTCACAAATGAGTCTGGGAGGAGGGAGAGGAAGACATATCCATGTCATGACTATAACCAGTCATAAGACAGAGACCATGGGGATACCAGTTATGTCTCCTGCCCAGCAACACCAATTGGGCCTGTTTTATGGGTCAATATGCTCAAGTAATCAGAATATTCTGCTATATTATGGGAACACCACAAAGACACATCTGCCATTTAATAAGTTCAATTTCCATTCTAGATTTTTTCAATTGTATATTTAGGATATTCCTGCCAACCTAGCAGTTCAAAAACATGCAAATGTGAGTAGATCAATAGGTACCACTCTGGCAGCGCTCCATGCAGTTGTGCCGGCCACATGACCTTGGAGATGTCTATGGACAATACCGGCTCTTCAGCTTAGAAATGGAGATGAGCACCAACCCCCAGAGTTGGTCACAACTGGACATAACGTCAAGGGAAACCTTTACCTTTACCTTTTATATTTAGGATACAGTTTGGCAATAGCAAACTACAAGCAATTCTCTCCACCACCCCCTTTGTGTGTGTGGTAATAATGTTATAGAGGTCTTTTTGATAGTCATGTAACAAGTTTGAATGGTGTTAATTTGAAAAATGAGTGCAATTAATATGTTTTCTAGTTATGTTTCAACTTACTTTTAAAGGACATTGGTTGTATTTTCCAATTTCTAGAAATGTGAAAACATTTTATTGTATATATTTATACAATATATACAAGGTTTTCTCCAGAAAACCTTGGCCCCTTGTCCAAAATCTAGTCTTTGCATTCTACTACTGTTTCCTACCCAGAGTTATAGTGCTCTACTTTATATTGCCATCTATCCCTAATTTTCCCATCTGACATTTGCACTTTATCCATCAGCCCTGTCCTCACAACTGATTTGCACTAGCCCACCCATCCGAGCCCAGAAACTGTTTACTATTCCAGGTTGTTGGTTGATGGCTGTTTTATACCGTGTCATATTGTTGTTTGTTTTATATTGTTTCATGATGTTTTTAATGAATTTTAATGTTGTTACATTTTAACTATATTGATCGGGATTCTCCCCATGTAAACTGCCCCAAGTCCCTTCTGTCCCTTTAGAGCTAAACAGTTCTGAAACCCCTACAGAGTGAGTTTGAAACTGTTTTCTCCTAAAGAAAGCACAAATATTTCCAGGCTGGAATGCATTCTGCTGTTTCTAAGAATAACAACTTTCTCTACGCATCCTGAAAAGCCATCTTTCCTTTAAATCTTGTTCACTGGAAAGGGCACATGGTGTCTACAACAGAAGCTACCATCCAATGTTACACAAACACAGTTGGCAACCAATATAATCCACAGAAAATGACAAAAGTTGAAAGGAACCTTGAAGATTCTCTGCCACAAGTAAAGCATTTGAAAATATCTTTCCTTTTTGCCACTTCAGTGGGAAAACAGGCAGGATGGAGAGTAGCTTTGGTGCTTTTGGCAACACATCACTCCAGGCAGTAATATGATGTTGTGTATTATTGTGTAGTGTACTTTCAATTTGGAGCAGCATTGTGACAGTAACCGAGTCAGAAATTAGCTTGACTGAGATCATTCATTAGGAGTCATAGCTAAGATGATGAGCTCTATGATCATAGTTACATTTCCCAATGCCTCCCAACCAACCTCAGAAGCCAGGCAACCATATCAAGACTGAGATTTCTGAGTCATTGGGGAGTGGAGTAGTGTGTGAAGAAATACACAGCACTTCCTAGCAGGGATAGGAAAATTAGTGCTTATTTCTAAGGTGCGTTTTAGAAATAAGCTCCATCCTGGCTGTGTCTCGGCAGTGTCCTAGGATGGGGCTGAAAGCCCATGTGATGAACTCATAGGTAAATACACTGGTGTAACACTAGTAAAAATGAATACAATATCTGTATTGAAACATCATGGATATTGAATTTCATGAATTTAAAACATTGCCATCAACATTATGATCATCACCACCATATTTATCTTCTGACATCCCCCTAACTTCCTTGCCCCCAAGGAAGACATCTTCAAATCAGAGTGTATCACCTTAATAGGATTGTAAGGCCAAATCTTTTTTATTGACGGTGTCTTTTAAAAACAAAACTGACTTTAAATGTGTATGTGTTTGTGTGTAGCTCTGTGGAGTATACAAGGCTTTAAACTAGGCCTTGCCAGGTCCTGATTACTGCTTTTAAATGTACTGTAAACTCCAGGACAAACTACCATTGATGGCTTTTGTTTCATGAAGAGATCTCCATAATAATAGAATTGTTTTGAGTTTTCTAATATTCTGTCAAAGCCTTTGGGTTTTATGAATTAATGTCTCAAACAATCCAGGTAATTCAGGAATTGACTTTGAAGTTATTGCATTTCAGACAAACACAAGAATCACTCAGAAATTACAGGCATATCTAATACACTTTGCCCTCTGGAGATGGAAATTTCCCAGGAGATCTTGCTTAGGAAAAAATGCAGCTAGCTTCCCCGACACTGGCACTGCACGGGTTCTGTTCTATGCATGATGAAAGCAGATACAGTAGAGTCTCACTTATCCAACATAAATGGGCTGACAGAACGTTGGATAAGTGAATATGTTGGATAATAAGGAGGGATTAAGGAAAAGCCTATTAAACGTCAAATTAGGTTATGATTTTACAAATTAAGCACCAAAACATCACGTTATACAACAAATTTGATAGAAAAAGTAGTTCAATACACAGTAATGCTATGTGGTAATTACTGCATTTATGAATTTAGCACCAAAATATCATGATATTTTGAAATCATTGACTACAAAAATGTGTTGGATAATCCAGAATGTTGGATAAGTGAGTGTTGGATAAGTGAGACTCTACTGTAGTGCACAAAGATGCACTACACTATATATTCACTCAGTCCTGTCAGGATGAGTTTCCATACACAGTAGTTGGAGACGGCAACAGGAATAGTGGGAATGAAGCACAAACACATTCAATTTCCAAAATACTGTTCTTGATGCAGGGATTGGTAATCCCAGGATGCCATCAGGACCCAAAGATTGTTCAACATTCTTCTAGCTTCAGTTGGCCTTTCACATTCTGCAAGTACTTTTAGTCTGGCATCCTGATGGTTAATTTTAGCTAAAATAGACCCACTGAATCAGTTGTTGAATTGTGAGTCAACCCAAAAGTTGACTTAATAGCTTTGTTCAAATCAGAACCAAAGGAAGACTTCATTGCACAATCCATTTTCAGCATCCTAGGACGCTTTGGACTCAGTTGAGCTCCGGAGCCCCACACTGCCCATCAGACGACACAGGCTCACTTCCAGTAGGGCTCTGTGGCTCAACCAGGGATCAAGCATCCTACAACTCTGTGCTGGCAACATAGGAGCCTCCTTGTGTTCCATTATGAACAACGGGGCTAGCCGCGGGGGGGGGGGGATCTGTGCAGCCACGCTTCCCCAATTGTGATGGAGAAGCATCCCTGGACAAAACTACGGTTAGGTGGATCTGTAATTGGCTAAGTGAACGAACCCAAAGGGTGCTCACTGATGCGTCGTCTTCATCTTGGAAAGAAGTCACGAGTGGAGTGCCGCAGGGCTCCGTCCTGGGCCCGGTTCTCTTTAACATCTTTATTAACGACTTAGACAAAGGGTTAGAAGGCACGATCATCAAGTTTGCAGATGACACCAAACTGGGAGGGATAGCCAACACTCCAGAAGACAGGAGCAGAATCCAAAATGGTCTTAACAGATCAGAGAGATGGGCCAAAACTAACAAAATGAAGTTCAACAGGGACAAATGCAAGATACTTCACTTCGGCAGAAAAAATGGAATGCAAAGATACAGAATGGGGGACGCCTGGCTAGACAGCAGTACATGTGAAAAAGATCTTGAAGTCCTTGTGGACAACAAGTTAAAAATGAGCCAGCAATGTGATGCAGCTGCTAAGAAAGCCAACGGGATTTTGGCCTGCATCAATAGGGGTGTAGCGTCTAGATCCAGGGAAGTCCTGCTCCCCCTCTATTCTGCCTTGGTCAGACCACACCTGGAATACTGTGTCCAATTCTGGGCACCGCAGTTGAAGGGAGATGTTGACAAACTGGAAAGCGTCCAGAGGAGGGCAACTAAAATGATCAAAGGTCTGGAGAACAAGCCCTATGAGGAGCGGCTTAAAGAGCTGGGCATGTTTAGCCTGCAGAAGAGAAGGCTAAGAGGAGACATGATATCCATGTACAAATATGTGAAGGGAAGTCATAGGGAGGAGGGAGCAAGCTTGTTTTCTGCTGCCCTGCAGACTAGGACGCAGAACAATGGCTTCAAACTACAGGAAAGGAGATTTCACCTGAACATCAGGAAGAACTTCCTGACTGTGAGGGCTGTTCGGCAGTGGAACTCTCTCCCGCAGACTGTGGTGGAGGCTCCTTCTTTGGAGGCTTTTAAACAGAGGCTGGATGGCCATCTGTCAGGGGTGCTTTGAATGCGATTTCCTGCTTCTTGGCGGGGGTTGGACTGGATGGCCCATGAGGTCTCTTCCAACTCTACTATTCTATGATTCTAGGATTCTAGGACATGGGATTGTTCGGCCAATTCGCCACGGAGGCTAGCGAATCAGCATGGGGGACCTCATCATTATGATGTGGTCCATAGGCCATGAGTCCACTTTAAAATAGTTAACCATATTCTCACTGTATACAAGAACATTTATGACTAATGTTTGTTGCATTTTTAAGAAATTCAGCAGTACTGGATTGCAAGACTGTATTGGACTGTAAGACCTTCACAAATGGAGAGGCTCAAATATATATATATATTGATAGACATCTTCCCCATCATATACATTTAATACCCAAGTTGACTTGGGCCCCACCACTGTGGGAGAAAGGTATCATATAAGGACAAATAAGTAAGTAAATATATAAATAAATGAAATGGAAAATTGACATGCACTCACACTTTCACAGAGTATCACCAGCTGGAAAAATATAATCAACATCTCTGCTAAGAACATTTTTCCATCTTTTAATACTTCTCACTTCCTTACTTCCTTACTTCCTTCCTTCTTTCCCTCTATATAAGACAGAAAGATATTAAACATATTTGCTAATTAACAAACAAGGTTATCCACAGTTTGAATAACATGAACTGTAATTAGTTCAAAAGTAACGGCAAAAGACTGACCTTCTCTAACAAATGGCAAAGGAAAAGAAGGGATGAAAATGGTGAAAATCCAAGGATGACTGTAGTACATTCTTTGCAATTCACTTTAAAGTCCTAAAGAACTTCAGATCTGGGGAATCTTAGGGTCTCCCTTATTCCACGCGAGCCTGCCATAATGGTCCTCCTTATATGAGGGTTGAATGAAAAGTAATGCCTCCACCTTCGTAACTCCTCAACAAGTGGCAGTACTGGCATGTGGCAGGTACTGGCTTGTTCAGTAGACTCTCCTCTACAGTTCTATTTGGCGGGAAGCCTTAGCATTGAATGGTTGTGTTGTTAAAGTGCAAAGTATGGAACCCTGCACAGACGGTTGGTCAATGTGACTTAAGCAACGTGTGGTCATTGAATTCTTGACAGTAGAAGGTGTCACCCCACAGGAGATTCATCAGATAATTCAAGCTGTTTATGGTGATTGTGTTGATGTGAGTACTGTATGTCGTTGGGCAAGTAAGTTTAAAGATGTTGAGGTGGGAACATCTGACTTGTGTGACTAATAAAGAGTTGGACGTCCTGTGACAGCAACCACAGAGTTTTCAAAAGCAAAACGTTGACAGATTGATTCAGGACGATCGTCGTATCACTCAGAAAGAAAAATTCAAGCATAATCAGCATTTCACAAGAACATGTGGGTCACATTATTTTTTTCCTTGGCTGTCAGAAGATCTGTGCACGATGGGTACTGTGAGACGCTGGTTGCAGAAACAGAGTGTCAACTTCTTCCATGACAGTTTCAGAAAACTTGTTCATCGTTGGCAGAAATGTATCCAACTGTCTGTTGATTATGTGGAAAAGTGAATAGTGTAAAGAGCACATTCTAAGGATTATTTCTGTGTTTGATTTATTAAGATATTCCCATCCAAATCCAAGTAACGAAGGTGGAGGCATTACTTTTCATTCAACCCTCGTATTTCCCTCTGCCACCACAAAGAATACAATTCATCCTCCATATCCATGGATTCTTGTTCCACAGATTATAACATCCACAGCTTGAAAATATTGCAAAAATGGCAAAATCCAAAAAGCAAACCTTGATTTTGCCATTTTATACAGAGTTTTTATTGCACCAATTTACTACACTATTGCCTATAACAAGACTTGCGCATCCACAGATTTGAGTATCAGGAGGAAGGGACAAGGGAACCAAACTCCATTAGATACCAAAGTCCCATTGTACTTTGTGTAATATTTTAATTTCCAGAATCCCAGTGGCTTTGCTGTGCAGGTGACCTCCTCATAGGGAATCCTGGAAAGAGTTTGAGGTCTGGGCAGTGATTACACAAACCGCAGACCACTGATGTGCATTAAGGAATTTCTTTCATGAACGTTTGTCTGGCCACCAGTTTGAAGCTGGCTTGGAACTGCATTGAATGGTCAGTATAAATGGAGCCTGAGACTATACTGACTCAAAGTCTCATGGATACTTACATTTTGGAATATGGCCATGTGTTACTTAAATTTTGGAATATGGCCACAGCCTCTCTTGAAGATAATGCGAACATACTGGTAAATAGACATCCATGCATTAGCACTGAGCAGATGGTACCAGCCACTCTCCCTAACATCTTATACTGCACATCATATGGAGCCTCAAGGGACACATTTTTGGCTAGTATTCTCAAAACACTGTGATAGAGTTTCTTGCAAGAAAACAATATTATCTTTTATCATATAAGGACAGGTTTGTTATATATAAAATTGCTGAGCTTGTTGTTGCAATGCCCAAAATTAGATATAATTATATGTAACAGTAAGTTATGTTAGCCAGATCATTTATTTTAAGATAGAATGTTTTAGCAAGGAGATGATGAGATGAGGGGGCAAAGTACTCCCAGTAGGCTCAGTTAAGGAAATAGCTATTGCCTCCCTAAGATTTTGCAATCTTGACCACACATACCCCAATTTTCATCTGTGAAATGTTAGAAAGTATGACCAAAACATATAAAGTCCCCTCTCTTCTGTTTAATCCAAACACGCAAGGTGGGGGTAAGAATTCTGGAATAAGATGGGTAGCTCAACAGAAGAGTTATTAAAATATTTCTGTGCCTGTTGTTTGCTAATGTTTTTTATAAGAACTTTTAATATCAATATAATGAAAACATATTATTATATGTAAATGAGTAGAAGTGGCACTGGAGCATGTTTCATAATTTGCATTTAGGAAAATGCAGGAATAATATGGCCTTGGATGCCTTGATCCCACTTATGCAACGTATTCAAAATAATAATTAACTTATGTGAGCCTATAAAGGGATAAAAATAGACATTTCTCATATGGAATTCCAGTGTTTAAAGGACTGGGTGTTTTGAATATGCTTTTTTTTACTATAAATATCTTATCTGTTCCATGATTTCCAAATATTGATTTTTTTTTCTTGCTCTGGGTTGCAATAAATCATGTTTGCTAATTATCATCTCTAGATAGGATAATACTTTAATTGTGAGGATTATAGCTATGACAGCTTCTCTTATTCCTGGTTTCATACTGAAATCCACTAAAATACAATTAAAAGTACAACTAAAAATAGAAAAGACAGAATATCCACAATAGCTGCTCTGTTAAAGTTGGATTGTACAAACAAAAGTGATGCCTCTAGATTTCAGGGTAGTGACTGGCACAATCGCCTGACAGTACACTAAAGATTTAGCCTGCTTTATACTGAAAATCCTCTTCTTCCTCCTGGAAGCATTATCAGAGTATAACCAGCAGGATCTATTCTGGAATGAATAATTGTGATCATGATAATGGTGGGATTCTCAAAATTATCTATATCCATAATAAAAGTGAAAACCGTATGTGTGTATGTGGCACGGTGTTCGCTCACACAGACAGCCTCCGGCCTCCACAAACAGGCTCTAGTTCCCAGTGCTGAGGAGCCAGGAAGTTACTCTTTTCCACTGACATTGCGGTTACTGCGAGCGCCATGAACATTTAGCCCCAACCCTGCCAATGTCCTTCCCAAACACTATGGCCCACCACCCAAGGAATGCTTTCGTTTGGGGACCATTTCATCCTAGATTTTGCATTTTCCTTCACCACAGGCAGGCATCCCAGGGTTCTCCATTGGTGTGGAATTTGCATGACCCCGCCTACTGCACTTCCCTTTCAAATCTGTCTGCAGAACAAACACAGCACAGGAGGAGTTTGGGGGATTGACTCCACATGGTGGAAGTTGTAGTTCATCCTGCATCAAGTCAGAGCAATGTGACTCCTACTGGGGAATTTAGAGGAGTTGTAGTTCACCTACACCCAGAATGCTATGAACCCAAATAATGATGGGTCTGGACCAAACTTGCCATGCTATGCCCAGATTTGAATACTGGTGGGTTTTGAGGAAATTGGCCTGGACATTTGGGAGTAGTAGGTACTGGGATTTATAGTTTACCTGCTATGAATGAGCACTTCGAACCCCACCAATGATGAACCAGGACCAAACTTTACACACAGAGTCCCCATAACCAACAGAACATATTGGACAAGTTTGGGGAAAAGGGAGTTATAGTTCACCTGCATCCACAGAAACTGGCCCACACCAACAATGGACCGGGACCAAACTTTGCACACAGAAGCCGCATGACCAACTGAACATACTGCAGGGGTTTGTGGGAATGGGCCTTGATTCTGGGAGTTGTACTTCACCCGCATCCAAAGAGCACTGAACCCAGCAAATGACGGATCTGGACCACACTTGGTACACAGACCCAAAACGGCCAACTTTGAAAACTGGCAGGGTTTGGGGAGGCTTGACCCACGATTCTGGGAATTGGAGTCCACCCACTCCAAACAGAATACATAAAATTCAAAGACAAATCATGCCTTTTTCAAATAACCCGGGCATCGCCGGGTCCCCAAGCTAGTAATCTATATAAAAAATCTGAAATTAGCCCTATGTAAGGGGAGGCAACAGGTCTACACTGTAAAACTGATTAACTTTGGAAACCATTTTAACTGCCATGGTTCAATGCTATGTAATCCTGGGATTTGTAGTTTGATGAGGCAGAGAAAGCTAAAGACTTTGTAAAACTAAAAGTCCTATGATTCCATAGCATTGCGCCATCAGAATTAATGTCATGTCAAAACTGCATTCATTCTACAATGTATACACGCCCAACAAGCCAGCCCAGCCTCAGTACCTTTCAGTATTCCTCAAAAATCTTAGCATTGTAAAATCTATAATAAATTTATGTGCAAAGTAGTAAATTCAAAAACACAATTGCAATATATTCTAAATACAGTATGACACACTTATCCATGGACTCAATATCTATAGTCTCACCCACACTCCAAAAGTACTTTTCCTCTCCACCCCAAAAGTGTATGTGGTTCTTTCTAGATCCTCCAGTGCTATTTTTAGTGCATTCAAAATATAGGGATCATTATTATCTGTAATGTCAGGTATGTGTGTGTGTTGGAACGTATCCCCTAAGGATATGGGAGGTGATACAGTATCACAAATGAGATGCTTAAACTATCAAAACAGGTTCTTAGATATTGGACTGGACCTGGAGTTAATTGTACATAGCAGTTGGCTCAGTGATTAGTAGAAGCCCCATTGATTTCAATCCATTATTTTTAGAAAACTGGGCTCTCTTGTCCTGTTAAAATGATGCAATTTATTTTAGTGCAGTTTCGAGTAATAGCATATGGGCAGCAAAATGCAACATGTCTATTAACTTGTCATCCTGTGTGGCAATGATATCTAAGTACTACTGACAACATATATAATATGCAAACTCACTATCACACGTTTTAGTATGTGGCATCACTGTGTTTTCTTTCTTGGCTTTTGTACATGCAGTAGGTTTGAAAGATTCTACTTATTTGTTTACTGACTTCATTTCCATGAGTATTTTGCAAGAAAAGTACAAAAAAAATGTGTAATAATTTGATCAGCTTCATTCTGTTTTGAATTATTATTATTTCATTACTGGAAAAAATGAAGTTTGTTTACATGGAGACTTGGTATCAGGAAAACTGGTTTAAAGGGATGGGGGAAATCTAAAGATTTATTTCTTAGAATGCCAGGTCAGAAATACAGTCTACAAGCTAAATAGATGTAGTCCAGCAGATGACAGAGACCTTGCAATATTTCCAAATTAAATGCCTATCCCCAAATCATTCATGTTCCAGAACAGCTTACATATCTATGCAGATTACAAATCTGCTATCCTAACATTTCATGGCACTAGTGTTCTTTACAACAGTGTAGACAGTGGGCATACACAATGTCATTTGTACAATGTAAAAATAAGGGAAATACAACAGGGAACACACCTCTTTTATTGCTCAAAAGAAAACTACAAATGGTGCCTAATAAAACATTTTATCTCTCCAAGAAACTTGCAGTGTCCAAGACACATATTCAGAAATAAATCCCATTGAATTTAATTTCAAATCTGTTGTGTAAATGCAGCTGAGCAGAGGAGTTCTGCGGAGGACCAGGCAGCCTCCGCAGAACTCCTCTGCTCAGCTGCATTTACACAACAGATTTGAAATTCTTACATCATTAACATACAATCAGGAAACACATCTTGTGGAGGACCACAGTTTCTTAGATACCACTCAGTGGACCACCCTGGATCAATGCGCAGGGGATAGCCCTGACGGGGAGAGTGCATCACCACAGTCACACTTATGTAATCATGCAAATGCTCCATCCCCAATCATAGACCAGGAGCAACAGGAACATCCTTGGGAGAGTAATGGGCTCTCGGATGTATCTCAATGGATTGTCATTGATGAATGCACTGGGGATGTTGAGGAGGAGGACAACACTTTACACCTACATGATTCACGTCAACAGGAACACTCTTCAGGGGACATACACACTGTCTTGCACAAAAGGGACCCTGTCAATCCTCAAAGGAAACAGGTCTTGGTAGTAGGTGACTCCCTCCTTAGAGGAACGGAAGCCATCATTTCCAGACCGGATGGGATGGCTCGAGAAACATGCTGCCTCCCGGGGGCAAAAATACACCATATCACTCAGAGGCTCAGCAGGCTCCTAAAGCCCCATCACCCTCCCCACCTTATGTTGATTCATGTAGGTACCAATGACACCGCTAGGCATACTTTTCAAAAGATCACAAATGATTTTCGAGCTCTGGGAACAAAGCTAAAACTGTATAATGTACATGTGATCTTTTCATCCCTCCTCCCTGTTGTAGGACACGGCTCTACAAGGGCCGGAAAAATAGTACAGGTCAATAACTGGCTCAGAAAATGGTGTCAAGAGGAGCATTTTGGCTTCCTTGACCATGGTCTACTCTTCCAAGAGGATGGACTACTGGCAAGCGATGGGGTGCATCTCACACAAGTAGGAAAACATCTTTTTGCACACAGACTCACAAACCTCATCAGGCGCACTTTAAACTAGATCCACTGGGGGAGGGGAACAACAGCCTGGCGAACACTATATTACCCACGACCACAGGGAACCGCCGAAAGGCTAAACGGAGGGCTGCACAAACACAGCAAGGACCAAGTACAGAGAGCACAATAATCCCAAATAAACAGTTCAAGGGGAGGTCACAGGGGCTTACATGTCTTTACACTAATGCTCAGAGCATGGGAAATAAGCAAGACGAACTCCAACTCCTAGTACAGCACCACACATACGATGTCATAGGCATCACTGAAACCTGGTGGGATGACTCCCATCACTGGAATTTAACCATTGAGGGCTATAACCTCTTTCACAGAAATAGAACAAAGGGGAGAGGAGGGGGAGTAGCTTTATATGTCAAAAACAGTTACGTTGCAGAAGAAATGCTAGACTGTAATCCGGGAAACCAGCTTGAAAGCATCTGGATAAGAATCAAGGGAACCGGGACTCAAAAAGATCTTGTCGTGGGTGTCTACTACAGACCTCCGAGTCAGGATGAAGGACTTGATGAAGCCTTCTGTCAACAGCTGACCAAACAGGCACAAAGAAGAGATATAGTAGTCATGGGCGATTTCAATTATCCCGATATCTGCTGGAAAACAAACTCAGCCAAGAGTACAAAGTCCAACAAATTCCTCACTTGCCTTGCAGATAATTTTATGGTCCAGAAGGTAGAAGAGGCAACAAGGGGATCAGCAACTCTTGATCTAATCTTAACAAATGTGGAAGACCTGATCAATACAGTTGAAGTGGTTGGATCCTTAGGGGCAAGTGACCATGTGCTCCTGCAGTTTGCAATACAAAGGAATGCTGAAACTAAGACAAGTCAAACACGCATTCTGGACTTTAAGAGAGCTGACTTCCAAAAAATGAAGGAATTACTGAGCGGCATTCCATGGACGCCGATATTAAAAAACAAGGGAGTTAAGGATGGATGGGAGTTTTTCAAAAGTGAAATACTCAAGGCGCAAATACAAACAGTGCCAACAAAGAAGAAAAATAAGACAAGTGCAAAGAAGCCAGAATGGATGTCCAAAGAACTTCTAACTGAGCTAAAGCTCAAAAGTGACATGCACAAGAAGTGGAAAAGGGGAGAAATCACCAAAGAAGAATTCAAACGTATAGCCAACACCTGTAGGGAAAAGGTTCGCAAGGCTAAAGCGCAAAATGAGCTCAGGCTTGCCAGGGACATAAAAAACAACAAAAAAGGCTTTTTTGCTTACGTTGGTAGAAAAAGGAAGAAAAAGGAGGCGATAGGGCCATTGCAAGGAGAAGATGGGGTGATGGCGACAGGGGACAGGGAAAAGGCAGAACTACTTAATGCCTTCTTTGCCTCGGTCTTCTCAGAAAAAGAAAGCCATCTTCAACCTCAGCAACACGGAATGGACGAAGGATTGGGGGAAATCCAACCCCAAATAGGGAAACAAGTTGTCCAGGAACACTTGGCCTCTCTAAACGAATTCAAGTCCCCAGGGCCAGATCAGCTACACCCAAGAGTACTGAAGGAACTAGCGGAAGTTATTTCAGAACCACTGGCAATTATCTTCGAGAGTTCTTGGAGAACGGGAGAAGTCCCAGCAGATTGGAGGAGGGCGAATGTGGTCCCTATCTTCAAGAAGGGAAAAAAGAACGACCCAAACAATTACCGTCCGGTCAGCCTCACATCAATACCAGGCAAAATTCTGGAAAAGATCATTAAGGAAGTGGTCTGCGAACACTTAGAAACAAATGCGGTCATTGCTAATAGTCAACACGGATTTACCAAAAACAAGTCATGCCAGACTAATCTGATCTCTTTTTTCGATAGAGTTACGAGTTGGGTCGATACAGGGAATGCTGTGGATGTAGCGTACCTGGATTTCAGTAAGGCCTTCGACAAAGTCCCCCACGACCTTCTGGCAAACAAACTAGTAAAATGTGGGCTAGACAAAACGACGGTTAGGTGGATCTGTAATTGGCTAAGCGAACGAACCCAAAGGGTGCTCACCAATGCGTCGTCTTCATCATGGAAAGAAGTGTCAAGTGGAGTGCCGCAGGGCTCCGTCCTGGGCCCGGTTCTGTTCAACATCTTTATTAACGACTTAGACGAAGGGTTAGAAGGCACGATCATCAAGTTTGCAGACGACACAAAACTGGGAGGGATAGCTAACACTCCAGAAGACAGGAGCAGAATTCAAAACGATCTTGACAGACTAGAGAGATGGGCCGAAACTAACAAAATGAAGTTCAACAGGGACAAATGCAAGATACTTCACTTCGGCAGAAAAAATGGAAATCAAAGATACAGAATGGGGGACGCCTGGCTTGACAGCAGTGTGTGCGAAAAAGACCTTGGAGTCCTCGTGGACAACAAGTTAAACATGAGCCTACAATGTGATGCGGCTGCTAAAAAAGCCAATGGGATTCTGGCCTGCATCAATAGGGGAATAGCGTCTAGATCCAGGGAAGTTATGCTCCCCCTCTATTCTGCCTTGGTCAGACCACACCTGGAATACTGTGTCCAATTCTGGGCACTGCAGTTGAAGGGAGATGTTGACAAGCTGGAAAGCGTCCAGAGGAGGGCGACTAAAATGATTAAGGGTCTGGAGAACAAGCCCTATGAGGAGCGGCTTAAAGAGCTGGGCATGTTTAGCCTGCAGAAGAGAAGGCTGAGAGGAGACATGATAGCCATGTACAAATACGTGAAGGGAAGTCATAGGGAAGAGGGAGCAAGCTTGTTTTCTGCTGCCCTGCAGACTAGGACACGGAACAATGGCTTCAAACTACAGGAAAGGAGATTCCACCTGAACATCAGGAAGAACTTCCTCACTGTGAGAGCTGTTCGACAGTGGAACTCTCTCCCCGGGGCCGTGGTGGAGGCTCCTTCCTTGGAGGCTTTTAAGCAGAGGCTGGATGGCCATCTGTCGGGGGTGCTTTGAATGCGATTTCCTGCTTCTTAGCAGGGGGTTGGACTAGATGGCCCATGTGGTCTCTTCCAACTCTACTATTCTATGATTCTATGATTCTATGATTCTATGAGACTCAGACCCCATCTACACTGTCACATAATGTGGCACAGGAAGCAGATTAGCCTTAGGCATCCAAATAATGCTCCAGACTAATTAATTTTAACTTGAAATTATGCAACTGAGCTTTGGAGAAAGGAGGGGTGAATTTGCTCTTCAAAGCTTCATTGCATCAATTCCCAGTGACTCGAAGCTAAGGAAAGCCTTGTGCCTTGGTAAGGAGACTATACTATTGGGGGGAGCTAAACAGGGGTCCCCGTTATCATGTCCCTGCCCACCAGTGCCAATCATGCATTGCCACGGGTGGGTATCTGACACTCCTTCAAAAAGGCATGGTTTCCCTTGACAGTCTAGCCCCAAAATACAACAAAAATCAGCAATTTAAATGCCAAATCCTGACACATTTTGAGCAGTGTCAAAGGGCTCTCAGGCTGGATCTGCACTGCCAAATATAATTGAACTGAGTTTACTCTGACCATATAATGCAGTTCAAATTGCATTATTTGTCAGTATAGATCTCTAGCCTTACTCTTAGGTGTGTATTAAGAAATCTGGATGATAAGAAGTGGTAAGAAAATACAGATGTTCCATAGGTTTCATGATTGAAAGACCAGTTCAATAATTTCAGTAAGACTGGAGAAACAAGTCCACTTTAGAAATTAAAACCTACAAAAGCAATTATTAAATGTATAACTATAACATAATTTTGTTGGGCTTCTTTAAAACTAAAATTACATTTCATGCAACACTGCTATTATTTTCTAAATTTTTATCAAAGAATTAATTAATTATATATGGCATCACGTGGTTTAAACAACAAAATCCCATATAAGTAAAATCCAACCCTACGACCCTTATTCTGAACAGATATTTCCATTTTACAGAATGAAAATGTAAAATGAATACCAATAACTTACACTAGAAAAAACTTTGATCTTACATTTCCCAGATTCCAGAATTGTCACTTATACCATGCTGGCTAGGGCCCCATTTACATGTGCATTGTACTCTGGCTGAAAGCCAGCTTGAGGTTGGAATGTCTAGAAAATATTCACCCCCAAATATGACTTCCAACATACATCCAGCTGGAATCTCTGTGTTAAGAAAACCTCATGTTCATGCTACAAAATGCAATTAAGTTGATCACTGTATAAACAGTGCAAGGCTACAAAGCTGAAGAAGCATTCAGAACACTAAACAGCTTGGAGGGAAAACCTCCACCAGCAAGGAAAGGGCTGTGTGCCCATTGAAATATTAAACTGCCTGGCTCTCCCTCAGACAGATGCTGTTTTTGACTACAGCCTTTTGCAGAAAAGCAATGGGAAAATAAACTTGTAGGTTTGGCTAGAAGTTTGGTGCGGTTCATTGTAAATTTACGGACTCCATTGGAACTTTCAGCTGGTTCCTGGGGTGCCTATATAGGCACTCCAGAGCAAAGTAGATCTCTCTTTCACCCATATCTTGACTCAAAGTAAATAGCTGTGTGGAAGCATCCTACATTTTACAAAGAGAAATGAAGTATTACTTACTTTAAATCTTAACAGCTACACGTTTTCCTCAATATTTTAGATTTATTAAATTATAATAATTATAGGTTGAAGAACCCTTGGCTGGAATTCTGAAATCCTAAATACTGAAAACCTGGGTGTTCCAGTGTGCATTTGATGTCGATTAGGCCACGTTCATGAATGCCTAGCCCTAGTTTACTGATAGACTGTACTCAGCGCTTTACCCCCAGGCCTTGTCCTATAGTCTGCTTTTTGCACAAGTCTATGCCCAGCTCTCTCCAGTTCTGATCATGCCCACCATATTTCTGGTTACTGGTCCTTGAGGTTAGTTTTGATACATTTTAAATAATGTTTTTATACCCTACTGTTTTTTATTGTTTTAATTAAATTGTTATATGTTATTATGTTTCTGACTGTGTTTTAGTTGGTAAACTTTATTGTATGCTCTGGACTTGGTCCCATCTGTAAGCCACCCTGAATCCCTTCAGAGAGATGATGGTGGGATATAAAAATAAAGTTGTTGTTGTTGTTGTTGTTGTTGTTATTGTATGACACAGCAAACAAGATAGATATGCTGGATTTAGTATCACAAAATCACAAGTCGAACACTTCCCAAGTGTCTGGGACTGTGTGATGTATTTTTGGATGATGCGTGCAGATCCCAGTAGGGTGGCCTTTTGCAGTTTGCAGATTGTAATTTTGTCTATGTCTATTGTTTTCAAATGCTGGCTGAGATCTTTTGGCACAGCACGCAATGTACCAATCACCACCTGTACTGGTTTCTGCCAGAGTCTTTGAAGTTCACTCTTGAGGTCCTGATAGCGGCTGAGTTTTTCCTGTTTTTTTCGTCAATGCGACTGTCACCTGAGATGGCGACATCAATGATCCAAACCTTTTTCTTTTCCACAACTGTGATGTCTGGTGTGTTGTGTTCCAGAACTTTGTCAGTCTGGATTCGGAAGTCCCACAGTATCTTTGCATGTTCATTTCCCAATACTTTTGCAGTTCTTTACTGCTGGGAGGTGGTACTTGATACTATTATTATTATTGTTATTATTATTTGAAATCCAAAATTGTACACATTGATGGCTGAGATTATAAACTGGGCATGTTTAGCCTGCAGAAGAGAAGGCTGAGAGGAGACATGATAGCCATGTACAAATATGTGAGGGGAAGTTATCGGGAGGAGGGAGCAAGCTTGTTTTCTGCTGCCCTGGAGACTAGTATGCGGAAAAATGGCTTCAAACTACATGAAAGGAGATTTCACCTGAACATTAGGAAGAACTTCCTCACTGTGTGAGCTGTTCGGCAGTGGAACTCTCTGCTCCGGAGTGTGGTGGAGGCTCCTTCTTTGGAGGCTTTTAAGCAGAGGCTGGATGGCCATCTTTCAGGGGTGCTTTGAATATTTTCCTGCTTCTTGGCAGGGGGTTGGACTGGATGGCCCGTGACGTCTCTTCTATCTCTACGATTCTATGATTCTATGATTCTATGATTCTATGACATCTTTGCTTTCTGGTCATTCAATGTACACAAACATTGTTTCATGTAAAATTGTTAAAAATATTATGTAAAAGATCATCTTCAGACTATGTTTATTATGTCAATATGAAACATAAATGAATTTCAAGTTTTGACTTGGGTCTCATCTCCAAGATATCTTATTATGTACGTATATGAAGATATAGGTATTCCAAGATCCAAAAAAAAAATCTGAAATTCAAAATGCTTCTAGTCCCATGCATTATAGATAAGGAATATTCAACCTGTGCTATGCACAATATGAATGTACTGTGGACAATCAAATTTGCATTTCCCCAAAGGATCCCGGTTTTGACTTTATGACAGGCCCAGTTGAACTGAGTCAAGCTTCGTCTGTTTTGTGTAGTTGTTTTTGCAGTTTGCCACTGAGTAAACCGATGCTGCTGCCTGTTTTTCTGATGATAGATTGGAGAATATTTTTTAAAAAACATCTAAGACTATAAAACTGTTTCAGGTTAATGTCGCCCTCAATGCGTACAATCCAGAGCCCTTCCCTTCAGGCAAAAATGTCCGTTTCCCTCAAAGAATAATCTCAAGGTTTCACACCAACCTAACAGGCACACAATTAGTATGGCTTCCTATTATTAATTTACTTGATTCTGTCTCTCACTGGTGATCATCCTATAGTTTCCTTTAAAAGCAAAGAAATAACACAGAAATCTGCAGGTATAAGCTTTCAAAATGCCAGTTTGCACCCTAGAGCTTTTCTTAGGGAAAGGTTTTATTAACTCTAGGCTCTATTCCTCACAGTGCTTTGGAAAAACTGAAGCAACCCAGAAACATGGAAAACGCTTTTGTGTTGGTCCCTACATCTTGATTACTCTCCTTGTCACTTCCTCCTCAATCCTTGTCAGCAAAAAGAAAGAGTTGTATAAAACTGAATTGAGAAGCACAGCAAATCTGCCTGACATGAATACAATACTGGCCAAAAAGAAAATTCCCTAGAGAAGTTTTATTCATGATATCCAATAGAATTTCTAAAAATGCACAGCCTCCAGGAGTAGTGAAAGACTGAATATTTAAGCTTGCAAAAACTTACGTATCTTTTATACTTACATATTTACTTATAAAGACCTGTATCTTCTTTGAAATCTCAACAAGAACAGATTCACTGAATTAACTGTTGAATGGCAAATTAGAACTAGATCTTGGAATTAAATTGCTGAGTTATTAAGTCACTTTTTAAAAACAATTTCAGTTAACTTTCTAGATTCCCCGCTTAATGCTAAAGATAAAATGATGTGTTAGTGAACTGGGTGATCAAAATCCATTTGGGTCAGTTCATCTTCCTGTGTCACTTTTATTCCCCAAAGGGAACTCAGAGCGATTTCCAGTTTGGCAGTATTCAATGTCACATTGCAACATAGAAACATATAAAATACACAACACATTAAGTATTAAAATCATCAAAGCCATCCATATAAATACAATTAAATAACCGTTAAAAGCATTGCTCCTAATCCCGCAATGATAGTCCAAGCCAATTCGTTTATATTAGCTCAGTGGTTGCATACTGCACTGTGATTGTACTAATCCCCAAATGCTTGATTGCACAGCCACATTTTAATTTCCTTTCTGAAAACCAGGAGGGAGGAAGCCAATCTAATGTTTCTGGGGAGGGATTTCCATAGCCAAGGGGCCACCACTGAGAAGGCCGGGTCTCTCGTCCCCACCTGCAATTCAGGTGGGACCAAGAGTAGGACCTCCCCAGAAGATCTTAACATCTGAGTTGGTTCATAGGGGGAGATACTGTTACGCCCTAGGGCAGCGAGAGCACTAAAAACCAACACAGAGGCCAATAACAATATAATATATTTATTGCAGCAAATAAAGTTCCAAAAGAAAATAAGCAGAAAAGTTGAGAAAGCAATTGACCTTTCAGGAAAGATCAAAATTAGTCCAATAAGTGAAAGTCTTATGTCCAATATTAAGGTCCAAAGTCCAGAAACTGAAACACACTCAACCTCGATTTGAGGATTAAGTGGGGAAAAGGAGCAAGGTAGCACAGATGAGTTCTCTGGATTAAATGTCCAAAAGCAAGATTTCAAGGCTAGGCACGAGCTAGAAATGCTGGAGCTGAAATACAGTCCAAACTTGGGCAAGAAGGTAGACTGGCGCCCTGTCTACTCAGGAGTAAGCGAGCCGTCAGGCTGCTTGGGATTCAGGAGCTAGAGACAATGATGTTTCTCAGTGAGAAGTAATGTTGACACTGCAAAGGAAAGTTCCCAGCGCAATACTTTTATTGAAGTTCATAAGCTCCCCCAAATCAGATGCCCGACTCCCCAATTCTTCCCAAGAGAACTGAGCTTGCCATAGTCACCGCGCCAGGTGCCTGACTCCCTAATTCTTCCCAAGAGAACTAAGCTTAGCCATAGTCACCACGCTCCGCTAATCTGGCACTTCTCCTCAAGCTTTGTCTCTGCGATCTCTCTGTTTTCAGAAAGGCCCTGCGATCAAACACTAACCCATCTGGAGAATCTGTTTCAAGGGTATCCTTAATTGATGTTGGCTCAGCAATGACAATAGAAGGCATCTGGAAAGGAGTTGAATCTTGCTGACTTGGAAGAAACCCAAAATCTTCTTCGTCCTGGTCAGCAATAGCCACAGGGTCAGGGGCCAAAGGTGCCTGAGGTATTACAGATACATTCAGACAGGTAAGTAGGGCCAGAACCATTTAGGGCTTTATAGGCTAAAGCCAGCACTTTAGCCTATAATTGTTCTCGCCTGCAAACTGGCAGCCAGTGGAGCTGACGTAACAGGAGGTTGCATGTTCTCTGGGCGCCACTCCAGTGAGTAATCTGGCTTCTGCCCATTGTACTACTTGGAGCTTGTACTACTTCAAGCTTCCAAACAGTCTTCAAAGGCACCCCACATAGAGCGCATTGCAGTAGTATATTCGGGATGTAATAAGAGCGTGGATGACCATGGCCAAGGGTGCAGCAGGAACACAAGTTTTAATTGGGCAAAAGCTTCCCTAGCTACCACCGAGACCTGGGGTTCCAGTCTTATTGATGAATCCAGAACTCCCAAGCTGAGAACGTGTGATTTCAGGAGGAATGTAACCCCGTCCAGCATAGGCTGTAACCTGATACCCTGTTCAACCTTTTGACTGACCAGGAGTACCTCTGTCATTCCATACAACATGAAGGCCTGCTGTCTCGGGAAAATTATAAAAGGCTAAAAGTTTTATGTTGCAAGCCTTTGTTGTTAGGCAAAGTAATATTCCTATGGTCTTTTTGGAAGACAATAATGAGGAAGAGAGAGAAGCTTCTGCAGCCCAGTTAATCTGGCAAAGAAGAAAAGAAGAAAAATGGAAAAGATGAAATTGAGCCATGAAATGTATTGGGAGTGAAGAGGAAAATGATTTGTTTCCTTTGCAGATGACCCAAGCCCTAAAGCGGCCAGGGGATTGTCCAGAATGAGCCTCTATGAAAGAAAAGCATTTGCTAAGGGTACATCATCTTTGGCAACTTCTCTCCACTAATTATGATCTGTACTTGTTTCTGCTTTATATTACGAGAAAATGTTAATTGAGCATGGTATCTGCTGGGGATGAATTTTGGGTCCCTGTGGATATAAAAATCTGTGGGTACCATTATATACAATTGTATAGAAAATTATGTCTCTTACATCTCTTGTGTACAGAGGGCTGACAGTATTCGAGCCCTTTCAGAATGACCTCTTATGCCTGAAGACATCCTAGGCCTAAAATATAGGGCCCTTCCACCCAGCCATATAACTCAAAATATCAAGAGGAATAATCCACAATATCTGCTTTGAACTGGGTTATCTGAGTCCACACTGCCATAAAATCCAGTTCAATTTAGCTTTTATAGAGCTGTGCGGAAGGGGCCATAGATGCCCTTCACATGGCCCAACGTAAAAGAAATAGGCAGGGTGCATTGTCATTCTATTCAACAACATCTCACTTGCCGTTAGATATATTTCAAACTGATTTCTAATTACACTGTTATGTTATATACAATTGTTATATTATATAATTTGAGGTGAACTGCAATGGACCCCTTTGCAATACTTTAGTGCTATGCTCTTGAGCAATACAAAGAAAATGCTACCCTCAATCCCGTTCCCCACTTCTTTCTTTCCCCACTCTTCTCATTCTACTTATTGCCACTTTGCACACTTCCATCTCCACTTGAATATCCCTTTTAATTATACAAATAAGGCAAGATGAGTGCAGAGAAGAATGCGTTTGTTAGATGATGGCAAAACTGAAGATGATACAGATTATATTTGGAATCTTTGGCTCCTACATTCAAAGCTTGCACACAACTACTGATCTTGGTACACTATGACTCATGGTTTGGAGTGAGGACATAGTTGTTTAGAAAAATGTTTTGCAGACACTCAAAATTTTCAGACTAATAATTCTGCACGGACTCAAGATCTTTGTAGCTATCCACTTGTTGCCCCACTTGCAGGGATCCTTGATGTATAACTGAAATAAATCATTCCTCATTATTATTTGACAAGGAATTTCAAGAGGGATTGAAGTGTATGTGTTGGTAGGAGTAGTAAGAAAACAAGAGATGAGTGACCAAGTGAACTTCAATCTATCTATCTATCTATCTATCTATCTATCTATCTATCTATCTATCTATCGTGTCAGATGCTGATTCAGAATACAGTTATAATGTATAGAAAAACCACAAACAAAGTTAAAAACTTGGCATTATGCTAAATTTCCTTTGACCAGAAACTGGCCACTTTGAGTACCTCTGATGTCGCTGTAAGAAGGTCCTCTATTGTGCATGTGGCAGCGCTCAGGTTGCATTGTAATAAGTGGAAGTATTATCTCCTGACGTTTCGCCCACATCTATGGCAGGCATCCTCAGAGGTTGTGAGGTATGGATAAACTAGACAAGGAAAGGAAAAAATATATATCTGTGGAGAGTCCAGGGTGTGGCAAGAGTCCTTTGTCACTGGGAAGCCAGCATTAATGTTTCAGTTAATCACCCTAATTAGCATTGGAAAGGTTTTTGTCTCTTGCCTGGGGGGCATCCTTTGTTCAGTCAATAGCCATCCTTGGGGCTCCTCTGCCTTCAGAGTGTTGGTTTCCATCTACTGTTTTGATTTTAGAGTTTTTTAATACTGGTAGCCAGATTTTGTTTATTTTCATGGTTTCCTCCTTTCTGTTGAAGTTGTCCACATGCTTGTGGATTTCAATGGCTTCTCTGTGTAGTCTGACATGATAGTTGTTGGAGTGGTCCAGCATTTCTGTGTTCTCAAATAATATACTGTGTCCAGGCTGGTTCATCAGGTGCTCTGCTATGGCTGATTTCTCTGGTTGAGTGAGTCTGCAGTGCCTTTCATGTTCTTTGACTCGTGTTTGGGCGCTGCATTTGGTGGTCCCTATGTATACTTGTCCACAGCTGCATGAATTTTTATATATTGTATTTTATTATGTTATTTAATTATTTTAACTGTTTTATTCTTATTTTATTGTATTATGATGTACTGGTAGTGATCCTACCAGTTGTGTAAGCCGCCCTGAGTCCCCTCGGGGAGAAGGGCGGGGTAGAAATATTGGAAATAAATAAATAAATAAATAAATGATATCCGGTAGACTCCTGCAGAGGAGAGAGGATCCCTCTTGTCTTTTGCTGACCGTAGCATTTGTTGGATTTTCTTTGTGGGTCTGTAGATAGTTTGTAGGTTGTGTTTCTTCATCAGCTTCCACATGTGGTCAGTGGTTCCCTTGATGTATGGTAAGAACACCATTCTTCTGGGTGGATCTTTGTCTTGACTCTCATGGCTTGTTCTTGGCCTTGCAGCTCTTCTGATGTCTGTGGCGGAGTATCCATTGGCCTGTAGAGCCCAGTTTAGGTGGTTTAGTTCACCTTGGATCTGTGGTTTTCTCTTCTCCACGCTCGCATGTTGTGGACTCCACTTTGTAGCCCCATTTCTTAAGACTGGCTCTGCATCTTGTGGTGCTGGAGTGCAGTCTGTTCAGCGCCTTCCAAGTCGCCCAGTCTTCTGTGTACCCAGGGGGGAGTTTCTCATCCAGTATCAGCCACTGATTAAGGTTCTAGGTTTTAACCTGCCACTTTTAGACTCTCGCTTGCTGAGGTATTCCTGCGAGTATCTCTTTAGATCTTAGGAAGCTATTTCTTTATTTAAAGTATTGGTTTGTTGGCTGATATCCGAACAGAGGATGGGTCGAAGATGTCAATGCCTTGGTCCTTTCATTATAGGCTGCTACTTCCCAATGGATGTCAGGTGGTGCAATAGTGACCAAACAGTATAATTTCGCCAGTGGTGTAGGGCGTAGACATCCTGCGATAATGCGGCATGTCTCATTAAGAGCCACATCCATTGTTTTGACGTGGTGAGATGTATTCCACACTGGGCATGTGTATTCAGCAGCAGAGTAGCAAAGCACAAGGGCAGATGTCTTTACTGTATCTAGTAATCCTCATAGCTTGAGATGCTTGACTGTTCTTAAGATGAAAAGCACACTCCTGCATTTTAGATGGGTTACGAATCAGCTAGTTTCCCCTGTAATAGATAGTAAGAGCACCTGAAGCTTCAGGAACATGAGGGAAGCCTCCCCGCAGAATAGTAACACATCTAGGCATCCCCTGAGCAACGTGTTTGTAGACAGCGGATTCTTTCACACCAGAAGTGACTTGCAGCATGCACCCAAGCAAACATGAAGTGAACTGAAGAGGTTGAAAGATAAGATCTCATGCATTGTGTCAGCCTTCCCCAACTTGACAGTTTTCAGATAGGCTGGATTTGCACCATTTCAACACAACAATTAATTGTATTAAAGGCTTTGTAAGATGAAAAAAACAGACCAATTATCCATCTATCTTTACTCTGATTACATATTTTGGTTCCTCAAATATTAACCCTGTCTCTTAGTATATTTGATCAGCTCATCCCACAAATTTCACAAGTTTTCCCCTATCAGCTCTAATTTTTTAGATACAGAACACGTATGCCTTCTACCAGTTGCCATATTATAGAAAACCATGATAACCATATCTAAGAAATTAGAACTGATGTGGTCAGTGCAATTTTCCGAATCAGTGTCCTAAATAACCCCAGGCACAAGCCAAAAGATCAAGACACCAAGAATTTCTTTTGGTTGGGCCGTGTTATCATTTCTGTACAGTATTGCCAATTTGTCTATATCCCAATGTCAAAACACAGTAACTTGCCTAAAACAACTCATCATATCAATGACTTCCAGTGTCTTTGGAAGTAGAGATTTTCTTGTTCTTTGTACATACTTTGCTTTCAATCAATATTTTTTTTCTTAATGCTAAAACCAACTTATGTAAGTAGCATCTTGTGATCTTTTAATAAATTCTCTATCAGATAGATGTATTTCTTTTAAAAGTAAAAGCATTTAGCACTAGAATTGTGCTGCAATAGTGGCATCTTTAAATTGATGGAGGGAGAAGTCTGACTACCCTTGTGTATTTGGTTAAATAAGGAATCAATATCCTCTAGTATAGAGTCCACCACTTCAGATCTATAAGTGTTTGTGATGGTAGACTACTAGACAAATATTTGCTCACCTGGCTAGCTTTTTGTTTTCGTGTATATCCTGTTCAGAATTTCAGCCAAATTCTATTTTTGTTCAGCAGCAGCTAAAGTGATACTGTATATACTCGAGTATAAGCCGACCCAAATATAAGCCGAGACACCTAATTTTACCACAGAAAACTGGGAAAACTTATTGACTTGAGTATAACCCGAGGGTGGGAAACGCAGCAGCTACTGGTAAATTTCAAAATAAAATAAAATTAGATACCAATAAAATTTCATTAATTAAAGCATCAGTGGATTAAATGTTTTGAATATTTACTGTATTTCAAAGAAAAACAGTAAACTAACTCTATAAGTGGAAACAAAAATTTGCAACAATAATTTTATAATAATAATAATCAACAACAGCAGGTTCATTTGTACCCTGCCCTATCTATCTCCCCCTGGAGAACTCAGGCCAGCTTCCAACATAGTAACAGGCAAACATATAATGCCTACATAAACAATGCAGAGCTAGATATAGATCTAGCATTATATATACTAATTTCACATGTGTATTTCCCCCTAAAACCTTTGCAAATCCTCACTCTATGTGCATTTTCCTCCTGCAATATTTGCAAGCCCTATTTATCAATATTTATATCTATCTAGACATTTGTGTGTGTGTGTGCACGTGCGCGCATTTTCCCTCTGCACTTGCAAACATGTGAGGGTAAAATTCATATAAAATTCATATATAAAATTAATGTATACATATAGGAACAGATATACAGGTACATGGAAATCTCTAGTTATCTATATTTACATAGGATTTGCAAAGACCTGTAAACATATGAGGGGAAAATTCATATATTTGTATTTGTAGGGGGAACATCTATATACATATTTAGAAGCTTTGGGACTTGCATTTATCCAATGAAGAAATGCAAGCAAAGCCCCCCTAAAAACAACTTTGTCCTCTTTTCTCCTGCCCTTTCCCACCTCTTTTCTTTCTCCCTTTTTCAAACTCTAAAAGTAGTCAGAAAAGGTTTTTTAAAACTTCTGTCCCCCTCCCAAAAAAACCCACATCATTTTTGTTTCCTTAGGAATAAAAAGAAATACACACCTTCTGTTGCTCTCTTTCCCCTCCTTCCCTCCCTTTGGACTCAAATGTTTTTGCAATAATAGTAGTAATAGTAGTAGTAATAATAATAATAATAATAATAATAATAATAATAATAATAATAATAGTAATGAATCGTGCAAATTTGCAAGAATATCTTTTTTTCTTCCCCTTCGGTCCATGAAATTTGGCTTGCAAGGGTTTTTCTCACACTCTCCTTTCGCTTTTAATAATAATAATAATAATAATAATAATAATAATAATAATAATAATAGTAATGAATCGTGCAAATTTGCAAGAATATCTTTTTTTCTTCCCCTTCGGTCCATGAAATTTGGCTTGCAAGGGTTTTTCTCACACTCTCCTTTCGCTTTTGAGAACATTCGCTTCTTCTCTGTCTCTCTCTCAAAAAAATATAAGATAACCAGCCTGGGAGGAGAAGCAGAGGAGGGAGGTTTTGGAAAAGAAAACATACTGTGGCCTCCAGGCTCTGCTGCTGGCTTGACCTTGACCTGAATATAAGCCGGGGGAGGCTTTTTCAGCTCATAAATAAGGGCAGAAAAACTCGGCTTATCTTCGAGTATATACGGTATCTTTCCCAGGGGATGCTTTCCCTAATTTAATCATCATTTTGTGTTGCTTGGGACACTCGGCAGCTTCAATTCTGGGAGAGATTGGGGCAGGCTAGGGGGTTTAAATGAAACTACAAGTGCTTTGGCAAGTGACAATTCTCAGATTTCTTTCAAAGAAGCCACCTTGATGGTATAATGGGAAAGTTTTACTGTACATACAAAACAAAGAAATGTCACCACAGACTTGATGCATATATTATCAGAATCAAGTATTGTTTGCAATGCAAATGTATGTCCTCTGGGAGGAACAGACATAACACAATAGCAGTCACAACCTCTTTTCAGTCTTTACAAGAAGACTTTGAAGAAGATTTGCATTTCCTCGGTGTGGGCTGAGCAGTACTGAAGCAGAGTATTCAGACAGCAGATTTGAGGTGTCATAACAAGGCAGCAAATTGTTACTCATTGACCTTCCTACTACTGTATTTTTGTAGGGAAAGGAAGAAGTGCATCTGGGACTTTCTGTCTCCTTGTCAAAATAACCCATGAGGCTTCTCATGTTGAACAGAAGCCAACGGGGAGAAGCCAGGCACCTGATGGGATGGGTCCTGGGATAAATTGGATGATGCGGGATATAGGGTGATGGGTTTCCCCACCCCAATGGGCACAGTTGGATTTGCCATGATGCATGGAAAATATATATATACTATTCATTTTGTTACAAAGAAAAGAAAAATCTTTACAATTCATACAATTAAATCTTTTCCATCCCCCAATGTTCTACCCGTTGTGCTCCCCATCACCGGAGTCCATTTCTTTATAGTCCAACCAGAACCTCATTTCTTCTGGTGGGGGTTGATTCTCATCTTCTCTCCTTAATGTTTCTTCGATAAATTTCTTCCATATACTTTCAAAATCATTTTTCTTCCTTAGGCCTTTTTTAACATTTAAATTATATGTTAATTTATCATTTATTGCTAATTTCCAAATTTCCTTGTACCAATCTTCTATTTTAATTTCCACCTCCCCTTTCCAATGTCTTGCTATTAATAACCTTGCAGCCATTAGCAACATTGTTATCAAATTATTTTCATTTTCTTTCCATTCATCTGTATTATAAATAGATAATACTATAGTCACTGGGTTTGTATTGATTTTTTTCTTCGTGATACTTTCTATTTCTACTATGACCTTTCCCCAAAAATGCTGTACATACTTACATTCCCACCACATATGAATATATGTGCCCCTTTCTTGACAACCCCTCTGAACAGCTCTTATCCATATTATGTATCTTTACTGGGATCAAATATCACTTCCATACTATCTTGTAGTAGTTTTCTTTTATTCCAATTGATAAATTTTTGAGATGCCTTGCTTTCCATAATTTTTCTCAATTTCTTTCTCCTACTTTTATTCTCAGTTCTTCCTCCCATATTTCCCTTGTCAATGTCAGTTTCCTCCCACCTTTAATCTCTATTAATATTTTATATATCATACTGGTTATCCCTTTCAGATATTCATTTCCCTCTTTAGTTTGTTGTTTTAATACTATATTTTCAAATTTTGCTAGTTTTCTTTCCCCGCAGCTCTTTCTTTGCCAATTTTGGAACCATTGATCTAGTTGGACCCAATGAAGCCATGACATATTTAAGTCACCTAAGATTCCCTTTATGGTATTTTTCTCCTTTATTTGTTCCCTCCAACTTCCAATTTTGTCTAATTTCTTCCTTTTCAATTGCTTATCCATCACATTTTTTAAGTTTTTAGGAAACTTATGCATGGCAATTCTGGTGACCACCTGATGAGGTTGCTGTTCCAAATACCATTTAAAAAATCCTCTTAAGGTTGTTGTTGTCATGTGTTTGAGTGCTGGACTACAGCACTTTGAACCATGGTTTGATTCCTGGCTTCGCAATGGAGCCCTTCAAGTGATCTTGGATTCGTCATACTCTCCACCCCATAAAACCCCATGATAGGTTTTCCTTACAACAGACAACTAATTATTATCTCTTGTTTCCCTTTGGACCTAATTAGTTTTCTATCCGCTTTAATAAAAACATTATACAGTAGAGTCTCACTTATCCAACACTCGCTTATCCAACGTTCTGGATTATCTAACACATTTTTGTAGTCAATGTTTTCAATATATAGTGATATTTTGGTGCTAAATTCATAAATACAGTAATTACTACATAGCATTACTGAATATTGAACTACTTTTTCTGTCAAATTTGTTGTATAACATGATGTTTTGGTGCTTAATTTGTAAAACCATAACCTAATTTGATGTTTAATAGGCTTTTCCTTAATCTCTCCTTATTATCCAACATATTCACTTATCCAATGTTCTGCCGGCCCGTTTACGTTGGATAAGCGAGACTCTACTGTATATCCTTGCCCTAACGCAATGACGTAATTCAGATCCAGTATGATCAGTCAGTTTTTGCATTGCCTTGCCTCTAAACATAAATAAAGTGCCAATATAAGATGTTCTTATGTAGTACCATGAGGGATTATCAAAGTCAAGGCTGCTAATTGCATTACAAAGCAAATGTTTAAGATTAAGAAAGGAAGAATTAGACAAAGCTGTCCTCAGTAATAGAAGCATTATAATTCCAAAATCTTGGGGGTGGGAGGTGGGGAGAGAGAGACAGTTTATTTCCTTTCACTGGGTTCTTTTAAAAAAGAAAGCTCACTTTCTATTTTTGAAAAAGAAAACAATTTAATCCAGAAAAAAATACATTTCCAAATCAACTGGCAACACATCTCTGAAAACTAACATAAATGTGCCATTTTAATGCTTCCTAATCACACAAATCGATACCCGAGATTTTTGTACTTGCGCATGACCTTCCTCAAATTATCCCTCTATTTTGGCTGAATCAGAATGAGTGCTGGCTATTTGATAAAAAACACTAAGTGTGTGAAATGAGGGGCCCTCGTCGCTTCTGCCAGACTCCTCTTGACAGCGTGATGATAGAAGCATCACATCCCTGGGAGAGTAAATGCAAACTGACAAGAGATGAGCCTTTAGATGTTGAATATAATCTTGAATTGTGCTTGAAGTGTCTTATTATCTTGTCTTTTGATGTCTGAAGGGGTGGCTCATTGTTAGAAAAAGGAAAAACCCTTGCGCATCTTTTGCCATCTTTAAAAATTGTTTGGCCTTTAACAACTGCTTTTCCAACTAATGTCCATTTCTCCTGACAATAAATATGGCAGGTCGTCAGCAAAGTGACAAACAATTTACTTTACATGCCTGGCTTTTATGGGTTTTGAGAGCTCATGTGGAAGCATATTTTAAAAAGCACTTGGAAATTAGCACCATTACAAATGTTAAGATGTCTGAGGTTTTCATGTGTGTATATATTGCAATTCATTGTGATATGGTCACTTTTCCTGCTGCATTTGAGTATTTGTGTACATGTTTTCATCACCATCAAGCTACTGCTAAACTTCTTTATTTTCTCTTTTCTGAAAAAAAAATCTGACAAAAACATAGGAGGGGGACCCACGCCAAAAAACTCCACTTACTACAATACTGACAGGATGCATAAAATCCTTTTTATAAATAATAACAAATCAATACCTGCATTAATGTGTACCATTTTACATGCTTTCTAAGTCCCAAACAGCCAAAAGCGTATTTTTCTGTCTAATGTATTTGATACCCCCTCCCTTTAGCATAAAAGTTTAATGATGGCTCCGATCAATATGATTTCTTCGCAGCTAAGTCACAAGCTTGTCCATTGTGTCACAGAACTGGTTTTTCCAAAGCAGTCCACTTCTGCTGTCCAGCTCTTTGTGGCTTTGAGGATCCACAAGAATTCTCAAATGAATCATAAACTGCTACACGGATCTGGTTATTACATCATTATAAAAACACATTGATACACTACAGATGATGAGACATTGCATGGGCTATGATAGTCTATTACAGGGACCACATGAATAGCATCAGAAAGAAATCAGAGATAAACAAAATACAAAACAGCAGGAAGCTGTCTTATAAGGAAACTACACAGGTTTCTGTTATCAACTGCAGCCTGCTATGAACAGGAGCATTTTTAAAGAAAAAAGGCTACAGGATGAACAGGGTTAGCAAGAAGCGAAACACTATTTACACATAATACAAATCACTTGCATAACGTTATACTGAATTCAAATGGTACATTCGTATCAGTTCAGAAAACATTAAAAGCATAATCCCTAGTTTAATTTTAGGTGTTGTTAAAGGAATCAGGGTACAAACAATTAGGAAAATTCATCTCCCAATGAAATAAATGAAGATGGAGCACATGAGCATCTATATCTTAGGCTGACCATTTAACGTAATTCAAAGCAAGCTTCAAACTGCAGTGGCCAGACAACAAATGCTCACAAATCACACAAAATAAAGCCCTTAATGTGTATCAGAGCTCTATGTAATATCCCTCTGGACTTGAAACTGGTTCCAGAGTTTCCTATGTAATCAGCTGTCAAACCACTTTCTTTAATAGCAGTTTGAAACTACATTAAATGGTCAGGGTAGATGGGGCCTAAGTGAGTTCTATAGGACCTGCAGCACAACATTACTCATCTCTATCCATCCCTCTTGAGTTCAGTGGGACTTACTCCCTGGTAGGTAATATAGGATTTCGACTTTAGTACTTTTCCTCTGATTATATTCAGTGTCCATCATTCTGGAGGTGGCAGGAATATTGCTTTGCTTAAAGGTATTTATAAGCCATTTATATCTAAAGATTGTAAATGGGATGCACAAAACATAAAATGGATAATATTAAACAATACATGAAATCAATATACAATATTTTCATTGTCCATAAGAATACTTATACTGTATGATAGAATGAACTATACTAAGGGCACTTCTACACAGGCCCTAAATGTGGAAGAAACTGGGATAAAAGGGGGCCGGGCTGTGGCGCAGGCTGTTGAGCAGCTGCAATAAATCACTCTGACCATGAGGTCATGAGTTCGAGGCTAGCCCATGTAGGGGTGAGCACTCATCAATTAAAAATAAAAAATAGCCCCTGCTCATTGCTGACCTAGCAACCCGAAAGATAGTTGCATCTATCAAGTAGGAGATAAGGTACCACTTATAAAAAGTGGGGAGGCAAATTTAACTAATTTAAGACATTGGAATGAGGAAGTGCGGTCAGAGTGGATGATGAAGCAGCTGCTCCCCTCTGTGGCCAGAATCGAACATCCCTTCAGGAGAAGGTTAAATTGCCTCTGCATCTGTCTGTCTCGGTCTCTGTTTGATGTGTTTATGGGCATTGAATGTTTGCCCTATGTGTGTATAATTTGATCCGCCCTGAGTCCCCTTCGGGGTGAGAAGGGCAGAATATAAATACTGTAAATAAATAAATAAATAAATAAATAAAAGGGGTGACTAAATGACATTTAAGTAAAATGTGTGCTGATTTAGATTAACAGCTGAAAAACACATGCTAAAAAGGTCCTATTTCGACTGGAAAATGTACATATTTGCATGACTGTATATCACTGCAGTCAAAGAAAATATGTGACTTTCTCCTTATATTGCTCCAGTGCATGTCCACATTTTAAAGTTTTAAAATACTGAAACAGCTGATCAAGGCTGTAAACAAATGGAGCCATGGATAAACAGGTGAATAAATGTAAGCACAATTGGAAATAAATTTCAATAAGAACTCTCTGCAACCATTCCTTTGTTCTGATGTTTATGAAATTAAACAGAGCTTGAATTTACAGGAGGGTGAGGAAAGATAATAAGAAATATGCTTGTGAGCACATTTAGATATCCGCATCAGCGCAAATGAGGTCCAGTGCATCGGAGAGTCAATTTAAAACAATGATTAAAAGTAAACTTCCACCAGATGTTTCCCGTCACACATTTCTAAAATCCACTACAAACAAAGGTATCAGGATGCCAGGGGAGCATCGACTAGGACTGACAGCTTCATGTCTGGACTTGCTGTCAGGTACCACAATTTTTTGCCCCGCTAATTTGTCCCGCATTTTGACACTGTCTGGAAGCGCCCTAAGAAGGCTTGCAGAAAGATGTGTCTTTAGCACGCGCTTGTAAATATAAATTGTTCACACATAGGAAGAGGAATTCTGAGCATTATCAGAATATGTGTATTTTGAATCTTGGGATAAAGAGAAGTGTGTATGATTTTGCTAATTCCTCTGTAAGATGTTCAACTGGGGAAAGAATATGATTGCAGGATATAATTCTGAAAGTATGGAACAACTTTCTCACCCTTAAATACACATATTAAATACACATATTAAAATATAATTTCAAAAAATATACATTTTAAAATGTATTTCTATAAAATACGTATTAAAATACACAAAACATAGATTTTTAAAAGGACACATGTGTTACAATTCATGTTTACAAAGTGTCTAGGTAGGCCTGCCGGTAGAAATAGGCCTTTAGATGGTTTTTAAATTCATTTAATTGCTAACTACTTTCAAAGTATCGGTGATAATAATAAAAGGACACACTAAGTAAGCAAAGACAGTTCCAGATAACACAAAAGGCATCAGGTTAATTCGGAGTAGCAAGACATGGAATAGTATATCCCATACTGCAGTTTTCCAGTGGGCATTCGGGATGGTAGGTCTTAGGAGGTGCCCTACCAACAGAGGCAAAAACTTCGGAAACCAAGGTGGCTTCAGAATTTCCTTGATTATAAAAAGGTGAAGTAAATGATTCATTGAAGTGACTCAATCTGTATTCCTTATAACAGAAAAATAAAATTCTACTGATAAGTCTGGAAGAATGTCATATCAGAGAAGACAAAATTCTAATTGGGGATGAAACTCTGAATAACTCTATACAACTCCATGTAATAACAGGCACAATATATCAGAATCCTAAAATGTTCATCCATGCAATTCCACTAGTGTCAAAAGCAGGCATCTGACTGAATGACTCTCTGGTACTCTGTAGTGACACTTTGCACTGCTACCTGGTATAATTTACAAAAGGTTATATTTGTATGAGGCCCTTGGGAAAAAAAGGAGACAAGTGCCACTTATGCAATGTAATACTGATTATACTACACTACAGCGACTATAGCATGTGATCTAGATACACAGAAGAATGGAGTGCTTATTCCAATGTGAACAGTTTCAACTTAGAAGAAAGTCACTGGTTACAGCTTGAAGAATAGATATACAGAGACAGTACATATTTAAGGCAAATCTTCTGCTATTTTGTGCTGTTTATCTCAATACTTATACAGTAGAGTCTCACTTATCCAAGCCTCGCTTATCCAAGCTTCTGGATAATCCAAGCCATTCTTGTAGTCAATGTTTTCAATATATCGTGATATTTTGGTGCTAAATTCGTAAATACAGTAATTACAACATAACATTACTACGTATTGAACTACGTTTTCTGTCAAATTTGTTGTATAACATGATGTTTGGGTGCTTAATTTGTAAAATCATAACCTAATTTGATTTTTAATAGGCTTTTCCTTAATCCCTCCTTATTATCCAAGATATTCGCTTATCCAAGCTTCTGCCGGCCCGTTTAGCTTGGATAAGTGAGACTCTATTGTACTTAGAACCTCAAAATGACAGACATAGAGGAAAGTAGAAATGTTAGCTGCCTACAATAGTTAGTGTGCTTCTGAAACCCACAAAAACCCAGGGTTCAAAAGGACAGAAAAGATCCAGAAAAAAGCTCATATTTGCATAACTGAAACAAAAGAATATTGTTGCCATCTCTATATATAAAAGGCTTTTGGCATCACGGCGACTCACAAAACAACAAAACCCAACACCCCCCAAACTCTAAAATTGGCAACACAATCCATCATCCCTGCCTCCAGTAAGATACAACACAATCACACAAAAAACACAATCACAACACCAAATAAAGGCCAAAACCCACAACAGGCAATGTACGCATGTGTGAGGAACTCAAAGTATTTTTTGGGACAGCATGGCTGCCCAGGATCAACTTGTTCCCTCTCTCAGGTCCCCCTCCTTCTCTGCAAACCCTTACCAGATGCCTCCTGGCCTTTTCCCGGCAGGCCCCGGCCGCTTCCTTCTGGCCATTCAGGCTGCACCCGGTCTCCTCCGGGACCTTGGGGCCCACACCTTCCTGCACCCATGGGCCTCCCTATCATCCCTCAACCGCCGGACCTCCTGGCCCCGCCCCTTCCACGGCTTTCCAACTCCCAGGGCCATACCAGCATCCATGGGCTTTCCGGCCTTCCCTTCCAAGGCCAGAAAAGGAAAAGGAAAAGGTAAGCAAGGGTCTTCCTCCTCCTCCTCCTGCTCTCTCTCTTCCAAAGGAAGAATTACCGCTCCCCCATAGGGGTGAAGGAAGAAGAGGAAAAGGAGGACGAAGGGGAGGAAGAGGGAAGGGGAATGGGCTTCCCGAGCGGGAGGAGGGAAGGGAAGGGAAGGGGGGGGTCACACTCCCTCCCCCCTCCAAACAAAATATAAACAAAGGCAAGGAAAGACCCGACAATAGAACACAAGGTTGGGAAACAACGGAAAAACAGGACGAGGAATTACAGGAGGGGCTTTCTTCGGGAGGGGGCTACCATGGGAGGGAACTTCTACTATTCTTATTCTTATTGCCATGCTTTCTATATTTTGTAATATATATATAAAATACAAAATAATAAATACAGCCAGACATTGGAGCTGCAAGGATATTCAGTGCAATTCAACCAGTCCAATAAAAGATTAACCTTCGTAAAAGGCGACTAGGCTTTGAAACAGTGATACTACTCTGAAGCTGACCAACCAAAGATTTCCCCTAGGTAGCAAGCACCCAGGCTTTGAACCACCGAGGATATTCATTACAATTCTACCACCCCAAACAAACATTCCCCTAAAAGGCAACTACCTAACCTTCCAAGAAGCAAGCCTATTCTTTTCTATTCCACCTCACCAAACAAGGATTCACATAAGAAAATGGCCAGGCTTTCAGGCTACAAAGCAATTCACTGTTATTCCACCTACCTAACAAAGAATTCCCATACGCCACAGCAACGCGTGGCTGGGCACAGCTAGTAAAAGACTAAAACTAACTAGTCCCCCTTCATTTGTGCAATGGCCTACTCTGAGTTCCTGAGTTCAAATGAAGTAGTAGCAGCCTCCTTTTCCCCATACTAAATGACTTGGGTCCTGGAAAAAGTAGTACAGTAGTATCTTGCTTATCCAACGTAAACGGGCCGGCAGAACGTTGGATAAGCGAATATGTTGGATAATAAGGAGAGATCAAGGAAACGCCTATTGAACATTAAATTAGATTATGATTTTACAAATTAAGCACCAAAACATCATGTTATACAACAAATTTGACAGAAAAAGTAGTTCAATACACAGTAATGCTATTTTGTAATTACTGTATTCATGAATTTAGCACCAAAATATCACGATGTATTGAAAACATTGACTACAAAAATGAGTTGGATAATCCAGAACGTTGGATAAGCGAGGGTTGGATAAGTGAGACTCTACTGTAGTTCCAAGGTGGGTTAATTATGGCAAAAACTATCAAGAGGATATTGTGTACCTTCAAGTCATTTCTATCATATTGTGACTGTAAAGTATGTCTATCACAGGACTTTCTTGGCAAGATTTACTCAGAAGCGGGTTTGCTTTCCTCTGAACCTCAAGAGAGTATGACTTACCCAAGGACACCTAGGGCAGTTCTACACAGACTATAATGCAGTTCAAAGTCATCTTGGGGGGTGGAGTGCCCACAAAATGTAAACCCAAAATGCACACTACCAGATGCATCAAGACAGAAACAGCGCATTAAAAAAACCCTCCAGCAAACCCGGAACAAGCCATAATGTGCTGCAGTCAATCAGACTATATCCCATGCAGGACTTGAAACCAGAATGGTCCCGAAAGGACATGGATATGCATATCAGAATATCTCAGCAGATATTCTTGAAATTTTTAAAAATGCATTAAAATATGTTTTGTAAGTGTCTAAAAATCTCAATATTACTTCAACTGATAAACATCTTTGGAATTCAGGACTTAATCTGTGAAAAATTCACAAGTGGATGTTTTTACACACAAACCAATTTTCTGAACATACAAAGCTGTTTTCTACATAGAAAATGTTGTTTTCTATGTAAAATGATCACATGCAATTTTACAGTGAATTAGCCCCCTGTTACAGCCGCTTTTTCTCCATAGAAAATAGTATTTCTGCTTAGGTGACAAAACTGTGGTTTTTAAAGATTTTCTTGCAATAGGAAAAAAATTAAAATTACTTGTTGCTTTCTTTGAGGAGATAATTAGTTAAGAATTACATTCCTATGTTTATTTTGTTGGCTATGGAAGTTAGGGTTGGCGGCAAGGAGAGTGGGGGTCCCCACCCTCCTTTTGTGGCGTATGACATGGGTCGCGGATCTCGTAAAATACTCCACCCCCCCCTTTTCATTGGCATTAGGGGGGAGGGGATATTTTGGCCACCGCCAGGTGGCGCTGGAGACCGACTACCGGGTCAGGTGTCGGTTGTGCCGTGACTCTTGTGGATCAGACAGCATTGGGCTGTCTGATCGTTGATCCGGGACCCATGCAGGCAGCCAACCCTTCATTCTGTAACCAATAAAATGTTGTGGCCAGTTTTACCCAAAGCAGTTATTGTCAGTGTGTTTATTGTTAACCAGCATACGGCGGGGACAGTCGACCATGCCCACGCAAAGGGCAGGGCCCGACTCACCGGGCCCTGCAGGTTGCTGGGAAGGGCGCTCCCCCCCCTCCCAGCATGGCGGCGATCAGGGGGCTTCTTCTTCCCAGGAGCCCCCTCGGCGCGGCGGGAAAGTTTCCCGCCGTCAGGGCCCTCCGTGGGCGGGGCCGCACCAGGCTCCGCCCCCAGCGAGGTCTTCAGCAGCCATTCTGAGGCTGCAGCTTGCCATCCCGCCCACCCTGCTCGCTTTTATGTTACTTTGTTTGTCACAACTGTTGGTGGCGTATGACATGGGTCGCGGATCTCGTAAAATACTCCACCCCCCCCCTTTTCATTGGCATTAGGGGGGAGGGGATATTTTGGCCACCGCCAGGTGGCGCTGGAGACCGACTACCGGGTCAGGTGTCGGTTGTGCCGTGACTCTTGTGGATCAGACAGCATTGGGCTGTCTGATCGTTGATCCGGGACCCATGCAGGCAGCCAACCCTTCATTCTGTAACCAATAAAATGTTGTGGCCAGTTTTACCCAAAGCAGTTATTGTCAGTGTGTTTATTGTTAACCAGCATACGGCGGGGACAGTCGACCATGCCCACGCAACTAAAAATCTCAATATTACTTCAACTGATAAACATCTTTGGAATTCAGGACTTAATCTGTGAAAAATTCACAAGTGGATGTTTTTACACACAAACCAATTTTCTGAACATACAAAGCTGTTTTCTACATAGAAAATGTTGTTTTCTATGTAAAATGATCACATGCAATTTTACAGTGAATTAGCCCCCTGTTACAGCCGCTTTTTCTCCATAGAAAATAGTATTTCTGCTTAGGTGACAAAACTGTGGTTTTTAAAGATTTTCTTGCAATAGGAAAAAAATTAAAATTACTTGTTGCTTTCTTTGAGGAGATAATTAGTTAAGAATTACATTCCTACTTTAGGGTAATTGAATACTAGGAGAAAAACAGCAAAACCCTCAATGCTCTGTTATTCTTGATGGACCTTCTGATTTTTTCCATCTCTACTGCACAGCATTGAGTTGAAATTGTAAATACATATGTTACATGCCTGAAAACAACTTTTCAGGCATGTAACATCAAGTATTTATAATTTCTATTCCATTTATATTGTGCCACAAAGACACACCCAGAACAACCTGGACCATGTGAACTAGAAATACTCGGGTAAGGATATCTAAATTGCACAAAGGATTGCATCAAATATTATTTCTTCTATTTCTATCTAACTTACTATATACAATACCCCATCAATCCACATGAGGTCCTTAAGTTTCTTTAATTTATTTTATTCCAAAAAAGTCACCACAATACTCACACATCTCTTGTATTGCATCTAGTTAATCTTGTGTAACTGCATGGGGTTTTTTTTAAAGAATTCTGTGGACTTTAAGCAAAGTGGGAAACACAAATCTGAAACTGAATAAATAAGTAAAATTGGCTCCAATACCATGTAGGTATGCTGACTGTGTGGATTTGTTTGCCTAAAAACTAGAAAGACTGTTGAATCAGTCTTGATATCAAATTGTAAAATGTATAAATAAAATTGTGACTACAATTTTGTATAATATATATCTCGTCTTGCAAAATTTACCCTAATGTAGATATCTTAGCAGAGATTTATACTGAGAATCATGTATCTTCATCTTATTTCTTCTTCTTTTTTCTTGCAGAAAATCTGCCAAAGCAGTCCTAGGCAAGTTGAAGATTGCAGTCTAATAAGGAGAATATGTTCCACTGAAATCAATAAGAGTACCTCCCAGGAGTAGCTACATAAATTGAAGATTGTATGGAAGGAGGAGCAAAGCATGAGTAATTTATGTTTCCTGTTCTCACAGTTCTATGTAACATAATGATTGTTGCTTCTCCAAAAGTTCTAGCAGTCAATAAAGAGCTTCATTTAAGTTAGAAAGGAAAACTGTACTTTTAGTATTATTTCAATATAATCATCACTGTCCAAAAAACACTCATTTATTGTAGTGATAGAAAGAAAGGATCCTACATAAGAAGTGCTGGTCATCTATATATATAAAAGAGTGATGGAATCAGGGCACCAGACAAAACAACAAAACTACAGGCCCCCCAACCTCGAAATTTGACAACACAACCCATCATCCACGGCTCTAGGTTGGAAAAAGAAAAGAAAAGAAAAATAAAGTCCTAATTAGAGGGAAAGGAATAATTGTTTTTATCCAATTGCTGTCAGTTAGAGTGCTAAGCTCCGCCCACTTGGTCTCCTAGCAACCTACTCAGCCCAGGGGACAGACACAGTTAGGCCTCAGGCCTCTTCCACACTGCCTATAAGATACAGATTATCTGATTTTAACTAGATTATATGGCAGTGTAGACTCAAGGCCCTTCCACACAGCTATATTACCCATTTATAATCTTACTAGCTGTGCCCGGCCACGCGTTGCTGTGGCGTTGTCTGGTGGTGTTGGTGAGAACTTATTGAGGTAGTGGTGGTATTGAATGTCTGTTGTATGGTTGTCTTTATGTTTAGTATGCATTTGGTTGTTTGTGTACTGTGTAAGTGGTGAGGGTAGAGGGGGTCTATGTCCCTGTTTAGTAGTGTATAGTTTTTATACGTTGTCCATGTGTTGGGAATGCTTGGATTGTGTCCTACTGCATAGTAGAAAGGTTTGGGCTGGATGGCCCTTAGGGGTCTCTGGAAACTCTTGGATTCTATGCTTCTATTATTATTATTATTATTATTATTATTATTATTATTATTATTATTATCATCTTCATCATCATTATTATGTAGAGGCTGGGTGGCTATCTGTCAGGAGTGCTTGGATTGTGTCCTCCTGCATGGTAGAAGGAATACCACCACTACCTCAACAATTTCTCACCAACACCACCATACAACGCCACAGCAATGCGTGGCCGGGCACAGCTAGTTACCTATAAAGCCCCAAACGGTTCAGGCCCAGCCTATCTAGAAAACCGCATCTCCTTATACCAGTGGTTCTCAACCTGGGGTCCTGGATGTTTTTGGCCTTCAACTCCCAGAAATCCTAACTGTTGGTAAACTGGCTGGGATTTCTGGGAGTTGTAGGCCAAAAACATCTCGGGACCCCAGGTTGAGAACCACTGTCTTTGTATAAGGTCTGGGTTCTTCAATTTGTCGAGAGGGCTCTACTCTTGGTCCTACCTCCATCTCAAGCACAGCTGGTGTGAATGAGAGAGAAGGCCTTATTGGTGGTCACCCCTTGACTTTGGAATGCCCTTCCCAAAGAGATCAAAAATGCCTCTCCTTATTTGCTTTTAAAAAACAATTAAAAACTTTCTTATGCTCTTAACCATATAACAAGGAGGAGGAATAGAGCTTTCAACACTGACAAATGGAACAGAAAGGAAACAGATTTGGCACCCTACTTTAGCTGGCTTTTAACAGTTTAAATTATATTTATTTAAGGATAATTATTTAATTTACTTGTTTTAATTTACTGTATAATGTATTGTAATGTATTGTGTGATTTTATATTTTTCTTGTTTTATACCGGCATTGAATGTTTAACTTTATTATGTTGGGAGCTGCCCTGAGTCCCCCGGGGAGATAGAGCTGACTACAAATAAAGTTGTTTATTGTTATTATTACTATTATCCATACAGTACAATCCTGTGCATTTTTATTTAGGAAAAAAGTTTTATAGTATTTAAGTAGACAAGCCATTAAGTAACAGCACAGGATTGCAAACCTTTAAAACTTTCAGTTAAAAAAAAGTACAGTAGAGTCTCACTTATCCAACATAAACGGGCTGGCAGAACATTGGATAAGCGAATATCTTGGATAATAAGGAGAGATTAAGGAAAAGCCTATTAAACGTCAAAATAGGTTATGATTTTACAAATTAAGCACCAAAACATCATGTTATAAAACAAATTTGACAGAAAAAGTAGTTCAATACGCAGTAATGCTATGTAGTAATTACTGTATTTACAAATTTAGCACCAAAATATCATGATATATTGAAAACATTGACTACAAAAATGCTTTGGATAATCCAGAATGTTGGATAAGTGAGTGTTGGATAAGTGAGACTCTACTGTACAATTTTAAAACATTGCAGGTACTTGCCTTTACTGATATATCAGACTTTATAAGAGGCAGTACAACCTAGCAATTGAAGAGTTTTGAATTATCCTGGCAAGACAGACAAAATTAATATTGATGGAATTCAGAGACAAAGCTATGTTTATCTGCATCAGTATACAAAGGAATCTTGAAACTAATTAAGGACATATTAAGTTGCTTATAGACAAATTGCAGAACAGTTTAAGATGGACAAAAATATATGTGGATCTGTAACTGATAAACCAGAATTTGAAACTATCTTATATTCTGAGGCTGACCATCTGATTCCTAAAATGTATAAATTGTTGTTAAAATATGACATGGAGGATGAATAGGTGAAAGATTGCATGGTTAAGTTTGCACAAAATATCGTTACATGGATATAATCGGAACACTGGGGAAAGATTTTGATAAAGAATTCGATATTTACATTCAATAATTATTTGAATGCAAATTTTGTAAGATGATATATAAATGGTGCCTGACACCAGAGTGGCTTCCTTTTAGACAATTCTGAGAAATGATATGTAGTAGACAACATCAGGACAAAATTCTACTATTTTTAATTTAGAAAGGTGTTATTAAAAGTAGAAGGCTTGTTTTTTTATTGTGTCAGAAGCGAATTGAGAACATACTGCAAGTTGCTTCTGGTGTGAGAGAATCGGCTGTCTTCAAAGACGTTCCCCAGGGGACGCTCGGATGTGTTACCATCCTGCGGGGGGGCTTCTTTCATGTCCCTGCATGGGAAGCTAGAGCTGACAGACAGGAGGTCACTCCGTCTCACTGATTCAAATCACCAACCTTCAGGTCAGCAGTTCAGCCGGCACCAGGGTTTAACCTATTGTGCCACCGCAACTCCCTAGGCTGGTTATACAGTAATATTTTAAGGGAGCAAAAATTGAGAAGTTAAAATCAACAGGCAGAGGGTGCAAGGCTTATAGATTAGTTTTTGTCATTGTGTATGTAGTATGTGTTTAGTAGCATGGGGTTGTAGTGGTTAAGATGATTGCTTTAAGTTGAGCTCTGTTAGCTGTTTTAGTCTAGTTTTATATATTAAACTAAATATATTATTTGTTTCTGTGGCAGAAATACTGCTTTAATATGTTTTCATGTACATGTTTGTCTTTGTTGTATGTTTGTATATTTGTTTTCTTGAATAAAAAGTTATGGGGGAAAGGGACGCATTAGGTCAGTGTGAAGTACATTCACACATTACAGTGTGATGTAGTCTGTGAATGCTGCGCAGAGCTGATCAGGTTTAAACTAACTCTGGGGAAAACCTGAATCAGAGTCAAGATTTGGGCTGTCCCTCAAGATACTTTTATCAGAAAGGAAAACCATTATGAAAATATATAAAATTATATTGGAATGGAATACTGAAACAGAATTAATCAAAAATAGTATGTCCAAATGGGCCAGATGTGTGGGAAGACCAATCCTTCTAGAGGAGTGGGAAACATGCTGGAATAGGAAGTTAAAATATACATACTCATATAATTTGAAGGAGAACTGGATGAAAATGCTGTATAGATGGCATTTCATGCCTAAGAAACTCGGAAAAATAAATAAAACAGCAAATACAAAATTCTGGAAATGTGGAGAGGAGGAAGGATCTTTCCATCACATGTGGTGGAATTGTAAATGGACTAAGGAATACTGGAACAAAATACATGAAAACACCCAACAAATATTAGGAGTGAAATTTCAGAAACTTCCGGAAGTCTACTTATTGAATATCTCTAAACTACCTCCCAGAATCAACCACCACCAGAAGAAATGAGGTTCTGGTTGGACTATAAATAAATGGACTCCGGTGATGGGGAGCACAACTGGTAGAACACTGGGGGAAGGAAAAGACTTAATTATATGAATTGTAAAGATTTTCTTTTCTTTGTAACAAAATTAATAGTAATGTAATAAAAAATAAATTAAAAAAAAGAAGATGCGATATGTCTAACTGAGTTTTCCAGTCAGAGCCGATAGTTAAAAAATTGGCACTCTTAAAGTTAAAACTTTACTATCCCAGGACTTTTCAATGACTTTTCAAATATTTCAATGACTTCTCAAATATTAAGGGAGTGCTTTCCTATCACCAAATTCCTGCAAGGAAATGCTTAGAATGGGCATTTTGGGTATTAACTCAAAAGCAGCTTATTGGCATTTGATATTATAGTGATATGTTGGCATGTTGAATTGCTGGAGTGTTTGGATACATTCACATATGTCCAGTAAAGTCCAGATTAAAAAATTCTTCCCATAAAAAATAAATAAAAAAAACTACCTCCCAGATCTAACGAAGAATTTTTTTAAACATTTTTGTCAACAGCTGCCAGGATTGTATACGCAAGATATTGGAAGCAAGATAAGATACCTACAATAGAAGAATGTCTAGTCAAAATATTAGAAATAAAAAATATGGATAGGTTAACCTTTTTGATAGCCAAACAACAATGAAGACCAAGAAAAGAAACCGATTGGAGACAATTGGAAAACTATTTAAAATTAAAAAAAAATGACTAAAAAAAGAAAAAAGTTAAGGGGATTGAAAGAATATGGGAAAACTAAACCATTTCTCTCCGGTAATAGACACTGAAGATAGAGAAAATTGATACAAATTATTGAGAAAAGAATGTGGAAATATATTTAGAACTTGTATAGAACAAAAAGGAAAATGATATGTAACCAACGGGATTGTCCTGTAAGTACCTACCCCGCACCTCTACCCCAACTTTGAACCCTTATCTTACCTACCCCCCCCTGCCCTACCCCCTTCTTTCCCAAATCCCAACCCCTCCTCCCCCAAGCGCTTTTATGTACACCAAAATTTAAATAAAGATCATTTTTTAAAAAAAAGATTTGGGTGGTCCCTGAGACAGAAACTGTGCAAATTGCTGGGCCAGTTCCTAAACAGAATTAGCCACAACTGTCTCGGCAGTCATTCAGTGTCCCCCAGGTTCAGGCACCCCAGGAAAGGAGGATGGCTGTTCTCCGGCTTGTGGCACAGCTCATGATCACCACCACACAGTCACTTATCTTACAGCCAGAGGTCCCTGAATAGTGCACCACCACATCTATACTTTTTATATTTCTACTGCTATTCATACATGTCACCTATTCATCATAGTTATAAATTCTGTTCCTAGGCGCTTCAATCCAAGCATCCAATGAAGTATCCTTAAGTCTACAAAAGCTTGTGTTACCGGCTTCTTTCTCTCAAATATTCTCCAAGCTGCTGCAAGATCCCTTTATATAGGAATATTGCCGTTTTACTTGCACAATTTTATTTATTGAAAAATGATTCAATGGAAGTTCACAAAACATACCATAGTTTTAAACGTGTGGCAGAAATATATAGAAAACTATCATAAATTCTGGTTAAGGATTTAGTTATTGTTGATAAGCATTTTCCTGCTTATTGTTGATTTTCGCGGAGGGTTACGTTCCAGGACCACCCACGAAGTAGGGACACCATATTTGTGTTGTTTACAATCTCACTGGCAAGCAGTGTCTCTGTCCCCTCCTCACCTCTCAAGCATGCACATGCGTGCTGCCGCTGCCACTGCCTTGTGAGGCGAAAACAAAGCTGCTTCAGCCTCCTTTTCTCTCCCTTTGGTTTCTCCTTCATTCCTTCCTTTCCTTCCTTCCTTCCTTTCCTTCCTTCCTTCCTTCCTTCCTTCCTTCCTTCCTTCCTTCCTTCCTTCCTTCCTTCCTTCCTTAGGCTTCTCCTTAGGAAGGAAGTAGAAAGAGGGATTTATAATATTATTTTATGATTTATAATATTATTTTAGTGTTTATTTAAAAACTGCAAAACAGTGAGTCCGCGAAAAGCAAACCGCGAAGTAGTGAGGGAACACTGTATATCAATTAAAGAAAATGCATAGTTTCCTTGCACTTCCTTTGTATTCTCAATATATAGAAATCTGATAGCATTAAGTAGTTTCAAGTATTTGTTTCTGCTCATAAATTCAGCCTGTACGTGGGCATTGGACAGAATGTACAACTACTCCTACAGTGCTGAGCACCTAGTTAAGAAATGACAATCTCGGATCTCCTATTATTTAATTTAATCAATTAACTATTACAGGAGTTTTAGCATAGTGATTAGTGTCTATTTGTTTGTGTATACAGTAGAGTCTCACTTATCCGAGCTAAACGGGCCGGCAGAAGCTTGGATAAGCGAATATCTTGGATAATAAGGAGGGATTAAGGAAAAGCCTATTAAACATCAAATTAGGTTATGATTTTAAAAATTAAGCACCAAAACATCATGTTTTACAACATACTTGACAGAAAAAGCAGTTTAATATGCAGTAATGTTATGTTGTAATTACTGTATTTATGAATTTAGCACCAAAATATATATTGAAAACATTGACTACAAAAATGGCTTGGATAATCCAGAAACTTGGATAAGCGAGGCTTGGATAAGTGAGACTCTACTGTATTTGTTTTTGCCTTTTTTGTTGACATGGTAAGTAGATGAATCAATAAACAGATCTCTCCGTCTATCTACTACTGGGAATTATCTGTGACTTACCTTAAATTTAGCAGGGAGATATCAAAATGACGTTGACTTCATTTTGGAACTAGGTTAAACTTGGGTATTTATTTACATTTTGGAAGAGGGGATAGTGACTATGGCTTGATTCTAGCCACTGGATTGTTCAATTTGAATCATAGAATCATAGAATAGTAGAGTTGGAAGAGACCTCATGGGCCATCCAGTCCAACCCCCTGCCAAGAAGCAGGAAATCGCATTCAAAGCACCCCCAACAGATGGCCATCCAGCCTCTGCTTAAAAGCCTCCAAGGAAGGAGCCTCCACCACAGCCCGGGGGAGAGAGTTCCACTGTCGAACAGCCCTCACAGTGAGGAAGTTCTTCCTGATGTTCAGGTGGAATCTCCTTTCCTGTAGTTTGAAGCCATTGTTCCGTGTCCTAGTCTGCAGGGCAGCAGAAAACAAGCTTGCTCCCTCCTCCCTATGACTTCCCTTCACGTATTTGTACATGGCTATCATGTCTCCTCTCAGCCTTCTCCTCTGCAGGCTAAACATGCCAAGCTCTTTAAGCCGCTCCTCATAGGGCTTGTTCTCCAGACCCTTAATCATTTTAGTCACCCTCCTCTGGACGCTTTCCAGCTTGTCAACATCTCCCTTCAACTGTGGTGCCCAGAATTGGACGCAGTATTCCAGGTGTGGTCTGACCAAGGCAGAATAGAGGGGGAGCATGATTTCCCTGGATCTAGACGCTATTCCCCTATTGATGCAGGCCAGAATCCCGTTGGCTTTTTTAGCTGCCGCATCACATTGTTGGCTCATGTTTAACTTGTTGTCCACGAGGACTCCAAGGTCTTTTTTGCACACACTACTGTCAAGCCAGGCGTCCCCCATTCTATATCTTTGATTTCCATTTTTTCTGCCGAAGTGAAGTATCTTGCATTTGTCCCTGTTGAACTTCATTTTGTTAGTTTCGGCCCATCTCTCTAGTCTGTCAAGATCGTTTTGAATTCTGCTCCTGTCTTCTGGAGTGTTGGCTATCCCTCCCAGTTTTGTGTCATCTGCAAACTTGATGATCGTGCCTTCTAACCCTTCGTCTAAGTCGTTAATAAAGATGTTGAACAGAACCGGGCCCAGGACGGAGCCCTGCAGAACTCCACTTGTCACTTCTTTCCATGATGAAGACGACGCATTGGTGAGCACCCTTTGGGTTCGTTCGCTTAGCCAATTACAGATCCACCTAACCGTAGTTTTGTCTAGCCCACATTTTACTAGTTTATTTGCCAGAAGGTCGTGGGGGACTTTGTCGAAGGCCTTACTGAAATCCAGGTACGCTACATCCACAGCATTCCCTGTATCGACCCAACTCGTAACTCTATCGAAAAAAGAGATCAGATTAGTCTGGCATGACTTGTTTTTTGTAAATCCGTGTTGACTATTAGCAATGACCGCATTTGTTTCTAAGTGTTCGCAGACCACTTCCTTGATGATTTTTTCCAGAATCTTGCCTGGTATCGATGTGAGGCTGACCGGACAGTAATTGTTTGGGTCGTTCTTTTTTCCCTTCTTGAAGATAGGGACCACATTCGCCCTCCTCTTGAGATTCTATTTGTTGACTAAGTTCAATTTTGCTGAATTGTTTTTTAGATTGTTTATATTTTTGTAATTATTAAATAGTTTTGTCATCTCTGGATACAGTTTGGGATATAAATATTTAATCTAAATAAACTAATGTATTCATTCTTAAGTAACATAATACGGTAAGAGCCCTAGAGCTGCATCAGAAAAAATGATAGTAAGAAGTCATTTTGCTTAGGATCAGTGTATAATAACTTCCTTTAAGTGAGTCAAATACATTTCCAAAAATAGTTGCTGTTTTTTCTGTCATGCCTCAGAATCAAAATACAGTAGAGTCTCACTTATCCAACATAAACGGGCCGGCGGAATGTTGGATAAGCGAATATGTTGGATAATAAGGAGAAATAAAGGAGAAGCCTATTAAACATCAAATTAGGTTATGATTTTACAAATTAAGCACCACGTTAGACAGTAAATTTGATAGAAAAAGTAGTTCAATATGCAGTAATGCTACGTAGTAATTACTGTATTTACGAATTTAGCACCAAAATATCACGATGTATCGAAAACATTGACTACAAAAATGTGTTGGATAATCCAGAACGTTGGACAAGCGAATGTTGGATAAGTGAGACTCTACGGTACAGGATGTCTTAAAATGATGAGCCCAGTTTCAAAGAAGTACAGTTCACGATGGCAACATGTTACATAAACAGCTTATTTCTTCAAATTGTCTGTACCAATGACCCACCAATGCTCTTTGGAACTGGTGGATCGTTGGTACCAACAATTTGATGTTCTTTGGCATTGCTGGATCAACGCCAAATTGCTGTTGAAACCCACACTACACCACAGTTACAAATGCTGAACTGCAGAACACAAACCACCATTTGCACATGACTGAGGCTAGATGCTGTTTATGCGCTGGAATAAGTACTTAGCAGTAATTATTTGAACTCTATGTCCCACACTTTCAATGGTAATGGTATCATTCTTGGGCGTTTGTGGTTGCAAAGATATAATTAATAATGATTAACAATGCAATATTCTACATCTCTTCAGATAATTAAGTCCCACTGAATTGCATTGCCTCATTTCCTGGTAGCTATGTATATAGAATTGCAGCTTAAAGCTTGCGATGCTTTGACAAATTATTGGGGCTAAAACAAGAGCTGAAGGCAATTGAGGGGCTTTAAAGAATGAGAGTTACTTTGAGGAAAGGACATCTGGTACAATACCATTTTAACAATTTGAAAATAAAAACAATTGACATTGAACTAACAAGTAGCAGTCTAATGTTAAAGAGATAGGTAACATTTTAAGGGGCTGCGTTTTGATTAAAATACTCAAAATACTTAGAAAGCAAATGCAATTTCAGTTTCTATAAGGATGGGCTCTTGAGTCAGATGAAATAGAGTGTTATTCTTCTCTCTATGACCCCTGCTTTCAAACTAAATGGGTTTTGTCCCATTTCTGATAGTGTCAAAACTGCATCGCAATGTAGTGAAGGAGGGGATGCCATAATGCACAAACACCCTTGATTCTTCGTACTTCACAATGTGGTTCTTACAGAATGAAAAAGAATCAGAATACTTTTTAAAATCAAAAGTAAATAATTTCCTCAGCCAGATTTTTAACAAGAAGTATGACTGATGAATTTCTTAATTGAACTTAATCATGTCTTAAACATCCTTCTACCCAGCAATTGGTGGTGGTAATAGGCATAGCAGTTTAAAAATAGTCAAGACAAAATAAAAAAATATATGAATAATCTGATAGTTATTTGAAGTTTGACATAATTTTGATAAAATTAATGCAAAGTGGTTCAGGTCCAGCCTACTTGAGGGACATCTCCTCCTACCAGCCCACAAGAGCCCTGAGATCATCAGAAGAAGCCCTTCTCTCGGTCCCACTGCCGTCACAAGTACAGTTGGTGGAAACGAGAGGGGGGGCCTTCTCGGTGGTGGTCCCATGGCTCTGGAACTCCCTTTCCAAAGAGGTACGATTGGTCCCCTCTCTATTGGCCTTTTGCACACCGGTCAAAATCTTTCTGTGGAAGCAGGCCTTTCCCAATGACCCATAATAGGCCATGACCAGGCAGCTATGGGTAAGGCATATCAATGAAGGCCTTCTTGGACGTGACAATATTTACATGGCCTAAAGATGCGGTGCTTCTAGGATTTTTTGTATAATGTTTTTATGGACGACCTCAGTGGCCTGAGGCCCAGGGAATTTTAGTGGTACATGTTGTATTTATTAAGTGTGTCATATATGGGTCATATAATGTGTTATTTGTTTATCTGTTTTATTTAACCATTGTTTGCCGCTTCGAGTCCCACCCATGGTGTGCTGTCATGCCTGGGGCTATAACTCTTAGCGAAAGAGGCATGGACATGACATCTTTCCCCAGGGGATTGCTTCTTGCCCTCCTTTAGGGAGGCTGGAAGTTTCAAAGGGGTAAAGGAAAATATGCATTGCAGTCTCTGGTTGTCTTGAGTCCAAGGAGCTCTGCAGCTGAGAAGCTTTTCCAGGTCCCTCTTTCTCAATGGCTGTGAATGCCGAAGCAAACCTCAGCCTCAGTCCAAATGGCCTATGTTTGAAGACACAGTCTTTTTCTGGTGCCAAAGAACTGATCTGAAGGCGCTTGAGACTCCTCAATGTCATTCAGGTTGGTTCTGAACATGAAGCATAAGTCTCAAGGGTAAGAACCTCAGAATTGATGCTGAGAGGTAACTTAATCAAGGGCTTTTAGAGCCAAGTCCATCTCTCACGTTCATCTGATAGAAAGCTTGATGGTGGAATGAAAAAGGAAACACTGACCCACTCCAGGAAAGGGTGGAGTCAAACAATTGAGCTGAGGGAGCAATATAACTGGTGCAAACAACATTGATTGACAGCTATAAATAACCAATCAATCCAACTACATTTACAGGGTAAAGGCAAAATCAGGCATGATACAACAATTCAAATCTTGCGACTTACAGTTCGACATATAGATGGTGCCACTCATGCTGTCACACATGGGACAAAAGCAGGATATAAAATATATATATATATAATTCCCAGTCATTCCAGCCTGTTTTACGCCTCTGTAAAAGGGGCTAGTGCATTTCCAGATTGCTCATTTACATATTCACAAATGATGTTCCAAGCAATTTCTTACTGGTGCTTAGCATGGCCACCCTCCTGGAATAGTCTATTGGTAACACAGAGTCCAAAAATATCATTTTAAATACAATTACTTTGATTTAAGTTATGATGAAATAAAAACACTTTTTTTGCAAATTAATATCTTTAGTACTGAAGGGCAAGAAGTATTTGAGAAGGACATAATATTCAGCAGTAAAGTATATGCCATCATGGCTTGTTTATGTTTCCAATATACTGTGCGCACACCTCTTTTACATGTGTTTAAAGAGGTATATAACTGTTACATTGCATTGTTGACTGTAATACGGTTTGCTGTACTGTACTGTACTGTACTGTACTGTATTGTAATATACTCACTTTAAAACAAATTGTATTATTTTACATATGATATACTAGCATTATTCTATCAAACAAAGCTAAATATTAAAAACAAGAGGAGAAAACTTTGTAATGAAAAAAGTTTAAGTTCCAATGTTATAAAAACATCAAACAAGGAAGAAAAATCCTAGATGGAAAATATATCAACAAAGTGCATAGAACATGATTATGACATGTAGAAAAGTGTTACATGATTCATGGCAGGCAAAGATTTGAACAAATCTAAATTTTCTTCTTGCTCATCTCTAAGTTCCCATGGAGAGCCTGGATAAATAAATATACCCCATTCTCTCCCCCCTTCACTTCTTTATATCCTTTTCCTTTTAATGTGAGAGTGTCTGATGTATTATTAATCTCAAACTAACAAGATTTTCAATCTGAGAAGGTACCAGTTCCCTCACAAATTATCTATTCCTTATACGCTAAGAAACATGTTCTTTTCGAAACAGCATTTTGTTTAATTGTAGCCACATAGAAACAAATGAGTGGGCATGTTGTTTCTTAAGGAAATACCAGACTATAAAAAGAAGATAATTCTGAGCTATTGATGTGGAACAAATGAAATGTAAAGGTATTTAATTATAACTGTTTCCCACTTTTACTTATAAATAAGAGAATATCCATTCACTTGGAGGATTTATTTCTACTCTATGTTTTAGACAAAACGTACCCCTGACCTTTTTTCTACATGATTGATGGACTAATCCAAAGATGACTTTATTTTGAAAATTGCTCTAGTCTGAAATTCCAAAAATGAATTTCTATGTAGAAATAGGAAACATATTATTTAGTTTGTAGATACAAAACTAATTTTCACTTGTTAATGGCAATTCAGTTGGTTGTCTAACAACCCCTGATACCCCCCCCCCCCCGGGTCTTTTTACAGTGGCAAACATGCAAATTATGAATTGTTCCTTTACTGATCAAGTTGAAGGTAAATCCAGACAAAACAGAAGTACTCCTGGTCAGTCGGATGGTGGATCAGGGTGTGGGATTACAACCTGTGTCGGATGGGATAACACCCTCCCCCCCCCCCCCCCCCGAAGATGCGGGTCTGTTGTCGGGGGTGATCCTGGGCTCAGCACTGACTTTGGAACCCCAGGTATCAGCGGTAGCCAGGAGCACCTTTATTTTTTATTTTTTTATTTATTTCAATTATTTATACCCCACCCTTCTCACCAGAGGGGACCCAGGGCGGCTTACAATTGGCAATTGATGCCGTTACACTGTTATACAATGAACTAAAATGTTAAAACAATGAAAACTTGTGCGCCAGCTGCGCCTATACCTTGAGACACCAGACTTGGCCACGGTAATCCATGCCTTGGTTACATCCCATTTGAACTACTGCAATGTTCTCCACGTGAGGCTGCCTTTGAAGACAGTTCAGAATCTGCAAATGGTTCAGAGATGGGCAGCCAGATTACTAACTGGAAAGCTGTACAGGGAGCGGACAACTCCTACGTTACAGCAGCTCCACTGGCTCCCGATCTGCTTCCAGGCTAAATATAAAGTGCTGGACATTACAGTTCGGGCCCAGACTATTTAAAAGACCACATCTCTGTATACAAACCACCATGTGTGCTGCAATCTGATGAGGAGGACCTGCTCTCAGTCCCGCTGCCACCTCAAGTGCGACCGGTGGGAATGAGAGAGAGAGAGCCTTCTCTGTGACCACTCCCCACCTCTGGAACTTTTTCCTTAAAGAATTAAAATGGCCTTCTCCCTCCTCTCCTTTAAAAAGCTACTAAAGACACATCTATGCAATTTAGCTTATGGAGAGGAGGATTAAGTACATCTATATGCACCCTCACCTAGCTGCTATCATCTGCTAATCTGCTGTTCACCATCTCCCTTATAACTATTTTAGAGACTTATGATGAGTTTTTAAGGATTTAAGGTAAAGGTAAAGGTTTCCCCTGATGTTAAGTCCAGTCATGTCTGACTCTGGGGGTTGGCGCTCATCTCCATTTCTAAGCCGAAGAGCCGGCGTTGTCCGTAGACACCTCCAAGGTCATGTGGCCGGCATGACTGCATGGAGCGCCGTTACCTTCCTGCCGGAGCTGTACCTATTGATTTACTCACATTGGTATTGATGAGGAACTGAAAAATATGGATTTTTAGACATATATTGTATGCACATTAGAAGCAGTGAAATGTAGAAAAATCAGACTCTCTCTGTGTTAGATTTTACGGATGCACAAGCTGACAGGACAAGCTGGGAGAAGGGGGGCCTGTTTTCTATACATTCCAGTGTGAATTGGTTCCTAGTACAGCTTGACAGGCCAAGAGTGGCCTCTTGATGGATCTTTCTTGGGATCTGTGAGTTGCTACAGGCTTTTTAAAGTGCTTAGATAGAAAAATGCTCATTGTGCATATTTATGCCCATGTATGTAAACATGTGAAGTGACGTACTGATGACGAGATGTATGTAGAAGCATGTTCTTTGTCTGAAAATGTATAAAAGGCAAGTCAATGCCTGGTTTTTCTTTCGGAAGAGATTCCACTTCCAGAGTCTTCAGCTGAATAAAATAAAATCCTTTCCAGCCTCAACAAAAGGATCTCTCTTGGCGTTATCTCTCCCGTCATCTACAACAGTATGTTTTCGAACTGCAAGGTTGGCAGAAGCTGGAGCTAACACTGCTCACTCTGCTCCCGGGATTTGAACCTGGGACCTTTCGGTCTGCAAGTTCAGCGGCTCAGTGCTTTAACACACTTCGCCACCGGGATTTAATATGTTTATAATTATGTGGATTGTGCAATGTATTGTCTTGTTTACTTAAGTTGTTTCATAATTTATTGAGTAGTTTTTGATTTGTTTATGTATTGTTGTCGGCAATGAATGTTTGCCGTTGTTTATTTTGTTGTAAGCTACCTTGAGACCCTTCGGGGAGATAGGGCAGGCTATAAATAAAGTTTCATTCATTCATTCATTCAATCAATCTGCCAGTTATATAATTGGTACTGACAGCTTTGCCAGCAATAGTCATATGTGTTGTAGGAAGAACCAGGTTCTAATTGGTGCCAACATTCTCCAGAAAGCGGTGGCCAAAGCTGTTGATACCTACTGTCTGATCTGCATTACACACGCAATTCCAGATCAAGCAACTGAAATGTTACCCACAGTTGTGGTAGTCAGTCCGAGAGCACTAGACATACCGTCAATACCCATTGGCCTACATGGTTCTCGGCCCAGCTAGTGGTGCATGCATATATAAAAACTGCCAGATTTGTTTGTATCACCCTTTCAGGATCAGAAATAGTGGTGCATATTTGTTATAGATCAAATTAAAGAGTGACAACAAACATTTGGGTAAATACAAATTTGTACACAAATTTATAATGAAACTAATACCATTTTCCTGCTTATTTGCCAATGATTATTTTCTTAGAATGATGTGACTAAAATATCAGGGGAGAAACTGCCATTATTTTGCTAGAATGCCCATGAAGGATGCAATATCAGAAGCATTGTAAGAAACTAAAAGCATCACAACCACAATCTGATGCCAGAGATACACACACACACACCAGAGAGAGAGAGAGAAAGAGAGAATACAAATAAATGAAGGATGCAACAATGAAAACAAATAGAGTAACAATATGAAGAAAATGTCTTGCATGCTTGTAAAGCTAAGCAGGCACGTTAAATTGGAAGTAATGATTTTTGATATATTTGTGTGGTTTACTTCCTATAAACAGTTTTGAGGAGAGATTGTGAAGATAGAAACGGCAGCATAGGTTTGTTAATAGGTTACAAGCATTTACTGGTTATAATGTTTTCCTCAACCTACGAAGGACACGATGTTGTACATTTGGCTTTAATTTTACTTGGCATATATACATTTATGAGAAAAAGTGACAGAGAAAGTAATTCATAATTGGAATTCATTACGAAGGGAAAGGAATTTAAAAATTGTGGAGTCAAATAATGTAGTGCATAACAAGCTATGAAAGTTATAAATAAGTTTATACACATTCCATATGCTTCACAATGAGTAATAATTACACTGCACATAAAAATATGAAAATGGCTGTTTTTAATCCTTTGAATTGAAGAATTGCTCTTGAACTTAATTATCCGCTACAAAAAGGTAATAAGCAAAGACTACCATCAAAATATATTCAATATCTTTTGCTACTACTTTCCCTGCCAACTGCATGTTTCACCTGTTTTTTGTAAGCAATCTTGTTTAGCCTAATTATCAAAATTGCTGTTTTTGAACATTTCTGTAAAGATTTACATTCAAGACCAAGCAATTACATTATGTTTCTGGTGGTATGCTACATTTACTCATAATTTGTTCATTTGTTCTATTACTATAGCATCATCTTCTTTCAAGGAACTCAGGGGGTCAATTTAGACACTTGATATGGCATGAAATAATCAAAATAGAAAGAAAACAGGAAAAGGGAGAGAGATAAAGTGACAGAAAATGTCAGAGTTATATCTACAAAATAAAGGTTTTGGCTTTATTTCCCCATTCAGATGCACTTAGTGAAGTTACAGTGTTCCTTCAATACTTCGCGGTTCACTTTTTGCAGATTTGCTGTTTCGCGGTTTTTCAATAAACTCTAAAAGAATATTATAAATAATTAAAAAATTACAATTTACACCCTAAGGAAGCGAGGAAGGAGAAGCCAAAGGGAGAGAAAAGGAGCCCAAGCAGTAACAGGAGGAGAAGGAGGCAATTTATCAACACACAATTGGTTGATAAAATAGGGTATAACTACTAAAATAATATATAAATATTAAAATAAATATAGTGCCCCTACTTCGTGAATTTTCACTTATTGCGGATGGTCCTGGAATGTAACCCCCGTGATAAGTGAGGGAACACTGTATATGGAAAACAGTGAGAAGTTCAAAGGCATGCAACGCATAAAAATATTGCAGACTGAAACCTCACAGACCACTGTAAGTTACATTTTAATACAATATAATATGCAGATATATAATATAATGACCATAACAAAAAATAAATATGCATTTAGAAGAACAATATATAGTACAGAAGCTATTTCTAAATTTTACAAACACATTGCTCCTGTTGCCAAAGAGACATAAAATTCATTAAACAAACAGTAATTTTGATTCTTCAGTTCCCAGGCAGCCAATTCTATTTCTCTAATGAGCACCTATATTTTCTTTATTCCACAAACTATGTTACAGAGATTGTGTGACAGTTTGATGCCACATCCATCATCAGCCACGTTTATTGCTGTTCATTTATTTTCTTCATTTATTTATTAGTTGCTGTGTGAATAGTGATAAAAATATGTCTGGTTTTCTGAAGTTCTCTAAAGTTCACTTATTTGAAAGTTATTGGAGCCCAGTCCTAGATGTTCGAATAATTAGACATTAAATCTTGTCTGTGTTTTACCAAAAATGTAGGGAAAATACAGTATTATTACAGAATTATCGTACACTCTTGTATGCAAGGGGAGCAAATGCTCCTAGATAGTATTTCTTTTCACCCATCTCCCCAACCCCTGCAAGCTTTCATTCATAGTATATTAAAGTTCTCTATAGCCTAAATTAAATTCTATCAGAGGCTTCTTGCCCCAAAGTAGTTTTGGAATTGTTCCCATTCTTGAAACAGCAGAGAAGTTTCTTCAGAGAATATAGATCAAAAGTTTTTCAAACTTTCTAGATAGAAAATAAATATGTTCTATAGATGCATCTTGAAACTAAGACAATGCTATGGCCCTTACTAAGATCACTGGGAGTATAAAACTTTGCCACCAATAAAAAAATCTAACATCGCTTAATTTAATTCAGTGGATGCAACCACTTCTCTGAAAAACTGAAAATGTTCTTGTTTTGGACCCTAACTAACCATAACCTTAAGCAGAAGGTGTAAATTCAATTTTCTGCCTCTGAAAATGATTCTAATGCAGTAATTACTAATCAAACGGATTTATACTTCACCCCCCACAATTACCTGTGATTCATATTTTTAAAGCAACAAGAACTTAGAGCTGAATCTGTTAAATTTCAGACCCATTCTATATCTGCTATGCATCAAGGATATGTATGCCTGCTAGGACACATGGATATGTGTTCAGTATAATACTGTTGAAGAAAGTAAACTGAAGTAGCAAGCTACCAAAAATCTATTATTCTGACTTTAAGAGTTGTTCATTTATACAGGACTGATGTACCTGTAGAAGTATAGTCTGATTTGCAATTTTTTTCCTAGCATATTGCCAGAAAGGAGATGCAGAACACACAATAAGACAACCATCTTTCTAGTGCTTTAGATTGCCAGACATCATTAAACACATTTCACATTTTGTTTGTGATTTGCATCTGAACCTAACATAACTAGATGCTATGATTTAGTGATGCTTTATCTCCACATATGTCTATAGGCATTTCACAGGAAGTGAAAATAAGTTTATTGTATCCCGCCACCATCTCCCCCGGAGGGGACTCAGGGCGGCTCACAAAAATATCAGATAGGAAACAATAACAATGTACAATACATCAATAAACAATATCATGCACCAGTTATAATATTCAAACATTGATCAGAAAAATGAAACACACTTAGTAAAAACATAGAATTAAAAGCAGTGAGGTTGTAATGGTAGATTAGCAAAGTGCACATTATATTGCGAACTCAGAAACATAGATAAAGTGCCACAGATTCATTTGAGGTCAATTTGGGATGAGAGGAGCCTGAACTAATGCCAAGATATTTTAAGTCCTACTCTTTTCAGTGGGAAAAGTCATGCTTAATTCCTAGCAAGTCCTAGCTAACTTTGCCAATGGTAACAAATTTTGGAGACTCTACTCCAGCTATATCTACAGCGCCATGTAATTTCCACTTCTGACATAATTAACACTGACATTTATTTGGGAATGAGAACAAGTCCAATGAGTGTCTGAGGCCCCTTCTACACAGTTGAATAAAATTCCACATTTTCTGCTTTGAACTGGAATATATGGCAGTGTGAACTCAGATAGTCCAGTTCAGAGCAGATATTGTGGGGTTTTCTGTTTTGATATTCTGGGTTATATGGCTGTGTGGAAGGGCCCGGGGAGACCTTAATAAGGCATCCCATTCAGTCATGCAGGAAAGGAAAGGCTTTGACTAAGGGATAATCAAGTTGCATTACCATTGCAACTTAACAAGAAACAATGGCACACTTTTAAAAGTGTAAATCTAACAATTTGACTTACTTTATAGCTACAGGTGTGCATTCTTTCACAACGAAGTTCAAAGCTCTGTTGCCTGAAAGGTGTCTCCCATTAAGAAAAAAAAACTACTCTGAGGGACTGAGTAAATTGACTGAATGAGCAAAATATAATATTTTAGTATTTCCCAACATTTTAAGCCCAAAAAAACATGCTTCCTTCGTTGTTAAAGTTTACAAACCCAAATAAAACTGAATGCTAGTAAATGCTACACTGCTTGCATTCAACTAAGGTTAGATCAACTGGTAAATAAATACCCAAGACCAAAGGTTACATTTTCCTACATTTTTTTCTCTATTGCAATAAAATATTTGCCTTCCTATAAAACCAAAGCCAAGTGTGCAATTCTGATCATGAAAAAGTCTGAAAGTCTACAAAAATGAGCATATGATAAAATTCGGTTAAACATCGACATCACACGGACACGTTTATCAAGACTCACATATACAACAGAGGTTGGTAAGATCAACCAAAATGTAAATCCCTTGATTTCCTAATCAGCTGGTCTAGAAATGAAATATTTTGCCTTATATTTGAACTTTATCTGTTCAAAGATTCAAAGTTCGTATTTCAATTCCAACAGCCAGGCCCTCGATCAGGGCCGGTCCAACAATGAGGCAAATTAAGCAGTCGCTTCGGGCGCAAAACATATGGGGGCGCAGTCGAGACTGCTTTTGTTGTTGATTTCTTGTAAAACAGGATGTTTTGGTGCTTAATTTGTAAAACCTTAATGTAATTTGATGTTTAATAGGCTTTTCCTTAATCCCTCCTTATTATCCAACATTTTGGCTTATCCAATGCTTTTATTTTTCAGTGATTGGTTTGGGGGGGGCGCGCCAAAATTCTGTTCGCCTACACTTGAAAAATACTTAGGGTCGACTCTACCCTCGATGCTGGCATAAGCAGCTACTCATCCACTTGCTCTATGGAAATCAAAACAGCACTGAGAGCACAGCAACACAAAGTGAGCATTATGGGAGCAGAAAGAAAAGAGAGGGGAAAGTGCTATGAATCGCAATACATCCCGTAAAAGAGAAACTGCATGCCACCAGAGTGACAATATTTCACCTTAACTTTGTTCTGAGATAGATAGATAGATACATAGAGCATAAAGGGTGGGTGCAGTACACAGAAACATTACACAACCTTTTCATCTCAACATCTTCATCAGGGAGTAAGAGCATATCTCAATCTTTAGCATCTGATACCCTTTCAGATTCACCATCTGGTGGTCAAAGGCCTACAACTAAAAGCAATGATGAGATGTAAAAATATGACAACAAAGATTTCACCATAACTTTTGCTTCATTCAGTTAATGGGGATGGAAAGGCTATTGATCACAAGCTACATTTTAAGGAGCTGCATTTTGTGCCAATGTTAAATTGAAGAGACATTGGTTTTAATGAAAACATACTTATCAATTCTGAATGCCAGCATATCTCAAAATTCAGCTATTCGTAAATTTCCCACTAGTACTGAATGAAATCCAATTTTACCCACAACTTTATCCACAGATAATGCACGCTTTGATACTACATATCGATCAGCCTGCTTTCAATAATGGGAAAACTCTATGCACGCTATTTGTATATGAGACTTTCTTCCTTCTTGGAATCAGACAACACAATCTCTTTCTGTGATTTCATGTTCCTCAACAAAATCTGGATTCATGCCACATTAGTATAATATAGCCCTTTATAAGTATGCAAGTTAAGGAAAATACTATTCTCGGTGTAATACTTTGGAGAATATAAGCTCCTTAATCAGAATTTTTATTTTCACTTTAAGTGGCACTTAGAATTATCATAGTAATAGATCCTTTAATGTTAATGTATAAAGATTTGGGGAAAATATCAAATATTTATAAGTTGATAAGCAGAAGAATCAAAGATGGAACTTTCAGAAAACAATATGGTCTATGTGTATACGTGTGCAATTGCATATATATGGCCACACATGTGCTCATGCACAAATCATATACAATAAGGGTAGAGGAAATGTAATAGCTTAAATTCATTTTATATTAGCTATGGAACTATATAACAATGTTTAATATTTTTGAAGGCTGAATAAATCCAGGATGGCATTCTTGAAGCCCGAAACACTGTTGTCTTCAATTTCTCTGCCATTGGTGGCAAAGTGTACATTTTGGAGGCAAGCCAAAAATCCGTTGTAGCCGTAAAGGAAACAAAAAAGAAAGAAGAAAGACTACTATCAATCTTAATCCTGAATCTCTGCCACCTGAAACTGGAGCTATTGCTATTGGAAAAAAGCCAGTTTCCTACTATGTTCTATCAGGTTTTAACACATAAAACCATCTAACACTACAATTGCGGGGAAACTGTGAAATATTGCAACGCAGGACATTTTGGAAGCTGAGGGCCTCAACCATTATTTCACCTCCATCTCTTTTGTAACAAAAGACACACACTTGATCAATGAGTCAGAATTTTATACAGAAAACAATGATGGGCAGAGGCTCCTGAAATAGAAAAAATGACTATGAAATGAGACCAAATGAATTATCATAACATTATAACAAGAAAAATCAATGTCTTGGAACACTCATAGTGGAGTCCTAATTTGTGAAGGATTCTTAATTTAAGTGTTCAAAATCACTTCTCAAACTATGATCTCACAGATTTTCTCTATTTGTCTTAAATGTATGTGTGTGCGCACGAGAGAGGGAGGAGATTCTTGCCTTCTATAGCTAACGTGTGTAATCCCTTTTATTTTCAACTTTTCTTCAAGCTTAAAAATATAAAATCTGAATGCAAAGCACCAATAGCCCAGAAAGTTAGTCAAGGAGAAGTGGAAAGGCCACAGAAAACTGTCACTAATATCAGTAGGGCCACTAATGATTGAGACTGCAACTCAATACACCTTTACCTGTATTTAAGTTTCATTGATCTAAATAGGTTTTACATGTACAGGATAGAGCTGTAACAGTGTAATCTTCACATATTTAGTTTCACTGAGATCAATGTAGGGCTATTCCCTATGTAGATTTGCATACCAGGCAGATAAACAGAATTTTCACCAGTAACTTTTTACAAGTTCGGTTACATTCAAACTAAGGACAGAGTTTAGCTGCTGATTTGATAAGTGTTATCACAACACATCACATGGCCAAATTAAACATTTTTAAGTTCCAAGGAGTACACCACTGAACTGAATGGGATTTACTTTTGAGTAGGCATGTATAGTTTTGCCATGTTAAATGCTTAAATTAAAGGGATTACAAAGTGGTTAAGTGAATCGTGTTCTGATGCATACATATATTCATTTACAAATATCAGATTGAGAGCCAATTATTTTGAATATTTTTCAACATTAATTCAACATTAACTCACCCCTTCTAATTCAATTTTAGGAAAATTTACAAATTTACACATACTAAAATGGTGTATTTAATTCTACATTAATTCACCCCTTCTAATTCCATTTTATGAAAATTTACAAATTTACACATATTAAAATGGTGTATTTAATTCTAGTAGTGAACAGAACTTTTCTACTATGATTAATGACTGTAGAACAATATATTGTGAGTTGTTATTCTTTATTATGAAACTTGTCTGAAACATTCAGCAAAATCAGCAACATAATACAGATATTTTATTTATGCTATATATCTGTGTGAATTGTCCTGATTATTGAACTGCCAAAGCAGAAATATATTATTTATCTCTTTTCTTCAAATTATAAGGACCTCTGGAAATGATTATTTAAATTGTCTAGATTCTAGCTTGTAATACAGGCTTTCCCATTTTTAAAAAACACCGGTATCACAGCTGATTCCCTGAAGGCAACTGGTTTAATTACATGGCAGCTAAATATTCCCAAAAGAAAAGGAAATTATTTTTTCATAGAAAGAGGCATCAATTTATATTTAAACAGAAATGATAATTTATAATAGGTCTTATGCGATTCAACTGTAATGGTTCCATGAAACACGTTCAATAATTTCATTATTTTTGTGCATCTACCTGTCTCTCTAAAAATGATAGGACATCTCTTTTGATCAAAATTCTATGGCCGTTTTTTTTGCAAAAATCATTTTGCTGCTTCATACTGGAGCAAAAATACAGACATCTGAGCATAACTCCAGCTCCAATTTTTTGAAAAATTGTGTTTTTAAAGTTGTGTTTCTCTCTCAAAAAAAGACACTTTGTAAAACACACAATGCATGTTTCCCATACGTGCTTGCAAATTCTCCCCTTGAAATGTTGCACGTGGAAACAATTAAGAGGAACTCATTCAGATACAATTGCTGTAGAATCCAAATGTCACATTGTACTATGTGGTGCTGTGCCGACACAGATGTATATCAACATCTATCATTCAAGCACACCCCCGAACACGCTCTGCTCCCTTTTCTGATTAGAGATTACAGTTGCTTGAGTTGTCTTACAGGGTGTCACTGGTTTGAATGACAGATGTCTGGGTTGAAGTGCCACACTTCTTTTTTTCCCCTTTTGATTTTGAATACAAAACAAATATTGTGGAAAGGTTACATTTTTATAAGCTATTAATATATCCTATATATAAATATATATGCAGTCAGGGAGGGAGAGCTATTTTTTCTTCTAAATAAAATAGTAAAATACCTTTCCAAGAAACAACATGTCTTTGTTTCCTGCTTCAATTTTGAACACATAATTAACAATTCTTAAACTCATGCTGAACTATCCCAAAAGGTTTTCTAGAATTGTGTAATCTTGTATATTAATAGATAATAAAAGAAACCTGACCCTGTTTTTAAAAGACTTACAAACAAAAGGAAAAGAGGGGAACACTCTTTAAAATGCTGAAGAAAAGTTTGCTGTGGAGCAAAGTGCTCAGAGAGACATTCAAAAGAAGCAAGCTATGAATATGTGTGCTCCCACAAATTTCAATTAACGTGCCTAATCTTAACAACATCAAATACATTACTTTTCTGGACAATATAGCAACACTAATACCCAAAAGACAACCACTTCAACAAGAGTCGTATTGCTACAGTCCCACGGATGTCAGATTATCACAGAAGATGTGATTTGTATATTGCAGCTAAAGTTGACAATGCAAACTAAACTTTTCTCAGTCGGCAAGCACTCTCTTTTAAGCTGGACAGAGAAAGCGTGCGCGTGGTCTTCTGCAGCCAAAGTTGGTCCTACCAAATATTATTATCAATGCATCTCCTTTCTCTGGTCTCCGATTCTGTGGCACCAGTGCCGAGGCAACAACACTCCAAACACAAAATACCTAGGCAGACTTACCGAAGAGCTTGCTGGGAGTGTCCTCGTTGTCATTTGATTCCACAGGCACAAGCAGGGGCTCATTCAGCTCGTTGTCTGAAGCAGCTGCCTTGTCCTCACCTCTCAACTCTGCATTCATTTCACTCCGCAGTGACAGCAAGGGCTTACTGACTTGTCCAGCTATCATTGGATCCTAGGATGGGGGGAAAAAGAGTGAGGGGGGAAAAGTGGCAGCTTTGGTGTGCGTATTCTATCTTCCACTCCCTCTCTTTCTCTCCCTTTCTCTCTCTTACACACACACATACACACTCTCTCTCTCACTCTCTCTTTCTCTTATCTCTGGCTGCTCCTGCTGTTATTGCTGGCTGCAGTCAAGTGAAGAGCTATTACAGATCCAATGAGTTTTCCATTACTCCCCACCCTATTAAAGCTCAACTAGCATGTGAGAGATTCCGGATGCTTTGGAGAGAAAACTTCAGTGAAAGCTACATACCCAACACAGTTTTAATTGTGGGATGTGCTTCTTTATGTGTGCATTTTTACACCTCTCTCTTTACTTTAATGTGGAAAGGAGGGGGATGGCTGTCCAGCAGTGCATTTTTATAAAAGCTTGTGAACATCCTAGAGTTCTCTCTCAAAAAGAAAGGCATTTTTGCTTGTACAGCATTAATCAAAGGAGAAGCAAAACAGCAATAATCACAGTACAAAAATGTTTCTACAACAACACGACATAGCATTTTAAGACTAAAACAGAAATATTTCATGTAAGCAGAAACAATCGAGACAAGATAAACCCTCACCCAGTTGTCTTTGGATGCTAAGCTTCCAAAGCCTATAATTTCCCACTTCATGAAAAAATATACAGTTATAGAGACAAATCAAACAAACACACATTTGGAAAAGACAAAATATGTAAAAAAAATACTTACAAAATGTTTGCAATCATTCTTGTATTTTGGGCATTATGTTTCCATGATGGATAGGCATTTATGAAATATATTAAAACATTTAAACAGCTAAATCTATTTTATCTTCTCTTTCAGAGGTTTTGGGCTCTTGAGTAAAACGGGTCAGTAATGACTTCCAAAGATAGTCATTTGTTTTGCCAATCAACCAACAAAATCTGAGGATAGGCAAGGAAAGAATGAAAAAAAGAAACAACTGAACTTGCGCGATCCCAGAACTATTTATTGCTAAATTCATGCCTAAATGGTTCTTATGCAGAGAACAGGTGACCAGCGTACACGTAGGTTGGTTAGCATGTTCCCTCTGCCCATTCGCACATTGGTCGATGGTTGCCTATGGGTTTCTTTAATGTATTCATGTCTGAAAAGTGAATTTGATATGACACATGATAATCTATGAAAATGTTAATCAATACAAATAGTTTAAACTGTCATCAAATGCACTTCTTTAGTCAATACTCATATCGCCGAAAACAATGTCACTGTCACCAGGGTTTAATTTGCACAGCACTTAAATATTGGACTCTGTGCATCAATGCACTCTTCTTCAAATACTGTAGGTAAACACATTTTCTCCCTATTTAAGGCTGAAGCACTCAGTGCGCATTTAGTTCAAGCCGAATCCTCCCTTTTGAATACCTTGATAGGTCCACTGGAGGGCAAAATTAATACTTAATTGAATCTCACAGTCATCAAAATAATCAATACTTTTTTATTATTTATTCTTTACAGTCTGTTGACTGTTTCAAACCTCAGAGGAAATGGAGTGGGGGTGAGGATTCATGGCTTTGAAACACTGTCATTTAACAAGGTAATTTTCAGTGGGACATTAGGGGTTGTGAAACATATAATAAAACAAAAATGGTGGCTGATAATAGGAAGAAAGAAAAGAATTATATTTCTGCCATCTAACAAAACAGGATAAATAAAAAAGAAGAAGCAAGTGCGGGGAGAGAGAAAGGAGGGGAGGAGGGAGGGAGAGAGACTGGCTTTTGAAGGGTTTTATCATATCAAGAGCAGAGCTGAGCTTTCATAATGCTGACATTTCTCATCCTGACAATCCTAAACAAGTGGAAAGGATGAGATCGGAGATATCATCTTTCATCACATTCCCCAGCTTAAGAACCAACATGACAGCTTCTCTCCCCTTTACACTGTTAATTACTAAATAAAATACTACTCTCTGTCAGCATTAGATTATTGCAGATAGGAACCACTAACATTACTCCATTGTTGTTGATGTTGTTATTGTTTTTTTTTTAACAAAATCCATTGATACCTACCTTGAGCTTTCCAGAAAATAAACTGAACTGCTGTCAACACAATTGAAATGTAATGAATTAAATCGGTGATGCAAATTCACATTATTTTGAGATGAAATTGCCAGTATGGATTTATTAGTATGTCTTTGGCAGGCATTTTTTTTCATACATTTGAAGTGTGCAGAACCAGACATTCGTGAATTTTTTTCTTTTCTTCTCCTATTTGCAGTTACAGGTACTCACCCCCAAACCCATATGCCCAGCCTTCAGCAGTGACAAAAAGTACATTGGCATGGCTAAGGCCATTGGGAAAATTTTGCCTGCTTCTGGACTTGTCAGATCTGACCATAGTAATATATGCCTTGTTTTCCTCTCATTTGGACTGCTGTAATGAACGCTGCATGAGAAACCACCACTGGTTCACAATAGTTTGGCCAGGCTATTTGTTAGGGCCAATCCTAGAGAACACTCCCTTGTTATAACCACGTTTCAAGGTATAATGCAAAGTAGCAGCCATGCTCTACAATAGTGGTTCTCAACCACTGTTGTAGGTCCCCAGGTGTTTTGGCCTACAATTCCCAGAAATAATAAATAATAATAATAAACTTTATTTTTATAACCCACCCCATCTCCCCGAAGGGACTCGGGGAAGCTCACAACAAGGACAAGCCCGAAACAACAACGCAACATATTTGATAAAAATGTAAAACATTTCAACGATACACAAAATAAAATAATGGACAATACATTAATATCCAAGCAGATAAAATCAGAGTAATTAAAAGCAAACCAGCGTGGACAGGTTTCATAAAGTGCTATATAATGGAAATGAGTAACAGAGATAAAATGCCATACGCTTTTAAAACATAAAGAAGTATTCTGAAGACAGCTCAAACCAGTTTACCAGCTGTTAGGATTTTTGGGAGTTGAAGTCCAAAACGTGTGGCGACCTACAGGCTGAGAACCATTGCTCTACAATGCACAATTTGGCTTGAAAACAGGCTATGTGAAACCCAAAGTTCTTGCCTGATCAGGTTTTGAGATCTTCAGGGCACACTCTTCTCTCATTGCCACTACCAATGCAGGCACAAACAATGAGAACACAAGAAATCTCTTCTCCACAAATGTTTCCAAGTTCTGGAACTTCCTACCAAGTGAATCCAGGCTATCTCCTCTGTTGTCTTTTTTTTATCTGGTTAGGTAATGTTTGCTTTATTTTGTCAATTTTTTAATTCTGATTTCTGTTTATGTTTTAATGTATTTCTTTTATATTTGTTAGTTGCCTTTTTGATAAAAAGGGAAGTAAGTACATAAATAAATAAATAACTTTATTTATAATCCACCCTATCTTCCCTCTGGTGGCACAGTGTGTTAAAGCGCTGTGCTGCTGAACTTGAGGACCAAAAGGTCTCAGGTTCAAATCCCGGGAGCGGAATGAGTGCCCGCTGTTAGCCCCAGCTCCTGCCAACCTAGCAGTTCGAAAACATGCAAATGTGAGTAGATCAATAGGTACCGCTCTGGCGGGAAGGTAACGGCGCTCCATGCAGTCATGCTGGCCACATGACCTTGGAGATGTCTATGGACAACGCCGGCTCTTCAGCTTAGAAATGGAGATGAGCACCAACCCCCAGAGTCGAACATGACTGGACTTAACGTCAGGGGAAAACCTTTACCTTTTTACTATCTTCCCTAAGGGACTCAGCGTGGTTTCCAGGCAAGAATGGGAAATATTCAATGCCATAAGAATAATGTGAACAAGCCAGATCAAACAGTACATAAAACAACTTCAATAAAAACTTGTAATAACAAAACCAAAAAATGAAAAAGTTATGAAATAAACATATTAAATAAACATTTAAACCATAATAAGATTTAAACAGCTAAAATACATTGAAATTATAGAAGCCTGCAGAGCCAGTGTGGGTTACTAACTTCCAAGTGAGGCTGTATCTTAAGATGATCTAGTTCTTCTCCTCTCCATAAACTAAAGTGCATAAGTGCATTTTTAAATGTTTTTTAAAGAAGAGGAGGGAAGGGGTCATTTTTATATCTTTGGGGAGTGCCAGAGGTGGGGGGTTATCACAGAAAAGTCCCCCTCTCTCATTCCCACCAATTGTGCTTAAGACGGGGTGGGACTGAGAGCAGGGCCTCCTTTCCTGACTGCAGTGCCTGAGGTGGTTTATAAAGGAAGATGCTGTTTGTTAGATAGTCTGGGCCTGGACTATTTAGGGCTTTATCTAAATCTAATCTAATCTAAATCTAATCTATCTATATCCATAATAAAAGTGAAAACCCGTATGTGTGTATGTGGCAGGGGTGTCCGCTCACACAGACAGTCTCCGGCCTCCACAAACAGGCTACAGTTCTTGGTGCTGAGGAGCAACCAAGTCACTCTTTTCTACTGACATTGCGGTTACAGCGAGCGCCATGAACATGCAGCCCAACCCCTGCCAATGTCCTTCCCAAAGACTACGGCCCACCACCCAAGGAATGCTTTCATTTGGGGACAATTTCATCCTAGATTTTGCTTTTTCTTCCACCACAGGCAGGCATCCCAGGGTTCTCCATTGGTGTGGAATTTGCATGACCCCACCTATTGCCCTTCCCTTTCAAATCTGTCTGCATAACAAACAGAGCAGAACTGAGCTGCAACTAAACTTACTGGAGGAGTTTAGGGATTGACTCCACATGGTGGAAGTTGTAGTTCACCCTGCATCAAGTCAGACCACTGTGACTCCTACTGGGGAATGTAGAGTTGTTGTAGTTCACCTACACCCAGAAAGCTATGAACCCAAACAATGATGGGTCTGGACCAAACTTGCCATGCATACCTGATAAGCCCAGATTTGAATACTGGGGGGTTTCTGAGGGGAATTGACCTGATCATTTGGGAGGAGTAGATACTGGGATTTATAGTTCACCCGCAATGAATGACCAGGACCAAAATTGATACACAGAGTCCCCATAACCAAAAGAGCATATTGGACAAGTTTGGGGGACAGGGACTTACAGTTCACCTGCATCTAGAGAAACACTGACCCCCACCGACAATGGACTGGGACCAAACTTTGCACAGAGAAGCCTCATGACCAACTGAACATACTGCAGCTGTTTATAGGAAGGGGCCTTTATTTTGGGAGTTGTAGTTCACCTGCATCCAAAGACCACTAAACCCAGCCGACAACGGATCTGGACCAAATTCCGCACACGGAGTGAACATTGCCTGCTGTGGATACTGACAGATGTTTCGGGGCAATTGCCCCAGGACTCTAGGAGTTGTAGTCGTTCACCCCCATTCAGAGAGCACTGCAGCCGGGCGACGACCAGGCGATGACCAGCCAATGACAGATCTGGACCACACTTGGCACATAGGCCCAAAATGGCCAACTTTGAATACTGCCAGGGCTTGGGGAGGATTGACCCATAGTTCTGGGAATAGTAGTTCACCCATTCCAAACAAAATATATAACAGTGAAAGACAAATAATACCATTCTCAAATAACCCGGGCACCGCCGGGTTCCCAAGCTAGTAGATAATAAACGACAATTTGTATTTAGCCCGGAAGCAGACTGGCAGTCAGTGGAACTGCCGTAACATGGGAGTTGTCCACTCCCTGTACGGTGCTCTAGTTAATAACCAGGCTGCCGATCTCTGAACCAAGGAAGGAAGGAAGGAAGGAAGGAAGGAAGGAAGGAAGGAAGGAAGGAAGGAAGGAAGGAGCAAAAAGAAAGGCAAGCAGAGCATCTAAACTTGGGTCCTAGCCTTATTGTCTCCTGCCTCTTGCAGCTGGTCTAGCAATGGCTATGACATGCTAGTTAACTCTGACTTTTGGACTGAGAACTGAAAAAAACCAGCATATTTTAGACAACCTCTCTCCTGAAACATTCCTTCTACCTTGAACAGATAGATGGGAAATTTCAAAATCCTTCAACCAAGAAATGAGATCAAACATATCATTCTTACAAACAGTAAAAAGTGGAAGTGCTAAACCATTTTTTCTGCAAATTGTACGTGCACGTAGAAAACTAACAAGTTAGGGTAAAAATTAGACTAAAACCATTTTTTCCAGCTTTTAATCCTCTGTGTACAGAGAATATTTTTGGACAGGGAACCATGTGTGTATCTCCATCCAATCCAAAGTGGCATAATCCATATCCCATATGATTAACTGTTTGTGGGCAACTGTAACGTTAATTGCTTGATTATATACTGTCATTTTTATCTACCTTTTTGTGATTTTCCAGTGCTGAATTACAAACATAGGAAAAATGTAATATATCCCCAGACTGATGCAAGATATGCACCTTATGCATACTTTTGATAGCTCAGGGTAACAAGCATGCCCAATTCAATTTTAGAACCATTCCTCCTGCTTGGAATGCTGAAAGGAAAAAAAATCAGGTATATTGAGAGGAACACATTAAATTAACTGGGGTGAAGAAAGCTAAGACTACAATCTCACCATACCACTAGATGATGAAACTTTGGCAGTCCGAATATCAGAGTACAACTCCTGAGCAGCTCCAGCCAGCATGGACAATTGTTAAAAATTGAGGGAGTTGTAGAACACAATCTTCTGACCGGCTCAGGTTCCCCACTCATGCTATACACACATATCTGGGTGGATTCCTCAACCGATAGGCATAGGTTAGTACTGTATGATGACTGTGCATAACAATTATACTCAAGAGTTTAAAAATACAACTCACACATTACTGCATCTCTGTATTTTCTTTCTATAAAACCAGATCTATTGTCTATTGAACATATTTATTTACTTAAGTAAAGGTAAAGGTTTCCCCTGACGTTAAGTCCAGTCATGTCTGACTCTGGGGGTTGGTGCTCATCTCCATTTCTAAGCCGAAGAGCCGGCGTTGTCCATAGACACCTCCAAGGTCATGTGGCCGGCATGACTGCATGGAGCGCCGTTACCTTCCCGCCGGAGCGGTACCTATTGATCTACTCACATTTGCATGTTTTCGAACTGCTAGGTTGGCAGGAGCTGGAGCTAACAGCAGGCGCTCAAGCCGCTCCCGGGATTTGAATCTGGGACCTTTCGGTCTGCAAGTTCAGCAGCTCAGCGCTTTAATGCACTTTGCCACCGGGGCTCCTATTTATTTACTTAGGATATATATAAATATCACTCTAACTGGTGTAGCCAAGTACCATCATATCATGATAACACTTATTTACTGTAAATCCAGAACACTTTTTTATATTTATTTACTTAGGATATATAAAAAGTATTCTGGATTTACAGTAAGTAAGTGTTATCATGATATGATGGTACTTGGCTGCACCAGTCAGAGTAATATTTATAATTACACAATTATTGTCTCACAGCTCATTAATATAAGTCAAATTATCTTAATACTTATCTCTGAGTCTCAAGGGCTGGGCAGCAATGCAGAGTGCATTGAAATAAATAAAGTTGCCATTGGGTGCATTTACACTGAAGAATTAATGCAGTTTATCACCACTTTAACTGCACGGCTCAATGCTATGGGATCATAGAAGTTGTAGCTTTACAAGGTTTTAAACTTTTTTTCTGCCAAATAGTGTTGGTACCTCACTGAAATACAATAGGTAAAGGTAAAGGTTTTCCCCTGACGTTAAGTCCAGTCATGACCGACTCTGGGGGTTGGTGCTCATCTCAATTTCTAAGCCGAAGAGCCGGCGTTGTCCATAGACACCTCCAAGGTCATGTGGCCGGCATGACTGCATGGAGCGCCGTTACCTTCCCGCCGGAGCTGTACCTATTGATCTACTCACATTGGCATGTTTTTGAACTGCTAGGTTGGCAGAAGCTGGAGCTAACAGCGGGCGCTCATTCCGCTCCTGGGATTTGAACCTGGGACCTTTCGGTCTGCAACTTCAGCAGGTCAGCGCTTTAACACACTGTGCCACCACCACAATAGTATACAATATATTATATATGTTTGTCTGAAGACTAAGATCTTGCCAGAGAGGACGTCTTCTGTGTCCCCCTAACAGTGGAGTGGAATTATGTAGGAAAATACAAGAGACTGTCTTTTCAGCTGTGGCAATCCACTTCTAGAATACCCTTCCCTTGAAGGCCTGATTAGCACTAATATTAGTTTATTTTCAACACCAGAGGTCTTTTCACATGTCCCTAGCCTGGGCTGTGGTGCAGGCTGGTGAGCAGCCAGCTGCAACAAATCACTCTGACCAAGAGGTCATGAGTTCGAGGCCAGCTCAGAGCCTGCGTTTGTCTCTATCTTTGTTCTATGTTAAGGCATTGAATGTTTGCCTTATATGTGTAATGTGAGAAGGGCGGAATATAAATACTATTAATAAATAAATAAATAGCCCTTGTGCCATTTTGCCAGCAGTCACTGGCAAAACAGCAAGCATGTGGGGCACCTCATGGCAGCCCGCACACCCTCCCTCCTTCCCCCACCAGACGGGTACAACGGGAAAAGGTGCGTTGGCACCCTGTCCCCATTAGATGTATTTATTTATTTATTTGTTTGTTTATTTCCAACATTTATATACAGCCTTCCTCCCGTAGGGGGGACAAAGCGGGTTACAGCATACTATGTAAACCAGGGGTCCCCAAACTTTTTAAACAGAGGGCCAGTTCACGATCCTTCAGACTGTTGGAGGGCCAGACTATAGTTGGCTACCGAGCAATAATAATAATAATAATAATAATAATAATAATAATAATAATAATAAAAAGAGGGTTGGAAGAGACCCCTTGGGCCTTTTAGTCCAACCCTCTTCTGCCTTTCTGCACCAAAAGGCACAAGCAAAGCACCTCTGACAGATGGCCACCCAGCCTCAATGTTAATAATAATAATAATAATAATAATAATAATAATAATAATAATAATAATAATAAGGGTTGGAAGAGACCCCTTGGGTCATTTAGCCCAACCCCCTTCTGCCCTTGTGCTGTGGGGGCCGGATAAATGGCTTCGATGGGCCGCATCCGGCCCCTGGGCCTTAGTTTGGGGACCCCTGATGTAAACAATGAGCATAGAGTGTTAAAATGGTCAACCCATAGCATTTAAAACATCCCAAGTAAAAACAAATTAAAACATCGCAAGTAAAACAGTTAAAATCACACAATCCGAAAGTGGATGAGGGAAAGGGTGGCAACTCGTGTTGCCCTTTCCCCCATCACATAGGAGAAAGGGCTGAAAAACACTTATCTCTCTGCCCCATTTACCCTCACTTGGACGATAAATGGGGCAGGGCCTGCCAAGTATCATGGGATGATGCTTGGCAAGCTCTGTCCCCAAAGTGCCGCAAAGGAGCAATTTGTACCTGTGTGATGAAGTGGCAAGTCAAGGCATGGCTTTTTACATGAGTATTTTAGCTGTTCAAAACTCTTTCTGGAGAAATAACATTCTTCTTAAGTAGGGAGGAAAATGCTAGCGCCAATATAGGATTTCCTCCCAAAGTATTTGAAACATTCAATGGGCAACCCAGTCATGGTTACTCAAGCTTCCCAGTGTGTCAATGCAATAATAAAACCATATTTCAACAATATGCAAAGAGAAATACTCCACCATGGGGATCTTCTGTCCCCCATAACAAAGGGGAAAGCAGAGATGTTTTCTGCTGCCCTGGAAACTAGGACTTGGAGCAATGGGTTCAAATTACAGGAAAGGAGATTCCATCTGAACATTAGGAAGAATTTCCTAGCCGTACGAGATATTCAACAGTGGAACTCACTGCCGTGGAGTGTGGTGGAGGCTCCTTTTTGGAGGCTTTCAAACAGAAACTGGATGGCCCTCTGTTGGGGTATTTTGATTGTACTTTTTCTCCATGGCAGGCGGTTGGACTGGATGGCCACCGTGGTCTCTTCCACCTTTATAATTCTATTATTCTATCCTCAGAAGTGAATTTTGTTAATCTTGCAAATTGCATTAGTGAATGTATATGGTCTGATAGGGGGATAAAAAAAGGGGAGAATGATGCAGACAGAGACTGGAATTAACTGTAGCTAATTTTGAGGCAGGGACTAGTGTACACTCAGTATGCAACACTAGAATCTGTAGTCTTGGTAATAACTGAGGTTGAAAGGTGAAGGATACACAAATTCAGAATATTTACTAGGTTGTAATGGGATAAAACAGAAATCATGTGCCATCTGGAATAATGGAAGGGAGCCAAACTATATACACAGAGCAGCGTGAGGGTTGGTTACACAGATTAATTAAAACTGCACAGTTTACACTAAAGCAGGTCAAATATTCAACCTGGACCGTACAAAAAAAATAAGCCAACTCAGTTATTACAGAAATTGCACGAATTCACGGGAACATATCGAGTTTGGTTTGGAAGGTTGGGAACGGTATCAAAACTGGAAATTGGTTTTCATCAGACGAGAACAACATAAACCTTTACTTTGTTAAAAAAAATCAGCACAGTTGATACATGATAATTGTAATTTGTATTTTAATTGAGCATCAACAGAAGCTAGCCACTAAAAAGTAGAAAGTGAAAGAAGCCAATTTCATGATTAAGCACATAAATAAGAAAACAAATCCCCACCATTTAACCGACTGCCCTAAGTTATTGTTCACACTTCTTTCTTTCCTCAGCAAAACTCTGGAGGAAGTTGTCTCTTCATTCACTCCTCATGGCACCTGATGACTTTTATCCTGGTGTTTCTCTGGAGGTGATATAACAGAACTGCTGATGTTTGGGTTTTCTTTTTTTAAAAGTCTCCTCGGCCAATCTCTATCAATCAGCCCATTCTCCTTCTGTAACATCTGATGCCAGAATTTGGTGACACCAACATTTTTCTTTTTCCAAGCATCTCCCTTTATGGTTCTGTTGAGGGATTTATTTCATCATAGTCTCATGACTGGATTAAAACTTGTCTGTAACTGTTCGAAGAAACGCATTCCTAATTTTGTTCTCCCAATCTCTAGAAATGGGTTCTCCCTAGAAAATGTGGATTTGTTCTTATATTTGTTGCACATGCACATGCAAATTCTCTTGATGTCAAGCCAATAAGTAACAACTCTGAGGTTGACTGTAAGAAATAAACATCAGGAACGTCAGACATTCCATAAAGCATTGCTCCATCTAAAGAAGGCCATTGCAGACAATTCTGCTTTCAGAAATGCAGAGCAGAGAAGCTTGAGTCCTCTGAGGAACTGATCTACTGGTTTCCCAAGTTTCCAAGTTCCTCTGTAAATCATTGTCTGATAGGTCAACACATATGCAGAAACCCTACATTAAAAACAATGGAAGGCTTGAGGACAGAATTAGAAATCTTTCCAGACTTGTCTGCTCAGAACAGTCATTAGGGTCTAACATGAGGTATCAGCTATTCTTCAACTCAAGTTGCAAATCAAGATGTCTGCACCTGTTTAGATCCGTCTAGGGCAGGGGTCCTCAAACTTTTTAAGTGGAGGGCCGATTCACAGTCCCTCAGACTGTTGGGGGGGGGGCGGACTATGATGAAATAGTCCAAAATTAGGATTGTTGTTGTTGTTGTTGTTGTTGTTTTTGTGTGCCTTCAAGTCGTTTCAGACTTAGGTCAATCCTAAGTCTAAAGTTTAGGACAGAGGCCAGGTCATCCAGCCCTGATCTAGACAATCTCATAAGACCATAGGTAAGCAAAGAGACTTCCAAAGACCATCTAGATAGTCTCATAAGACCATAGATAAGGAAAGTGACCTCCAAAAGCCATCTAGATGGTCTCATAAGACCATAGATAAGGAAAGTGACCTCCAAAAACCATCTAGATGGTCTCATAAGACCATAGACAAGGAAAGTGACTTCCAAAAGCCATCTAGATGGTCTCATAAGACCATAGACAAGGAAAGTGACCTCCAAAAGCCATCTAGATGGTCTCATAAGACCATAGACAAAGAAAGTGACTTCCAAAAGCCATCTAGATGGTTTCATAAGACCATAGATAAGGAAAGGGATCCTGAAAGACCATCTAGATGGTCTCATAGGACCATAGGTAAGGAAAGTAACCTCCAAAAGCCATCTAGATGGTCTCATAAGACCATAGCTAAGCAAAGAGATCCTCAAAGACCATCTAGATGGTTTCATAAGACCATAGGTAACTAAAGGCACCCTCAAAGGCCATCTAGACGGTTTCATATGACCATAAGTAATGAAAGTGACCTCCAAAAACCATCTAGATCAGGGGTCCTCAAACTTTTGAAGCAGAGGGCCGGTCCACAATCCTTCAGACTGTTGAGGGGCCGAATTATCATTTGAAAAAAAAATACAAACAAATTCCTATGCACACTGCACATGTCTTATTTGTAGTGCAAAACAGCAACAACAACAATGAAAGAACAATACAATATTTTAAAATGAAAGCAATTTTAACCAACATAAACCTTTCAGGATTTCAATGGAAAGTGTGGGCCTGCTTCTGGCCAATGAGATAGCCAAGTTAATTAGGATTGTTGTTGTTGTGTGCCTTCAAATCATTTCAGACTAAGTCTAAAATTAATTATTTATTTACTGCATTTATTTACTACATTTATATCCCACCCTCTCTCACCCCGAAGGGGACTCAGAGCAGCTGTATGTACATACAATGTATGATATTATTAGCATAGCACAAAATTAGCATTATATATTACTATATTGAACTACACCACTATACTGTAATATTATATGTAATATATAACATATAATTAATATTATTATATGGTATTACTAGTATTGGGAGCTCTGGCGTGGACTGGTCCATGAGGTCACGAAGAGTCGGAGATGACTAAACGACTGAGCAGCAGCAGCATTAGTATTATATTGTATAACATAATATTAATATCAATATTATATGTATATACAATATATTATATTATTAAAACTGATATGAAAATATTATATTATAAAACTGAGGGCGGGGGCCAGGTATCCGGCCCCTGGGCTTTAGTTTGGGGACCCCTGATCTAGATGGTCTCATACAGCCGTAGCTAAGCAAAGAGACCTCGAAAGACCATCTAGACAATCTCATAAAGCCATAAGTAAATAAAGAGACCTCCAAAGACCAGGTAGACTTTGGTCAACCCTACGTCTAAAGTTTAGGACAGGGGCCAGGTAAATGACCTTGGAGGGCCGCATCTAGCCCCCAGGCCTTAGTTTGGGGACCCCTGATCTAGGGTTTTGATTTTTTCTAAAAAAAAAATCAAACTTGAAACTACATTTCTTCTGCTCTTTCTTCTGCCTGTTTCCATCCTGTCTGCTCACTCCCATATCCAAATTTCAACTATTGTTGCTTCCTATCGTTGCTGATGTGCTTTCTCTTCCCATATACCAAGTCAAGCCTTAGTAGACCATATGCAGTACCTCTTGAGACCAACTGGGTCACTGAGAAGGTTACATTCAATGACAGAGAGTAGCATTGTATTTTTTCAAAATTGCAAAGCTAAAACACAAAACTATAAAACAATACACTGCATGTTCTGAGATGTTCATGCCAATGAAGCTCAGAGGCAGCATTGCACAATTTTGTAAAGCTGATAAATATCATGCAGGGAAATCAAAACATATATTTTATTGTTGCATTTCACTAGTAGCACATCAACAAAAGCTTTCAGGACACTATTGTCTTTTTAACACTACTTTGACAACATGGACTAACACCAAATTTCTTACACTTGGTAGGCCTTGTCTCTTATCTTTCTGATGAGATACTACTACCAGCATAGGTTCACAGATACAATCCAAAATCATTTCTGCAGAAAACCTTCTCTTACATGTGCTTTCCTCCTCCTCTTTATTATCACCCTTAAAAGAGATCTTCAAAGATATTGGAAACAGAACTTAAATATGTCATCCCCAATATTTTACTGCTTTCTGGTGTCAGTTGCTGTGACTTGTTTCAGTAATATTATCTTTTCTCTGAGGAATTAATACTTACTGTAATCATTTCCCACTTTGATTATTTCATTAAACAATCTTCAGTGCCTTCCAAAAATTGCCAGTTTCTAACCACAAAAGGATTTCTAACTCTACTGCCAAGCTAATTCTGCTTACAACAAAAGAACTGTATCATTGTTGCTTCTTATTTATTTATTTACAGTATTTATATTCCTCCCTTCTCACCCCGAAGGGGACTCGGGGCAGATCACATTGTACACATATGAGGCAAACATTCAATGCCATATAACATAGAACAGAGACAGAGACAGACGCAGAGGCAATTTAAACCTTCTCCAGCTTCCAGCTTCCTGAGGGTATGCTTGATTCTGGCCACAGGGGGAGCAGCTGCTTCATCATCCACTGTGACGGCAACTTCTTCATTCCAACGGCAGCTGGATGATTTTTATGGTGTCGTAAATTAGCCTCCCCACATATAAGTGGTACCTAAATTTCCTACTTGATAGATGCAACTATCTTTTGGGTTGCTTAGGTCAACTACAAGCAGGGGCTATATTTTATTTTTAATTGTTGGGTGCTCACCCCAACACGGGCTGGCCTCGAACTCATGACCTCTTGGTCAGAGTGATTTATTGCAGCTGGCTGCTAACCAGCCTGCACCACACTCAATTCCTTGTTGTCATCACCAGCTTTCTGTTTCTTTTGGTTTCCATTTAAAAGCTACTTCTATTTGCTAACAATATATGCCTTCACCTCTCTCTCATTGGACTGGTCACAATCTACCTTTCAATATCACACAAAGGATTCCCATTTACCTTCTCGTTTTGAGGGGTCAATACTAGAAAGACACTAGAAAGACTCCTGACAAAAGCACACTTTTGCTGATATTTGAGTAGTAGTGTAACTGGAGTCCCATTACAATTCTATTATTTTCAGATATGTACATAAATAAACTATATTCTTATTTCCGTATTTTTAAATGTTATATGATGAGATTCCACCTGAACATTAGGAAGAACTTCCTAACTGTGAGAGCTATTCAGCAGTGGAACTCTCTGCCCTGGAGTGTGGTGTAGGCGGTTTCTTATGGGGCTTTTAAGCAGAGGCTGGATGGCCATCTGTCAGGGTTCTTTGAATGCAATTTTCCTGCTTCTTGGCAGCGGGTTGGACTGGATGGCCCATGAGGTCTCTTCCAACTCTGTGATTCTATGAGATGTCCTTGTTCTGAAATTTTCGGTAATTGTTGACTTCCATTAGTCACATCCAAATTTCAAATGCCTAATATCCATTGCACTTAGGAAAAGACGAGTTTCCCTCCCCATTTTTGGTCCTACATTTTTACAAGAACACTTGAATAGAAAGTGTCTTTCTCGGCAACATTCCCTTTCTAATCTGAAGTAATACTGTGGACATAAACATGTTTCATAATTCCAAAATATTAATTATTGGATTTCATCCTCTGCTAAAATGCAATAGTTCACTCAGAGTTCTATACAACTTCACCAAGCCATCTGCTGGTAGCCCACATATTGGTTGATTGTATGCATGTCTCTCCTTTTTAGAACAAAGACACACAATACTGGGTTTCAACTAATACCATATCTATGATAAGATAATACATTTCAGTACAATGAACTAAGGCTGTAACTTCTCCTAAGACTAGGTTTAATGTGGGAAGTCCCCCCCCCCATAATGGGTGATCTCTTAATCCCATTGCTAACAAAGGGAACAAAGGAAAGGCTTCCAGGGGAAATGGGAGCCTCGTAAGTTCCCGATTTATATCAATGGGCTGAAAATATCAGGGTTTTTTGGAGGTGGAACGAAAATGCCCATTTGGCAGCATGCTCATTTTTGGGAGCCACAAGGAAATGGATATGGGGGCTTCCGATATCCAGTAAGAAGAAACAGATAGGGATTCACCCGAAATGCACAAGCCTACTGCCAAGGTGGCTCAGGACACACTTGTCTGGCTGCAAATGCAGCTTGGAACCAGCATTTTTCATGCCAGTTCCAAGTTGCAGTATGTGCCTAGGTAGAAGGGCCCTAAGAATATAGTATCACCTGAAGATGCTTCTCTCAGTTGGTTCACAACCCCATGAATTTCATAGGAATGTCTTAGGTAAGGAATACTAAGAGGTGATTTTGCCAATTTCTTGCCCTGAAACATAATCTAGAGCAGGGGTCCTCAAACTTTTAAAGCAGAGGGCCGGTCCACAATCCTTCAGACTGTGGAGGGGCCGAATGATCATTTGAAAAAAAAAATGAACAAATTCCTGTGCACACTGCACATGTCTTATTTGTAGTGCAAAACAACAACAACAATGAAAGAACAATACAATTTTTAAAAATCAAAACAATTGTAACCAACATAAACCTATCAGGATTTCAATGGGAAGTGTGGGCGTGCTTCTGGCCAATGAGATAGTCAAGTTAAATAGGATTGTGGTTGTTGTGCCTTCAAGTCATTTCAGACTTTGGGCGAGCCTAAGTCTAAAATTATTTATTTATTCATTTACTACATTTATTTATTACATTTATATCCTGCCCTTCTTACCCCGAAGGGGACTCAGAGCAGCTGTATGTACATACAATATATTATATTATTAGCATAGCACAATATTAGCAATATATATTACTATATTGAACTATACCACTATACTGTAATATTATATGTAATATATAACGTATAATTAATATTATTATATGGTTTTATTATTAGTATTGTATAACATATTATTATTGATATTATATGTATATACAATATATTATATTATTAAAAATGATATAAAAATATTATGTTATAAAACTGAGGGCAGGGGCCAGGTAAATGACCTTGGAGGGCCACATCCGGCCCCCGGGCCTTAGTTTGGGGACCCCTGGTCTAGAGCACCTTGTACTCCTTGCTAATCAATCAACTAAGTACTAACCAGGGCTGACCATCCTTAACATTTCTAGAATTGAAAGAATCCGGTGCCTTAAGAAATGAGCACAAAGGAGAAAAAAATAAATATAAACTGTTGGGATTTTTTTTTAAAAAAAATTACAAAACCTGCAATGTTTCACGTTATCATTGGCTTTGGAAGAAAAAAATAATGGTAAGAAAGAACTCTTCCTCTTTACTATGTAAATTGTATTCAAATTCATAGGAGCCTCTGATGGCCTAGGGGACAAAAGCCTAGTTACTTGAAGGTTGGGTTGCTGACCTGAAAGCTGCCAGGTTCGAATCCCACCCGGGGAGAGTGCGGATGAGCTCCCTCTATTAGCTCCAGCTCCATGTGGGGACATGAGAGAAGCCTCCCACAAGGATGGTAAAAACATCAAAACATCCAGGCGTCCCCTGGGCAACGTCTTTGTAGATGGCCAATTCTCTCACTCCAGAAGCAACTCCGGTTGCTCCTGACACACACACAAAAAAATTTAAATTCATTCATTAGATCTGAGATTTCTTTCTGCCAATAGAAGAAGCAACCACTGCAGGACAAAAATGCATTCCATTCAGAAAGGAAACTCTTGAATTCAGCACAGCTATTGAAAGAATTATCCCTTGAAGAAGGTCATTTTGTTAAAGACTGAGAATTAGACTTTTAGTTTCATGTGTTAATGCTATGTTTCCTTCTATTTTGAAGAGTCCCTTATATTTATACAGATCCTGCCATGTGGAAGTGTTTGGTGTTTTGTTTTGTTTTTTTACACTGGCAACCATGCTTTTGTGACAATGTTATGATATAGTTGCTATTTTCATTAAGAAAAAAAATGCTCTGGAACCCTTCTCCTATTTTTCTTAAGGTCAAATCATTTTATGTGTTAGAGAATTATCCTTAGATACCCTTCTGGTCTGAAGAAAAGGGACACAGATCTCTTGATGCTGAAAATCATCATCCTTTAACTAACCAGGCTGGGTAGAGATAATGAGAACTGCAATAAAATCAGGAAGGTATTGCATGTAATAGTTTATCACTATAAACCAACACATTATACACAGCACATTACTGTAGACTACTGTGACATGAGAAATATTGATCATTTTGGAGGTAATAACCTGTTCAATATTTACATTCTACATGGGAGTATTTTATTGGACAAGCAGAAATAGCAGGAACGAAAAGTTTGAATTTTCCAAGTTTGGTTCCTGTTTTCCGTTCGTAGTTTTTAAGGATGCTTATATATTGTGGCAAATAAGTTTTACTTTGTTTTCAGAAAAAGGGAAAACAATTAACTCAAACAATAAAAAGGGAGGGAAAAGAGGGGGGAGATGGAGAAAGATGCTCATATTTTAATGGGGAAATAAATTGGTATTCTAATCAAAACAAACATATGCAGTTCCCATTAGTATTTTCCCCCACATTACTGTTCATATTTGCAAAAAATAGCAAATTGCAGACATGATTTAGCTTTGCCACTGAAGTTTAACTACTAGCACCACATTCTCCTTGGGAGACATAAAACAGACAATTCCTTTCATTTTCTTGAAATAATAAGTCCATCCTGCCATGGTATTTCATTTGATTTGATAATTTCACAAGACTTCAGATTTTAATTTTACATAAACAACTGGTCATCTGCCCATTCTTATTCGGAAAGCAGGATCTGGCTCAAGTCTCAGCATCTCATTTGTACAGGGTAAAGAAAAGTAATTGGTTCTGATCTTTTTGCCACTAAAGCAAGAAGCCAGATTGCACTTAATGGCATTGTACTGGCTTTTGGTTTCTTTGCTACAGGTTTCTATCAATGTTCATAAAAAGCAGCATCATACATACATACATTTGAGCATCTCATTCACAACTGGCCATACAAACATAAAACCCGCACTGTACACAGAGTCACTTTTCATTCAAATGGGCTTTAGCACAGCTGGTAAATCACCAGCAGTAATAAGATCTACCAACCAAAAGATGGTCTGTTCGAAGCCCGGTTGGGGTGAGCACCTGACTGTCAAGCCCAGCTCACTGTTTACCTAAGCAGTTTGAAAACAGCTTAGATCTGTAAGAAGCAGGGGAGGTATTTTACGACACCATAAAAAAGGAAAGACCAGAAATGTGGGTGACCCAAAGGAAAGAGGAAATACTGATGGCTCTTAGTCATAGAGAATGGAGCAACAGCACCCCTCTGTGGCTGAATCTGAGCACAACCTCCTAGGTACCGAGCTGGACTTCAACACAACATACCTCCTTTCTGTCTGTTCTGTCCTGTCTGTCCAAACGTGATTGAATATTTGCTGTGTATGTGTACTGTGATCCACCCTGAGTCTCCTTGGGAATATAGGGTGGAATATAAATAAAGTGGTATTATTATTATTATTATTATTATTATTATTATTATTATTATTATGACACAGCAAACAAGGTAGATATGCTGGATTTTGTATCACAAAATCACAAGTCGAACATTCCCAAGTGTCTAGGACTGTGTGATGTATTTTCGGATGATGCGTGCAGATCCCAGTAGGGTGGCCTTTTGCAGTTGGCAGATCATAATTTTGTCAATATCTATTGTTTCCAAATGCTGGCTGAGATCTTTTGGCATGGCACCCAATGTGCCGATCACCACCAGGACCACCTGCACTGGTTTCTGCCACAGTCTTTGAAGTTCAATCTTGAGGTCCTGATAGCGGCTGAGTTTTTCCTGTTGTTTTTCGTCAATGCGACTGTCACCTGGGATGGTGACATCAATGATCCAAACCTTTTTCTTTTCCACAACTGTGATGTCTGGTGTGTTGTGTTCCAGAACTTTGTCAGTCTGGATTCGGAAGTCCCACAGTATCTTTGTGTGCTCATTTTCCAATACTTTTGCAGGTTTGAGATCCCACCAGTTCTTTGCTGCTGGGAGGTGGTACTTGAGGCATAAGTTCCAATGAATCATTTGGGCCACATAGTTGTGCCTCTGTTTGTAGTCTGTCTGTGTGATTTTCTTACAGCAGTTGAGGATATGATCAATGGTTTCGTCAGTTTCCTTGCACAGTCTGCATTTTGCGTCATCAGCTGATTTTTCGATCTTGGCCTTAATTGCATTTGTTCTGATGGCTTGCTCCTGGGCTGCAAGGATCAGGCCTTCTGTCTCCTTCTTCAGGGTCCCATTCGTGAGCCAGAGCCAGGTGTTCTCCTTATCAGCTTTTCCTTCAATTTTGTCAAGGAACTTTCCATGCAGTGCTTTGTTGTGCCAGCTGTCAGCTCTAGTTTGTAGTGCAGGTGCCACCTTGACGTGGTGGGGGGGGGGGGGGGCTTAACTGCTCCAATGATGACTGAGGGCTGTGCTGGCGGTAGTGTTACTACCGGCAGGTCCAACCAAGCTAGAGAGGCCTCAGCTGAGGAGCAGAACTAAGAGCACCTAACCCATTAGCATTATGGAGAATCAAACCCAAACGAAGTCTATACTGGCTCGGCCGTCGCCCAGGATAAAAAGGACTGCGGTGGATGCTGCTGATTCTGGACATCCATCGACAAGTGGGCTACGGAATCATCAAAACCCAAATGAACAGTCACAGAAGCGGCAGGAATTATTATTATCATTATTATTATTATTATTATTATTATTATTATTATTATTATTATTATTATCAGAGAGATGCCAATACACTTCAATCTGCCATTGGCTTAAGCATCCAAAGGGGTGCTAGGTATTGCTCCACTCATTTACATTGTATACAAAATTGGTCCGTCTGTAAAATGGGTTGTGGAAAATGGGTATAATTTCATTCTGAATCTCCCAAACAATTTGCTTTATTCCAGCATAGTTGAGAATTGACTTTGGCAATTGTATCTTTCAATGGTTCTGTTTGTTTACATTGGACATTTAGATGTCAAGTGCTAGCAGATTTCTCAACAAAACAACATCCTATTATCATATTATAAACTGCATTCTTGAACACACCTACCTGAGAGTTAGACCAGTTGATCTGAACAAGGTTTAGCACTCAGGAAGAACTGTTGTTCTGTTAGTTTCTAATTTCTTCTGACATAGCTTTACCTTAGAGTGGAATCATATCAGCTATTAGCAAATATGAAGTGAAAAATAGTTATACTTTGTACTAGATATACCAGGTAGACAGAAGATAAGACAATAATACAGTAAATCAGGGGTCCCCAAACTAAGGCCCGCGGGCCACATGCGGCCCATCGGAGCCATTTATCCGGCCCCCGGGGTGGTGGCTCCCTCCTCTGCCAAGAAAGTGTGGTGTGGAGAAGGAGGAGAAGTTTCTTGTCAACCTCTCCTCATGGGCACTTTTCCGGCCGCTGCCGCCGAGGAAGGGCCTCATGAGGCGAGGAAAAGGTGTGCGGCTTTCCTCCCTCACACCATGGGCAGCTTTCCTGCTGCCACCACTAAGGAAGGGCCGCACGGGGCGAGGAAAAAGCATGCACCTTTCAGCCCTCGCCCCGCGGGCAGCTTTCCTGCTGCTGCCGCCGAGGGAGGCAACGGGAAAGGTGCGCGCGGGGTGAGGGGGGAAAGAAAGGTGCACGCCTTTTCTTCGCCCTGCATGCACCTTTCCCGCTGCCTCCACTGAGAAGAAAGAGCCGCACTGGGCGAGGGAAAGGCATGTGTCTTTCCTCCCTCACCTCGCGGGCAGCTTTCCCGCTGCCGCCGCCGAGGAAAGCAGCGTGAAAGGTGCGCGTGGGGTGAGAGAAGAGAGAAAGGCTCATGCCTTTTCCTCGTCCCACACACACCTTTCCCGCCGCCGCCTCTGACGAAGGCCTGCACGGGGTGAGGGAGGAGGGAAAGGTGCACGCTTTTCCTGCCTCCTTGCTCGCCTTGCATGCTCCTTTTCCGCCTCCTCCCCCACCTGGGATGGAGGAGTCAAAACAACAATGGAGGCATGCCTGTGGCAAAAGGTAGAGACCTCCCGTTTTATCTTGCCACGTAGACTCCCTCCTTTGCAACCCTGTCATGGATTCATTTTTCTTGAAGGCTAGCACTCTTCCAACCCCGAACATTACAGTATTATTATTATTATTATTATTATTATTATTATTGCCATTGTTGGTCAGGGGTGCTTTATGTTTTGGTTCACAAAGGGAGAAAGGGGTTGGACTATATGGCCCAAGGGGTCTCTTCCAACCATGTTTATTATGGTGTTGTTGTTGGTGTTGTTGTTGTTATCGTCATTGGGTGGCTATCTGTCAGCGGTGCTTTGATTATGGTGTGGTGCACAAAAGCAGAAGGGGGTTGGAGTAGATATCCCAAGGGGTCTCTTCCAACCCTCTATTATTTTTATGATGATGATGATAATGATGATTAACATTGAGGCTGTATTTGTTCCCTTTTTGTTTTGTTTTTTACTTCAAAATAAGATATGTGCAGTGTGCATAGGAATTTGTTCATAGTTTTTTAAAAAACTATAATTTGGCCCTCCAATGGTCTGAGGGACCGTGAACTGGCCCCCTGTTAAAAAAGTTTGGGGACCCCTGCAGTAAATGATCATGGTAGTAGTTTTAATTATAGTAGCAGTCATATTTGAGCCCCTGATGGCACAGTGGGTTAAACTGCTGAAGTGCTGAACTTACTGACCAAAGTCAGTAGGCTTAAGCTATCTATATTTGATCAGAAATGTTTTGCAGATGATTTTATGGCACATATGATTTCCCGATTTTCATGGTATAACATCCCATCATGCTTGCATTCCCTGAACCTTGGTAGAGTTGCTCCATCAACTGAATATTTTGGTGAAAGCATTCTCCTTGCTCATCACTCACCATGCCAAGATTTTCAGGAAAGAATTCCAGGTGGGAGTGCAAGAAAGGCATTTTCAGTGACATGTTACAATGTTACAACCCAGTTTCTGGTAAGCGTCAAGCAGATTCTGGACTCCTTTTTCGTATGCTGGAGACCTGTGGTTACCAAGAAAGTTTTCACAAAGCCACTTGAATGTTGTCCAAGACAAAACTGAAGGTAAAGTATCTAGTCTGCAGCGAATAATATATAACTATATCTGTTTACTCAGCATTGCACCATCAGTAATAAGCAATTACGCAATTGAGTTCCTATTGATCATTGGATATTGCACAACAGGGATGCAATCATCTAGACCAGTGGTTCTCAACCTATGGGTCCCCAGGTGTTTTGGTCTTCAACTCTCAGAAATCCTAACAGCTGATAAACTGGTTGGGATTTCTGGAAGTTGTAGGCCAAAACACCTAGGAACCCACAAGTTGAGAACTACTGATCTCCTGGCTGGAGTAAGAAAATATGCTGACATAAGCAAATTACTTAAGCAGGCATATAATTAATTAATTATACGGGATTAATGATAGTCTATACAACATGATACGGCGCTCCATGCAGTCATGCCAGCCACATGACCTTGGAGATGTCTATGGACAACGCTGGCTCTTCTGCTTAGAAATGGAGATGAGCACCAACCCCCAGAGTCGGTCATGACTGGACTTAACATCAGGGGAAACCTTTACCTTTATCCAACATGATATGGTACAAAACCTAAAAGCAGTCATTATTGATATTGGTGCGTAAATGCATTAATTATTTGACTAGCCTCATCGCAAAAGCTACACATGACAGAGAAAAAATAAACACAGATGTGAATTCAGCACAAAAAACTCTATACGAATGGCCTAAAATTATATCTGATGAAAAATACTTCTTGGCTTGTGAAGTGATTGGGTAGGCCTGCCGGAAGAAATGGGTTTTCAACTGCATTTTAAATTCCAAAAGCTCATTTAGCTTATCATTAGACTTATCCCCAACACCTTAAAAACTGGATTTCTAATCATGATACTAGCCAAAACATAGCCATTGTCAGGGAACAATTTTCCATGTGCTACCCACAGAGTTGTATCAATCATGGCAAGACACAATACTTTGAAACTTTGAGCTTTTCTCAGCTCCAGCGAGTTTTCACAGAACTCAGATTCCAATAGATTATGCTTTTGAAGAGAGATGTAGCAGTATTCCAAATTTAGACAGTAAAAGTGTATTTGGCTGTAATCAGATTGATGATATAATTTACTACTTGTTATTCTGCCCCTAGAAAAAGATTTGTGTCTGCTATATATGGCTAACACACCTCAAATAAAAAAGGACTCCTTAGCTTATATGCAGCCATTTGCCCAATTTTCAGTGCCATCCAATATACTATATGTGCTCTTCATTAAAGAACATATTGTAATAGAGAAAAGCAATATCTTTACACCTTTTAGTTCATAATGCAGTCTGTAATGTTTGTTTTAATAAAATTAAAAATATTTCAAATAACTTTGTTAATTCTGTTCCTGTTTTATTCTCTGTGTTGTGAATGCCATTGGCTATGTACAATAAGGTTCTTATGTACGTATTAAATGTGGGTTGAAAATACAATAGAGTCTCACGTCTCCAAGCTAAACGGGCCGGCAGTAGCTTGGATAAGCGAATATCTTGGATAATAAGGAGGGATTAAGGAAAAGCCTATTGAACATCAAATTAGGTTATGATTTTACAAATTAAGCGCCAAAACATCATGTTATACAACAAATTTGACAGAAAAAGTAGTTCAATACACAGTAATCTTATGTTGTAATTACTGTATTTACGAATTTAGCACCAAAATATCATGATATATTGAAAGCATTGACTACAAAAATGGCTTGGATAATCCAGAAGCTTGGATAAGCGAGGCTTGGATAAGTGAGATTCTACTGTATAGGTAAATATGAGTTCACTCTAGAATTCTTTAAAGTGTCCCCTGAAATTGGTTTTGAGTTCAACTTGGTCCAAGTTTTTGTGTGGGGCTGTTTTGGCCACATCTGATACTGTCCTCCATTCAAAAAGTGGAAATACATGTTTTAAAACTGTCATTTGCTTTGCAGCAATTGATAAGAAACTGAAAAGCAAAGAGACTCTTCCATGAATATTTGGTAAATATCCAAAGAGTAGGAATTCTTGATCATCACGAAGGAATGTCAAATTAGATGAACAATTTAAATCAAGGTGACAGGCTATTGAGTATACACAATTACTAATATTGATTATCAGCATTCGCTAGTACAGTTTTCCAGTCTAGGCATTTATCAGTTGCGCGCAGGGAGGTTGAAAAGCCTTTGTGATTGTTGCCACCCTTTATATGTTGATTATTTACCATACACACATACACAGACATTTTGTATTCAGAAACACAATATGTTAAAATAAAAGAGCTACCTATTGTCTGATAATTAAAAAAAAACATTTTAAATGTGTTATGTTATCTGATATTTGAGGGAGGCAGTAAAATCGTATTTTAAATTATTATTATTTTGAATGGTCAAATTTTCCTAACATATTAACATGACTGTATAGATTTTATACTCACTGATTAAGAACTTCATCCCACAAGTGGGGGGAAAGCAAAGAGTACCATCTTGCCTCATTCTCTACTGCCCACATCCTTTCTCCATCTTTCCCCATTTTCTTCCTTTTTTTGTGATTAGAGTCAAGTAATACCCAACTTCTGAAGATGCAGTTTGGGCTCTGTTTCCATGTGCTGTGGAAACAGAGTCTCATAAAGTCTCACCAGAAGTGCCCCTACGTCATGTAATGACCTCTGTTTTACTCAGATTTTAAAATGTGTAGAAACAGGAAAAATTCTACATGTGATGAATTCCTAGGTATGATCATTCATTGTTTTTCCATTTCCATAATTTATATCCATGCAGTAAAAATACTATAATATTGATATCAGTTTCCCAAAGAAAAGGAATATTTTGAACCCTCCTGTCTGCCCAGAATCCAACCCAAAGCCAATGTCTTCCCTGCATAGGAAATGGAAGCCTCTATCATCACCAAACAGCATTGGGTTTCTCATTCTTGCTTCAACTCTGTATCGTGGTTTTCAACCTGTGGGTCCCCAGGTGTTTTGGCCTTCAAATCCCAGAAATCCCCGCCAGTTTACCAGCTGTTAGGATTTCTGGGAATTGAAGGTCAAAACATCTGGGGACCCACAGGTTGAGATCTAGATCTTGCTCTAGATCAACGATAGGAAACCTTTTGTGCTTGGTGTGTCAAAATTCACCAAAAAACCTAGTATGACTTGGGTGGTGTGTCACTTTGAGAAAAAAACCATAATTTCGCACTCTGTATAGTTTAAATAACAAAAATGTATAATTGTAATATATAACTGTATTTAATAAATCAAAAACTATTTACTACCATTACTTCCATGTACAACAATCTATGGTATCTCTTGCAATTTCCACGCTAATTTCTGTCTATTCTAGTTTCAATGTAGTCATGAATAATAAATAATAATATAATATAATAGTAATAATATGATAAAATACTACAATAATAATAGAATAATAGAATGATATAATGATAATCTCTCTATATATAAATGTAATGTGCATAATTCCCATGGAGTAAACAACAAGACCACTGGACCAAATCACACCAAATTTGGCCACAAAAGACATAGTCATCCAATGAATCTGAATGCGGCAGCGTGTCAGCAAAAATGGCTAGGCGTGTCAGTGCTGACATGCGTGTCATAGGTTGGCCATCACTGCTCTAGATCTTGTTGACCAGCAACAATTCTTTATTGATTGGTCACTTTTGACCATATCAAAACATGTAAAACATACAATACGTACACACTTAGGTGCTCTTGTTGACCAGCATTTTTCACCATTGGCTATGCTAGCTAGAGCTACTTTTGTAGAAAGATCCATGATTCCTATCCATGATTTATAGGCTTCTTTTAAAAAAAACTTTGCATGTCCCTTTTACCTATGATTCATTGGATGTCAACCATTTTGGACATTGCTATACCTGCCACTTTCTTTTAAAAAACGTGAAGGATTTTCCCGTTAAGGGAACACAGAAAGACAAAATGAACATGTTTTAAAGTTACACCGTTGGCAAAACTACTGCTTCTGGAAAAGAAAGAAAAATGCATCGGGGCCTTGGGGTTTGGTTCTAGAACATTGTGGACACCAAAATTCATTGATATTTAGGTCCCATAATATATAATGGGGTAGTAAAAAAGGTAAAGGTTTCCCCTGACGTTAGGTCCAGTGGTGTTCGACTCTGGGGGTTGGTGCTCATCTCCGTTTCTAAGCCGAAGAGCCGGTGTTGTCCATAGACACCTCCAAGGTCATGTGGCCACTGGCATGACTGCATGGAGTGTCGTTACCTTCCTGCTGGAGTGGTACCTATTGATCTACTCACATTTGCATGTTTTCGAACTGCTAGGTTGGCAGAAGCTGGGGCTAACTGCGGGCGCTCATTCCGCTCCCGGGATTTGAACCTGGGACCTTTTGGCTCAGTGCTTTAACACACTGTGCCCCCAGTATGTAGTAACCTTACATAAAATGGCAAAATCAAGGTTTTTTTTTTTCCTATTTTTAATTTGGGGTTACTGAAACCTATGGATTCAGAATCCATGGGATCGACTATTCTTCATTCCACCAACACCCCAGAACATCTCCCCCATTTTTTTCCATGTCAGGAGTGACTTGAGACACTGCAAGTCATTCTGGTGTGAGAGAATTGGCCGTCTGCAAGGATATTGCCCATGGTATGCCCAGATGTTTTGATGTTTTTACCATCCTTGTGGGAGACTTCTTTCATGTTCCCGCACGGAGCTGGAGCTGATAGCGGGAGCTCATCTGCACTCTCTCCAGGATGGATTCAAACCGGCAACCTTCAGGTCAGTAACGCAACCTTCAAGTCATCAGTCCTGCCGGCACAAGAGTTTAACCCACTGTGCCACCGAGGGCTCCTCCATTAAAAGTAGGGAGGGTGAATCCACAAGAAAAGTAAAAGACTTTATTCGCTTTTCAAAAGCAATTCTATTTTGATTTTCCTTAACACTCCAATAATTATTTTGCATATTTTTAAGTGCTCTGAAGACAAGCATAGCTCAATATGTAAGCAATGAAGTGGACCCAATCTAAGCTAGTTGTACTTAGCCCCCATTGAAAACAATAAATTATATTGACTATGATAACTGTTATCATTCATCTAAGTTGATTTGGAGTAGAACCCATTAAATACATTCTAGGTAAAGGTAAAGGTTTTCCCCTGACGTTAAGTCCAGTCGTGACCGACTCTGGGGGTTGGTGCTCATCTCCATTTCTAAGCCGAAGAGCTGGCGTAGTCCATAGACACCTCCAAGGTCATGTGGCCGGCATGACTGCATGGAGCGCCATTACCTTCCCGCCGGAGTGGTACCTATTTATCTACTCACATTGGCATGTTTTCAAACTGCTAGGTTGGCAGGAGCTGGGGCTAGCAGCGGGTGCTCATTCCGCTCCTGGGATTTGAACCTGGGACCTTTCGGTCTGCAAGTTCTTCAGCTCAGTGCTTTAACACACTGCGCCACCATCAGGGGCCACAAATACATTCTATTACAGTTAAATGAGCATAGTTTTCCTTCACCTGCATTCTTTTTTTCCTATCAGAGATGGATATAATATGCATGATTTTAAAAACATTGAAGAATTCATGTAAGATCCCTCCTCTTTGCAGAAATCTAGACATGCTCCTAAAGAACATACAGTAGAGTCTCACTTATCCAACCTTTGGTTATCCAACGTTCTAGATTATCCAACACAGTCTGCCTTTTAGTAGTCAATGTTTTTGTAGTCAATGTTTTCAATACATTGTAATGTTTTGGTACTAAATTCGTAAATACAGTAATTACTACGTAGCATTACTGCTTATTGAATTACCTTTTATGTCAAATTTGTTGTTAAACACGATATTTTGGTGCTTAGTTTGTAAAATCATAACCTAATTTGATGTTTAATAGGCTTTTCCTTAATCCCTCCTTATTATCCAACGTATTCGCTTATCCAATGTTCTGCCGGCCCGTTTATGTTGGATAAGTGAGACTCTACTGTATAAAGCTGTCCTTTAGAGAGACATGGTTGATTGCTATTTTGTATCAAGTTTATACTTGATATTGCCATACCATATGAAAAGCAGTCCTTAGTTTCTGATTCAGTGCCTAGATCAGTGATGTCCAACCTATGACACACGTGTCAGCACTGACACGCCTAGCCATTTTTGCTGACACGCTACCGCATGCAGATGATTGGATGACTAATGTCTTTTGTGGCCAAATTTGGTGTGATTTGGTCCAGTGGTTTTGTTGTTTACTCCATGGGAATTATGCACATTACACACACACACACACAAACACATAAAATCATTCTATTATTATTCTATTATTATTGTAGTATATTATTATATTATTACTATATTATTATTATATTATTCATTATTCATGACTACATTGAAACTACAATAAAGAGAAATCAGCGTGGAAAATGCAAGAGGTACCATAGATTGTTGTACATGGAAATAATGGTAGCAAATAGTTTTTGATTTATTAAATACAGTTATATATTACAATTATATATTTTTGTTATTTTAACTATATATATATTGCGAAATTATGTTTTTTTTTCTCGAAGTGACACACCACCCAAGTCATGTTAGGTTTTTTGGTGAATTTTGACACACCAAGTGCAAAAGGTTGCCCATCATTGGTCTAGATGTTAAATACTTCCATCACCGATCTACAGGAATATGTCAACAAGATTATTACTGACACCTAATTTTCTTTTTCTTAAGGTTACACACTGGATCCTCCCAAATTTTTATGGAACCAAGTGTGTGCTTAAAAGGTTTCATCAGAATCTAATCCACCCTTCCACCCCCTTTATTTTTAGTAGAAGACTTCCATCATAAATAAGGGTCTCCATATAGTCTGCTGCTAGAAACAAAGAACACTCTGGAGAGATGGAGGAAAGGCACATTTTGGATGAGAATTATCAATCAAAATCTTCCACAGCATTACATGCTGTTGGAACAGATCGATAAACACCACTTGTTGATCTACAGCAATGGTATCATGACATAATGTATATCTTACATAAGAGGGAATGCTTTATATATCTATAGCTAGAAAAGCATCAGTGCAAATGAAGCTGATTAATGCAAAACATGGACAGAATTTTATCCACTGTACTATCCTGCACTAACTAAATAGTCTGGGGGCTTACATCACGAGAAAGTGAAATCCCATGTTGATGGACAGAATTTTTTCTATCAAATGATGTTGGTTAGGCTAATGAAATTTTTAAAATAATAATAATATTAACTACAAACAGAGGCACAACTATGTGGCCCAAATGATTCATTGAAACTTATGCCTCAAGTACCACCTCCCTGCAGTAAAGAACTGGTGGGATCACAAACCTGCAAAAGTCTTGGAAAATGAGCACGCAAAGATACTGTGGGACTTCCGAATCCAGACTGACAAAGTTCTGGAACACAACACACCAGACATCACAGTTGTGGAAAAGAACAAGGTTTGGATCATTGATGTTGCCATCCCAGGTGACAGTCGCATTGATGAAAAACAACAGGAAAAACTCAGCTGATATCAGGACCTCAAGATTGAACTCCAAAGACTCTGGCAGAAACCAGTACAGGTGGTCCCGGTGGTGATGGGCACACTGGGTGCCGTGCCAAAAGATCTCAGCCGGCATTTGGAAACAATAGACATTGACAAAATTACGATCTGCCAACTGCAAAAGGCCACCCTACTGGGATCTGCACGCATCATCCGAAAATACATCACACAGTCCTAGACACTTGGGAAGTGTTCGACTTGTGATTTTGTGAAACGAAATCCAGCATATCTATCTTGTTTGCTGTGTCATATGACGTCATTGTGTCAATAATAATAATAATAATAATAATAATAATAATAATAATAATAATGTGATTCTATCAAGAGCTCTTCACATACAATGGCACTTGATAAAGAATGAGAGGGCAGTTCTCACTTCAGAGGGCTCATGATAAAACAAACAAATGAAATGGAGACCACATAAGAAGGGGAGGAAAATGGAGGCAGTGGGTGAAATAGGAAGGGTGCTCATTTTTGGCCCCAGCAGTGAATGGTGGGCAATGTCCACATACGACAGAAAATGCAGAGATACATTGCTGGAGTATAAGAAACTATTATTTTTTGGTCACAGCTGCATACAACTGCAAATTCTTGAGACGGCATAATAATAATAATAATAATAATAATAATAATAATAATAATAATAATAATAATAAGTATACACAACACACCAGACATCACAGTTGTGGAAAAGAAAAAGGTTTGGATCATTGATGTTGCCATCCCAGGTGACAGTCGCATTGACAAAAAACAACAGGAAAAACTCAGCCGCTATCAGGACCTCAAGATTGAACTTCACAGACTCTGGCAGAAACCAGTGCAGGTGGTCCCAGTGGTGATGGGCACACTGGGTGCCTTGCCAAAAGATCTCAGCCGGCATTTGGAAACAATAGACATTGACAAAATAACGATCTGCCAACTGCAAAAGGCCAGCCTACTGGGATCTGCACACATCATCCGAAAATACATCACACAGTCCTAGACACTTGGGAAGTGTTCGACTTGTGATTTTGTGATATGAAATCCAGCATGTCTATCTTGTTTGCTGTGTCATACAATAAAATAATAATAATAATAATAATAATAATAATAATAATAATAATAATAATAATAATTTTATTTTTATACCCCGCCCCATCTCCCCGAGGGGACTCGGGGCGGCTTACATGGGGCCAAGCCCAGGCAATAAGCAATATAAAACTCAACAATAAAAACAAATCATAAACAAATAAAATCACATATACCAATAAACAATAAACACACTTTGATAAAAACCTGGGTTGGCTCCTAAAAGGGGTAGTGGGAACAGAGGACTATATGATGGGATTTCCACACAATATAAACCACGATCCTCAAGCCACACTGTCATGAGATAACAGAAAGTGGGATCCTCGTGGGTTCCCCTGTAATCCGAGATTGCAGACAAGGCTGAAAATCTCAGGCTATGTGTTTACTTAGAAGATTTTTCCCAATATCCATTCTGGTGTCTCTCTAGAATGGGGACTGTCACTATCCAAATTGGATCCAGCAACAAACCTAAACTGACTAGAAGTAAAAAATGACACATTGAAAAAAAAATCACAAAAAATAATAGCCATTAAAGCACAATTTCTGTACGCAAGTATTGAAAACAAGAGGCGGAAAATGGGGAAACAACTAGTAAATTAAAAGCTGGTGGCACAGAAATAAAGGATAAATAAATGAATTAAAATAAAACTTTATTTGTATACCGCTCTATCTCCTCGAAGGGACTCAGGGAGGTTTCCAATCTAGGTAAAACATTTAATTACCAACACAAAAACATACAACACAACCATGATAAAACAACAACATAATTGCTATTAACACAAACATCCTCATACAGCAGCACTTATGCGGGAATGAGGTGACATGCTACGCAACTTCAGTTTGTTTAGCACATCATGTTGTTCAGAATGGTTGTTTTATATCTCATATTTTATTTTAAGTGTTATATGATATAGACTTTAACAGTTGATCTCAATATTGTATATTTGTCGACATTTCACAGTGTGTGTGTGTTTTTTTTAATAAACAATTTATCAGGAATGATCAAAGCTGCCAGATTCCAATGTTAATAATTCTCTGATTTTTACCTCCAGTCTGCAGTGGATTGACAGGTTTTTTTTCTTCTTTTTTTCCATGAATGTTAATCCCTATTGCTATTCATTTTCATGTGCCTCTTTTCAAATAAAATATTTTGGTACTGCTGTTTGAAATGTGTATACATGCACATCTTTTTAAAATGTATTTTTAATGGGCAAATTGATTGATAAACCCATAAGTATATGGATTTCAAAAGCTAGCCTAATGTAATGCTTTAAGTATGGATTATGACTCTGGAGACCAGACTTCAAATCCTCAGTTGGCCATAGAAATGCACTGAGTGACCATGAGCAAGTGAATATTTCTCAGCCTCAAAAGAAAGCAAAGGCAAATCCCCTGAACCACTCTTTCCAAAAGTTGGAAACAACTTGAAGCCACAAAAACAACTACGGTATATGGATTTGTTCTCTATAGTGGGCACTCAACTGCAACTAACTTTTGAAGGCACTATAACAAATAAATAATATTTAATTTTTTATCTGTACTGAACAGTAGAATTGTGCGCAGAAACAGATTCCCTCCGTTTCATCCATTCCTTCATTCGTTTTGTTCCTTCGGGAGCATGTCATGGGAAAGCCCCTCCCCCTACAAAATCAGCTCAAGACGAAAGCAAGTGGGAGCCGATCCCGGCTCCTCACCTACTTTTTGGCATCACAGCTTAACCTTTTTTATTAATCCCCCAGCAAACAAAAAGAAAACCCTCATTCCCTGAATACTACTATCAGTTACATCTCCTCTTCCTTTCCTGGAAGTGGGAATCCTCCTTAAAATGCCTTTGAAGAGTGTGTGGCTGCTGGTATGCGCATGCGCCTGCCTGCAGCCGAGCACCTCCTCTAGAGTAAGAAGCAGCTTTAAGAACTTACTTGCCTCCATTAAATGCTTTGGAATTGAAAGAGTGCATGGTTGCTGGTGTGCGCGCATCTCCTCTAGAGTAAGAAACAGCTTTAAGATTAGAACTTGCTTGCCTCCTGTAATGAAGTATGTAATAGGAATATATTTTCATAACCTGTTAAGATTATGATTCCAATATTGGTTAAATATTAGTGCAGAGCAGTAAAAACGCAGAAGACTAGGGGCTTATGTGAGCAGAGGTAAAAAGAAAATAAACAATAAGACAAAATATCCAGCCTCCCTTTCCCTTTAAAAAGTCATGCGCATAAAATAAGCATCAGAGACATCAAATTAAATAGCAAAAATATGTTTACTCACAATCTTGTATGATGATGGTCATACAGGCAAAAACATCTTAGTTCCAAAGAAAAACAGTTCAGGAAACTACATATCTCTTAACAGACAAGAACATCAGCATGGCATGGTCAGGAGCGAAGAGAAAGAGACAGGAAGAGGCATCTATACATCACTTCCTGTGTGTCCCCAGAAAGGATACTCCCATTTCCCATTTCATATGCAAAACCCCCTAAATGGTGTCATCAACTCTGGAATGCAGCTTGTCAGGTTACTAAGCAACAGACATAACTAACTACATAAACCATCCCACATTGAAAATGCATGCATGATTGCTTAGATAACCCAACAGTATGAGTTTTGTATTCATGTTTGTTGTGTTTAACTATGTGCTTGTGGTTTGGTTTGGTAGGTGTGAGACGGCGGCAGCCATTTGGTGGCTCTTCTCTGAGGCAGTTGCCATGGAGATGTGGGCGGAGCCATCTGCCGAGGGGAGGAGAAGTGAAGAGGTTTTTAAAAGTGAAGCCTCAGTCTGTGCTCTGATGAGGCACAGGGAAGATTGATTCCAGGTTGATGGGATCAAGGAGACTCAATTGTTCATTTTGAGTCGGTTTCAAACAAATTTGGTGACTTATTTAATGTAGTCTGTGTCCTGGAAAGGCACAGAGAATCTGTGATAGTATATCATAGGGGTGACTGTGGTTTGAAGTCACTGGATAGTCCAAGTTTCAGACTTCGGGAACCAATCCCAGCTGGACTCAAAGAGATCCATTGAAGTAACAGTTTAAAAGGAGCAGAGGAAGAAGTTTTAATTACTTTAAGTAAAAGAGGTGATACTTTAGAGAGTTTGATCCATCTCATTCTAGTATTGTAACTCTTAATAAGAATACCTCTAAGTGAAACATCTTTTGTAACCACCAAGCTTGTGCCTGAATAAACTTGATATTGTTCTTTTTACATCAAAGCCTCTGTCGTCTATAGACTCCCTCAGCACAATTGCGCTACCATTTTAACACTGAAGTAAAAGGCTTCCTCTGAGCTATTGGGTGGTTGAGCACTTTTATAATCTAAAGGTGTCTCTCCACACAGTGGTGGCTGCATATCCACTAATCGGTGGCAGTTATCTTTTATTATTTGGGAGTCTATTCGTTATTAATTGGGTCTTCTACGCTACCCTCTTTTACACCTCCATTAAATATTTTGGAATGGAAAGAATGCACGGCTACTGGCATGTGCACGTCTAGAGTAGGAAACAACTTTAAGAAGTTTCTTGCCTCCTTTGAATGCCTTGGGAAGGGAGTGTGTATGGCGTGCAGGCCCAGGAGAGAAAGCTCAGCTCCTGCCTGCAGTCAAGCACTTGTCTTCTAGAGTAGAACAGCTTAAATGCCTAAAATGATGGGAAGGGGAGCCTGGGAAGCCCGCCCCCCATAATGTGCTGTTAGAAAGTGGATCTTTTGGCACCCCAGAGCGAAAACAGATATCTGCCCTCCCGATTTCGGGAAGCTCCCAAAAATGGATCGGGGGCCCCGCCCAAAGCCGGGACATGAAATAGGTCAAGGGGTCAAATGCACAACCCTACTAAACAGGTGTCACATAGACCATTAGAAAGAGCTGGCTAGCTATTGCATTTTTTCTTGTACCAAATACATCCAGACAAGAGCACTCACATATATATCCTCTTGTTTTAAATCTGTTTGTTTCTTCCTTCTCCAAATCAAAATACAAAACAAAGCAAAATGATGACGACATCACAAACACTTTTTGTTCTAGCTGTTATCATCTTTGCTCTTCAAAACACCTATATTTTCCCCATATGGAGATGGTAAAAATGAGGTGGAAACAAAGCAACTTGCTTAGACTTTGTGCCACGATCTTTTAAACAAACACAGTCAAAATCCATCAAGACACAGAAAAATATGGGTTTGAGGTGAATTTTAAGTTGCTCTTTACAGATGAGGTTCTAGTGGCAATGAATGACTCTGTGAAAAAGTACCTTAAACAAAATCAGAGTTTAGAAAAAAATACTTTTTCAAGGGAATTACAGGAGATGTAGTTATCTTTCCCCTTGGCTCTATAACCAGTTATATCAGTCGGAACAATATAACTGGTCATTGAGCCATTACGTTAGTATGAAAAAGAAATGCAACTCACTGGGGTATGTAGATGATGAAGCACAGCCAAGAAAAATAGGAGTAAGTTTGATTCACAAAAATAGGTACAGTGTTGGCTGCCAAAGACAAGGGGATCATTTGGCCCATCTCTTTCCTTTCTTCTATATAAAATACCAGAGATTGTTGAAATTATTCCTTTCTCGCATCTTCCATACAAATAACAAAGTCAAACAGGCCTCCTTTGATCTAACTTCATCACACACAAGTCCCCCCATTTCTACACACTTCTAAAACATTTCATAGACAAAGTACCATGGAGCCCATCTTATGAAGCAAGCAGGTTTCCCCCGTCATCTGTGGTATTTTGTCAGTAAATATTTTTAGAATGGGGGTGCGGAGACTGGAACCAAGGAGAAATCATCTTCTGAGGTCCTGGTGTGAATGGAAATGGGAGAAAGCACTTATTTACACAGTTTTAGGGCCAGAGGGGTGAAAATCACCACACATGGAAGGCATATCTATCACATTTCGCCCTTCAACTCTTACAAGGTTTGAGTCATCCCCCAATTTTAGAATTTTTTTATTTCTATAAATAAAATCTCCTTAAAAATTCTCTCTTTTGCCACTGGACTCGTCCTCTAACCTATGGGCTTAAGATAGCAATGATTCTGAGATGTTTTACTCTTGATTTGCATAGAAGACCTGAAGTTAAAGGCAGGGTGTAAAGTACCACTGATTTTGAGAAGTCTCCTTCTCGACCTGCGAGGAGACATGAGCTTAAAAGGCAGGGGCTTAAGGCAGCACTTATTCTGAGATGTCTGAGATTATTCTGAGATGAGAACTGAGCTTAAAGAATAAACAGGCTGCAAGGCAGGCACTGAGGCAGGCAAGAGGCAACAAGTGGCAGGCAGGCAGAGGAATGAACAGCAGCAAAGCAAACGGTTTTGTGCTGCTTTCACTTTCATTTCACTACTTCATCTATATGGGGAAGGGCATGCCATATGGTACAATACCAATTAACGGTACGGTAAGGTAAAGGTAAACGTTTCCCCTGATGTTAAGTCCAGTCGTGACTGACTCTGGGGGTTGGTGCTCATCTCCATTTTTAAGCCGAAGAGCTTAAATTTGCATGTTTTCGAACTGCTAGGTTGGCAGGAGCTGGGGCTAACAGCGGGCGCTCATTCCGCTCCCGCGATTTGAACCTGGGACCTTTCGGTCCGCAAGTTCAGCAGTTCAGTGCTTTAACACACTTCGCCACCCAGGCTCCCGGTACGGTACAAAAGCACAAATGAAACATATGAAACAAATACCGGGCCCTTCTGTACTGGGTAGGCCTGCTGGAAGAGATAGGTCTTTACATGGTGATGCGGCTGCTAAAAAAGCCAACGGGATTCTGGCCTGCATCAATAGGGGAATAGCGTCTAGATCCAGGGAAGTTATGCTCCCCCTCTATTCTGCCTTGGTCAGACCACACCTGGAATACTGTGTCCAATTTTGGGCACCACAGTTGAAGGGAGATGTTGACAAGCTGGAAAGCGTCCAGAGGAGGGCGACTAAAATGATTAAGGGTCTGGAGAACAAGCCCTATGAGGAGCGGCTTAAAGAACTAGGCATGTTTAGCCTGCAGAAGAGAAGGCTGAGAGGAGACATGATAGCCATGTACAAATACGTGAGGGGAAGTCATAGGGAGGAGGGAGCAAGCTTGTTTTCTGCTGCCCTGCAGACTAGGACACGGAACAATGGCTTCAAACTACAGGAAAGGAGATTCCACCTGAACATCAGGAAGAACTTCCTCACTGTGAGAGCTGTTCGACAGTGGAACTCTCTCCCTGGGGCCGTGGTGGAGGCTCCTTCCTTGGAGGCTTTTAAGCAGAGGCTGGATGGTCATCTGTCGGGGGTGCTTTGAATGCTATTTCCTGCTTCTTAGCAGGGGGTTGGACTAGATGGCCCATGTGGTCTCTTCCAACTCTACTATTCTATGATTCTATGATTCTACATTGTTTTTAAATTCTTCCAGTAGGTTGTTCCACAGTTTCAAGGCAACCAATGAAAAGGTCCTCTGGGTGGTGGTTACCAGTTGGGTTCTGGCTGGTTGGAGAAGATGCCCCTCACAGGACCTCAGTGTGCAGAGCGGATTGTACGGGAGAAGGTGATCCTGTAGGCAACCTAGTCCCAAAACATGTAGGTCAACTCTTCATATTTTGCCCAGGAACGAATTGGCAGCCAGTGGAGTGACTTTAGGATAGGTTTACTATGCTCACTCCTAGATGTTCCTATAACCAATTTGGCTGATGTATTTTGAACCATCTGGAGTTTCCAAACTTGATATATGTGCTTTTGTAAAGCACATTGCAGAAATCCAACCTTGAGGTTACCACCACATGCACTACTATCTCCACGTTCTCCAAATCTAGGAAGGGGAGCAGCTGGCGTATCAGCCGAAGCTGCTAGTAAACACTCCTGACGGTTGCATCTACCTGGGCTGACATTTGGAGAGAAGATTCAGGAGTACTCCCAAGCTGCGAGCACAGACCTTCAGGGGGAGTGTAATCCATCCAGGACTGATTGACACACCTCCATCCCTTAATTAGGACCCTTGATGGTAACCACCATTGTTTTTTCTGGATTCAGTTTCAATTTGTTTTTCCTCATTACCTCCTTCAGCATTCATTCAGGGGAGATACGGTATACATAGCCAAAGCTGTTTTTGAAAGCACGGAGAAATAAATTTGGGTGTCATCAGCATGCTGATAACACCCTGCCCCATGTCTGCGGATGATCTTTCCCAGCAGCTAATACCCAAGATATTGCTCTTCCCACTTGTGTATTATACTGTTATAATTTTACTCGCTCTCTTTCATCGAACAGGATGAACTAAATTTATAAAGATGCAGAATGGCTTCTTTTCTTATACATCACTACTATATTTTAGATCAAGCAATGCCTAGAGGAAACCAACTGGGCTTGCTAGAATTTTCACACAACATACCAAACAGTTTATCTGAATAGTGTTATTCCCAAAATTCCGGCAGTTCCTTGATGAGAAATCATTTAAAACAATCAGTCAACAAAAACCAAGCCAAATAGCATGGTGGATAATTATATGATTTGTTGTTCTATTTATATTCTGTTATATTGTATTGTTCTGGGCATGGCCCCATGTAAGCAGCCCCGAGTCCCCGTTGGGGAGATGGTGGCGGGGTATAAATAAAGATGATGATGATGATGATTATTATTATTATTATTATATCCTTTCCATGCTAGGAATGGAGGGAGGTTTGATGAACAGCATTTTGAGGTACAGTGGACATTCTGTTTTACTGTCTAAAGCTGTGTGAGGGTTTTGATATAAAGTAGAAATCTAATGATAGCCAGTTTTAAAGGACTCAAGTGCATGCCAAAACTACTTAATGGACCCAGAAGAAGACCCCAAAAAAGGATATCCAACATAACACACACAAAGAGAAGAAATGATAGTTATACTACACATTGAACACTTTACATGTACAGTAGAGTCTCACTTATCCAAGCCTCGCTTATCCAAGCCTCTGGATTATCCAAGCCATTTTTGTCGTCAATGTTTTCAATATATCGTGATACTTTGGTGCTAAATTCGTAAATACAGTAATTACAACATAACATTATTGTGTATTGAACTACTTTTTCTGTCAAATTTGTTGTATAACATGATGTTTTGGTGCTTCATTTGTAAAATCATAACCTAATTTGATATTTAATAGGCTTTTCCTTAATCCCTCCTTATTATCCAAGATATTCGCTTATCCAAGCTTCTGCCAGCCCATTTAGCTTGGATAAGTGAGACTCTACTGTATTTTCTCTCACAATTTATTTCAACAAAGTGCCTCTAGACATCTACATTTAAAAAAAAAACAGCAACCAGATGCACTTGCTAAAAAGTACTGCAGGAATATTTGAAATGATTCTCTTGCACAGCTCAAAAGTCCTAATCATTACATAATCTTTAAGATATGATTGTGATTGATACAAAATACAGAGAAGTGTCCACAACTCATTTTTGTACATAATTTACGCACTGGCATGTGTCTATGTGGCTTAGAGAAGTGACATTATTATAGGGCACTTCCAGACAGCGGAAAAACGTGGGGCAAAGAAGTGGGTTTTTTAAATGCGGGACCTCAAAGGGAGTCTAAACATAGACAAGTCAGTCCCGCTGCATAGTCCCCTGCTGTCCTAACAGCTTTTCTTTTCTTTTTTTTGAAGTGGATTAAGATGAAGGGCAGACAGGGGACATCTGGCAGAATTTTTAAAAATTCACTCTTATTCATATGTACATATGAGGTCCTCGCAGAACTGAGCTAATTTACCCCCCCCCCCCAAAAAAAAAAAAAAAAACCTTCCCTTACCTCTTTGTCTTCCTCCAGTTGTTAATTCAAGCTCTGCTTAACATTACAAAGTATAATAGACAAAATCTGAGAGAGATGTATTTGCTTTCCATCTGGGCTTCCCTGAGCAACCTGTGTCTCTGTTTAACAGTCCATCAGCTGCTCAGGTGTTTTGGGTTTTTCAGAAATGCATGTGCTTTGGAGGAATCCATACAGAGGAAGGGAAAGAAAGCATGTGTTTTCCATCACTGCTGGGATTCACAGGCATGGAAAGCTGTGTGTTTCTTAGGAAGAATCAGTTTTAAAGGGCACCTTTTAAACACGTGTTTTCCAGCCCTTAATCCAATTCCTTCTGATTCCTCCTACACTTTGGTAAGATATTGTTTAGCCACCTTCCCCCCTTTTTACACACTTCCTCTTGTGTTGAAATGATGTGTAGAAGGGCCCAGAGATACAGACATTCTTCACCAGAAAAAAAACACTGATGTAGTAGTCTTCTCAATGAAAAATGCTTGAAAACTCTTTTGACCAGAACACGTACAGAATTAGGTCTCAAACCTTTCCAAGCAGAAGCGCTTCTTATGATGAAATAGATATTACCACTTTACAATAGCCACACTTTATAAAAGTATGTAATGTCATATATATATATATATACAGTAGAGTCTCACTTATCCAACATAAACGGGCCGGCAGAACGTTGGATAAGCGAATATGTTGGATAATAAGGAGAGATTAAGGAGAAGCCTATTAAACATCAAATTAGGTTATAATTTTACAAATTAAGCATCATGTTATACAACAAATTTCACAGAAAAAGTCATTCAATATGCAGTAATGCTACATAGTAATTACTGTATTTATGAATTTAGCACCAAAATATCACAATGTATTGAAAACATTGACTACAAAAATGTGTTGGATAATCCAGAACGTTGGATAAGCAAATGTTGGATAAGTGAGACTCTACTGTATGTGTATGTATATATATATATATATATATATATATATATATATATATACACACACACACACTATATATACTCGAGTATAAGCCTAGTTTTTAAGCCCTTTTTTTAAGACTGAAAAAGCCCCCCTTGGCTTATACTCGGGTGAGGGTCCTGGTTGGCTTATATTTGGGTCAGCTTATACTCGAGAATATATGGTACATTTATTATTTTTCTCTATTATTGTTGCTACTATTACATTTATTTTACTCTATTTTTATTATTATTAATAATAGATTTATTATTTCATTGTGATATTATTATTATTGCATTTATTATTTCACTCTATTTATTATTACATGTATTATTTTCCTGTATTTATTACTATTATTATTACATGTAATATTTTACTCTGAGCCCCGGTGGTGAAGTGTGTTAAAGCACTGAGCTGCTGAACTTGCAGACCGAAAGATCCCAGGTTCAAATCCTGGGAGCGGAATGAGCGCCCGCTGTTGCTCCAGCTCCTGCCAACCTAGCAGTTTGAAAACATGCCAATGTGAGTAGATCAATAGGTACCGCTCCAGCGGGAAGGTAATGGTGCTCCATGCAGTCATGCCGGCCACATGACCTTGGAGGTGTCTATGGACAACGCCGGCTCTTCGGCTTAGAAATGGAGATGAGCACCAACCCCCAGAGTCAGACATGACTGGACTTAACGTCAGGGGAAACTGTACCTTTTTTATTTTACTTTATTATTATTAAAAGGATACATAAGCACCTTTACACTGAAGATGAGAATAATGATTTGATCAGAGTTGGACAGTCTTATCTTACATTTGAGCTTTATGTAAATATTCAAAAACATTTAACCTACTGATGCCTCAATTAATGTAATGTTATTGGTATCTATTTTTATTTCTGAAATTTACCACCCTCGGCTTATACTGGAGTCAATGTTTTCCCAGGTTTTTTGTGGTAAAATGAGGTGCCTCGGCTTATATTCGGGTCAGCTTATACTCGAGTATATATGGTGTATACACACACATAAACAGAAAAGACTTGATCAGACTCCCACTAAGTTCGATATGAATCAAACAGGCCCCAGAACTCCTGAGAGAGTAATGTTTATCTTTTTTCAAAGGCATGTATTAGCTGTCATCAGTCCTGTTGAATGACATTCATGTATGCCTGACAGTATTTGGTCCTACCCTTATCTCTGCTGCTGATCATGAAACAGAAATACATTTTGTCATTGAAAGAACCAAGCAGCAAAATTCATGAAACAGTAGGTGCTATAATAGTAATTTCATACAGGGAAATATTGGTTCCCTACATATCACTGAGGCTTCATATTCAAATGTGGCTCATAGTTGGTGGATTTATCGAATCCATTTGTGGTTCAGTTCCCGTTAGCTCCCCAGGGTCTATATGGCTTTAAGAGATCTTTGTGGACATGTTATTTAATATATAATGTTAAATCATGGTACTTCTTCCTTTATATCCAAAATGGTTTTACCACAACAAGTTTGAAATCAGTACTATGTCTTGGGAAAAGGGTTTTAAAACCCCTTTTAGGAATGTCTGTGTGTTGCTTTAAATGAAAATAATATAAACTGAAGTGTCCCTACTCTGGGCATACATAAAAATACAAACAAATCATTTCAGGTGAGTATACCTTCTGCTTGAATTGCAAATGTCCCTGCTAAGAGAAATTATGTTGAAAGAGTACATTAAGTTATTCTCTTGCATGCTTTTGCATGCAAATATATACTCTTAAGGGCATTCTTCTTAGTTTCAGCAAACAAAATGTGACTAGCTTCGGCACAAGAAAGAATCTTTCCTACAAGTGTTCAATTGATTAATTACTGCATGTTTGTTGGAAATGAACACTTTGTCAATACTCTTCTTTATCAACAACATTATGGGCTTTTTCTACATATGACCAACAGCTTCCCAGAAATATAAATAGGATATCTGAGAGCCTAGCCTTATTTCTACATATTACCTGCCAGGTATTTCTCCTTCTGTATTAAAAAAAAATAACTAAGTATTCATAATGTTATAACTCTCAGGAAGATGTCTTTTAGAGTTTGCTTTAAACTAATACAGTAGAGTCTCACTTATCCAACACTCGCTTATCCAACGTTCTGGATTATCCAACACATTTTTGTAGTCAATGTTTTCAATACATTGTGATATTTTGGTGCTAAATTCGTAAATACAGTAATTACTGCATAGCATTACTACATATTGAACTACTTTTTCTGTCAAATTTGTTGTATAACATGTTTTGGTGCTTAATTTGTAAAATCATAACCTAAATTGATGTTTCAAAGGCTTTTCCTTAATCCCTCCTTATTATCCAACATATTCGCTTATCCAACATTCTGCCGGCCCGTTTATGTTGGATAAGTGAGACTCTACTGTAATTAGTTTTATGCATACACATATATAATAGCTTACTTGAATAAATCAGATTCATATTACCAGAACAAATGATCAAGAAAACAACTTTTTAATTATTATTATTATTATTATTATTATTATTACTTATATATTTATTTATATCCTACTTTCTTCTCATAAAGAAGACTCAAAGCAACTAAGATAACAATGGTTTAAGTATGTTAAAAATCAAAACCAGTTTTTCCAAAAAAACCTGATTTCTACAACTGTCTTCCTTCTCTGGTTGTCATAAAATTTTTCTTTACAGAGCAAAGTTTCTATAATTGAACCTACTGTTGCTACTACAGTTTGTAATGTCTGTTTGCAGACACTGAGCCCAGTATCTGCTTTACACAGAATAAGTTCAGGTGAATTAAGTGAGCCTCCACAAAAATGTATGGATAGGACTGAAGTCATCTTTATGTTGCTGATATGTAGATAATCCACCCTAAATGCAAATCTATACATGTCTTCTCAGAAACATATTTCCCCCTAAGATCAATGGAATTTGCTCCCATGAAAGTTTATAAACAACTGTAGCCTAAGACCCCTTCCACACAGCTGAATAAAATTCCACATTTTCTGCTTTGAATTGGAATATATGGCAGTGTAGACCCAGTTCAAAGCAGATATTGTGGGATTTTCTGCCTTGATATTCTGGATTATATGCCTTTGTGGAAAGAGGGCTGAGTTAATCTCTTTAAAGTCTTCATAAATTCTGCATGTGCTTAACTCCTGCCCATTAGAAACAAGTGAAATACATTCCCAATTATAGCTGAATCACACCTGTAGTGAGATCTTATACATTTTCTTTTTTTAAGTTAGAGAATCTAAAAGGGGGCATGCAAATAATAAAATATACTGCTTGAAGAACATGTTTATGCAGTGTTCAGCATTTAAAATATGTAATACATACATCAATCCTGTAAAACAATATTTCGTATAACATGCTGATTTAAAAATAAAGTTGAGTTTTAATACACAACAGCCTTGTATCAGAGCAATAAAGCGAAAGACAATGTCAGCACTCTGATCTGTTACCCTGATGAATATTCAGAATGCAGTCCACAATGCATTTAAATCACAATACTAATTTTTAATCCTGTTATTTCTGGGTTTGTTTGGGGTTTTTTTCGTGTCAGGCCTCCGGTGGCCTAGGGGATAAAAGCCTCATGACTTGAAGGTTGGGTTGCTGACCTGAAAGCTGCCAGGTTCAAATCCCACCCGGGGAGAGCGTGGATGAGCTCCCTCTATCAGCTCCAGCTCCATGCGGGAACATGAGAGAAGCCTCCCACAAGGATGGTAAAACATCAAAACATCCGGGCGTCCCCTGGGCAACATCCTTGCAGACGGCCAATTCTCTTACTCCGGAAGCAACTCCGGTTATTTCTGTTGAAACCAATAAGACCAAATAGTTTAAGCAGTACTAAGAACTGGGATTTGTCTGAACTGAACCTGATGCGTGAGAGTTTGTTTCCAGAGTTACACTGACAAACTTTAAAAAACTAACTTATAGTATCTTTTAATTCCACATGTGTTAACTCCTTCGTATCATGTTCTGCAAAATCATTAAATAACCTGAAATTCATTCTTTTGCTTTTAGCCTTCTTATAGGAAACCACAAAAACATTTTTAGTTATTTTGAAAACTTTTAAAGATGCCATTTGCTATCTTAGAACCTTGCTGGATGATACGGTATCATTCCAGCAATCCAAAATCACTGTCAACATGCTGTCAAAAGTCTAAAAAAATTAAATGATAACTGAGCTGTGCAGCCACGACACAGTTGGAAACAAAAAGTTGAAAATACTATGCACTGAAATAAATAAATAAACTGGAGGATGTTTTAAGATGTTAGCTAACAATTTGGTCTTTCACAGAAGTGGAGCTTCTGTGGACAAAATCCACAATGTTGAAAATACAATATATTAGTTGTGTTCAAGTTGCACAGAGTCTTCAGACTTTAGTTTGGTCGACTGACCTGCGTGGCTGTGCTCCCACTGTTACAAGTCCCAGTTATGAAAAAGAAAGAAGCCAGCAGATCTGCAGTTGCTCTTGTTCTCAGCCTGGGTGAGCCATAAAAAACTGCATTTGAAGCTCTTATACTCACACCTTGCAGTGTTCAAATTAAACAGTAAGAAGGGATCTAATTGATTGTGAGGAATCCACCCCCTTCTCCCTGTCCATTGATTCCCCAAGTGACCTTCTGCAGCATCAAAGCCCAGGGCAAACCCAATATGACCTCAACTTATTTTATATTATTTTATATTGAGAGATTGGAGCTACTTACAGTCCATGCCATTGTCTCCGAGGATATGTCATAAAGTATTCTAGAACTGCTCCTGCAGAGAACACTTCATGCACTCGGCATTTCCTTTTCCTCTGTCTCTCTTTCCCCGCCAGTCTTAAAATTCTTTGCTTTGCTGTTTATGGAATGCCTTTCCCTTTCTCTCGCCTTTTCTCTCTCTCTCTCTCTCTCTCTCTAAACGTCAACTCTCTCTTTAGTGGACAGCTCAAATGAGCAACTTCAGACTTTGACAAATACTCGCATAACTCTCGGTAAACAACATCCTTCACACAGATCTATAACTAATAATAATGCCTTTTATTAAGCTCTCCTGCAGAACAATATGTCTAATAAAAGCTATTCTCCATGCTCTTTTAATTATAATAAATCACCTTCATTGTGTTGCATACTTCAATATAACATGTCTAATGTTTTGCTACCTAGGACACAATAATAATGAGAACAAAAAAGAGGCACATCCCAAACAAAGCTATTTATACATACATTTACGCACACACGTAAACACACGCGGGAGTGTGTGTGCCAAGAAAAACGTAGACATACCTTTTGTCTTTGCAACATGAATTTCAACTTTTATCTTACCTTACAGTTCAGAACATCGCTGCTCCGAAGTGGGGAGGGGGAAAGCTCTGAAAAATGCTGTATACACAAATAATAGTGCCCTGGCTGCCATTCGCTAGCACAGAAAAATAAGTCCTTGCAGTGCAATCATTTCTCTATAAATGTATAAAAGTATTTTACCACCCTGTGCAACAAATCAGCAAAGAGACTATAGGCTGTTGTGTATCAGTACCTGGGGATTTCATGTCAAAGTCAACTTCCTCGGCAATCCCATGGGAACTGCGCTGTGCACATTCTCATGAAAGGTGTGAAAATCTGATTTTCTAAAATGGATCAGTAATTCTCTATGAAGGGGGAAAGGATCGATAAATCTTTTCTAAGTAGATTGTAAAGGAAAAATTATTCTTTCAGTGACAGTACATTAGGATCCTCCAAACAATCTCAATAAACTAAAGACATAGCATTTCTCCACCAGCTATTTTTGACTTCTGATATATTTTTGTAATCTCAAATCATTCTGCAACGCACATACATTTATATTTCCTAACCAATGTTCAATGTTGAGGTTGATTTATGAGGATATGCCATTAGAACGCCAGACTGCAAGTAGGGGGGGAAAGAAAATTATTAGCCACTTCTGTCCTGATAGATGCGATAGAAGGAAATGTCATTACAACCACACACACATATATGTTGGCTACTATATCACACCCTTTTCTATAGTTACTCCACATGTATTCTGTACATGCAGGTCTGTATGCACATGTTGATCAGACTTGGCATGTTCATGACTGTTGCAACATTGGGGTATAGTACATAGAGTGAAATTTCCAAATATGCTTAGGATGATAAATTAGATTGGATTTACAGTAGAGTCTCACTTATCCAACATAAATGGGCCGGCAGAACGTTGGATAAGCAAATATGTTGGATAATAAGGAGGGATTAAGGAAAAGCCTATTAAACATCAAATTAGGTTATGATTTTACAAATTAAGCAACAAAACATCATGTTATACAACAAATTTGACAGAAAAAGTTATTCAATACGAAATAATGCTATGTGGTAATTACTGTATTTACGAATTTAGCACCAAAATATCACGATTTATTGAAAACATTGACTACAAAAATGTGTTGGATAATCCAGAATGTTGAATAAGCGAGTGTTGGATAAGTGAGACTCTACTGTATAAATGCCCCAAGGTGGCATTTACAGGTATAAGTAATATTTAAAATAAAAATCCTGATTCTCTCTGGCTTTCACTCGGACATTATACCATACATTAGCATGACAAGGAAGAACTTCCGTGAGCTTTGAATCTCTCCTTCCCATGTTCCATTAACCACACTTTGTGTACAAATTGGACAAAGTAATTCTTCTTGATTAAGTTATGTGGAAACAATCCAAATGCATATTATTATTTCCAGTAACTCTAGCTATAATAAACCAGAGTTTAGGATTCTGATTAGTGATGGCTAATGATTTCCATGTCAGTAGGGTGGGTAATCTGCTTCAGGTTTTAGTCTGAACTTTGAAGAAGTTATCCAAGGCACTGAACCTATTTGTTCAATAGTGTTCAGCACCTTGGTTAACTCCTTTAAAATTTGGAGCAAATTTACTGTCTCTCAGATCTGGACACTACCAGCTATTTGGAGTTCTGATATAACTGATATGTGATTCATGTAAATTGGAAGAAGAATCCTCAATTTTGCCCCATGACCGTACTGGAGGAGGAGAGGGGAGTGGGAGCCCAGAGCTCAGTGTATCAATGAAACAATTGTTTAACATGAGATCTGAATGTGTCACTCAGTCCAATAATATATGTTGGAAATGATCGCTTGCAAGCAAATAGTTGTGCAATCTCACATACCTTTCCCAGCTTTGGCTATCCAATTTCTTAAGGGAGCAGGTAATAAGCATGGTAAGTGCTAGGTATGTCCAAAAAATCGTTTTGAATCTTATATCGGATATCGGATTGTTCTCGCTTTTTGAGACGCATTCTGAGATGTTGTCTCACGGCGCAACCAACAATGTAATTTGAACCATCGTTGGCCCATTCTCTAATTGTCTCTTAATGTTTCATTAATTTTTTCCCCAAAAGAATTTTTAATATATTTATTAAAATATTTAAAAATAATTTTTTGTTTCTGCAACCTACCTTGAATGGGAGCTTAGCGCAGCCTAAACTGGCTGCCGCTCCCCGGCCAATCAGAAGCTTCCACGATGGATGCAAAGGTGGGGGCTAGGGTCCTCTGCGTCCACGTGGAAGATTGCCATAAAAGCCCATTCTGTAGCCCGGGCGAGCCATTCTGGGCTGGGTCCACCATTTTAGAGACATTTAGAATCATTATGAATTTTCGGAAATACCCGAAATTTTTGGGTGAAAAAATCGGAAATAGTTTCTATTTCGAAGTGCCAGCGCCCCCTACTTTAGAAACAAGAATTGAAACATTTTTTGATCGATCGGACATGCCTAGTAAGTGCTAATGTTATATAAGAGACAAAATTGTGACATGAATTGACAAAAGTAGATTGTACAAACTGCCTCAAAAGACTAAGAAGCAATAGAGAAAAGGTTATGCGAGGGCAGTGGGCTTAGAAACAACAGCCAACATAGGAGGGAAATTCACAGCACGTCATGAACAATGCTCAATGAGGAGAGGCCTAAAGAGCTGGATATATTTAGCCTGCAGAAGAGAAGATTGAGAAGAGATATGATCACCATGTTTAAATATTTGGTAGAGTGTCATAAAGAAGAGGGAGCAGCCTTGTTTTCTGCTGCCCTGGAAACAAAGGGCCCATCCACACAGTACTTTTATCCCAGGAGTTCCCAGTTCAAATGGAGAGTGGCTAGATGACGTCAGCTGAAAACACGGAAGAAATAGCTTCAAAGCTGAAAAACCGCGAGATAAAAAAGTGTGGGAATATCCCAGTTCTGACCAAAAGATTCAGATCTCCAAATCTCTGTACATCCCCTGTATTCAGAAAATCCAGGATTTTTTAATGTTGGTTTTTCTCCCAGGCTATAAATATCGGTTCATCATTGCTTCTATTGTAAAAAAGTGGGGAAAGTTGATCACATGGCAAAAACATTGTCGTGGCAAGAGGGACATCACCATCCAACCATTTATGAAAGTTTGTGGCACACAAACAAAATTTGTGAAGTATGACACGTACAGTAGAGTCTCGCTTATCCAACGTTCTGTATTATCCAACACAGTTTGCCTTTTAGTAGTCAATGTTTTGTAATCAATTTTTCAATAAATTGCGAAATTTTGGTGCTAAATTCATAAATACAGTAATTATTACATAACATTATCGTGTACTGAACTGCTTTTTTATCCATTTGTTGTAAAGCATGATGTTTTGGTTCTTAATTTGTAAAATCATAACATAATTTGATGTTTAATAGGCTTTTTCTTAATCCCTCCTTATTATTCAACATTTTCACTTATCCATTTATGTTGGATAAGTGAGACCCTACTGTATTTTCAAAATAATAAGGTCTATACCATTAAACAGGAACCCACACTTTCAAACCAGGAACAGAATTTTGTCATTATTGTCATTATCTAGTGGCTGCATGGCCACCTGTCAGGACAGCTTTGGTGGTGTATTTGTTCTTGGAAGAACGGGGTGATGTTCCTGGGTTATAAATGTTGGTTCCTCATTGATTCTAATGTAAAAATTTGGGGAAAGTTGATTACATTGCAAAAACTTTCTTTGTGTGTCACAAACTTTTATAAATGGGTGGATGGTGATGTCCCTCTTGCCATAACAAAGTTTTTGCCTTGTAATAAACTTTTGCCAGGTTTTTATGATAGAACCAATGAGGAACTGACATTTAGAACCCAGAACAAAACTCATACGAACGATGCATATTTGCATCAGCACATTAAAAATATTTTTAAAAGCTGCCAGAATTTCTGGCGAATATCCCACGATGGCCATCCCAGAACAAAGCAGCAAGTCCTGATGTCGCCAGCACAAATTTCTTAACCAACAGGTCTGTGTGTGGACCTGCTTTCAACAACAACAACAACAACTTTATTTTTGTATGCCGCCTCCATCTCCCCAATGGGGACTCGGAGCGGCTCACACGGGGACAAGCCCAATACAAATCAAACAGTTAAAACAACAAGCATCACATTTAAAAACAAATTAAACAGGTCATAGTTTAAAAAACAAAATTAAGAGCAGGAAATATAAACAATCATCCACAGCATTAAAAGGTCCAATATGGACATAAATGGGCAAACAATCAAACTGATAAAAAGAGTGTCTATGTCAAAATAGAACATACATCAATAGACAAAGCAGGTAGGGAAGATAAATATGGGATGGAAATCAAACTATAACATGACAGGGAAAATGAGGAATGGATTAGTGTTTACAATAAAAGTTCGTAAGAAGTGTGATTTTCCCAATGATCCTACAGTGCATTTTTGTTAATAAATTAAGGCTAGCGCAGAAGTATAGCCAACTTTTGTTTCCTAAACATCCTAGATGTATAGCTAGCTATTGACTTAGACGTGGTAGTGATTTTTACATATAAAAATAATGTAAAATCAACTGAAATGTTTCTATCTGAACATAATCATAGTTCACAAAAACATGATCATAGTTCACAAAACTAAGCCGCTCCGAGCCCTAGGGGAGTGGCGGCATATAAGTTTGAAAAATAAATAAATAAATAAATAAATAAATAAAACTAAAACATCAGTTTATCTGATTTCATTTTTCAGAAATCTGACATAATATGCATGCAAAATAATCTGTCTAAATTGGCCACATAAAATGCTATACTGATTAAGAGAAAGCATGTAGACATTTGGATACATGTTCTTAAAGAGTGATATTTGCTTTTAATTTAAGAAAGATGTAAGAGACAAACATGTTTTTGGTTATCCACATCAATAATTATCAGAGCACTCTTTCTCAAAAGTGAAAGATTATTGTATGGTATGTTGTCCTTGCATTTGTACTGCTTTTAACCTGCTTTCAGGTCTCAGGTTTTTTTGTCCTACCTATAAAACCCTCGATTTGGTGCTGTTTGGAAGCACTCTAAGACTCAAGAGAAGATTCCACCTGAATATTAGGAAGAACTTCCTGACCATAACAGCAGTTCAAAAATGGAACTCAGAGTGTGGTGAAAGTGCCTTCCTTGGAGTCTTTTAAATGGAGGCTGGATGGCCATCTATTGGGGGTACTTTGATTGTGCCTTTCCTGTAGGACAAGGGGTTGGACTAGATGGCCCATGTGATCTCTTCCAACTCTATGATTCTATGAAGAAAGACAGGTTTTAAGCAGTGTTCCCAATGCCCCACTGAAATCCCTATCAGAGAATTTTAGGATAGCAATGACCAAAAAAGCAAATTCTGTGGCATTTGCCAGTACCCCTATATTACTATGAAATCTAATGCTAATACTTTCTATTTGATTATAACACCTTATTTTGACCACTGACCCATCACCAATTCTAAAAAAAATCAGTCTTATGTTTACCCACAATACCACTGTAGCTACATTGCAGTGTCAGCATAACATTTTGTGATGTTACACAGCTGTAGCTGTCAAAAAAAAACCCCTCAGTATTCTAAGCATAAATTCACCTTTGCAGGAACTGATTCACACATGCATGAACACCACTTAATTTCTCACCACTTGATTCCTCATATTGGATGGCTAAGTTGCCGCTAAATGTGTGAGCTGACTGTACTGGAAAGCAATGTGTTATAGGCAGTGTTATGATTGTAAATTTTTAAAAGCACAAGCTCATCATGACATCCCCCTTAGCTATGCCTAGAAAATTATTTTTTTTAAAAAATATCCAAACAGCTGTGTTGATCCATTTTGTTAAAACGATCCAGTGATATCCCTTTGTTTAAGGAACTTGCAGAAACAATTCACAGAAACAACTCCACGATTATATCCTTTAAAATGCTACTGTTTATAAAAGTTATATGTTTCAAGATAATAGCATGAGGCATGGCATCATGATTTACTTGCCTGATAAGCTCTACAACTGTATCAGACATCTCGTCCATCCAATAAAACTGATTTGGCTAGTTTAACAGTGCTGAAACTGACACATTTGCTCTTTAATTCCAACATTTATCCCAGGTAAGAATTCTTACTGCATTGCTGGAGAATTCCATCTATGAGTTGACCTGGGCCTGTAGCTAATATTGCTAAAGGTACATCATTTTGGAGGAAATAACTCACCCATATAATATCAGGAGCAGGACATTATCGCTTGATGGTCTGAAAACCTCAAACCGTCCTCTTTAACCTGATACCAGGGGAGGCTTCGCTCCTTTTTGGAAGAGGAGGCCACTTTGCATGAGAAATAGAAGCAAGTCATCACACCAAAGCATTGGTTACAAATGTCACCACTTTTTTGCCCCTTCAGCATTCCCAAATGGAGAAGGAGCAGAATGGATGAGCTTCCAAGAATCATCAAAAGTGTGATATAGCCGATAAACTCAAACTCCACCCGCCCCATAACTCATCCGTTTTAAAGGTGGAGTTTCTTAAAGATAAAAACATCTCCTATGCATGGTTTAAAGGCATTTTGTTTAGTAAAAATGCAAAAGTAAATAATTATCTGTGCAATGATATTTTATAGCATTTATAGCAATTAGAGCTTTATGATTGATCTACGTTCGTGGAGACACTTTTCTAATTGATAAGAGTGGCGATAAATAATGAGTATTATTTGGAACATTTTCAATTTTTTTGTTTCTTTTAATATCTGAAAAAGGAATAATACTAATAATTGAGCAAAATTATAATGTATTTAAATATACATGTATTACAATATGTATTTATCATGTATTTCTATTTAACTAGTTTGCTTATACTGACAAACTTCTGGAGTTGGCCACCATATACTCCAATACCTTGCTCAAAAAGGGAAAGTGGTCAATTATGGAGGGATTCAGGGGTGGCTTTTTAATGTAGGCCTCACAACTTCCTTTTTTAGGCAAGGGGTTTTAGGCTTTCCATCCATCCTCAGATAAACATTTTTCCAAGAGCTATTTTGAATCACTATGTCAGTTTCAGTGCAGAGCTTCATGTGGGACTGTGTTGTTTCTCTGTTTCTTTAGCCTCTATTCAAAGAAATGAAAGGAACTGTAGGAATCTTAATATCTGCCAAGCAGAGTACATAAATTAAATACATAAATTCTTTCGATATAGCACTCTTGCTAGCATGTTTAAAGTATAATTAATACTTTTTCCAGGTGATTTGATATTTTAAATGAATGAAATGTTCCTAAGAAGATGACACTTCAAAATAATTTGTCCCATAGTTTTATTCTTATAGGCTCCAATTTTCCCCAGTTTGAAGTATAGAAACTTAGGCTGAAGAAAAGACACAACATTTAATAAAATATACATACTGCTGAATTATATCAGGAACTGGATGAATGCTAGCGAAAGAGAACATTTCACGTACCCCAGCTACAAATATAAGTTGCTGATGTGGTTTTCTCCTCTCTGGCTTCTGCTAAAAATAAGAGAACCATCTGCCTCCAACTCAAAACACATCTCTGTCTTCTTCTTGTTTCTGAAGCTCAATCACATACCTCAAGGCGAGTATTTATTTTGCTATTTCCTGCTGAAACAGCCATGAATGTGTTTTGTATGATATAACAGAAAAAGAAGATGGGAACAGCACCCTAGAGACTTCATTTCTTCTGGGTACCATTTTTTTCAAACTAAAGAAAGTGGGTCCAAAAATATCCCAAGAAATTTATTTATTTATTTCGTGTCAAAAGCATTGCATAACAAGTACATTTTAAAATGATGAAAAAAAAAGGAAATCACAAGCAACTAGTTTTAAACCAAAAGCGGGCAACAGCAGCCGCATTGTCCGTAGCTTTAAGCAACTCCTCCTCTGTAGTTTTCCGTGTCCCTCCTCTGGAAGACACGGAAAGAGCCTCCTCGAAGATTGAGTAAATTCAGTCGGGCATCCCCTGGGCAATGTTTCTTGTAAGCGGCCAATCTTTCCAACCCCAAAAGCATTGGATGAATGGATGAATACCAAAGTTCTTTATCAAGACCATTGCTAACGATTATGTCTATTAATATAGAAGGTTTGTCACTTGCTAAATAAGAACCATTAGCCAAAATGTCTGAGGACATTTCGTGTGACATCCTATGTATACAGGAAACACACAGAGACATCACAATGAGAAGACTAAATAATCCCAAGAAATAAAAGGAAAGCATTTATGTGGGAAAAGAAATAATACAAATATAAAACTAATGAAATACTATTGCAAACAAACATTATCCATAGAGAAATACAAGAAATATTGTGATAACAACCAACCTGGCAAACACATACAGTAGAGTCTCATTTATCCAACACTCGCTTATCCAACGTTCTGGATTATCCAACGCATTTTTGTAGTCAAGGTTTTCAATACATAGTGATATTTTGGTGCTAAATTCGTAAATACAGTAATTACTACATAACATTACTGCATATTGGACTACTTTTTCTGTCAAATTTGTTGTATAACATGATGTTTTGGTGTTTAATTTGTAAAATCATAAACTAATTTGATGTTTAATAGGCTTTTCCATAATGCCTCCTTATTATCCAACATATTCGCTTATCCAACGTTCTGCCAGCCCGTTTATGTTGGATAAGTGAGACTCTACTGTATAAGCGATATTTACAGGAGTCTCAAATCAATATTATACTAAAATTCCAAAGCTTTGGAAAGTAAGTTTTTAATTGAAATTCTAAACAACATGGGAAGGAACAGTTTGCAAATGGTCAGGGAGCCGGAAGTGAAAAATGGGTAAAGCTGAACCAAGGAAGAGGAGCAAACTGGGAAAGAGTTGAAAGACAGTGGGGGAAGGTAATATTTAAACATATTAATATGCTATAAATTAAAATTATTTTATAGCATGTTTATACATTCTGATTTTACTTTGATTTCATACATTCATGTTTTAGGTTTACCAAACCAGAAAAAGGATTCTAATTGACAAATTCAAGGATGTTTAATCAGATTTAATACCTTTGACCAAATAAAACCAGGCCAATTTCACAAATCATATGCATATTTGTTAATACGAACTCCTGCATGAACAGCCTTCAGATCAGTGTGGAATGTACCTTGGATAACCAAGGCACCAGGAGGAAGCTTATGTTCAAAGGAAGCAAGATGGGTTGCAGCTGGTACTTTCTTTCTGCAGTTTAGAAGGTAATTGTGATACTAACTGCTGGTCGTGAAAGAGCATCCTAGGAGCCTGCCACTCTCAGAGAGCGAATAAATATTAATTTGGATATGGGCAGCTCTTTTGGCAATGCCTTATTTGCTCCATTATTTCAAGCTGCGAGAGAATCAAGCCAATTATTTCTGAAGTAAAATGTTAATGTAGAGAAGGATGTGTTTCAAGAAAATAAACTCTTTCCAATTTCATTGTAAATGGTCAGACCTGCCTCCATGGAAAAATAATCAAACAAAACACAGGCAGGGAAGAAGAGGGAGGCAATGTGGCATACACTCAGTAAAAGGAGCAAGTGTTTGTGTCTTTCTCATACACAACGAAATAATAATGCATACGGACCAACTCAAAGCAGCACTTGCTTACAAATCCTGCCCAGAAAACAACAAAATACAGAAAATCTTCCTTTCTTCACATGCAAATCTTAGACCTCTCAAGATATCAAAACAAAAAAACACCTACACCCTCTTTGTATTTATGGGGAGAACCAGTTACCTTCTATATTACTGCAAAATAACAACTTCAGACAGCCAGACACATGCTGAAATGTTTCAGATGGAATCAAACTCTGAGAAATTTTTTAAATGTTTTCAACACATCAGCATGAAGCATCGACCTAGTTGGAATCACTTAGATCTAAAGCAAATGCACTGATTGTTTTCACAGCATGCTTTTCTTCTTCAAGCTGCAACAGGCAGGCTGGCAACTGCTGTTCGAAAAGGTTTTCAGCCCCCTGCCTTGGTCTACTGTAGCCTGTGACACGATCAATAGCAGGGTTAGAAGGCAGAGGAAGCGAAGGAAAGATTATGAAGATGAGGTGAGTGACAGAATTACCTTACAGGATTTGTTCTCTCTCACTCACCTTGAATCTCATCTGTCTCAGACAAAGACAGAAAACCATCAGAGCACAAAAAACACAGCACAGACAAGAGAGAGGCAAGGAGAAGGGTCATTCCCCATGTATACAGGGAAAACATTTTAAAAATACTATGTTATAGGGTTAGACAGGAATTCGTTCTTCCCCAAAACATGTTATTTCTTCATTAATAGACTGTTATCAAATTTAAGAAATCAAATCTGTTTGTTTGATACACTATAAAACATTGCTATTAGAGGGATGATAATTGTTTTGAAGGAGGAAAACTTTAATTTCTTCCTTTTTAGCTGGTGCAGATGCATATTCCAGTAGTTGGCATTTTAGAAGAAGTATGCTGGCCTGTGTAAAAGGTAAGCCCTTTTCCAAATGTCATTAAATATTGGTATTTGGGTTCCATGTTTTAATACACTGAAAATAAGCCCCACTGGACATAGTACTGCATGTTTCAAAGGAAACTAATGGCCCTTCTACACAGGCCTTAAAATGCGGAAGAAATCAGGATTAAAGGGCTGAAAATATGAGTTGGATCGCATTAACGGCTGAAAAACCTATGTTAAAAAGATACACTTAAAATTCAATTTTGGCCAAAAAATGTGCATATTTGCATCACTGTATATCCCTGCACTCAAGGAAAACACGTGACTTCATTCTTATACATTGATGTGGACTGTTCCAGCTCATGTGCGCATTTTAAAATCCCAAAACGGCTGATGAGCACTGTAAACAAATAAAGCCATGGACACAGGTGGCTAAATAGAAGCACAATTGGAAAGCAATTCCCATGCTTGAATTTATACACTGGGCACCAACATGGCAGGAAAGTTACCCCAAAGGAAATGGGGTTCAAGGGGGAAAAAGTAAAGGGAGCAGGTGGGTAAGGAGAAATAATGACAATAAATTTGCTTGTGTGCACATTCAGCTATCTGCAGCAGCACTCATGAAGTTCAGCACATCTTGGAGAGTCCATTATAAAAAAGCAAACAAACTTCCAGTGGATGTTCCCCATCCATCTTGTGGATTAAAAAATCCACTACAAAATAATGTGTTAGGACACCGGGAAAACATTTACTGACAGCACTATGTTTGGACTTGCTGTCATGTACCATGATTTTTTGCCCCACTTATTTGTTCTGGATTGTGAGGCTGTCTGGATATGCCCTGAGTTGTAAAATATTTGTCTTTATAATTATAAAACCACTTCCTGATTTAGCAAACATACCTTTAAAGTGAATTAATTCAACTAATAGTCAAAACATTGTAATGATGTTTGTTACTAATGCTATTAAATCTGGAGAAAATTACAATAAGATTAACAGCGGAGCACAGACTTAATCAAATGCAACAGGATAATTGCAAAGTACATGTGTAGTAAACTCTTGCCTTTTCTGGCTCATTGAACAGACCAGAAAGGGGCTGACCAAATACAAGAATGGGGTAGTAGTTAGTACCTCCATACAACAAAACAGAGTTCTAGCTTGCCTAAAGGAGGCAGTTCTTAAGCCTTAGCTAAAGAAGCTGGCCTAGGACTTCCTCCATAATGTGTACACTGGCCAACACACATTTTGGTCTCTCAAATCTTAGACCTGTTTCTGGTTATATTTGACTTGTGGATTCAAAAAATGACACGTTTCCCCCTGACAGTTCTAGATATACATATGTGTATATATACAAGATATTTTAATAATAGAGTTTAAATTAATATCTTTTAAGCATGAAGAAAACATTAAAAGTGTACTTATATTTACTTAAATTGTAAAATCTACTTATTTTGTACCAAAAGATGTAAGATACAAGCTTTCTAGTCATTTGAGACACACAACTAAGAAACATCAATACACCAATAATCTTTTTCGGGGTGGCTCTGTTATTGATTGGTATTTAACCAATTGGTGTTTTAGGCAAGATGTTGGGGGATGTGGGCTTCCTGGATGAAATCGATTATCTAGATCTATTTCAATCTGGTTTTGGGACTGGTTATGGAACAGAGACAGCATTAGTCACCTTGGTGGAAGACCTACATTCCTGCATTGAAAACTGGACTGGGGAGTGTGTCCCTGTTTGTTCTACTTGATCTCTCAATGGCATCCAGTACCACTGACTATGATATGGCTGACTCTCTAGGATAGTATTTGGAGACACTGTTTTACAACAGCCTCATTTATTTTTCGAGGTTGAATCGAGGTTGAATCTCTGTTTATCATCTACATGAAACAACAACAAAAAAAAGGCAACACACCAGTTCTATTACTAACAGTTCCACCTCAATCCAGGGGGACTGCCTTGGTTCTAAACTGGTGTTAAAAATCAGTTATAAGTTATAATTAATATGTTTCTGACTTATAAATAATATGTTTATTGGTATTTATTTTTTCTATATATTGTTATTGTCTTTTTTGATTTGTTTGGTTTGAGTTAACCTTTTTTGGATTGTAAGTGTGACTGATATTATGTACATTGCTTCCTCTTGTTGTAAGCCCCTCAAGTCCCCTTGGGGAAAGGGGGTGGGATATAAATAAAATATTATTATTATTATTATTATTATTATTATTAATATTTTATTGTATGACACAGCAAACAAGATAGATATGCTGGATTTCGTTTCACAAAATCACAAGTCGAACACTTCCTAAGTGTCTAGGACTGTGTGATGTATTTTCGATGATGCGTGCAGATCCCAGCAGGGTGGCCTTTTGCAGTTGGCAGATCGTGATTTTGTCAATGTCTATTGTTTCCAAATGCCGACTGAGATCTTTTGGCACGGCACCCAGCGTGCTCATCACCACCGGGACCACCTGCACTGGTTTCTGCCAGAGTCTTTGAAGTTCAATCTTGAGGTCCTGATAGCGGCTGAGTTTTTCCTGTTATTTTTCGTCAATGCGACTGTCACCTGGGATGGCAACATCAATGATCCAAACCTTTTTCTTTTCCACAACTGTGATGTCTGGTGTGTTGTGTTCCAGAACTTTGTCAGTCTGGATTCGGAAGTCCCACAGTATCTTTGCGTGCTCATTTTCCAATACTTTTGCAGGTTTGTGATCCCACCAGTTCTTTACTGCTGGGAGGTGGTACTTGAGGCATAAGTTCCAATGAATCATTTGGGCCACATAGTTGTGCCTCTGTTTGTAGTCTGTCTGTGCAATTTTCTTACAGCAGCTGAGGATATGATCCATGGTTTCGTCAGTTTCCTTGCACAGTCTGCATTTTGGGTCATCAGCTGATTTTTCGATCTTGGCCTTAATTGCATTTGTTCTGATGGCTTGCTCCTGGGCTGCAAGGATCAGGCCTTCTGTCTCCTTCTTCAGGGTCCCATTTGTGAGCCAGAGCCAGGTCTTCTCCTTGTCAGCTTTTCCTTCAATTTTGTCAAGGAACTTTCCATGCAATGTTTTGTTGTGCCAGCTGTCAGCTCTAGTTTGTAGTGTGGTTTTCTTGTACTGGTTTTTTGTCTGCTGTGCTTTGAGGAGTTTCTGATTTTTTACTTCAATCAAAGCAGGTTCTTCACTTTGCTTTACATATTCTGCCAGGGCATGTTCTTCTTCTTTGACTGCTTGTTTGACTTGTAAGAGTCCTCTGCCTCCTGATCTTCTAGGCAGATATAGCCGGTCAACATCACTGCAGGGGTGCAGTGAATGATGAAAACCGCACAATTATTATTATTATTATTATTATTATTATTATTATTATTATTATTATTATTATTGACTAGATTAGGGTAAACAAATTTAGATTCAACTTGTGTTAGATGTGGTTACATTTTCCCTGAAGACAGAGATTTGCAGTTTGAGTGTCCACCTGGACTTAACTTTGAACCTGGAAGCCAAGGTTTTTATGATGGCTGCGAGTTCCTTTGTCCATTTAACACTGCACCCATTGCTTGATATGCTAGATTTGGCCACAACGGCACATGCCTTAGTCGTATCCTATTTATTAGCTACTGTAGGTGAACCCTAAGATGAACCTTTCATTGGGGTTTTCCAGACAGAATTTGTTTGAGGGGGGGGGGTTGACCTTACCTTTCCTGATCTCCCAATGTCCTAGTCCCACACTCTATATTTTCATGACCATTTTCTCTGAGAGATCCTTTAACAGTGGACCTTTCTTGATTGTTATATATGTGTTCTATTCTCTCACAATGGTGAGGGTGTGGACATTTTCTTAGCGTCTGGGCTTCTTATATATGCAGCACCACAAAGTGAAGGAATTTGCCACATCTTCCTTGCACATCTAGAGCGTTGAGATGAACTCTCCATAGGGAACAGCAGATGCTCCCTTCATGGGGAACAGAAGATGAAAAGCTGTAGGAAATTCAGCCACAGTTCAGAGCTGGGATATCTCTTTGGGAGGCTCAGTTTAACTGGAGCTCCCACCTGAAAGCATGTTTCATCTCGTTGGCACATTGCAGATTTCTGTTGTAATAAAGTTGTGGCCTTATTAATAACGATGTTGTTGTCTGGTGTTGTCTTTCCAGATGGGAGGGCAATGCTTTCTTCCACCTTTCACTCACTTTCCAGAAATGATCTGGCAGCAGCAATAACAACAGATAAGCGCATATAAATGGTGCAACTTTTCTCCTGTTACTTTGCTTTCCTTTCAGTCTTGTCACATTTTAGATGTGTGATTGAATGGTGGAAGAGATCACTGAGAGTGATCTCTATGAAGAGGCAGTGGAACATAAGTGAATGCCACAAAAACAGCAACCTGTACTATATGTGCTTTTTCAACATGCAAAACAGGAGATAACTGATAGAAATGTACAATTAATTTCCCCCTAAATTTTATTCACATACCCTTTGATTTGGGCCAACCCCAACAAGTATGCATAGTCAAATAATAATAAATAATAATAATAATAATAATAATAATAATAATAATAATAAACTTTATTTATACCCCGCCACCATCTCCCCGTGGGGACTCGGGCGGCTCACAATGTTACAAAAGTAACAACGCAAATACATTAACAATATACACAGTTTAAAACACAAGAAGATTATAAAACAGAAGTTAAAACAAAGGTTTATACAACAGTAATAATATCAATAAGGAGCCCCGGTGGCAAAGTGCGTTAAAGCGCTGAGCTGCTGAACTTGCAGACCGAAAGGTCCCAGGTTCAAATCCCGGGAGCAGCTTGAGCGCCCGCTGTTAGCTCCAGTTCCTGCCAACCTAGCAGTTCGAAAACATGCAAATGTGAGTAGATCAATAGGTTCCGCTCCGGCGGGAAGGTAACGGTGCTCCATGCAGTCATGCCAGCCACATGACCTTGGAGATGTCTACGGACAATGCTGGCTCTTCGGCTTAGAAATGGAGACTTAACGTCAGGGGAAACTTTTACCTTAATAATATCAAACAACCACCAATGCAATTCAGAAAATAGAAAAATAATAATAAAGATTAGCAAATTTGGAATTGTTAAACTCATTCCTTTCTGAAAATTACTTAGTTGCCTGTACCTCACAGCTGTTCTTGCTCTGATTGTGTATTTTTGTAGGTTAGAGATTGCTTCTCTGATCTAGCATGATCCCAACCAACCAGTAATCACAAATTGAATTTGACGATCTCACTTAAGCTGCATAATGCTATTGGAAAATAGTATTTTGGTATATTAATGAGGGCAGATAACAGAGAGTGAGAAAAATACTCCTTAGATATAGCTGAAATCACTCGTCTGATGAATCAGATCATTAGTTGCATTGGCATGCAGGTCCTTTCTTTCTTAATTTTCCAAGGCAGTGTCCAACACATCACTGCTGATATACTTTTACGGAAAGCATCACATTATCTTCCCTGTTTAGCTCAGTCTTCTGATATGGATATTGGATATCTGTCCCATTACTTCGTAATCAGAAATGCCACTGTCGACTAATGGCAATTTTTAAAAAAATACAACCGTATTTATCAGCATGATCTAACCATTATATTTATTCTAGGCACTCCCAAGTGTGATATATGTGACAGTTACTGAATTCCAAAAGAAATCGTGCCAAATAATCGATCTTTTCTTTTAAAAAATATCCTTCAGTGAACATATTTTGCTTAGTTGCCTGCCAAGAGCACTCTGGACATTGCCAAAGGTTTATATTCTTCAATGTTTTTATGAATGACTTCAATAATAGGGTGGAGGTGACCTTTTCAAGTCTGTAAATGACAAAACTGGGAGGAATGGCTAACATATTGGAATTCAGGGGGAAAGTCAAAAGGACCTAAATAAATTGAAAAACTGGCCAGAAATTAATAAAATGAAATTCAAGAAAAAAATTGCAAAATTTAGACCATGAAAACCAGATGTACAGTATTGGATGAGAGATACGTGGATCAGCAATATTACATATAAAGAGGATCTTGGGTTAGTGTAGATCATAAATTAAAATGTGCCAACAGTGTAATACTGCAAGGAAGAAAATGAATGTTATTATTATTTATTTATTTATTTATTTATTTATTTCTACCCCACTCTTCTCTCAGAAAAGGCAGAGGAACGAGACACCAAATTGCCAATATCCGCTGGATAATGGAAGAAGCCAGGGAGTTTCAGAAAAACATCTACTTCTGCTTTATTGACTATTCTAAAGCCTTCGACTGTGTGGATCATAATAAACTATGGCATGTTCTTGGTGGTATGGGGATACCAAGTCACCTTGTCTGTCTCCTAAGAAATCTGTATAAAGACCAAGTAGCCATAGTAAGAACAGATCACGGAACAACAGACTGGTTCAAGATTGGGAAAGGAGTGCGGCAGGGCTGTATATTTTCACCCTACCTATTCAACTTGTACGCAGAACACATCATGCAACATGTGGGGCTTGATGAATCCAAGGCCGGAGTTAAAATTGCTGGAAGAAACATTAACAACCTTAGGTATGCAGATGATACCACTCTGATGGCCGAAAGCGAGGAGGAACTGAGGAGCCTTATCACCAAGGTGAAAGAAGAAAGTGCAAAAGCTAGGTTGCAGTTAAATGTCAAGAAAACCAAGATCATGGCAACTACACCTATTGATAACTGGCAAATAGAGGGGGGAAACTTGGAGGCAGTGACACACTTTATATTTCTAGGCATGAAGATCACTGCAGATGCAGATTGCAGCCAGGAAATCAGAAGACGTTTACTTCTTGGGAGGAGAGCAATGGCCAACTTTGACAAAATAATGAAGAGCAGAGACATCACACTGGCAACGAAGATCCGCATAGTCAAAGCAATGGTATTCCCCATAGTAACCTATGGATGCAATCGCTGGACCATAAGGAAGGCTGAGCGAAGGAAGATAGATGCTTTTGAACTCTGGTGCTGGAGGAAAATCCTGAGAGTGCCTTGGACCGCAAGAAGATCCAACCAGTCCATCCTCCAGGAAATAATGCCCGGCTGCTCACTGGAAGGAAGGATATTAGAGGCAAAGCTGAAGTATTTTGGCCATATCATGAGGAGACAGGAAAGCTTGGAAAAGATCACGATGCTGGGGAAAATGGAAGGAAAAAGGAAGAGAGGCCGACCAAGGGCAAGATGGATGGACGGTATCCTTGAAGTGACTGGCTTGACCTTGAAGGAACTGGGGGCGGTGACGGCTGACAGAGAGCTCTGGTGTGGACTGGTCCATGAGGTCACAAAGAGTCGGAGACTCTTGCTGCCAGAGAGAGCAATACTAGTTTCCCTGTGAAGGGAGTTACAGAAGTTGGGGCAAGTACCAAGAAGGGCCTCTCTTGCATCTCCACCAATGGTTCTTGCAATGGTGGTGGGACTGAGAGAAGGGCATTAATAGAGGCATAGCTTCTAAGTCAAGGGAAGTAATGATCCTTATATTTTGAGCTTGTCAGATCTCACCTGGAGATCTATTCATTTCTGGGCACAATTTACGGATATAGAAAATCTGGAAAATATTTTTTTAAAGGGTAATGAGGCTGAAGGACCTGGATATCTTCAGCTTGGGTCCAAACTGGTCCACTTTTCAGTGTTTATCATGCAACTCATTTCATGTTCCTATTAATGCCACAGTCATATTATCAAAGCCTTTTAGTCTGATTTATATAGAAGTTGTTTCTTACAAGATGTTTTGTGACAACTGTATGGTGTAGCAGCTAGAAAAGGTAGGTTAAGAAAGGCCTTCTTAAACTTTTTCCATTTGCAACCCTGGGTATACAGATATATAAAATAGGTATACAAATGAAGCATTTGCAGATAATAAAGACATTTATTTTAAAACAATTCTTTATTGTACATATAACATATAAGATGAAAGCAAATCTGCATACTAATGAAATGGATTTGCTCATTTACTTTTTCAATAAAGAATTAAATTATTTAGTACTACAAGATGTAGAGCATGCTGGCATGCTTGGTTTGCAGCCTCAAGTGGCAGAATATACTCTATTGTCTTTCCATTTTTTTCTCCTGAATTGGGGAGTGGGGGGCACGTTTTAGGGCCTGTCTGGATGGCCCCAGAAAGATGCAGTAACAAATTTCCATTCTTTTATGTATCTATATTTCTATCTAGAGGAGCCCCGGTGGCGAAGTGTGTTAAAGCACTGAGCTGCTGAACTTGCAGACCGAAAGGTCCCAGGTTCAAATCCCAGGAGCGGAGTGAGCGCCCGCTATTAGCTCCAGCTTCTGCCAACCTAGCAGTTCGAAAACATGCCAATGTGAGTAGATCAATAGGTACCGCTCCGGCGGGAAGGTAATGGCGCTCCATGCAGTCATGCCGGCCACATGACCTTGGAGGTGTCTACGGACAACGCCGCCTCTTCGGCTTAGAAATAGAGATGAGCACCAACCCCAGAGCCAGACATGACTGGACTTAACGTCAAGGCAAACCTTTACCTTTACCTATTTCTATCTATGTCCTACGACATAGTAGAGATTATGTTGAAAATAAGACACCTTGAAACTTGCAATTATAAAATTATTTATTAAAAGCAGCCTTAGTAACATTTGCATTACATACAGAAAATTAAGATAATGAAGGGTAATATTATACGAAATATCATGAATGACATTAAAAATAATCCTAATAAGAAGGATGAACCTGGTGTGCTATCAATTTATTGTTTGTAAAAGGGCATTGAATGTTTGCCATATATGTATTCTGCAATCCGCTCTGAGTCCCCTCGGGAGATAGAGCGGAATATAAATAAAGTATATTCAAACCCCGGGAGCGGCGTGAGAGGCCACTGTTAGCTCCAGCTTCTGCCAACCTAGCAGTTCGAAAACATGCTAATGTGAGTAGATCAATAGGTACCGCTCCGGCGGGAAGGTAACGGCGCTCCATGCAGTCATGCCGGCCACATGACCTTGGAGGTGTCTATGAACAATGCCGGCTCTTCGGCTTAGAAATGGAGATGAACACCAACCCCCAGAGTCAGACATGACTGGACTTAACGTCAGGGGAAACCTTTACCTTTACCTATATTATATGTGTGTGTGTGTTATTACATATATCAGTTCTTCTTGTAATTTTGGAGATTCTCCTCAATTCCTTTTTAAGAAAGGATCCAAAACCCTATCAGTTATGCTCATTTTAAGAATTTCTTCAAATTGTTGATTGAAGTAAGAAGGGAGAGCCTCCAAGTGCTGATAGTGAGTAAGAAAGTCATTTTTGCAATCAATCAAATTAGATCATAAGCATCATCTTTGCTTTCTAAGAACTCTAGCACTGAGTAAAGGAATTGATAAATGTATAAAACCGATCCAAACAGTCACCTTTTGATAGCCAAAGAAGTTGCGTATGAAGCAACAAGTGATTGAATTTGCCATCATTTTCAATACAAAGTTGTCCAAACAATCTATCATACAATGAATTACTTCTGATTTTGTTGGTTGCTTTAATGACATAAAGTAACGACCCATGAAGGTGTTTATTCAGATTTTAGGCAATTAAACATTGATGAAGAATCAGAATATGGTGAAAACATTTGGAACCACTTTTTTAAAATATGCAAGAAAATCCAGATAGTGCTCTGTCATTACTGGAGCACCAACAGTAGCAACTGACAAGATACTACTCAGGGATTTCTTTTTTAAAAACTTCTTCCGATGCATGAAATATCAATTCCCCTTAATGTCAGTTTGTAAATTTTTAGCAAATAATAATGCTTTGCAATTTTTCTGCCCAGGTTGACCTGCCAAGCTGTATAGACAACTGGAATGTTTTTAAATACTCACATAATGCTTCTTCAATATCTTGACCCATTTCATCCATTTTTCTTTATTATTTATTATTACTCAAAGAAATTTTCTTAATGATATCAGATGCTGGCTTGTGTGGCAAAGTCCATATTAATTTACTTATCGCTGGTGGAATTACTTCTTCACCAATAGTATGTGGTTTTCCTAATTTAACAATCAGTAATTAAACTTTGTTTGCCAGTGTCTGCTATCTTAAAAATACTTTTAGTGTTTGAAAACAAGATAAACCCTTATCGTTCTTATCAGTATAAACTTTATCAATTGTTCTTGTAGTCTTGAAGGCTTCATTTGATAGAACTTTTTGGCAAATCAGGCACATTGGTAATGTAATTTTTGTAGGTAACTGAATAAAGCGATATCTTAAATATTCAGTACTGTATTGTCTACATTATTCTGAGGTTCAGCCATGATATTATCTGTAAAGAAATAAATGTTATGTGTTTATATATAATAATTTTAGGGTATAACATGATTAAGAATGCAACATATAATTGAAAAGGTGCAATTTCTCTCAACAGGACCATTTTTTTCTATAGTTATGTTATTAGAATAGCCTCCATGACATCAGGTATAAAGTGGTTTTGGGAATTCAGGAAAAGACAAGCAAACTAAGATACTAATGAAACTATTAAACTGGGTTTTGTTCTTTGATCAGCATTAAATGTAAGAAATTAAATGATCAAATATCAACCTAAATTTATCAAGAAATGATTAATTTTAAAATACATCAATATGCTATTAAAATCAGTAAGTAGTTTTAATTTCGTTTTCCCTTATTTAAGTACTTGTCCCTTACTAAGAAATGCCTAATTTACCAATTATGACACTGATTAGATAGATAAATGTTAATGGTTAACCATTTTTTATGCTTTCATTCCATTGTATTCATTAATATTGTTATAGAAAATATGATAAATATATTGAGTGTACAATTCAATAATATTACTGACACAAGCCTGCTATGATTTTACCTATTTGTCACCTATTTATAGTATCTTATAGTAAACAAGTTATGCCACGTACATATTCTTGACGATACATCTTGGACTTCCTGATACACTCATCTGCCAATAGTTTCAGTGGACTACTGATCAGTTATAACTTGCACTTTGTGTGTTTCTTTGGAAAATAATTTAATTACTACTGTGTTACATAACAACTGACTGGACACTACAGGAACAGCCAGCTGGATTCAATATATTTTCAATATGATTCAAAGGGTCTATTGTTAAACAAGTAAATTTTGATCTTGCCCACTGCTTTTCCCATCATGAGAGCAAATCTTTCCCTAGAAAGAGAAAATCACTCCTGGAAGAGTTATCATGGGGAAAAGGTGTCTCCATGGAAGCTTTATCACCAATTCTTGTTTCCACGACAACCCAACATTTTCAAAATCCAATTGTCACAGAGACAGAAAGTTTGCTGAAATATTCTGAACAGAGGAACAGACAGAAAAGCAAACATTACAGGGGTCCTATCCAAAACTTTGGAAAATTAGCTAGAATTACACTTAAAAATGTATCTGTCCTGATTTACATATTTACAATTTACATATTTACAATTTACATATTTACACCCGACAATTAAAAAAAAATAGCCCCTGCTCGTTGCTGACCTAGCAATCCAAAAGATAGTTGCATCTATCAAGTAGGAAATTAAGGTACCACTTTTAAAGTAGGGAGGCTAATTTAACTAATTTACAACTCCATAAAAATCATCCAGCCATCATTGGAATGAGGAAGTGCCGTCGCAGTGGATGATGAAGCAGCTGCTCCCCCTGTGGCCGGAATCGAACATCGCCTCAAGAGAAGGTTAAATTGCCTCTGCGTCTGTCTCTGTCTTTGTTCTATGTGTATTGAATGTTTGCCTTATATGTATATACAATATGATCCACCCTGAGTCCCCTTCGGGGTGAGAAGGGCAGAATATAAATACAGTAAATAAATAAATAATACAAACGCAACTTAAATACGAACTTACAGAGCCTTTTTTGTTTGTAACCAGGAGACTGTCTGTATATGTTAGAAAAAAATACAGAAAAAGGAAAAAAAAATCTAAATATGAGCTATATGGTAGTTCATATTTAGAATGCTATCTAGTAAACCAGGGCTTCTCAAGCTTTTTCCACTCACAACCCCTTTCCACCCAAACATTTTTAAGTGACCTCAGTTATATAGGTTTATACTCAAAGTATAAAAATCAAACATTAATTATAATAAATCAGCATTTGCAAAACTTGCTAAACAGGCTGATTTTTCAATTTTGTGAAGTACCACTGAAGCATTTTCTGCAGAGTTCACTGTAAACACTGCAGATTGTTGCTAATTAATTTGTGCAAATGGGTGGCATTCAGAAATAATTTACTGTTGCCAAATTATTTGTGACCTCAACATTGAACTGAGGGGACCCCTTTTAGTGTCAGCACCCACAATTTAAGATGCAGTGCAATAAACATAGCACTCAGTCCATATTATTAACTGCTTTTATGTAGATAAACTTAATTGCTAGTTAGGTTCCTTATGGACTGTAATTATGATGCTTTTCTGTATATATTTCATTCACACACAAGAAGATAAAAGAGTATCCAGAGTCAGTGCAGACAATTATGTCAGAAGAGTAGATATTAGGTCAATAAAATCAATGTCGACTGTAGCTTTAATTCCATTAATATGATTGACTCAATTAATCTTTTTCCTTATGGACTATCAATTGCTTATCATCTGCTTATCTTATTCTATTAAACATGATGTAAAGCCATTTATCTCATGAGCACTGAATATATGGTGTTCACTTCGAAATATTTCATTTTTATCTTCCTTTCTGTTCATCATAATCTCTAGTTGTTTTTACAAGGTTAAATATAGCACCAGAGTGATGAAGAACTGGTTTTATATATTGATGGCAATTAAGCAAGGTCAAATCATGACATATCCTTGTATATCATTTGGTATCTGGTGATGAAGTCTGCCACAGAAAATTTAATGTATAGATTGTTTTAATGTGTACGGTTAGGAGTACTTTTTAAAACAATTGTACAGAAATATGTACAGTACAGGCACAATCCTGAGAACTAGAGTTGAGTCAAAAGGCAGACATTTTAACAGGAAAATACTGTAATGGGATTCTCGTCTAGTGGTCAAACTGTGGCTATATGTTTACGTAAAATGGGCAAGCTAAACAGCTTTCCACAGAATTAGTTACTGAGCATATATGAATGGCAAAACAGATTAGCATGCCTCACCAACTTCACTGGAATGCTGAAAAAGCATGACTCTTTTGCCACTGGAACTAAAATTAGAAGAAAAGTAGAGATTGCTGAAAGAAAATACAGATCAAACCAGGATTTATGTAGGAAAAGCTTTCAAGTGACTTTTAAAAGATGAAAATGTTTTTGTTACTCATTCAGGGCTTACTAGTTGTTTCATTTCACACGTGCATAATAAAACATTTGCTGAAACATGTTGAACCGCATTGCTTTTTGTAGTGTAGGAACCTATTCCTGTTCTTTTCGTGTTACATCTCCCTCTGGTACCAAAGTGCCTGTTAAAGGAGTACATCTACTTCATTAACCAAGATATAACTGTATTGGATTTAAGTGACACGAGAGGTTCGGAATTCTCCTTCAGTGCTATATATGATATGGTATCTATGTCACACAAGGATATAATCAATGTTGCAATCATGATGAATGTATGAACACACTTCAGTGGTACAGTAGAGTCTCACTTATCCAACATAAACGGGCTGGCAGAATGTTGGATAAGCGAATATGTTGGATAATAAGGAGGCATTAAGGAAAAGCCTATTAAACATCAAATTAGGTTATGATTTTACAAATGAAGCACCAAAACATCATGTTAGACAACAAATTTGGCAGAAAAGGTAGTTCAATACGCAGTAATGTTATGTTGTAATTACTGTATTTACAAATTTAGCACCAAAATATCACAATGTATTGAAAACATTGACTACAAAAATGTGTTGGATAATCCAGAACGTTGGATAAGCGAGTGTTGGATAAGTGAGACTCTACTGTATATTCAGATTTGATAGGAGATAAACATTTTAATGTACACTAGTAAATACAATATTGCAAAGTGCGTTTCTATGGGATGATGGGAAAATTTGCCACTCCACAGTTTGTTAAAACTAGTATCCACAGTCACTTGTTATCCACTGGGTTTGGGTTCAGAACTCCACATGGAGACCAACATATGTAGATACTAAAGTCTCATTATATCCAATGGTGTAGTAAAAGGGCCATTTTATATGAAATCAGTTGTGAATGGTGAATTTATGGATACTGAACCCGTGAATAGTAAAGGTAAAGGTTTTCCTTTAACATTAAGTCTAGTCAATTCCAACTCTGATGCTCATCTTCATTTCTAAGCTGAAGAGCCGGTGTTGTCCGTAGATGCCTCCTAGGTCATGTGGCTGGCATGACCGCATGGAGTGCCGTTACCTTCCTGTCAGAATTTGCATGTTTTTGAAATGCTAGGTCGACAGAGGCTGGGGCTATCAATGGAAGCTCACCCCATTCCGCGGATTCGAACTGCCGACCTTCCGGTCAACAAGTTCAGCAGCTCAGCAGTTTAACCCACTGTACTACCAGTATCCACAGGTACAGAAATTAGGCCTCTGTACCCATGAATAAAGAGGCCTAATTTCCCATTAAAACTGGATTAAATCATGTTGACTTCCATATATTGGATAAAAGCCAAAAAAAAAAAAAAGGTTGATTAAGATGTTGACAAGAATTTCTAGAATTAAGCACCAGCTTGGATTGGGTTCCCTTCCCTATTGTTGCCATAGACATATTACACAATAACAATATGACAACTGAAGGATGGTTTACAACGCCTGGGCCTTCCTTGACTCCAAAGTAATTGTTCAGCGAGAGAAATAAACAATTTGTCTCTTGTGTAGCATTTATTATGATCATGACAGAATGTCCTTAATCATAAAGAATCTAATCTGTAAGACCAAAGCCAATCAGATGGTGAAATCGTCTGTTTTTCTTCCTTTTACCCCCTCTGCAATATGACAAAGGTATTTTGATTGTTTTGTGAAATTCATTAAGGGCAACTTACAGTATTTCACAATTATTGTTAAGTGAAATAATAGAAAAGAGTGAGATAAAACAACTTGTTCTGTTTTTGGAGCTAATTCCAAATCTCTGAGTTTATAGTTACAAGTTTACAATGAAGAGAACTTTTTTGTAATTTTAAAATTATCAAGTCAAAAAATCTAAAATCTCTCTCATTCCCACCATCTCTTTCATGTACGTTTACTCTGCTTGGTTGCAGTTACTTTCTAACAACACGCCTACATTCACATTGCCATAGCTGGCATGAAAGGGAAAAAAATTAGAAAATCTAAAAGGAACACTAAACAATTACAACTATCCTCTCTTCTAGTTCCAGAACTTAGGAAAGTTACATGAATGAATTCTCTGTAACCCAATCCAGAAGACTAACTTCCAAGTTCTGTCCAACTCATTGGTTTGACAAGTTGGTAAATTTACCAATAAATATTTCTCAATTATAAATTGATAGACTTATAATCCAAAACATTAATGGGATGTTGGATAATTTTGTTTAATTTACATTTCTTTGACTTAAAGGGTATATAGTTAATCTTCAAACTGAAATTTGTAGTGCAATTCAATTTAAAAACACAAATGATAGAATCATAGAGTTGGAAGAGACCTCGTGGGCCATCCAGTCCAACCTCCTGCCAAGAAGCAGGAAAATCACATTCAAAGTTCCCCCTGCGCCTTTCTATCTATTCTTCCCATTTTCTACAATTTAGAATCAAGTAGCCATGGAGTCCCACCAGAATCATAGAATCATAGAATAGTAGAGTTGGAAGAGACTTCATGGGCCATCCAGTCCAAACCCCTGTCAAGAAGCAGGAAATCACATTCAAAGCACCCCCGACAGATGGCCATCCAGCCTCTGCTTAAAAGCCTCCAAAGAAGGAGCCTCCACCACAGTCCGGGGCAGAGAGTTCCACTGCCGAACAGCTCTCACGGTGAGGAAGTTCTTCCTAATGTTCAGGTGGAATCTTCTTTCCTCCAGTTTGAAGCCATTGTTCCGTGTCCTAGTCTGCAGGGCAGCAGAAAACAAGCTTGCTCCCTCCTCCCTATGACTTCCCCTCACATATTCATAAATGGCCATCACATCTCCTCTCAGCTTTCTCTTCTGCAGGCTAAACATGCCCAGCTCTTTAAGCTGCTCCTCATAGGGCTTGTTCTCCAGATAATTTTAGTCACCCTTCTCTGGACACATTCCAGCTTGTCAACATCTCCCTTCAATTGTGGTGCCCAGAATTGGACACAGTATTCCAGGTGTTGTCTGATCAAGGCAGAATGACTTCCCTGATTCTAGACGCTATTCTTCTATTTATGCAGGCCAAAAAAATCCCATTGGCTTTTTTAGCTGCTGCATCACATTGTTGGCTCATGTTTAACTTGTTGTCCACGAGGACTCCAAGATCTTTTTCACACGTACTGCTGTTGAGCCAGGCATCCCCCATTCTGTATCTTTGCTTTTCTTTTTTTTTCTGCCTTAAGTGGAGTATCTTGCATTTGTCCCTGTTGAACTTCATTTTGTTTGTTTTGGCCCATCTCTCTTAAGGTCATTTTGAATTCTGCTCCTGTCTTCTAGAGTATTAATTATCCCTCCCAATTTGGTCTCATCTGCAAACTTGATGATCATGCCTTCTAGCATTTCATCTAAGTCATTAATAAAGATGTTGAACAGAACCGGGCTCAGGATGGAACCCTGTGACACTCTACTTGTCACTTCTTTCCAAGATGAAGAGGAAGCACTGGTGAGAATCCTTTGGGTTCGTTCACTTAACCACTTATTCACTTAAATAAATATATATATACTGTATACACAAACAAAAAAATGAAATATAACAAACTTGTGAATTAATATATGTGAAACTGCAAAACAACCCCCCCCCCCCAAAAAAAACCCACCTATTATAACAATACAGTAATTAAGCAATGGCCTAACTACTGCCTGTTATAATACATGACAATCAGAACTTTCTCATGCCACTATGCTCTGACTATATCTTGGTCATGTAAATGTGTCAAAAACATGAAGTGACTAACTATATAGACAAAAAGATGTTTTTGTCTTACATACTTAAACAAGGAAAAAAATCCACAATCTCATTTTATTAAGATAGTATTGCTACTTGCTACTTAGTACAGTAGAGTCTCACTTATCCAAGCTAAACGGGCCGGCAGAAGCTTGGATAAGCGAATATCTTGGATAATAAGGAGGGATTAAGGAAAAGCCTATTAAACATCAAATTAGGTTATGATTTTACAAATTAAGCACCAAAACGTCATGTTATACAACAAATTTGACAGAAAAAAGTAATTCAATATGCAGTAATGTTATGCTGTAATTACTTTATTTACAAATTTAGCACCAAAAATATCACGATATATTGAAAACATTGACTACAAAAATGTGTTGGATAATCCAGAGGCTTGGATAAGCGAGGCTTGGATAAGTGAGACTCTACTGTAATAACAATTGCATTCAACCCCTACAGCTTTTATATGTTGATATACAGTACATATCACTGTGTATAAACATGCATCTGTACACAGATCTTCAGTTAGAAATAGCAATTTATAGCTAGAGTCACATCAATGTTAAGTCCAAATGCTTTATTAGGTATCAGCTTAACTGGAATAAAATGTACCAGTGTAAACAAAAAAAAAGTTTAACTGGGATCTGCACTGGACCATCAATGCAACATAGTGTACTCTGCAGATTAAAGTCGTGATTTTATCCTGCCTTGTCCTCAATGGCAGTACAGTGCTATATTTATGCCTGCCTAGAAGCAAACAATTTCCACTTTTTGCAACATTAAGATGCCTGTTGAGTATGCTGCCATCCATATGAAAGCTGTCAGCTACTAAAGATAAAGAGGGACCCTGTTGGACAGTGTGATTAAGGCGTAGTCTACACAAACAGCAGGTGACAACAGAAAACAGTTTCTGGTCTGTGTCACTTCTGAGCAGCAGTTAGGGGGTTGTAAATTTCAAAGGTAAAATTCCTTCCTTCAGTGGGTTACACTGAATCCGGTGACAATCTTATGTGCATTTCACTGGGAGTATGCCCCACTGAATTCAAGGAAACATAATTATGATTAGACATGCATAGCCCTGTGCTGTTGATCATTATGCTTCAGCCTAACCTACTTCGTGTCCTTGTAAGGCCAACTCCAGTTTTGTGGATGGGAAGAAGAAAAAGAAAAAGGAAGACAGACAATGCCATGCAGGGAGAAAATTGTTCAGTGTACTATTAATTTTGAGAACCATACAATTATGCAGTCTCCAATTTCGTTGGATGTACTGTAATACAGAAAAAGATTTACATGTGAACTGCAGTCTACCAAAAATAAATCATCAAGTTTTCTCTCCCACACCTGACATCAGTTCTTTTTCTATGTCTCTCTTCAAGTAGAATCCCGAATACTTTTTACTAGGGTTGGGCTCGAATCCTTTTTTGTGGTTTTGTACGATTTTATCCATTTGGGTTGCACAGAATGGTACAGTCCCATGGGACCAAAAGAAAAAAGTGAAACAATTTTTTTTAAAAACGGTAGCCGTTTGGTCATCTGATTTTTGTCGCTTGGCTGTAGGCCCTGCCTCACAGGGCCTCCAGCCAAATGCCAGGCGCTGCCGGACCTACTGTCATTGAGTGCCCAATGCTCATAGGCCCTGGCTGCCGGACCTATGGTCGAGTGCTTGAGTTGGACAGTCTTATCTTAAATTAGAGCAAAAAAAAAAAAAAAAGATAAGCCCAGCAGCCAGAGTCTATGAGCCTTCGTGCACTTGATTGTAGGCCCTGGCTGCCAGTCTTATGGTTGAGCACTTGACGGTAGGCCCTGCAAGCTGGACCTACGAGCCATCGAGTGCTCGATGGCTTGTATACTTGGCTCGCAGAGCCAAGCACTTTGCTGCCCGGCTGCGCACCAGAGAGAAGGATATTAGAGGCAAAGATGAAGTATTTTGGCCACATCATGAGGATACAGGAAAGCTTGGAAAAGATCACGATGCTGGGGAAAATGGAAGGAAAAAGGAAGAGAGGCCGACCAAGGGCAAGATGGATGGACGGTATCCTTGAAGTGACTGGCTTGACCTTGAAGGAACTGGGGGCGGCGACAGCTGACAGGGAGCTCTGGCATGGACTGGTCCATGAGGTCATGAAGAGTCGGAGACGAGCAGCAGCAGCAGTTTGTTCATTGTTACATTTCTCTGATTTCTCCACAGGCTCATTCATGGAGTACCAAATCCCATTCAGACTGAAGGAATATGGGCATTGATTACACTTTTCCTATTCCCCTTCCCCAAAAAATCCATTTAAGGGGTCATATTAGTAGTGCAACAACAGCATGCTTGGTAGCATCTTTGCTGACTGAACATTCGACATAAATAATCTTTTAGATATTTTCCCACATTTAAATTTATCAGGTACCTTTCCAAAATTCTTTACCAAAGGCAATGTATAATAAATAACCAACGAAAACACAGTAAAACTGCAATAAATCATGTTCTCATTCTCTCCCCTCCCCTGCTCTTTCACCACATCGTGAGAGAAAAATTTATTTAAGTGTGGTAGAACATTAAAACACATTTTAAGGGGAAAGTGCCAGTCCGAAGAGCAAAATCTTCGCCCATTGCTTAAAAACCTGTATAACAAATATAGGCTCTTCTTAGAAATGCTATAGGTTTGGTGCCATGATAAAGGTCCAGTTGAAATAAATGCAAAGCAAAGACTTTCCTAAAGATTTCAGCAGCTTCTGTCTTTTATATAGGCAAAGTGTAGAGGAATCAATTACTAAACTGAGAAAGTAGTACAGTAAAATTTGGCAGAGGCAAAGCAAAGTGTTTGGAGTACACTTGTACTGATGTGTTTCTTAGTCACTTGGACATTTTATTGAGTTAATATATATATATTGCCATAAATGTTTTCAAGGATTTTTAAGCTCATTAATTATAATCTTTGTCCCGTGCACTCCAATGATAATTTCTTACTATCATTGGGATCAAAAAAGTCAACTGCTCTAGATCACATGGTAAGGACTAGAAAATAATAAATTATTCTGTAGGGAAAAACGTTTTGATTTGGTGACAACTGTTTATTTTTAGTCTTGAGACAGATAAGCTCTTTTGAAGATTTTTTTTACTGTAACGCACACATAGCAGATATTTCTTCAGCTGAAAAAGACAGAGTTGGAGCCACACTACCCAGGACGTCATCAGACTGTCTTCAGGCACCACGGACCCCTACAGAGACCATCACAGGATGTAAGGGCACTTCTGGTGGGACTCCATGGCTACTTGATTCTAAATTGTAGAAAATGGGAAGAATAGATAGAAAGGCGCAGAATGGGCATAGAATCACAGAAGATGGGGAATGACAGTAGGGAACAGGGCAAGACTTTTCCCTCTGCTTTCCCAACCCATTTAATAAAGTCATCTATGGCTGTTTACCAGCACTGAAAAAGGGAGATGGGTTTTATTTTCACTAATTTCTTCTTCCCCTTGTAGCTTTCAGCATCATCTCCCATTCTGCTGTGTAAGATTGAGGTACTCTCCAGAAATAACAGGGGAGATGGTACACACGTGCAAGGAAAAGGAAGAAATTGACAACATTGTCTTGCAGCCTCATCACACTCACCTACAAAAGCATCCTAAGATGCTTTCACCCTGTCTTCTGGATGGAGCCCCATGCCGGCCATCACACAAAGTTGTGTGACTTCCGGCGCAGGCCCTACCCCTAACCAGAGTGAAAGCATCACCAGAGGCTTCCCACACAACATGGGAGGCTTCCTATGTTGTGCTAACTCCAATGGATCCTCCACAGAAGGACTGTTGTGACTCAGCAGCAGCAGAGCCAGACTGAAGATGAGGAAGGGGATTCTGGGTTTCAGATGCAGGAGCCAGATGATAAGATGCAGGATGAATTTCAGGATGATGGCATGGGGATGGGAAATTATACAGGCTGGTTCAGAAGAGCAAGAAACACAGCTTGTGGATGAACTCTTGAACCAGCCTGTCATAGATAACAACCAGGGAGACATTCCCATGGGAACTAATGAGCTTGATTCATCTCAGGCCCCTGTTCAGGTGCAAGATAATGATTTAGTTGGCCTTGAAGAAGCGCCATTGCTATCTAGAGCAGATCATTTGCAATGGAAAGGAATGCCTCAGCCTCGCCACAGCCTGAGATTAGCAGGAAAGCGGGAGGCCTCTGAAGGAAAGAGAAATGCATTTTTGGGTTGCTTTTAAAACTGTGTGTTGAGAGACATATCTTTGTCAAAGCAAATTCTCGCTTCATCAAAGTGGATGTCTATGTTTTCCTGCCTTAGAGATTCTCCTGTTCCTGGATCTTTGTAACCTATGGACCTTGGTTCTTTTGGATTTACTGACTCTTGTTTTGCCTATGGACTATTGGATTTACTGACTCTTTGTACAACTACTTTGGGAACTTTATTTCTGCCTGCTTTGATATATATATTTCGCTCAATAAAATTACAAAGACTATCTTCTGTGTGTGATTTGGTGTCAACAGCAAGGTGAACTATTCTGAGGTGCGACAAGGACAACGCTTCCCCCGAGTGATGGGAAAAGCATAGCTGAGAGGGAGCTGTGTGTGTAATGATAGATTCACTCCGTTGCCCCTCTCTTTTCTCCTCGAAGCCAGGTGAAGTGAGATGCTTCGCCTGGCCTTTGTGATGAGACTCCTAGTGTCCCCCTTCTACATCTGGGAATCTCTGCTGGATTCCACTTCCCTCCCTGAATGAAACAGAGAATTAATATGGCTAATGAAAAAAATATTCCATTGGAGTTTATTTAACAGTGGTAGTATTTAATAACGTTTGCGAAATCTAACCACTATGTTGCCCTTTCCCATATTTGTGTTTTCCTTAGCACAGATGAAATTATTGTTGTATTTTTAAAAGGCATTCAGAAAGGAACAGGTTCTCTCCCACTCTTCAAGTTCAAAATACATTTCTACAAAATTAGGAAGGAATTTAATATGGCAGTTGAAAATAACGTTAGAGTTAAGTAACCTTCACATAAAATTACCCCCACCCCAAACAGAAAATCGAAGTGCAATATGAAAAAGGAGGGCGAGTGTTGAAAGCAGCAATTATATCTCTTAAAAACTAGACAAAGGTAATAATGCAGTGTTCAGATGTCTCTCTAGTAACTTGAAACTTTTACTGAAGAAACAAATTGTTAGATGTACTTGTGGTAAAGTGCTAGTTCTGTCAAAGTCGAGTTCCTGATTGATATCAAGGAAATGATTAATAAAACTGTTATGTCTTTATGCATTACTCGCTATCTTACAAAGTCAACGGATCTGTCCATATAAGTGATTCCTCCAGTGTGGGCCAAAGAATGGCATTCTAAAGAATATCAAAAATGCTTGGAGGTGGCATGACACACGCTGTCAGTGAGCAATGTAAAAATAAAAAATGGGGGAAGGGGGAGAGGAAGTAAAGAATCTTTTTCTCCAAAGAAAAGTACTTCCTAGGCCCTGGCAATAGGCATTAAGCAAACTGATGCATGTGCTTTCAGGAAAGACAGTCTCTATTTCAGAATATGGAGATTTGTAATGACATCCACTGCATACTACAGTAGGCCCTCTATTTTTTCTGTGGTTAGGGGCTTCAGCCCCTGCAAAAGTGGAAAACTGAATTAAAATCCCATTTTTTTTATCTGAGGGAACATCTCTGTAGGAACCCCTAGGTCCTCAAGCTCAAATCTGAGGTCAGCTTTCACCAGACATTGACCATAGAGCCAAAGAAAAGAAAATATTACTCAAATCCATGAATAATCTAATATGCCAAAACAATTGCACAAATTTGGAGGGCCAACTGTAGACTTAAGGGCCTTTCAAGCATTGGGGAATACCGTAGTTATGATGAAACATATGACTTTATTAGGAAAGTGTGCTTCCACAAAAGCTCTGTATGTGTCTTCAAGTATAGTGATAGCAACTACATGTATTTCATAGGGTTTTCTTAGGCAAGAAATACTCAGAAGTGGTTTTGTAGTACTCTTTGCCTACAATATTCCTTGGTGATCTCCCATCCATGTACTAATCAGGGCAGATCCTGCTTTGCTTCCTAGACCAGAGGATATCTAGTGCTTTTAGGGTATCTAAGCCACCAGTATTTTGATAATCACAGGCTTACTGGAGGGGAAAATGGAAAGCAAGGCCTTAAGCATTTGTACTAAATTCTATATCAGACCATTCATTTTTATGTGTAACATCATGCTTCAAGACTAAACTTCTTAGAGGACATGTGCATATGCTTTTACCCAATCTTCCAAATATACCTTTGCTTGCTTTCCAACAGTTAACCACAGCTAGCTATCCAACACAGTTACCACAGATCGCTTCTCACTATACAATGATTTGTAACATAATCCTCCTGATGGCACAGTGGGTTAAACTGCTGAGCTGCTGAACTTGCTGACCAAAAGGTCAGTGGTTCGAATTTGGGGGGCAGGGTGAGCTCCCACTGTTAGCCCCAGCTTCTGCCAACCAAGCAGATCAATAGGTACGGCGTTGGTGAGAAGGTACCAGCGCCCCATTCAGTCATGCCAGCCACATGACCTTGGAGGTATCTACAGACAACGCCGGCTCTTCAGCTTAGAAATGGAGATAAGCACCAACCCTCCAGACCTAATGTGAGGGAAAAACCTTTACATTTACCCACTACCCATTGTAACTATGGGGATTTGTAGTTTGTTGAAGTTCTAGAGCTCATTGGGAGAGAATTCTAAATAGTTCTCCATAAAATACAAATCCCAAGATTTCATAAGATGTAAAGTGGAATCATGTTGCTACAGTCGTGTAGACTGAAAAGCCCCTGGAACTACATTTTGAAATGGAAGATGGGCACAAGGGAGAGACTGGCTTCTTAAGCTTTTTATCTACACATTATTTCCCACTAAAATCCCCCCTGTTTAGTTTCTATCATTCTATTTAGAAGGTTCAGAAAAAGAAAATGGAAACCCAGGAATATTTTTAAAAGAATTCATTAGTCCTTTGGAATGGCTTGGACACAACAGGCTATCCAAAACAGAACAACAAGACAACTACCGTATATACTCGAGTATAGGCCGACCCGAATATAAGCCGAGGTACCTAATTTTACCACAAAAAAACCTGGGAAAACATTGTCTCCAGTATAAGTCGAGGGTGATAAATTTCAGAAATAAAAATCGATACCAATAAAATTACATTAATTCAGGCATCGGTAGGTTAAATGTTTTTGAATATTTATATAAAGCTCAAATTTAAGATAAGACTGTCTAACTCTGATCAAATCATTATTCTCATCTTCTTCAATGTAAATGTGCTTATGTATCATTTTAATAATAATAGAGTAAAATAATACATGTAATAATAATAATAAATAAAGGAAATTAATACATGTAATAATAAATAGAGTAAAATAATAAACATATTAATAATAATAATAATAATAATAATAATAATAATAATAATAATAGAAGAAAATAAATATAATAGTAGCAACAATAATAGAGAAAAATAATAAATGTAATATTACCAATAATAATAGAGAAAAATAATAAATGTACCATATATTCTCAAGTATAAGCTGACCCAAATGTAAGCCAACCAGGACCCTCACCCGAGTATAAGCCGAGGGGGGCTTTTTCAGTCTTAAAAAAGGGGCTGAAAAACTAGGCTTATACTCGAGTATATACAGTAAATGGGCTTGGCTGGTTTGCTCAAGACCCGTGTGTTAAGAGATCTTTAACATTTTACCACAAAGCTTTGATTTCCTCCTACTTCACATTTATGTAACTTCATGCATACCTAAATGCATAAGCTGCAGCACTAGTTTTTAGTGACTGTCTTTGCCATGAATCCTAATTAAAAAATGCATTGTGGTGGTTGTATTTCCATGAAGCTCTTCTCCAAATGAGACTTCAGTATTTGAAGGAAGCCTGAGCATTGCCATCCAACTGCCCGAAATAACGAGCTGACGCAAGAAGCTTGGGTTTAAACTGGCCAACTTTATTAAATGTTACCTAATTAACTCTTTAATTTGAAACTTGACTAACTCTCAAGTGTTCTCTAAGAATTTGGTGAGGCATAAAGCCCATTTTGGTGCTCCTTCCTGACCTATTTCTTAGCTGAATTTTGGGCGAAACACCAGGTCCTCAGCTTAACTAAACCTGGATGACCTAAAGGGGAAAGTGGTGGAGAGGTCTACCAATTCTGCTGTCAACCCTATTTAAATGACCACACCTCTCAATCAGCCACTGTAAACACAATAGGGTAGGTGAAAACCCCTCCTAGAACATAAGAGGGGGAAAAATCCTACCCAGCCCCACTAGGCAACCAATTTGTTATACTGTTAGCGGTGGGCAGGCGGGTCAACATTCAAAAAGTAAGTGAAGGAGGGTCGGGCTGATTCCTAGAAGCCCCCCCCCCCCCAGTGAGTCTCCCGGTGGGAGGTGGCAAAGCCATATCCCACCCCCAGATCCATGAGGAGGGAGTTTATTATAAGAGTCATTTGGAGAAGAAATAAGAACAGAAATCCTGTAGATGGAGAGTCAGCTTCCTTCACTCTAATTTAAAGTAACGTATACACTCGAAGATAAGCCGAGTTTTTCAGCCCTTATTTATGAGCTGAAAAAACCTCCCTCGGCTTATAATCGGGTCAAGGTCAAGCCAGGCAGCGGAGCCTGGAGGCCACAGTATGTTTTCTTTTCCAAAACCTCCCTTCTCCGCTTCTCCTCCCAGGCTGGTTATCTTATTTTTTAAGAGAGAGACAAGGGAATGTTTTCAAAAGCGAAAGGAGAGTGAGTGAGAGCCTCTTGCAAGCCAGGAAGAAAAAAAATATTGCATGGGTGTAAGGGGAATTAAAAGAGAGACTCTTGCAAATTTGCAGGATTTATTATTACAGTAGAGTCTCACTTATCCAACATTCACTTATCCAACGTTCTGGATTATCCAATGCATTTTTGTAGTCAATGTTTTCAATATATCGTGATATTTTGGTGCTAAATTCGTAAATACAGTAATTATTACATAGTATTACTGTGTATTGAACTACTTTTTCTGTCAAATTTGTTGTATAACATGATGTTTTGGTGCTTAATTTGTAAAATCATAACCTAATTTGATGTTTAATAGGCTTCTCCTTAATCTCTCCTTATTATCCAACATATTCACTTATCCAACGTTGTGCCGGCCTGTTTATGTTGGATAAGTGAGACTCTACTGTATTATTACTATTATTGCAAGAACGTTTGAGTCAACAGGGAGGGAAGGAGGGAAAGAAGAGCAACAGAAGGTGTGTATTTTTTTTATTCCTAAGGAAACAAAAATGGGGTGGGTTTTTTGGGAGAGGAAGGGAAGTTTTAAAAAGGCTTTTCTGGCTACTTTTAGAGTTTGAAAAGGGATAAATAAAAGAGGTGGGAAAGGGGAGGAGAAAAGAGGCCAAAGTTGTTTTTAGGAGGGCTTTGCTTGTTTCTTCCTTGGGCAAATGCATGCCCCAAAGCTTGTAAATAATATATAGATTTCCCCCTACAAATACATTAATTTAATATATTAATTTTCCCCTCATATGTTTGCAAGCCTCTGCAAATTCTATAAAGATATAATTATCTATATATAGAGCAATGTCTAGATAGATATTAACATAGATATAGGCCTTTTAAATATGCACACACATACTGTTATGGTTGAGCCTTCGGGCTCCGGTAATAGAAGAAGGGGTCATAAGACTCCTCGAGAGTCAGACTCTTTCGAGGAGCGTGAAAGAAAACGGCTCCGGGATTTGTTTACAGACCCGACAGATGAGGACTCATTTGAGGGTTTTTCTGAGGGTTTGGAGGAAGAGATGGCCAGCTCGGAGGAGGATGACATGGAATGGACTCGTGTGAGGGAGGATTTGGGTGTTGGGGAAACAGGCAATGAAAGCATGGGAGGTGATTGGCGGGTTGCAGGATCAGACCCATGGACTGGCTGGAGGGATGGAGCGGGATCCACAGCTGGGGATGCTGTGGGGCGTAGTCAAAGGTGTTTAAGCTCTGATGAGGATGATGTTGGGGCGCCTGGAATTGGGATGGCAGCTGACAGCGATGATGAGCTTGAACTGGGATAAATTGGGGTTTGGGACCAATGTCTAATTGCGTTGGGCAAGGTAATCTGGACGGACGCTTGGGCTTTTGTTGGGGAACTTCCTGAAGACGGGTGTGATTCGTTACTGGATACGTAAGTTTACCAAGGACACTGGGCATCGACGGCGGGAGGAACTGTACGGGGTTTTTCTCTGTGCAACTTGTGTTTAATCTCGATAGCTTGGACCTCCGGCGTCTTTTTGACGGGCAATATCTACTCGCACTGGATTGACGCTGGACTGACTGACTTCGATTCCGGATTATCCCTTCTGCTGGCTATCGGTGAGACCTTTGGATTTCTAGACGACTACGTTTGGCTATTGACCTCTGGACCGGATTGGGACCCTGCTGACTGCCGTTACCCTGACTGCTGTGCCTGGACCTGGATATCGTTGGCCGCTGAACCTTAAATTGAATCCTGACTACGACCACGCTTTTCGTTTGTTGCAGGGAGGAATAAACAAGCCTGGTTTATTCTCCTGCTGTTTCTGAGTAGCAGAGAGGAATCTGCTACCAGTCTGTTGTTTACATTCTGACTCCTGTTGATCCTCTTTTGTTTGCATTGTTTGCCAGGCTGAAGTAAGCACTTTTGATTTAATCCGGATTATACTTCTGTTTAACCCGGTTTATCCCTTTGAATTGTTTAAGCTCAAACTGAGTTGTTTTTTGTTACTTATCACACTGAAGTCAAGTGTTTGCCCTGTTCTTTGTCTCCTACGGGCGTTTTTAGTTCTGTAACCTCAATAAACTGAGTTTTGTTTTACTCGCTGGCGTTCTGTCTTTGACACATACACAGATGTCTAGATAGATGTAAACACAGATAAATGGGACTTGCAAATATTGCAGGAGGGAAATGCACATATATAGAGAGAGGATTTGCAAACTTTTCAGGGGGAAAATGCAAATGTGAAATTAGTATATATAATTATAGAGCTATATCTAGCCCTGCATTGTTTATATAGGCATTGAATGTTTGCCTGTTACTATGTTGGAAGCCGGCCTGAGTCCCCATGGGGAGATAGATAAAGCAGGATACAAAGGAAGTTGTTGTTATTGTTGTTGATGATGATAATGATTATTATAAAGTTATTGTTGATACCATATTGTTTTTGTTGACCCTACTTATGCACTTACAGAGTTAGCTTACTGTTTTTCTTTGAAATACGGTAAATATTCAAAAAACATTTACCCCACTTATGCCTCAGTTAATGTAATTTTATTGGTATCTATTTTTATTTTGAAATTTACCAGTAGCTGCTGCATTTCCCACCCTCGGCTTATACTCGAGTCAATAAGTTTTCCCAGTTTTTTGTGGTAAAATTCGGTGCCTTGGCTTATATTCGGCTCGGCTTATACTCGAGTATATACGGTAGATCACTCCTTTAAATGTTTTATAGGAAAGGTTCAGTCCAATGTTAAAATAAACTGGACTGCCAGGGTCACTTCTGTTGTAGCTTGAATGTTTCGAATGTTCGAATTAAACTAGCAGCAAGAACAATAACAGCAGAAATATACAAAATAATATAGGAATTCACAGTATTTGCCTGAACTTTATTTCCTAGTACTTATAGAGAACAGAAGGAAATTTAATAAATGTATTATTGTCAGTCGTCCAGAAAGCATGTTGGAAGGCTTACTCTTCTAGCAAAAGCATTGAACATAATATTTGGAAATGATTTCAAAACAACAAGTAAAATGCAGTTTGTATGTATGTGCGTGTGTTTTCATGTGTATATCCTAGGGAAACAGTTTCTGATTATAAACTTAAGGGAGAGTAGGTTGGTGTACTCTGAACAATTCCAGCATCATCCTCTATATACATGGAGCAATGTTGAGCAGTTCCGAAGGGATTCATAGCTGCTGGAAAACAAGTTATGATGATTCATGGGCTCTTGAGGGATGAGAAAAAGGTTAAGTAGTGAGATTCTCACAGTGTCAAAGAGGCTAGTCTCAAAAGCAAAAGAAACATCTGAGGAACATGGAGGGTTTTTCATTTTCTTGCTGTCTGAGCTTTTAAGAGATTCTTCATCCAATTTAGTTCTGCTTAGGTTGCATGAACTTCCTCTTTTTGGTTTTATTTGTTCCAGGCAATGTGTTAAGAAGCTAATTAAAACATAGAAATTTGGAACATGTATTAATTGTCACAAATATTTTTAAGTTATTCACCAATTCTCTCTCTCTCTCTCTCTCTGTCTCTCTCTCTCTCTCTCTCTCTCTCTCTCTCAATATCTCTCAACCTGTGTGTGTGCATCTTTTCTTTTAGTTCTCCTGATATGAAGAGGTGACAGAGCAGTTTGCAAGCAAAAACAATGGGAAACATAAATACTAATAAAAGACAGCTCTAAAAACAATCTGATCCAGTAAGGAGTCAATAAAAACAAACCAGGCATGTTTAATTAGAACAAAGTTTCAAGGGTCTCTCTGATCAGTTTCACGGGCATCCAAAGTCCTGAATGAAAAGGCGTGTTTAATAAACCAACAAAACTGAATTACCAAAGATCCCAGTGTATCCCAAAAGCAAGAAGAAAGGTCACTACTGATAAGGGGATCATAAGGAAAGCAACAAAAATGATAAGGCTCCTCATTCTCTGGGCACTGCACCTAGGTGGAACCCTACCAATGTTCTCCAAATTAATGATAATTGTATTTAAGCATTTATTTCTAGGCTTGTACACGGATTTGGTATGGTCAGTTCATTTCGGCCAATCTGGCATGTTAGGCAGGCTGTAACAGTAAGGGCCTTGGTTTTTTTGGCCAAAACGGACCACATGGCAGCCCGTCATGGCTCCTCTTCTCCTATTTGACATCATACGGTCTATCCATCTCTCTCTAGTGACCCCTTGTGGCCACTTGGATAATGGAACAGTACTTGCAGTCCTAATAATAAATATAACCAATTTTATGTTACAACACTAAGATCACAGCATAAAGTACGTAGAATAAGACAGAGGTGCTTTATTCCCATTAGCAGTCATTCTTGTGTTCACCATACACTTCAACTTCTTCTAAATCAACAAGAAAAATACAAAGCAACTTCTGTGATTTTATAAGATTCTTGTCTTGTGTAATCCAAGTAACAAATATGAGGCATATTCTACACATCTAAAACAAGAAAGGAATCAATATATTTTCTACTTTTGGTGCAGATTGTTATTATCCCATTAAATATAAATATTCTATTTTAACTCTTGCATTTACAAAAAACAATATTGTATTCAATCACTGAATGCCTTAAAATGTAAAGAATTAAGCAAAAAAGAGATGAGAGAGAAGTTGGGAATACCAAAAACAAAACATTTCAATAGAGAAGTAATGGGCCCCTCCACATCTGCTGGGATTAGAAGTACAGGACCCTGTACTTTTCATTTTTTAAAAATCATTTTTTTAAAAACCTTAGAGAAACCGCTCTAGGAATCTCTGGGTCCTCAAGCACAATTCTATGGCCACCTTCCAGTGAAAGAAAGAAAATTCCTGGTAAGAACTTATTAAGAAAATTAGTGAATAATCAAACCTGCAAAAGCCAGACCCACAAATGTGGAAGCCAAATATATTTTACTTCTTCAATTCCTTCCTATTATGTCTGTATGATCAGTTAAGTATTTGGAAATGTGAGACAGAAGCTGCTCTTAAATAGGTTCAGAAGCGAGGAAGAGAATAAGAGATGAAACAAAGAGATCAACAACCAACAAATGTGGATAGGCCTGTAGCGAGGGGGCGGTTTTAGGGGTTCAACCCCCCCCCCCCGAAATTTTTCAGGTTATAAAAAAACCCTGGTTTACTCATGAATTTTAACTGGTTAACCAAATCCCCATGCTAAGTCTATGAGACACAAAACATTAAGAGTCCCTCCAGGCACTATCTCAAGCAGATATTGACAGGTTTGTAGCGGGGAGGGGTGTGTGCAAGGGGTTAACCCCCCCCCCAAATTTTTTTCTGGCTACGGCCCTGAATGTGGAGGTATTACGTGAACTTTTTTACATGAAATGAAGTCAGTACAGAAAATGTACAGTCTGATTTGAATTCCACAGAAACACACAGAACATTGCTTTTTAGGGGGAGGGGTATTTGAGTTTTTTAATCTTTGAGTTTAGTACAAAAAACACAGACATTGTACTGTAGAAGTAGTTTGCAAATGTTTCATTTGTTGCAGGGAATGGTTTGAATGGTTGAGAAAGGAACGAGCTGCATTTCAATTGTGAAGTTTCCTGGCTAATAAGGTGCTTTAGGTAAAATTAATTCTTCTTCACCGTAATTAGAAATTCTACTGTAGTTCTACTGAAATAAATATCAAGGCATACTTGTTGCCAGTCCAGTGGACCACAGAATAAAGTGTGTCAGAATTTGACCCAGTATGTTGGAAACTGTGCCACTTAGTCTGTACTACAGCAAAAAGGTATTTAACTATTATTACATTTCACAGTTACTGCAATATTTTAAACCAGCTGCAAATACCTCAGGCTTTTTAGTTGTTGCTTGTTTCAATCCTCTGCTTCTATAGAACGAGACATCTATAAACGACTTCTGTCTACATAAGATGTCTCCTGCTATGTCTTGACTGCATTTTTTAAAAAGAAAGACGCTGCTCCACTGAACTGAAAGTATGACAGAGGCACAAGTGTGTTCCACTAAAACAACAGTAGGAAGTCTTTGGTCCACCCCAGAAGTACTGATCTCTCATAATATTTTATTATTGGACTTAAACTTCTGGGTAATGATATCTAATTCAGTTGGATAATTGAGATCTCCTGCATTCTTTGTTAAAAGATCAAAGGGATCTGAATGTGCAAGTGAGGAAACAAATTAAATAAATCACATCTGGAGGCCCCTATGGAGCAATCTTCTGGGAATAAAAATGAATTTACACTATGACATTATGCTTTTATGTCATTATCATACAGTAAAAGTATTGCCATATTTAATCAATTGGAAAACACACCCAATTTTTAAGGTCCAATTTTGATAAAAGGGGGTATTTTAGATTTTAGGATACTCCCTTTTTACTTGAGTGTAGAAGAAATATTTTAGTCCTCATCCCAGCTTGTTTGTCTCGCTGTCCAGCCATCCTGGACAGCCCTCAAAAAACCTTCCCAACCCTGTGTTGCAGCAGCCCAGTTGTCTACTTGATCCCTTTTTCATCCAAGCACAACACAGATGAACAAGAATAGTAAGTTTATTAAGAAAAGAGTATAATATGAAAACAGTTTTAAAATACATCCATGAACTAGATTTCCAGAAGCTTAACAAAAAAGCAATGACCAACTCTGAATAGGTATTCCAAAATCACTTAAGGCAAAAGCAAGAAACTGTAATCCAGGCGCTGTTGCATTTAAACTAGAATTATATCCAAAAACTTGAAAGCATGAACATCACGAGAATCCAAACGTTTGATACTTGAATTTAACTATAATCCCAAAGGCTTGAAATTTGAAACAAAAATTGTAATCCAAACAAGAGGCAGGGAACTTAAACAGGAAAACAAGATACAAGCCCAAAAACAGAACTCTTAATTCAGAGCTCCCAAGACAGGCAACTTGACACATGAAAACCCAATGTTGATCTCCCTACCAAACATTGACTCCAATTCCTTAAGAATCCTCTCTCTTGTCCATGACATCACCCTTTCTCACACCTGGGTTCCCTTTGTTTATCTTTCAGTCTCTGGGAACACCGGATTTGTCTCTTGTTTCACACTATCCCTTCTGATCTGTAAACACTGGGTTATCTGTAACCCTCCTGTCTCCTCCACATTCCTTTCAGAGTCAATCCCTGACCAAGTCTCATGAGAATCACTGCCTGTTTCCCTGACAACAGATCTACCCAAAACATTCCCATAATTTTGAAAAACACTTTTTGCCAGCAGGTCCCTCTCTGGAGGAAGAGCCTAGATAACCTGTCTAGGGAGGGAGAAAAGACGCTGCAGGATCTTCTCCAGGAGCCCCATGGCAGACCCTGTTTCAGGTATAACGCAGACTTAACTCCATCCTCTCCAGTAACCGATAAATCAGGCTCTCTTGATACATTTTGCCCAACTTTTTGGTTCCCTCCTCCTCATTCTATTTTCAGGCGATTACATGAAATGGATCACCAAATATTACAAATCACTTTCAGTCAAACTGATCCAGGCCCTAGCCACTGTGAGGTCCAGGAGAACCAACATAAACATGATTTTAACATATATGTCCCACTGAATTTTTTATATTACTGCTAAGCAAGCACTATTGTTTATTCATCCTGGTGTGTGTGTATACATTTTCTTTACCACATGAGCATCTATGTAAGTGTTACCCCTTTCAATAAATGCTGGAGTTTTTGATGTGGAAATGAACTCAGCCCTGTTAATAGCAATGTTAATGCCAGGAATGTCTACATATATGAGCTTTATGAGCCTAAGTATATAGAAAGAAAATGTGAGACAATTAACATCACATTAAAAAAACAAATAATAATAATAATAATAATAATAATAATAATAATAATGGTGATCAGCACACTGGGTACAGTGCCTAAAGACCTTGGTCCGCACTTAAACACAATCGACGCTGACAAAATTACCATCTGCCAGCTGCAGAAGGCCACCTTGCTGGGATCTGCACATATTATTCGCCGATACATCACACAGTCCTAGACACTTGGGAAGTGTCCAACGTGTGATCCAATACAACAGCCAGCAGAGTGTCTGCTGTGGACTCATCTTGTTGTGTTTCAAATAATAAAAAAGATGATAATAATAATACTTTATTTCTAACCCACCCTCTCTCCCTGAATTTTTTTTGTTCACATCAAAAATGAACAGAGAAAAATCCATTTAAAATAATAGAACTATGAGTTAAGAAAAACAAGGATCAAGTCATTGTATGATGGAGAATGTGTATTACGATTACATTAAAGGTAATTCTATTAGGATGTACATCATATTAGAATGTACATTAAATACATGAATAGCAGAAGATAACAAAAATGAATACTTTTTGCTTCAACTACATTTTTACTATGTAAGAAAGTTATCAATTTATATATTTGATTCAAAGAAATAAATCTTTAGTATTGGCATTCTTAGCTTTTCACCCTCTAGAGAACATTCTCTTGATCTTTTGATACAACTGTTAGATAAAACTCTCATACGGAGCAGCAGTATCAGTCAACAGAGAATCACTGGCAAATATCAATAGCTAATCTGTCCGTTTTTTAAAAAGAAGAAGAAATGGTCCTATCAACCCAGATTTCATGTCAACTATTTTAAAAGAACCTGAAGCTACATCAAATGTAAATAAAGCCCTAAAGTATGTGAAGAGAATTAACCTTTTAATGTCCTTAATTTGTAAATAAAGGGCATTGAATACAACACAAATTGTTTGCAATTGGCATGTAATTTATGATGCCTCATATTCATTGATAATTAAATATATTCAGTCTGGAGGCACACATGTATATATGCTGTGAAGACTTGTGGTCATTCATACTGAAAATGACTGAAGACAGAACTTGAAAAGATTACCTTACAGACTCCCAATTTCGGGTCATCCAAAATAATTTTTCCATATCCTTTAAGATGGTCATCTGTATAATGCTTGGTTAAAAATCTTGCATGCAACCACAAATATTTCAAAAAGAGTATTACTGGTCCCTACAAATAAAAAAAACAGAGTGGTATCCTCAGATCACCTGAAATTGGGCATACACTCTGCTCCTAGGACCTATTCTCACAAATGAGTTGTCAAGGTCAGACGCCAGCCAGTGGATGTAAATACAGTTTATTGCATAAACAACTCAAAAAAGCTCATAAAACAAACACAGGAGCTTGCAACACTTAAACTTCAGTGTGAAAAAGGCATTAAAACTGAGAAAACTCCAAAAAACCAAACTGGAGTATAATCTGGATTATCCAGAGATATAATCCGGATTAAAACAAAACTGCTTAGATTCAGCTCAAAATTGCAGGATAACTTGAAGAAGGCGAAACAAACTGCAGGCTGAATTCCCAAGGGTCCAAAATAAGCAGAACCCCAACTGGGTAACAAAATAGAGTTTTAAGGTTCAAAACAAACAATGTCCCAAACCGGGCCAAACTTTGTCGCCGGAGGCAGCGCAAACAAACCAGTGCCAGAAACAAAGTAACATAGGACACAGAGTTACTGCAGGGTCAGAAGCCCAGCCAGTGACCAGTAACGGAGCGTAACTGCAGAACCAGGAGTCGAACTGGAACTGGGAGCGGAGCATTACTTCAGGGTCAGGAACGAAGCCAGCGGTTGATAACGGAGAGTAACTGCAGAACCAGGAGTCAAACTGGAATTGGGAGCGGAGCATTACTTCAGGGTCAGGAACGAAGCCAGCGGTTGATAACGGAGAGTAACTGCAGAACCAGGAGTCGAACTGGAACTGGGAGCGGAGCATTACTTCAGGGTCAGGAACGAAGCCAGCGGTCGATAACAGAGAGTAACTGCAGAACCAGGAGTCAAACTGGAATTGGGAGCAGAGCGTTACTTCAGGGTCAGGAACGAAGCCACGGTCGGTAACGGAGAGTAGTTACAGAGTTGAGAACAAAGCCAAGCTGGAATAGGGAGCAAAGAGTAAAGCCAAAACATTGTCCAGTCCAAGGTCCAAGATGAGAAGTCGTCACAGCAAAGTCCTTGTCAATGGGTTGACACAAGGAGCCAAAACGACGGAGGCAAAGTCGGTTGCACAGTCCCAAGCCAGTCTTCAGGAACATGAACACGAAACCCAATGGCGCCCAACAACCACGTTGCCACACGCAAGGGCCCAATGGCCAAATGCCCTCAATTTATTTACAACTCGTCTTCAGAACTCGAGCTGGGCACCGCCCTTCCCACAGATTGCTCCCATTCCTCATCCAAGCTGGAATCGCCCTGCCGACGCCCAGACCTACCCACAGCTGTGGAACTATCCCCACTCCTCCAATTAGACCACCTTGGGTCTGATCCTGAAGGACCCCATGTTTCCTCAGCGTCCCCACTACCAGTGAGCCCAGTCTCCCCATCACAATCCTCTGGAACGCGTGTCCAGTCCATGCCATCCTCTTCTGCCCACACCACATCCCCAACGTCCATTTCAAGCCCATCATCCCCTTCAAAACCCTCAAATGAATCCCCATCTGTTGATTCCTTGGATATCTCTTTAAGCCTCTTTCTCTGTAATTCCTCAAATGAGTCTTGCTCCCGAGGAGTCTTTCTTCTCTTCCTGCTACTATCAGTAGTATCATTGACTCCAGAAGGTGCATTCACAACATGAGTAATGCTCCAGTGTATCATGAGATAGTTGTGTGGAACCCACTCTCAACTCAATGCCAATCTTGTACAAGCCTTCACAAAAGTATCTTCACACACTGGAAAGATTATCCATTAGACAACTCTTTGGCCTGGTCTACAAATTCTAAGGAAGCCATAGGCCTGAGTTTACAAGTTGATTAACAGAGCTCCTAGGAGTTTCTCATTCATAGGGACATCATAAGTTGAAGTTGACAGCAAAGAGTAATACCACCACATGCTGCAAAATGCAGAGGATAGTGTTAACTGCATCACTCCAGATTTGAGATTCGGGATCACATTATGATATAGTATAATTAACCTACAGTATTTGGAAGAAAAAAAATCTTAGTGTAGTGCTTTCCCTTATGCCAGCTTCCTGCTTGCAAGAACTTCTTCCTTTAAAAAAAAAAAACAATCAACTATCTAATGCTTGCTAACATAAGCGACAGGGAAATTAGAAACTTGATTTTCTTAAACTACAGTATATTCATCAGCACAAACATTTGACTCCATTTCCATCCATGCTTATTTTTGTATAGAAAAATGTTAATACCCGTTTAATTTTAAAATTTTTAACAAGCATTTTTATTTTCATCTGTCTGAGATTGAGATGGATCAAGATGATTATTGTCTTGTTCTTATTTTTTTTTAGCCTTGTTGCAGCTACAGATCTTTATAAGATAAATGTCTCTCCCATGTACTATACACCGAAATAGTAGCCTAGGCTGGTATTTAGCTTATCAGGAAGGAATCTAGGAAACACAGAAAAAGCACTTGAATGTAAATGTGTTGCCTGAAGATAAACATCTATACCTCTGAAAGACTGCAACATGGCCAACAATTTAAAGGTCACATAAGCAAGCATTGTATTTTTCCCTTAATAGTTAAAATAATAATATTTGAATGCTTTTCTTTAAAAAAGCAGTATGACCTCCTAATTGGCTTCAATTACTACCAGTTGTATTGGACACAAATTTAAAAACCAAGTAGGATAAAAAACCAGACAACAGGTCTTAAGAGCAATTAGAAATAAATGTATTTGCAGAGGTCTACTGTCAGTTAATATTATGTGCAGAAAACTATTTACATAGAATAGCAAAGTAGATTTTTAATATAAAAAATAAACCCTTCTTTAAAAGGAAAAGGCACAGAGTAAATGCATTCTTTAGCTGGAATCTAGGACAAGTACCAAAGAATTACATAGAGTAATTTAACGAGATAAAAAAATTCGTCTACACCAAACATTTATATTGTAAAATATTATTGCAACATTCCTGCATCTTCTTTCAATAATAATTTCAGGAAAAGGGGGAGTATGTTGGAGAAACAGAAAATGTTTTCCTTCAGAAATACTTTATTTTCAAAGTACAAAGGTATTCATAAATATGAAAGGAATTTTTTGGCATAATATTGCTTATACTGTTCTGGCTGTACTCAAAACATCATTCAACTTGTTTCTGTCTATAACTATCTCCTTATGATGACACACACATACCCGTGCATTTTGAACATAGAGTTTCTCAAGAAATAGCTAAACTCAGGATTAGCTTAAGTAGAATGGGAATCTATGGGCATCAAATGTCCTGTTATTTAATTTATTGCTATATTTTAATTTTACTGCAGTGAGTGTCATTTCATCTCAAGGAACAAAATGTGTTGACCTAGTCCTGGCAAACATTAGCAGTGAGAAAGAAGTCTTCCTAATGATATCCAAAGCATGACTATGAGATTTTTTAAACATGTAAATAAATAGAAAAGAGAAGGAATGGACCTATTTTGTTGTATTAGGTTCCTAAAGGAACACACACATTTTAAATCAACTTGCATAACATTGTATTGTTAGGAACACAAACAAAGTATTAAAAAAGTCTTTAGGGTTGCAATGTGATGGCATATATGCCTCCAATATTTGTGCCTCTTTTACGCCTTTTTTAAAAGGCAGTTCAAAAGCACTGGATATAAAGGCTTTGTATTGTAGACTTTGGTCAATAACGACACATTTCCTTGTAAACATGGAGCTATTTCACATGATCAGTCAAGCAGAAATCCCTTTTGCCAGATAGGGATGGAGGCAAAGGATAGTAGGATTCCCTCATCTTGTGCATGTACATATGTACTTCTGATGCATTAATGACATCTCAGGTGTAGATAAAATGTGTGTTCATAGATAATATGTTTGCTTAACTTGTTAAGAACAAGCCTTCCTCATACCAGTCAATGTATTTATAAAGATAAAGGTTTCCCCTTGACAAACCCCGGTGGTGAAGTGTGTTAAAGCACTGAGCTGCTGAACTTGCAGACCGAAAGGTCCCAGGTTCAAACCCCGGGAGTGGCGTGAGCAGCCACTGTTAGCTGCAGCTTCTGCCAACCTAGCAGTTCGAAAACATGCAAATGTGAGTAGATCAATAGGTACTGCTCCGGTGGGAAGGTAACAGTGCTCCATGTAGTCATGCTGGCCACATGACCTTGGAGGTGTCTACGGACAACGCCGGCTCTTCGGCTTAGAAATGGAGATGAGCACCAACCCCCAGAGTCAGACATGACTGGACTTAATGTCAGGGGAAACCTTTACCTTTTATTTCCCCTTGACATGAAGTCTAGTTGAGTCCAACTCGGGGGGGCGGGGGTGTGCTCATCTCCATTTTTAAGCCGAAGAGCCAGCATTGTCTGTAGATGCCTCCTAGGCCGGCATGACTGCATGGAGTGCCATTACCTTCCCACCAAAGCAGTACCTATTGATCTACTCACTTTTGCATGTTGGCAGAAGCTGGGGCTAACAATGGGAGCTTACCCCATCCCACAGATTCAAACTGCTGACCTTACAATCAGCAAGTTCTGCAGCTTAGTGGTTTAACCCACTGCACCACCATGGCCCCTAATGTATTTATAGTTTGCTCAAATTATTTATATCAAGGAGATAGTAGAAAAACTAATTGAAAAGGGAATTATCATCCTGGAAATCTTGGGTGGTCTGTAAATGGAGAAATGGACTGAGACCCAGGAGTTCCCTGCCCACCATCACTTCTCAGAGATCTGCTCTGAAGGGCATAAAAGTGAACTCTCTCACTGCTGTATCAAAATAATAGGTTGAACAAATCCATATTGAGAGAAATAAGTTATGAAGTACTGTATATACTCGAGTATAAGCGTAGTTTTTCAGCCCTTTTTTTAAGACTGAAAAAGTCCCCCTCGGCTTATACTTGGGTGAGGGTCCTGGTTGGCTTATATTTGGGTCAGCTTATACTTGAGAATATATGGTACATTTATTATTTTTCTCTATTATTGTTGCTACTATTACATTTATTTTACTCTATTTTTATTATTATTAATACATTTATTATTTCACTCTGATCTTATTATATTTATTATTTTGCTCTATTACTACATGTATTACTTTACTCTATTTATTATTATTATTATTATTTTATTATGACACAGCAAACAAGATAGATATGCTGGATTTCGTATCACAAAATCACAAGTCGAACACTTCCCAAGTGTCTAGGACTGTGTGATGTATTTTCGGATGATGCGTGCAGATCCCAGCAGGGTGGCCTTTTGCAGTTGGCAGATCGTAATTTTGTCAATGTCCATTGTTTCCAAATGCCGGCTGAGATCTTTTGGCAAGGCACCCAGTGTGCCCATCACCACCGGGACCACCTGCACTGGTTTCTGCCAGAGTCTGTGAAGTTCAATCTTGAGGCCCTGATTATTATTATTACATGTAATATTTTACTCTATTATTATTAAAAGGATACATAAGCACCTTTACATTGAAGAAGATAAGAATGATAATTTAACCAGAGTTGGACAATCTTATCTTAAATTTGAGCTTTATGTAAATATTCAAAAACATTTAACCTACTGATGCCTCAATTAATGTAATTTTATTGGTATCTATTTTTATTTCTGAAATTTACCACCCTCAGCTTATACTGAAGTCAATGTTTTCCCAGTTTTTTTTTTTTTGTAGTAAAATTAGGTGCCTCGGCTTATATTCGGGTCAGCTTATACTCGAGTATATACGGTACTTTTCAACTACTGTATTAAACCAGTTTCAAAGGGAAGTATGAATGTTTTAAGCAAAAGTTTCAATATTTATTCGTGGATAGGTGCATAAAAATGTTTTATTTAGCTCTTAGAGATCATTGTTTTAAATGCTGGAAGAACTGAATGCAAGCGAACATTTCTCCAGGCACTGGTCCTTTTAGTATCACCAAGCCAAAATATTGGATTTGGAACTAAAGGGACAATTATTTTCTTCTGAATAAAACCTAACCAGCTGTCTTGGGGCTGGCAATCCATTTTATAAGTCACATATAATATAAAAACTTCATATATAAATATCAACTTCATATTAAAGCAATACTGTACTTCAAATCTGATTAATAATCCACTATTGATTTGTTTCCTATATTAATCTTCTGAACAGAGGTAAAAGAGAGAGGACTTTTGGGAGAAATTGATTAGATCAGAAAAAAAAATTAATTACAGCACTATATAATAAACTTTTTGAATGGTCTACCAAAACAGAAAAAATTAATAACTCAGTGATAAAGTGGGCAAGAAACATTGGAAGACCAATACAAATTAAAGAATGGGAAGAAATTTGGCTGAGGAAACTAAAGTATACGTACGCAACTGATTTAAAATAAAATTATTTGAAAATGATGCACCACTGGTACATGACACCAGCAAAACTTGGAAGAATGTATCAGAACATGGACAATAAATGCTAGAAGTGCAAGGCAAATGAAAGTACATTCTTCCATTTATGGTGGACATGCAAAAAAATCAAATTTTTGGAAAAACATCCACGCTGAATGTCAAATAATTTTTTTTAAATCTTTTCCAATGAAACCGGAATTTTATATTCTGGGTATGATTGATTTAGAATTATTCACAGATCGAAATTTAGATAAATTATTTACTTTTTTAACAACAGCAGCAAGAATAGTTTTCGCCAGAAGTTGGAAGTTGGATACTATTCCTGAAACGAATAATTAGATCATTAAAATAATGGAAATAAAAGATATGGATAAATTAACATTTCTATTAAAAGAAAACTATGGTAGTGGATTAAAGAAGACGGATTGGTCACTTTTAGAAAATTATCTTAAGAAATATTAAAGTTACGAGTGGGAAAGAACTTATATCTAGTTTTTACATTGACAGTGCTAAACTATTACTTTACAGGAGGAGAAAGAACGGAAGCCACCAAATACCCCGTTTCCTAACCTCACCCCCTCTTTTTTTCTTCTCTTTCTTCTTTTTTGCTGTTTTCTACTTTCCTATACTTATATTGTTCCCCCACTTTTATGTATATAAATCGGGGTTTTTTCTTCTTTTTAATATTTTTTTTTTAAAAAAAGAAGAAGTAAAAGAGAAAACATTTGAGTTTAAATTAAAAAGTTGTTTAACCCATACAATGCTACTACAGTAGAGTCTCACTTATCCAAGCCTCGCTTATCCAAGCCTCTGGATTATCCAAGCCATTTTTGTAGTCAATGTTTCAATATACCGTGATATTTTGGTGCTACATTCGTAAATACAGTAATTACAACATAACATTACTGCATATTGAACTACTTTTTCTATCAAATTTGTTGTATAACATGATGTTTTGGTGCTTAATTTGTAAAATCATAACCTAATTTGATGTTTAATAGGCTTTTCCTTAATCCCTCCTTATTATCCAAGATATTCGCTTATCCAACATTCTGTCGGCCCGTTTATGTTGGATAAGTGAGACTCTACTGTACTTATATTGTTCCCCCACTTTTATGTATATAAATCGGGGTTTTTTTCTTCTTTTTAATAAAAATTTATTTTTTTAAAAAAAAGAAGTAAAAGAGAAAACATTTGAGTTTAAATTAAAAAGTTGTTTAACCCATACAACGCTACTAATGTATATCAAGTCAGTATGTTTTTTTCTATCCACACTGTAAGAAGTATGACAATAAGAAAACACACACAGTAGACACAGGCACACCCATTCCTGTTTGATGGAAATCCTTTTTATCTAATCCGTGCCATCCTTTTCTTTCACCAGTTCATCTAATCTGTTCTATTCCATTATGTTTTCAAAACCCAGCAAACGGACAAATGTACAGCGAGATTTGGGCCCCGAGGCCGGAGGATCAAGATGGTAGGCTGGCTTTGGCTTCCCAAGGGACAAGAGAGCCAGAAGGGTGATTGGACACAGTGACCTGTCTGCATGAGATGAGACAAAAACAGGAGGGCTGTAACACTGATGAACCGACCTGTCACTCACAAACTCAGGTCTTGGGGGAAGATTGAGGGGGGAAGGGAGCAAGTTTCTGCCAAGACCGGGACTGAGCAAAGTTGAAAGATAACATACAATTAAAATAATTAGGTGACCTGGCTAGCAAAAGTGAGATGGAGAAAGGACAGGGTCCATTCCCCCTGTTTCAAAAGGTTTGGAAAAACAAAACAAAAACATTAGGATAATAAGAGGCATTGTGGCAAGATTTGTTCCTCTGTTAAGGACTCTAAACACTTCAGCTATAATTCAAAAATCACAACAAGCGTCTACAATTTCACCTGGCGAGGAAGGAGTTTTTTTCTTTAGAGTATTTGGAGGCTTAATTCCTTGCTCAAGAGAGGTTGGGGGAGGAAAGACAAGGGAAGTTGGGCACACAATTTTGTCCCTCCCAACCCAGTCTGCACTGTTTCTAGGTACCACCGCTAGCATCGCAGCTCTCTCTCCTGGCTAATGCCACTTGTCAGTGCAATTCAATTTGGAAAGTGGTGCTTAGGGATAGCTAAGTATCAAGGTAAAAAGATCAGGAAATTCCTTTAATTAAATGAAGCAGCATCCTGAACTGATGATCCTTTTAATGCTGTCCTTTCCGTTGTTTGCACTCCTGTATTCTATTGAGATTTGTATTTTGAGTAACAAATAAGTGTTTAGTATTTTTGATTCTACTGTCATTACTACACACAGTTTTGACATTCCTGACTGTGTCTGTTCACATACAGTAATGTGACAGTTGCTCAGATGATTGTGGCTTGATGAACAATCTAATTATTTGGCACTTAGAGATTATTGATCACAGCTTTTAAGATCATACTTATTTCCCCAGAAAGTTTCATATGCAGAGGAACATGAGCAAAAATTTAGAATGCACTTTTTTTTACTGACATGGATATTTCAATGTCCAAAAGAAACATTTTGTTAAAAATAGATAAAGCATTATGTGAACCACATAACACAACAGCCATTTACTTCTAATGCAACCTGTGTAATTGTAATTCCCTGAGAAATTAATACCATTATTTTTGGTATCTGTCCGCACAGTAGTTGCTTTTTATGTATGTTATTCTTGAAATACCTGTAACATTTTTCCATAACACCAAGGAGAGAACAACATCTTAACTTTTACTATTACTGTTTATCTTTCTTTTTAAAAAAGAAATTAACATAACCAAAGTTCTACCAAGGCATCCTTGCATCTAGGTATATTTGAATAATAAATGTTTTATATTCTTATATGTTAAATAAAAACATACAATAGAGTCTCACTTATCCAACATTCTGGATTAACCAACGCATTTTTGTAGTCAATGTTTTCAATATATCATGACATTTTGGTGCTAAATTCGTAAATACAGTAATAACTACATAGCATTACTGCATATTGAACTACTTTTTCTGTCAAATTCATTGTATAACATGTTTTGCTGCTTAATTTGTAAAATCATAACCTAATTTGATGTTTAATAGGCTTTTCCTTAATCCCTCCTTATTATCCAACATATTCGCTTATCCAACGTTCTGCCGGCCAATTTATGTTGGATAAGTGAGACTCTACTGTACCATTATTTTTGGTATCTGACTGCACAGTAGTTGCTTTTTATGTATGTTATGCTTGAAATACCTGTAACATTTCCCCATAACACCAAGGAGAGAACAACATCTTAACTTTTACTATTATTGTTTATCTTCCTTTTTTAAAGAGAAATTAAAATAACCAAAGTTCTACCAAAGCATCCTTGCAACTAGCTATATTTGAATAATAAATGTTTTATTTTCTTATATGTTAAATAAAAACATAGTTTTATTAGGTACACCAATGACATATTATGGTGCCTAACAAGTAATAAAACGAGTGACTGATGTATATTACATTCATGCCTTGTACAGCTCAAAACTCTCATGCTTTCTTTTAAGTGTTTGGATTGAAAAATCAATACAGCTATGTTTAGAGTAATTTAGCCTATCTTAAAGTAATTGAAAACAAAAATAGTGAAAAATCAGGCATATTTTGTTGTTGTTTTTTAAATTACAAATGTAAAATAGTTTAAACTTTTGCATATGCACAGGAATAGTTGCATTAAAGATGATCTCACAAGCATCAACAATGCTTGCCTCTCAAAGTTTTGAGTAAAAGTTGGTTATGTAAATATGTAATCATCAAAGATAAATTTGTGTCAGTGCTTCACACATGCACATGGAAACACATATATACTGTGCTGAATGTGTTTAAAATACATTAAAACCTTAAACATTGCGCATATTTTCATTCTGCTTTGAAGCGTACATGATAGTTTTGATGTTTAAAATCTATTTTAAAAAACATTTACAGCAATGTAAGGCTCTAGCAAATGTGATGCTACATTCTCTTTCTCAAATGCATTACTGAAGATGCTGATATTAATAAACCATGTGTTCTGTGAGACTTCTCCATTTCTCTGTAACAACTTGAAAAATGCCTGTTTTCTTCCCCTTTCATCCCACTACTTTGGATACAAATACAGTGCTGTTCGTGTTAGCAGCATTAATCGCAGCACCTTTAAAAAATATGGAATACAAACTTTTAAAGGATCCCTAAATGTCTTTTATCTCTCACCGAGGCTTGTCGGTAGTTAATGAGCAGGTGCAGAGTACTTCACATTTTGTGGGCAAATGCAAAGGACACCCCTCTGCCCTCTCCCATTTGCTGCTCCCATCGAAGAAAACTGGCCTCTCCTCTCTGCAGCAGGTCTCTCTCATCACTTTCAGTAATAATTTGGAGCCAGATGAAAAGACAATGATTTTTTTTTAAAAAAAATAGCATCTGGGAAGGCAACACTAAGCAGAACGATAGGTGTAAAAACACAGATACACAGAGACGACGCACACTTCTCAGGTAAAAAAAAGAAATTACAAATGAACCAAATGTAACATCAAGAGAAGGACTCACACTGACCCATTTGGAAGACAAAGACGGCAAAGCGGAAAAGCTCTCAAAAGCAGCTTGTGAGGCCTCTGAGAGATGTCCTTCTGGCATTTCATCACAGCAGCCCCAGACCAGCCTCACCTCCCTGGATACAGCGCAGGGAGAACTAAACAGAGCTGTTTATTAGAGCTGTTGTGCTGGATTGCATTCGGAAACAGGAGCGGACCACCTGGACCTTTCAGATGGTGGCCGTGTGTTTAATTTGCAAGCTGCCCCTTTGCAGCCGTAGCCAGGGCTCCTACATTTACCCAGCTGAAATCACACATTATATCTGGGTTAGGGAGAAAGAAGAAAGAAAAATCCACATGCTACATGCCAAAGGAATACAGTCGATCCGCAACGAAAACAGAAAACAGACATCACAACTCCCCATGTAAACATTACGAGCACTTTCTTTACACTTTGTTTGTTTTACTTGCATGAATTTGAGCCCCAAACACTAAGCTAAAAAAAAAATCGCAATGGGATTAAAAAAAAACCAGAATGACATTTTTAACCACTTATGCCTCTGGCCAGATTAATGTGGCCTTTTGTTGCCTCCCCCCCCCCCCCCCACACTTTCTGCCTCCGCAGTTACTTGCAGCTGAAGCTACAGACAGAAAGATGGTACTGTAAATATGAATTATGTGAATCATATGGTTAGTCTCTTGTGGGGGGGGGGGGATAAAAGGGGAGTTGAGAAATGGCTGACTCCATACCTGACCAATTACAGCTTGCATGGTCCCTGTGTCCTGCTGAGCTGCAAGATCGCAATCCATCATATGTAGCCTTTGAAAACGAGAATGGGGGTTTCTGGCATGCATCTGTCAATCAACTTCTGCACTCCCAGCCATCACCAAAAGCAAGGGGGAAGAGAAAAAAAGTAAAGCAGCTCCACCAAATAGGATGAAACAGTCATGTGACCTTCACCACTCTCTCCCACACATACATATACTTCCTATAACATATGAATTTTTTGCAGATATGAAATGACATTGACAAATACTCGATACCAAATAAATAAGGAGAGACAAACAGCTATTCGTCCAAGCCAAAACACTCACTATAATCTGCAGCCTCAATATTCAATCATCCTAACAAGACTGTGGCTTTATTTTAGAAGCCTAAACTTTTTTCTCAAAAAGGACTATGATTTTATTTACAAGTGTGGTGGTCAGAAAGGTAACCCTTTGCTTCCCATTACTGTTTCTTTTTGTTCATCATCCTAACAAGACTGTGGCTTTATTTTAAAAGCCTAAACTTTTTTCTCAAAAAGGACTGTGATTTTATTTACAGGTGTGGTGGTCAGAAAGGTAACCCTTTGCTTCCCATTACTGTCTCTTTTTGTTGTGCTGGTAGTGATTCGGTGTCCTGAAAGTTTGATCTCCTATTTCTTATCTATTGCATGTCTTTGTTTATGGAAAGACCAACTGCACTCTTATCTTGCATGCACACGAACTTATAAAAGCGTGAAAAATAAAATTAGAAGACTGAAGAATTAGAAGGAGCTGAGGAGGAGGCTTTAAACTGTTAAAGGTTAACAAGAAATTTACCATGTACGTCGTATTACACATTTCAGTAGCTAACGCTTCCTGACTGAACACCCAAGTATAAAATATTCAGACTATGTAAATCCTGCTTGCAGCATGCTTTGTATTTTGACGGTTTGTGGAGTTTTGGTTCATTCGCTGCTCCAGTGAACTGACATAAACTGTTGTTACTTATGATGGCAGACATTAACATCCTCTCCCTACCCCCCCATCCGCAAAGAAGGCAGTTTTGTATTCTGTCCCTTTCCCAAGTTAAGGTTTTCAGAAATGTCTGAGACTGTTTCCCTTTACAGAACGAGCCACACATCTGCTTCCAAAATCTAGGTGTCACATTGAGCAACATGTGAGAGTATTGATTGCTGATAAATTATTGCTTGTAATAGCTGATGGCTGGATGACATTAATGTATCCCAGTACCAGGTGTGTGAATACAATAATATGGCAATACAGCTGTTCCACTAATGAACTGTACATCAGTTAATGCATCAGCTAGCAAATCATGACACCAGTTGTCTTCTCCCTACCATATGAAAATGGTCACTGCAGGGGGAGAAATCAGAATAGAAGATATTAGGTGTTGGAAAATGTACCACTACAGTTATAAGAGACCCGGTGCCCGTCCAGACAGTATCTTTATCCCAGGAGCTCCCGCAGCAAACAGGAGGGTGGCCAGATGCCGTTCCCTGTAAACCCGGAAGCAACTGCTACAAAACGCAAAAAAAGTGAGATTTCCAGGTGCGGGAATATCACGGGTTTTATTTATTTTTTTATTTTATTACATCACTTCTACCCCGCCCTTCTCACCCATCAGGGGACTCAGGGCGGCTTACAATATAAACATACACCTCAAAAAACAGTTTTCATCAAATTAAAAAATCCATCAAGATTAAAAATTACAATAAAATTAAAAATATACATTGAAATATACATAATTATACATTTAAATATACATTTAAGGCGCTTTCCATGTCCAGGTGGGGTCTGTCAGTAGGTCATATATTCATAGGGTTTTAGCTGAATATCTGGATCTTCGCATGTCTGTATGTCCCTGCAAATAGAAATCACATGATTTTTTTTATCTGGGTTTGTTCCTGGGTTTTAGATGCTTGTTCCTGATTGGCTGGTTTCTAAAAAGAAGGTTACACTTGAGTAGAAGGCAAAAACTTTGTCCTGGGAAGAAGAACTTTATCCTTCACCTGTTTAATGAAGTTTGTGGCAGAAAAAATGAAGTTCCTGGGGTGCAACAAGTACTTTCACATTAGGTTGTACACAGTGACACAGGAACAGGCACTTTCAAACCAGGAACAGAATGCCATCATTACTATAATTACTCAGACTTTGTTGTATGCCCATCTGTGTAGACAGGTTTTGTGGTGTACTTGTGCCAGGGAACAACAGGGTTATATGTGGTTCCTCATTAAGTGTATGCTGATAACATGAGTAAAAAGGTAAAGGTAAAGGTTTCCCCTGACGTTAAGTCCAGTCATGTCTGACTCTGGGGGTTGGTGCTCATCTCCATTTCTAAGCTGTAGAGCCGGCGTTGTCCGTAGACACCTCCAAGGTCATGTGGCCGGCATGACTGCATGGAGCCCCGTTACCTTCCCGCCAGAGCAGCACCTATTGATCTACTCACATTGGCATGTTTTCGAACTGCTAGGTTGGCAGAAGCTGGAGCTAAGAGCGGGTGCTCACTCCGCTCCCGGGATTTGAACCTGCGACCTTTCGGTCTGCAAGTTCAGCAGCTCAGTGCTTTAACACACTTCGCCACCAGGGCTCCCTGATAACATGGGTACAGTTTAGTAAATGGCATGGCAAAAACTTAGTACTGACTGTTGGGACATGGATGTGCTGGAGAGGAATGTAAATACTGAGAGCTAAAGTCATGCAAGTGGCTAATAGGAAAAGCTATATATAACCCAGGAACAACACCCTGTTGTTCAATGCCACAAGTACACAATGAAATCTGACTTGACAGATGGCCAGGCAATAATGACAAAGTTCTTTCTTAGAATTGTGTGTTCCTGTTTGATCGTGTACTGCTGACTTGGGCAGTAGTGGTCCTACCCCATGAGGTTTGTTTGTGTGGGAGATGTTTCATGAAACTTCTGGGGGGCACAGTTTCTCTTGCCAGGACAAAGAACGGAACTTTTGCAGTGATCTGCATATCCAAGTCGTTTGGATTCACAGTGCTCTCCAGAGGTAAGTGAACTACGTCTCCCCTAAATCACTGTCAATTCCTCCCAAATCCCTCCAGTATTTTCTGTTGGTTATAAGGGTTCTGACTGGGAAATTTGGCCCAATTCTATGGTTGGTGGGGTTCGAGGGGCACTTTGATTGTAGGTGAACTATAAATCCCAGCAACTACAACTCCTAAACGTTGACGTCTACTTTCTCCAAACTCCACCAGTGTTCAAATTTGAGCATATTGAGTATTTGTGCCAAGTTCAGAATGTTCCTGATTGTAGATGAACTATAAATCCCAGCAAATACAACTCCCAAATGTCAAGGTCTATTTTCCCCAAACTACGGCAGTGTTCACATTTGGGCATATTGACTTTGGAGAGTTGATTATAACAAAGATGCCCTGTGTTACCTATATAGAGAAACTACTTCAAATCCTATTTGTAACTGGATTGATATGCAAAGTACCTGTATGCTGAAAACATGAAGTTTGTGAGTAAACCCCACTATTAAAAGAGCTCCACTGGCTGCCAATCAGTTTCCGGTCCCAATTCAAGGTGCAGGTGATTACCTATGAAGTCCTAAATGGCTCAGGACCTGCCTATCTTGATGAACACATCTTCCCCTATGAACCCACACGGGCTCTAAGATATGCTAGGCAGGCCCTCCTCTCGATCCCACCTCCGTCTCAAGCAAGGTTGATGGGGACGAGAGAGAGGGCTTTCTCGATGGTGGCCCCCAGGCTCTAGAACTTCCTCCCAAAGGAGATTAGATTAGCTCCCACCCTGGATTCCTTCTGGAAGAATCTGAAAACTTGGATGTTTACAGGTGCCTTCTCATAACTGATAATTATCCATGTGCTTTACCTAGGCCTTGGCTATTCCATGCACTTTATTACCTTTAGTCGTTCCCAGCTCTAGACACTGAAGAATATGCATTTTCAGATTTCCGTTCCCCTTAAATGACCCATGGCCTATGGTGCTTGATTACAGATTGGGATTACTGTCTATGTTTTAAGTTATTTGAACTTTTGTAAGAAGTGTTATTATATTGTGATTTTATTGTGTTACTGTTTTTATTGATGTAATACTATTTTGGGCTTGTCCCAGTGTAAGCCGCCCCGAGTCCTTCAGGAGATGGAGTGGGGTATAAATAAAGTTTTATTATATTGTTATTATAAGCCAACTAAAGGTAAAGTTTCCCCTGACGTTAAGTCCAGTCATGTCTGACTCTGGGGGTTGGTGCTCATCTCCATTTCTAAGCCGAAGAGCCGGCGTTGTCCGTAGACACCTCCAAGGTCATGTGGCCGGCATGACTGCATGGAGCGCCCTTACCTTCCTGCCAGAGCGGTACCTATTGATCTACTCATATTGGCATGTTTTCGAACTGCTAGGTTGGCAGGAGCTGGAGCTAACAGCGGGCGCTCATGCCGCTCCCGGGGTTTGAACCTGCGACCTTTCAATCTCCAGCTCAGTGTGTTACTTTTAAAGAAGTCTACTTATTTTTTGTCTCTTGAGAGCATGTTTTAAAAACAAATATATTTTAAGAGAGAGTAGATGTTTTTGGGCAACTAAAAAGGACACTTCTGAAACTCTGCCGAATATATGTGTGTCTGTATTTGTGCATTGGCATATCTTTGTCTCTAACCGGTCAAAAACATTCCTAGGTACATCAGTTTAACAACCAAGAAACCTAATTGCCTTGTATGAATGCTATTTTCCAAAAAAAAATATGATACTGTACTGGATACTATAATGGACACATTTAAATTGTGTCCTTTAAAGTTTGACATGATTTATTCAAGTGCATCTTTCCCCCTCAGTTTAGGCATTTATTAATTCTATCATTGTGTCTGGAATGCCTCCAAAACAGAACACCTTCAAATTTAGAATTGCATCATATAAGCAAAATCCATTGTTTAAAAAAATGGCCAAGAAGATGGCCTTTCCTGGCCAACGGGGCCCTGTGATTGAACACACCTAAGCATAATGGTAAATCCGGCACTGGTTGGAATATGTCTGGAAATCAGGATCTAAGTTCTCAGTTGGCCACAGCAACCCATTGGGTACCTTGGACAAATCTCAAATTTTTCAGCCTCAAAAGATGACAAAGGCAAATCTCCCGAACAAACCTTGCCAAGAAAACCCTAAGATAGATATGCTTTAGGGTGTCATAGGTTGGAAGTGATTTGAAGGCACGAAACACGAACATTCTTACAAGTGTGAGTGGGGTTAAAATCACACAGTACAAATGGTTGAGAAAATATACTTATTCTGTATTCCTTTGGCAGTTTGATCATGAACAAGTGATATCACTTTTCAATTAAACAAATGTATACAACTTTTTTCAGTGAAATATATGCTTCTCTTGCTGCATGCGTTGTCTCTTGGCATTTTGGAAGTGGATCCAATCAGCCCTTAGACAAACGGATGGAGTTTACTCACAACCTTTTGAGTAACTTTGGAATTGCAAAGTACAAGAGCAGTCTGTGTACTCCTTGGTGAATCACAATATATGTGCTTTTGCTTCTTACAGCAACAGTACACTAGGGGGACTATTTTTCCTCTTTCTGGAGAAATGGAAACATGGCAATCTCAGAACAGGTTATGATCTTCCCACAATGCTTGGCCTCTCTTTGCTGATGCTTGTAAGTTAAATGCATATAAGACACAACCTTACATTTAAGAACAAGACACTTTGTACATTTAAACTAGATCTGGTGTCCCAAGCTCTCTGGAGTTGTTTTTCAATATTCATATTTAATTTTGATAGAACTCAGGAAGTTTAGAGATGAAAATGTCCATTTTATGTGGGTAAATAAAGGGCATGCTACTTTGTAAAACGAAGTCTTTTAATTCATATACTCTCAGTTACTGGCACCCATGGAGACTGGTAAATGCTGGATAAATCTAATTTTTGGTTGTTGTGTGTCTTTCGGGCTGTGTGGCCATGTTCCAGAAGCATTCTCTCCTGACGTTTCGCCCACATCTATGGCAGGCATCCTCTGAGGATGCCTGCCATAGATGTGGGCGAAACGTCAGGAGAGAATGCTTCTGGAACATGGCCACACAGCCCGAAAGACACACAACAACCCTGTGATCCTGGCCATGAAAGCCTTCGACAACACTAATTTTTGGTTGCTTGAGTATTACTATAAAAATAGGTCTGGTATTATATCCAATACTATACATACTATAGGTAAAGGTAAAGGTTTCCCCTGAAGTTAAGTCCAGTCGTGTCCGACTCTGGGGGTTGTTGCTCATCTCCATTTCTAAGCCGAAGAGCCGGCGTTGTCTGTAGACACCTCCATGGTCATGTGGCTGGCATGACTGCATGGAGCGCCATTACCTTCCCGCCGGAAGCACAGTAATATCAGCTACAGTAAGCACCTAGATAGGAGCCTCCAATGGCCTAGGGAATAAAAGCCTCGTGACTTGAAGGTTGGGTTGCTAACCTGAAGGCTGCCAGGTTCGAATCCCACCCGGGGAGAGCGCGGATGAGCTCCCTCTATCAGCTCCAGCTCCATACGGGGACATGAGATAGGCCTCCCACAAGGATGGTAAAAATATCAAAACATCCGGGCGTTCCCTGGGCAACGTCCTTGCAGACGGCCAATTTTCTCACTCCAGAAGCAACTCCGGTTGCTCCTGACACGGAAAAAAAAAAGCACCTAGATAAAACAATTTTATTTATCTGAACTAGATCTGTGCCTCCCCAAAATATTCAGCACAGCTTAACAGACTTTGTGAGCAAAATCAGTTTGCAATAATACATAGATTAGGAGCAGGAGATAGGCTAGGTCATTTGACCACTTTCCTTTAAACAACAATCCAACAACATCAAAAGCCAAATGCAGCATTATTAGATAATAACAAAAGGAAATCACTGTGTATTATGAACCGCAATACCCATTCTGAAAATGTTATGTTGTCAGTATCCTTGTAGTGATATCGAACAACCACCCTCCTTCAATAAATAAAACACATAGGACCCCATATTCATGGGTCAGGACCTAATACCCGCGGGTCTCTGCATCCGTAGATACCCCGATCCTGGGAGCAAGCAGCTCACATAGAATACTCTTATCCTCACCTCCCTGGACACCACTTTCTGCTGTCCCCATACCTCTGCAAACCCATTTCTCCCCAAGAATCTCGGTATCCACAGCTCACCGTTTTTACTGAGTAGAGCCACCTGGGACTTACAAAGACAGCCAGGGGTAGATACATTGTGTCTACTAACATGGCTCAGTAGCACTCCGTGTATTCAGTCCTATTCCAGTACTCGCTGACAACTCGCAACAGTTACCCTTTTGGAAACTTTTTATTTTTTCCCTCTTAACTCCTGCAAATATGTGTACCTCTGCATATTTGCACTTATGAAATATAAGGCAAATCAGCCGTCCCTTACCCCAGTCACCCCATTTTCCCTTATTTTTTGATGAAATTAATAAAAAAGACATTTGATGCCACCCTTTCTCTTTGACATTCCTTTATTGTGTATGACTTTACTGTCTTGTCGGCTATACCTTTTACGTTTTGTTTTTGATTCACTTTAGTAAAGGTAAAGGTTTCCCCTGAAGTTAAGTCCAGTCGTGTCCGACTCTGGGGGTTGTTGCTCATCTCCATTTCTAAGCCGAAGAGCCGGCGTTGTCCGTAGATACCTCCAAGGTCATGTGGCCAGCATGACTGCATGGAACGCCATTACCTTCCTGCCGGAGCTGTACCTATTGATCTGCTCACATTTGCATGTTTTCGAACTGCTAGGTTGGCAGAAGCTGGAGCTAACAGCGGGCGCTCACTCCGCTCCCCAGGTTTGAACCTGGGACCTTTCAGTCTGCAAGTTCAGCAGCTCAGCGCTTTAACACACTGAGCCACCAGAGGTTCACTGTGTTAGGTTTCACTTTATCTTGTATAAAAAGGCTTTACTTTATCTTGTATAAAAATTACGATATGTATATATCAGAAGGTAAGCAGCAGATAAACTCCAATAATCCAGGGTCCCATCCTGGCCCCAGCAGAGTTCCTGGACATCTTCATAAGGACAAAGACCCCTCCTGGAAAACCATCAAGATGGCACAAAAGATAATCATCCTCATCAGACACACTATACCATGAACTCTGGTTTCAATGATCCAATCATGCCACTCCCAGACATTCCTGTACTGTTTATTGTCCCAGCCATGGGGAAGTACTTGAGATTGCCAAGTCCCCCTTTATTTCGGATGCTTGGACTCGATACCAGCATAACCCGCCTATTTTCATTTCCACACTCTTATTGCAATGATTCATCACCTTATCATAATTCGGAGGGCGGACTTGTGCCCTCCTCTTGCTCCCCTGCCCATTGGAAGTCTTGGGATGTCCAGCCCAGCCGGGAACTCAACAACAATCAATCAACAAGGAAGCCAGCAAGGCTCTACCTCCAAACCAATCAGAGGCTGGCCAGCTTCCCGAGCTGTAACCAATAGGGCATGGGTCAGGAAAGTTTGAATAGCAATCATGTTATACTATGGGGTTTCTACTGTATAAAGATGCTTGTTTTGACTGATTCTTTACACTTGCACATTTGGAGCTTGTTCGCCCATGTTGCAATTTGAATAAAATGTCTCTCACCTGCCTTCGACCTCCTGGTGTACTTCAATTCTTCACCATGGCTTGGATTGAAAATTTAGTGTTCACTCACCAGGTGGATACCCTCACAGCCTTTTTGGCTGGCTAGCTGAAATCATTAAATTCCAGTGGCAGTAATATTTGTCTGGTATTCTAAAGCCAATTAATGAGTGTAAGTTAAAGTTTCTTCTTGAACTTCTAAATTTTAGGAGCTTTTATCACTATCTGATATATATTAAATTCAAGATGACATGATCCATCAGTTGGTTCTACTAAAGTACCAGAGAAAAGGTTGATCACATTTCACAATTGTCTTGAAAAGAAGGCTCGATCTAAAATTAGCTAATCTGAAATGATTTACGGATGAGTTCTATAAGATCCCAGTTTTTTCACTGGGGGCTGCCACGACAGAGGCAGCGATGTACCTGTTCCGGATTTTACTCCAAACCATAAAGAATTCTCCAAGAGGCCAAATCTATTGCGGAGACATAGTTCGATATTCTGCATAACTTCTTTATCATTCAGACTGAAACCTACCTTAGTGCAATGGGAACAGCCATCTACCCCTGGATTTAGTTCATATGCCCAGTGGGAAAACAACATGAAACAAAAAAGCCACTTTTAAAGAGGTTGACTCCATCTGAATTCTTCTGCAGTCAAATGCAAAATGGGTAAGAATGTTCCCTGGGGTTTTAATTTCAAAGAACAGAATACATTTTTAAAAAAGAGAGAATATATAGCTTTCAACTTGTGATATTATGTTCAACTGACCAGGAACTAGTTGGCAGGGACATTGTGATGGCGCGAGTGGCGCCATCTATATGTCAAACTGTAAGTTGCAAGATTTGAATTGTTGTATCATGCCCGATTTTGCCTTTACCCTGTAAATGTAGTTGGATTGATTGGTTATTTATAGCTGTCAATCAATGTTGTTTGCACCAGTTATACTGCTTCCTCAGCTCAATTGTTTGGCCCCACCTCTTCCTAGAGTGGGACAGTGTCTCCTTTTTCATTCCACCATCAAGTTTTCTACCAGATGGACATGAGAGAGAGACTTGGCTCTAAAAGCCCTTGATTAAGTTACCTCTCAGCACCAATTCTGAGGTTCTTACCCTTGAGACTTATGCTTCTTGTTCAGGGCCAACCTGGACGACGTTGAGGAGTCTCAAGCGCCTTCAAATCAGTTCTTTGGCACCAAAGGAAGACTGCGTCTTCGAACATAGGCCATTTGGACTGAGGCTGAGGATTGCTCTGGCATTCACAGCCATTGAGAAAGAGGGACCTGGAAAAGCTTCTCAGCTACAGAGCTCCTTGGACTTAAGACAACCAAAGACTGTAATGTATTTTCCTTTACCCCTTTGAAACTTCCAGCTTATTGCCTTAAAGAGATAACCTTTTGTGAACAATAAAACCAGTTTTTGAGTAATCTACAGTGTTTTGGTCCTTGGGAGTTCCAGTTTTCCTAAAGGAGGACCAGAAGCAATCCCCTGGGGAAAGATGTCACGTCCATGCCTCTTTCACTAAGAGTTATAGCCCCAGGCGCGATGGCACAGGCATGATACAGATGTTGAAGTAGTTCTACTTTATTATCCCTACGATACAATTCTTAACTGCTAGTGCCACCCACATTCAAGTGGTAGCATTCTGTTTGATTCTAGAAGTGCCGATCAGGCTACATGAAAACTGGCTGTTTTAAGAAGATTATCTTTTCGGAGAGAGTTAAAATAAAATAAAGCAGAATATGCTTAAGTTGCCTGAATGCTTGAAAAGCAAAGTTAATAGGATGCAGATAAAACAGAGGGCTCCAGTGTGACAAAAATGCAGAGAAAGGGTTTAATCCTATTACACAGAATGTACGATCTGCCACTTTCATAGAGTGGTTGCACTTACACAAGCAGCTTTGTCAGGATATCTTTAGGTTTTAATTACTCTGTCAGTTACAATTAGCAGTGCTAATGTGTCAGTGAAATGCAACAAATTACTTGTGGCTTTTAGTTTCTGCACATTTGCCTAGATTGGTCTTCAATAAGAGGGTTCTCATGTCATGCTGATAGTGGTGAAATCATTACATCTCCACGTGATGGAAAAAGAAAATAAATACTATACAATTATAGCAATTTGATCCCGCTTTTTTGTACCAAGGCTCCTTTCTATAGACTCCTGGATTAGTATTGTACTCAGAATTTTCTACCAGAGAGCACATCACCAAACAAGAAACCCCAGGATCTTACAGAATGGGGCCAGACACTTAAAGTGGAATCAAAGTGCTTGATTATCCAATATAGATACCTGAAGATATACCAGTGCTACTGGCCCTGCTGAATGGGGGATTTGGGGACTTGTGGTACAAAATAACCTTTTTCAGTCTTTGCTTCTTGCTAGGACATCACCAACATGGATTGTAAGATGCAGGACAAGATTTGTATTTATTTATTGGGAAGGAACTCTGGATGTACTCTGCAGAACTAATGCGGTTTAACACCACTTTAATTGCTATGACTTTGCTATGGAATTATGGGAGTAGTAAATTGGTGAGGCACGGCGCTATTTGGTAGAGGACACTAAAGGCCTTGCAAAACTTCATCTCCCACAATTCTATAGCATTGAGCTATGGCAGTTAAAATGGTGTCTTGTCTTCTGTGCCATAGCAACATGCTATGCTAATTTTACATACACACACACACATATATAATATACAATAATTTATAAATATATAATATATTGTATATACTTATAATATTGATAATAATATTGTAATGTAATACAATATTATACTAATAATAATATAATATAATAATATTAATTATATATTAAATGTAACCTTACTAATAATATTACCATATAATGATATAGTACAATATAGTAATTTAATGCTTATATTGTGCTATGCTAATAATATATTGTATGTACATTTGATTTGTAAGTCACTCTGAGTCCCCCCCGGGGTGAGAAGAGCAGGATATAAATGTAGTAAATAAATAAATAAATTCTACAGTGTAGATCAGGGGTCCCCAAACGAAGGCCCGGGGGCCGGATGCGGCCCTCCAAGGTCATTTACTTGGCCCTCGCCTTCAGTTTTATAATATATTTTTATATCAGTTTTAATAATATAAAATATTGTATATACATATAATATTGATAATAATATTATGTTATACAATATAATACTAATAATAATACCATATAATAATATTAATTATATGTTATATACTAGCTGTGCCCGGCCACGCGTTGCTGTGGCGTATGGGAATTGTTTGTTAGGTAGGTGGAATAACAGTGAATAGCTTTGTAGCCTGAAAGCCTGGCCATTTTCTTATGTGAATCCTTGTTTGGTGAGGTGGAATAGAAAGGAATAGGCTTGCTGCTTGGAAGGTTAGGTAGTTGCCTTTTAGGGGAATGTTTTTTGGGGGTGGTAGAATTGTAATGAATAGTCTTGGTGGTTCAAAGCCTGGGTGCTTGCTACCTAGGGGAAATCTTTGGTTGGTCAGCTTCAGAGTAGTATCACTGTTTCAAAGCCCGGTCGCCTTTTACAAAGGTTAATCTTTTATTGGTGTGGTTGAATTGCACTGAATATCCTTGCAGCTCCAATGTCTGGCTGTATTTATTATTTTGTATTTTATATATATATATTACAAAATATAGAAAGCATGGCAATAAGAATAAGAATAGTAGAAGTTCCCTCCCATGGTAGCCCCCTCCCGAAGAAAGCCCCTCCTGTAATTCCTCGACCTGTTTTTCCGTTGTTTCCCAACCTTGTGTTCTATTGTCGGGTCTTTCCTTGCCTTTGTTTATATTTTGTTTGGAGGGGGGAGGGGGGAGGGAGTGTGACCCCCCCCCTTCCCTTCCCTCCTCCTGCTCGGGAAGCCCATTCCCCTTCCCTCTTCCTCCCCTTTGTCCTCCTTTTCCTCTTCTTCCTTTGCCCCTATGGGGCGGCCGAAGGGGGAGCGGTAATTCTTCCAAAGGAAGAGAGAGAGCAGGAGGAGGAGGAGACCCTTGCTTACCTTTTTCTTTTCCTTTTCTGGCCCTGGAAGGGAAGGCCGGAAAGCCCATGCTATGGCCCTGGGAGTTGGAAAGCTGTGGAGGGGGCAGGGCCAGGAGGTCCGGCGGTGGAGGGATGATAGGGAGGCCCATGGGTGCAGGAAGGTGTGGGCCCCGAGGTCCCGGAGGAGACCGAGTGCAGCCTTAATGGGCAGAAGGAAGGGGCTGGGGCCTGCCGGGAAAAGGCCAGGCGGCATCTGGTAATTCTTCACAGAGAAGGAGGGGGGACCTGAGAGAGAGAGAGCTGATCCTGGGCAGCCATGCTGTCACAAAAAATACTTTCAGTTCCGTGCGCATGCGTACATTGCCTGTTGTGGGTTTTGGCCTTTTTTGGTGTTGTAATTGTGTTTTTTGTGTGATTGTGTTGTATCTTACTGGAGGCAGGGATGATGGATTGTGTTGCCAATTTTAGAGTTTGGGGGTGTGTTGGGTTTTGTTGTTTTGTGAGTCGCCGTGATGCCAAAAAGCCTTTTATATATATAGATTACACATAATATTACAGTATAGTGGTATAGTTCAATATAGTAATATATAATGCTAATATTGTGCTATGCTAATAATATAATATATTGTATGTACATACAGCTGCTCTGGGTCCCCTTTGTGGTGAGAAGGGTGGGATATAAATGTAGTAAATAAATGCAGTAAATAAATAATTAATTTTAGACTTAGGCTCGGCCAAAGTCTGAAATGACTTGAAGGCATACAACAACAACCCTAATTAACTTGACTATCTCATTGGCCAGAAGCAGGCCCACACTTTCCATTGAAATCCTGATAGGTTTATGTTGGTTACAATTGTTTTCATTTAAAAATATTGTATTGTTCTTTCATTGTTGTTGTTGCTGTTTTGCACTACAAAAAATAAGACATGTGCAGTGTGCATAGGAATTTGTTCGTTTTTTTTTTTTCAAATGATAATTCGGCCCCTCAACAGTCTGAAGGATTGTGGACCGGCCCTCTGCTTAAAAAGTTTGAGGACCCCTGGTGTAGATGCACCTCTTTTTAGGTGGTACAACCCACCTATATGTGTGTGTGTGTGTGTGTGTGTGAAATGGGAAGCATTTGAAACTAGCGGAAATAGAATATTGATATACCTATGTCAATATGTGATCAGGAAACCATATTTACACAAAGATTTGAATATACAGTAGAGTCTCGCTTATTCAAGTCTCACTTATCCAAGTTTCTGGATTATCCAAGCAATTTTTGTAGTCAATGTTTTCAATATATCGTGATATTTTGGTGCTAAATTTGTAAATACAGTAATTACAACATAACATTACTGCGTATTGAACTACTTTTTCTGTCAAATTTGTTGCAAAACATGGTGTTTTGGTGCTTAATTTGTAAAATCATAACCTAATTTGATGTTTAATAGGTTTTTCCTTAATCCCTCCTTATTATCCAAGATATTCGCTTATCCAAGCTTCTGCCGGCCCGTTTAGCTTGGATAAGTGAGACTCTACTGTAGTACTTTTCCTTTTGAAAGTCTGGAACAACGGGTATTATCTAGTTGTAAACAATGCCCAGAACCAGCTAAAATCAGCAGCTTCTAGTACTTTATTTAGTGTTTTAGCTGCCAACTTCTTTTTCACTCCTGTTCTATTTGCATTTACCTTTCAGTAAAACAGAGGCAAGGCAAGGCAAAGCAAGAGGCAAGGCAAGAAGCAAGGCTGGCACCCATTGTATTGACTGAAACAGAAACATCAAAACTCACTTAAAGCTATTATCTCTTGCCTCACCTCATTCCTTTTTTCTTTCACCCTTTTTCTGGATAGATTAATAAACAGACACAAACCTTCAAATATACAAATGACAGTTTATCAAACTTCCCTCCAAACCCGGAGACCAATTGACAACAGCAACAGACAGCGCATCCCAACCAACAAGCCTGCAGATCCTAGTTTGCCATAATCTGGGCCAAACGACTCTCAGGGCAGCAGAAGTACTTTGTTTCGAAGTGCTGTCCAGGTTCTATAAAAATGTCTGTATATTTGCATTGAGGTAAGTCAATCTTTAGAACACAGACTCTGCTGGCATTCACTTTGGCAAAGGTGAATAAACGCCTCTGATTTTATTTTCAATCCATCTCATTCTTTGGGAGCTTGACATTCTGGCCCCAGAACCCATGGTTCTTGCGGTACCTGCAATCACTCAACAAGACAACAGAGAGGACAGTAGGAAAGAGAAAAATATTTTTCCTACTTCTTCTGTTTGAGCACCCAAGAGGGTAAGAGAATTGCAAGGACTGGGGAGTGAGTGAGATGAGACTATTGAGAAGGTTAAGTAGAAGGCTACTTCTTTTTCAGTTCAGATTTCAATGCTTTTATGTGCTGCTGCCATCCATATTCACCTTATTCTGCCCTCATACTTTTATGTGTGTACATTGTCTTTTGTACCACATGCAGTAGTTTATCTCCACTAAATTTCATGTTTTTTTCTGCTCAGTGCTCAATATTTTGGATCTTAATTCTGTGGTGATATCTACTCATCCAAGCTTAATCTGCAAATTTAATAAGCATCCTTTCTCTACCATCAGCCAGATAATTTATTTTTAAAAATGAAGAGCATCTAGTTCTAAACCTTGCGGTACTAAGGTTTTATTCCAACAACCAACACTGTGTTTGTATGTATGTATGTGTGAAGGGTAGAAGACAGAAATCCTCTTTATCTGACACAGTTAGTGTAACTACACTATACAATTATTAGCTCTTTGTTACCATTTTATCTGTCATCACTGCATTTTACTGAATCTTGGAATGTGTAGTTTTTGAGTTAACATTTTCATCCAAAGAGTAATGGTATAATTCAATGACATGGATAAAGCATGTTATCTCACCTAGATACAAATGCTGAAATTTCAAAGGAGAAAGCATTGGCAATGATAGCAAACTTACAAAATTGTGCAGTGTGGAACACATAGATTGTCAGAGACAAACGAGGCTCGGGCTGTGGTTCAGGCTGGAGAGCAGCTGCAATGAATCACTGCAATGAATCACTCTGACCGTGAGGTCATGAGTTCGAGGCCCGCTCGGAGCCTATGTTTGTTTGTCTTTGTTCTATGTTAAAAGGCATTGAATGTTTGCCTATATGTGTAATGTGATCTGCCCTGAGTCCCCTTCGGGGTGAGAAGGACGGAATATAAATGCTGTAAATAAATAAATAAATAAATAAATAAATAAATAAATAAACGAGTTTATCACATTGGGTTGTTTTCGGCAGCATGTGCCGGTTCCTTAATAGTTTTATGACAGAGTCTGCCGGCTCTGATCCAATGATGCAGTGGAACTTTCAGCGGGATTCCGTCATAAAACTATTGAGGAAGTGGTGCATGCCACTGCCAGAGCAACACAGGAGGCTTCCTGTGTTGCACCAGAAGTAATGGGAGAAGCCAGGCAGTCCATCGCTACTTCAGTTTCTGCAAACTGTATTCAAAGCACAAAAGTAGTTCAATTAGTTCAACTTGCACTCAATTAACAGCAAGGGGGAGGAGAATAAAATCCTTCTCAGTAGGCTCAGGAAAAAGCAAAGCACTTCAACCTCTCCCAGTTTGTCCATTCTCCCTGATTAATAACTTTTGCCAACTTGACCTGATTCTTATTTTTTTTGACCACTGGTCCTAGTTTTCTTCTATGAAATGTTGAAAGGGGTGATAAGGGGTTGCATGTATGGTTGTGCCACAGGGAAGGAGAATGATACAGCATTCACCCCGAGCTTCAGTGTTGCCTGAAGTCAAGACCTTCAAAGAGCTGAAACAACAAAAGCACAACATGAAGATACTTGGAGTAAGTGGTTCACACATTTGGAAAATAATAAGACTTTAGAACAGTGGTTCACAAATTTTGGACTTCAACTTCCATTAGCCCTAGTTAACCTGGCCTACAGTCATGAATTGTAGGAGCTGAAGTCAAAATATATGGAAGGCCATTTGGGAAACATTGCTTTGGCATGTACAGTAGAGTTCCAGTTATCTGACTTAAACGGGCAGATCGAGTGTTGGATAACCGGATCTGTTGGATAATAGGGAGGCCTGGCATAGGGAAACCCAGAACGTGTTACTGTTTAGCAACACGGTCCGGGTTTCTCCGAAGTCCTGGGCCTTGCCAGAGGGAAGAGTTTCCTCCCTCCAGCAAAGGCTCGGCTTAGGGAAACCCAGGGCATGTTGCTGTTTAGCAACACGCTCCAGGTTTCTCCAAAGGCCAGGGCACTTACCTCTACCATGGCTGCCTCTGCCACTGCGTCTGCCTCCCCCTCCTCCGCCGTATCTTCCTTTGCATCCTCCCGGGTCACCCCGAGGAAGAGGGAGATAAAAGTCCTCCTCCCTCTCCCTCTCTTGAGCTCCCTCCGGCTCAGCTCCCTTCCTTGGGCTGCCCCAGGAGGGTGTGGAGGAGGAGGCACGGAGGAGGGGAAGGCAGACACAGCTGCAGAGGCAGCCATGAGCGAGGCAGTGGCAGGGAGAATACGCCACGCCGCCAAGCCCCTGATGGCGTGTCGGATAATACGGAGCGTTGGCTAAGTGGAAGTCAGATAACCGGAACTCTACTGTATCTGTTTACATGGCATGGAAGCCTTTGTGTCTTCCCTTCACCATGTTGGCACATCAGTGACTTTGTAAGCATATTATGTCTCCTCTTAAGGGGAAGATTTTTAAATCATAGAATGTAGGGAAAGATGAGACAGGCATCCATCCCTAAAATGTGCAAGATATCAGTGGGAATATCCAGCCCCATCCCCACCACCACCACCACCAACTGTTTTCTTGTATCTTTTGGCTGGGCCAGAAGACAAAGCACTGACTAGTTTCTTCCCTATAATCAGTGTGTTACATGGCAGAATGTCAGCAGCACTGCGTTACTCAATCATGCCCTTGACGAAACTGCTGAGACATTGAAGCGATTGCGCTTCCCCTTTGTTTTAACAGTTATGGATGGAAGGAGAGAATCAAGGAAGACAAAATCGATTTAGGTTTCGCTGTTGTTTCAGTTCAGATTCTCAATAATTAGCAGCATGCTAATTGTAAAGGATTAGGATTAGAGCAAGGTGATTTGTTGAAATGTGATGTGTCATATTTCTATTAGGTTTGGAATGTGATTTTTACTATTTTAAATTAACACTTCGACTGTATTCGTTTTTAAAAATGTGTACAAAACATTGTTTTACTATATGTCGTTTTAATGTATATTGTAAGTTATCTTGGGCCCCATATTAATGAAAGATAGGATACAGAGGTACTTTATTTTTCTATAAGCAAAAATATTCTTCTGAAGAACCTCAAAGATGTACTGGTGGAACATTTGGCCGGCAGAGCTGCTCTGATGGTTAAGTTCTGTATGCAAAAGAGCAAACAACTAGGCTTGTGCATGGATTTTGAGTGGTCAGTTCACTTTGGCCAATCCGGTTTGTTTGACTTCGATGGATGGCTATAATGGCAAGGTCCACCGGACCACGTGGCAGACTATCACGGCTCCTCCTCCCCTTTTTGGCATCACAGATACGTCCTGTCTTGTGTATTTTTTGGCCTGGCTTCTGGCTTGGCCTCTCTCTTGAATCTTTTTGATTTTCCTAATTTTCTTTATTCTTTTTATTTAGTGGGACTGACCTGGAGTTGGGCAGGTGCAGAATAGCTGGGTGGGGTATGCGCGCATGCTTGGGGGCTTGGAGAGTTACCCATTTAGCTTCTTTTTCTCCTCCCCTCCTCTCATAGATTCATAAAGTTGGCAGAGACCTCGTGGGCCATCGAATCCAACCCCCTGCCAAGAAGCAGGAAAATCACATTCAAAGCACCCCAGTCAGAAAATACTTCTAAAAGATAATAATAATTATTAATACAGTAGAGTCTCACTTATCCAAGCCTCACTTATCGAAGCCTCACTTATCCAAGCCTCTGGATTATCCAAGCCATTTTTGTAGTCAATGTTTTCAATATATCATGATATTTTGGTGCTAAATTCGTAAATATAGTAATTACAACATAACATTACTGTGTATTGAACTACTTTTTCTGTCAAATTTGTGGTATAACATGATGTTTTGGTGCTTAATTTGTAAAATCATAACCTAATTTGATGTTTAATAGGCTTTTCCTTAATCCCTCCTTATTATCCAAGATATTCGCTTATCCAAGCTTCTGCCAGCCCGTTTAGCTTGGATGAGTGAGACTCTACTGTAATAGTAATCCCAGCAAAAAAGAGAAAAGCCTCATTCTCAAAAATTACTACCACCTAGTTGCCTCTCCTCTAGAGTAGAAAGTAGAAACAGCTTTAAGGAAGTATTAAACCAAAATAAGAAAGGTGTGAGGAGGAGGGGGGACTCATTTCAGGTAGGGCCTGCAGTGCAAATCAAGAGAAAAGAGAGGGATTTTAAAAGGAAGCCCAGGGTAGGATAGCTCCACTTCTTAGCTCTTCTTTCCCTGGGAAGTGGGAAGCCTCTTTGAAATGTCTTGGAAAGCCTGCAGCGCCTGTCTCCTCTAGAGTAGAAACAGCTTTAATGAAACATTAAACCCAGGTCTCCTCTACCATTGCTGCCAATGGACCAGATCTAGCCGTATTTTCTGGCTGTGCATGCCCATTTTCGGGAGGTGCGCAAAAATGGATCCGGAGGTCTACCGGTATCCAGCCAGCAGAAACAGATCGAGGTTCAGATGAAATGCACAAGCCTACAAAAAAACAAAACAAAAAAAAAACCCGAGGAGTAGGAGGTCTAGATATGTTAAGAGCAAACTTCATCCAGTCCAGAGACACACCCACAATATTATATCAAAGTTGGGGCAGGATAAGCTCATAGCCAGCAGAGCAGCTTTACTGGAAAACTATTAGCAGAGAGTTCTGCTGGCCATTCCTTGCCCAAAACATGTTTGAACTGGTACTCTGTTAGTTTGGAAGAAGAGGGAGAACCAAGGTGCTTGTTGCCTCCAAACTGTCTCCAAAGTCAAATAACCTGGATAGCTTTGATAACACCCTGGTTGGTTAATATGTTTTGTAGCTCGGGAAAGGAGTTTGTACATCTAAACTGAACCTTGATTTGAACCATTTATGCTCCACTTTTTATTAAGCAGAAGACCATTTCTGCAAAAGAAAAAACTGCATACAAATGTCTGCTTGCATTGACAAGTAAAGATCAAAGTATATAATATTACTGTTACTAGAAACCACTTATCCTTATATTACTGTCCTTATGCAGTTTTTCTACCATTTTCTCTCTCCAGTGATAGTGTATCATAGGACTTTCTATTTGATTATCAAATCTCATTCAGAGAGAGTTAGGTCACCAACCTCCAAAGGGCAGATATGTGTGAGTTTTTCAATCAAATCTGACAGAAATTAATTTGAGGCTAACATCTTCCTCTGATATGTTTTCCGTGTCCATTTGTGAACAAAACAACAGCCTTTCCTGCTGGCACTTCTTAAAGAAGCTTTTGAATTTTGAGGAAAAAAAATATTTTCACCCTGTTGAATTTTAATCGTATTTATTGCCTTTCCCACTCCCTGACATTTTTTCTTTTGTTACAGGTAAAACCTCGTACGGCTTTGTGCAGCACTTTGTTATTTAGCAATGTAATATATTATTTTGTTTGGTTTTTTTTAAAATTATCTCCCATTGTTGTAATGATGATGATGATAATAATAATAATCATGATAATTGTTGTTGTTATTTTATTACCTGCCTCAAAGCAGAATACAACATAATTAAAACAATACACAAAACCCTGTTAAAAGGCACGCAACAAAATATACAGATTTAAAATGCAAGTTAAAATCTACTGATAAAATGCAGCTTAAAATTAATAGCTCGGGAATCACATAACTATTTAAAGCTGTTATTTTAGCACAAAGATCCAAGGTATACCTATAGTTTCATCTTCTTATTTTATTTGTTAATGTAGTTATAAACAATTCAACAAAAAAAATCAGGGCACTGAACAATAAACAAGTCACATAACCACAAATGCAACAAAAATAATAAATAATAACATTAAATGATAAAATAGCAAGCTATTTTGATAAAACAGAATGGCAAACTAACCAAATTAAAATGTCTCGGCAAGCACTAAGGTTGAAATGATGTTAGGATTCCTGCCAGTTGAACTTCTATGCAGAGATCTTCCAAAAATAAAACTTCAGAATAATTAGAAAGTTATTTCCCTGGTTATCACATAAAGTAAATGGGGCCGTGCAAAATGACAGAAATCTGTGTTTTGAATTTTGGGTCCCCCACACTGCCCGGTTCTGATTTTTGGGAAGATTCCAGGAGAATGGGGGGAGACATTTGGATTTGTAATTAAGGATCCAGAATTTCAATTTTGTTTTGGGAAGAATCTCCCCAAAAACAGAATGGGGGGGAAGGCATCCGAAATTTAAAATGAAAACAGAATGAAAACTGAACAGATTTCTGCTGTTTTGTACATACCTAGAATTAAAGATACTTTGAGAAGATCTTCCCCTGCAGATCTTAACACACAAACAGACTGGTGTAGAGAGAGTAATAATAATAATAATAATAATAATAATAATAATAATAATAATAATAATAATAATAATACACTTTATTTGTATTCTACTTTATCTCCCCAGAGAGACTCAGAGTGGATTACAGTTTATATATATAAGGCAAACAATTAATGCCTTTTTTTACACAATAACAAATACGTACACTACACAGACAAAGGTAAAGGCCTTCCCCTTTCATTTCTGGTGTCTGGAGGCGATTATCAACTCCAGCCATGGGGAGGTGCTCTTGTTCCATTTTTCCATGCCAAGAAGCCTGGTGTCCATAGACTTTCTCTAATTTTGTTGGCATGTCTAAATGAGGCGTCCTTTTATCTCCCCTCCAAGGCGGTACCTAAACCATTACATGCTTTCGAACGGCTAGGTAGGCAGAAGATAGGTAATCCCTTTAGGTACATGGTTTTTACGCCATTTCAGTCTTCAAAGCCAAGCATTAGCCTCTTGAACTGAGCCCTGAAACAATTGAGTTGGGCTAGGATTGTGAAGGGGCCTCTGGCGCAGTGTGTTAAAGCGCTGAGCTGCTGAACTTGCGGACCAAAAGGTCCCAGAATCAAATCCCGGGAGCAGAATTAGCACCCGCTGTTAGCCCCAGCTCCTGCCAACCTAGCAGTTCGAAAACATGCCAATGTGAGTAGATCAATAGGTACCGCTCCAGCGGGAAAGTAACAGCGCTCCATGCAGTCATGCCGGCCACATGACCTTGGAGGTGTCTATGGACAACGCCGGCTCTTCGGCTTAGAAATGGAGATGAGCACCAACCCCCAGAGTCGGTCACGACTAGACTTAACGTCAGGGGAAACCTTTACCTTTTAGGATTGTGAATGTGTGTAGCATAGTGTAGTGGATTGAATGCTGGACTACAACTTTGGAGACCAGGGTTCATTTATGTACTTGGCCATGGAAACCCAATAGGTGAGTTTGGGTGGGTCACACACTCTCGGCCCCAGGAAACCTCAGCCTTAGGCTCGCTATAGGTTCGAAATGACTTGAAGGCATACAACAATGTAGGACTGAGAACATCCAGGTTCAAATCCCCATTCATCTATCAAACTCACTAGTTGAACCCAGCCCAATCTTTCCCACACACTGCCTAACCTACATCACAAGATTCTTGTGAATGGAAAATGGACGGGGCAATATGGACCTTCCTCTGAGTTCTCTACAAGAAAGATGGGATATAAATATAAGCCAATTAACATTCCTGAATATAAATTTATGCAAACCTTGCTTCTTGGTAGGCTCGGTAACTTGGGAGTGAGCTCCACGTAATTCAGTGGGGTTTACTTCTAGATAGGCTTGCATAAAGTTACAGCATTAGGATTTGTCCCCCACCTGATAATTGTTGCAAAATATGTTTGATCTGCTACTCCATAATGAAGGAAAGTGACATACTATACTGTGCTCCAGTGAGCACACTTGCTATGTACCCTGTGAAAACTTCCTGCTCTTTCTAAATGATTCCTGATGCATCAAGTTTTCATAGAGGTGAGACATAAATGAACTGCCATTTGAGCTTAAAACTGACAGATGAAACTTCATTCACAGATGTTAATGGTTTGATAACAATGAAGGAAGGCCGGGGGTGGGGAGGAGAGACTCAGTTGTTGTTTCTACAGCCAGTATATGTAATCAGTGTTGACATCACTGCTACTTCTAGTTACCTGACTGACAGGTTGCTAATGATTGGTTTTCCAGCCTGACAGCCAGGAAATTCTGCTTTCCATGAAGTAAGACCTGCTTGGGCTCAGAAAAATTATCAATGAGGAAGAGCGTTGGATTTGTCACTCAGGTAGTCAGCTCCCTTAAAAAGCAACCATATATTTTAAAGCAAGCAAAGCTGAAATGCCTATAACAAACCAGTCGTTATTTTAGAAATGTTATTTATTCCTAGTGTTTATTGCACATCATAATCTGGAATTCATGAAAGTCAGACAGGAACAGTTCCTCAATTATTATACCATATTGTATAAGTAAGGAGAGGAGAGGGGAAAATATCCTTGTGTAGAGCAACTGTTCCTCACATAAAGGCAACATTCGGATGCCTCTCCTTTACTAGCTATACTATGATTTCCCCCTGCCACATTGGTAGAATAGCAGCCTCATTTACTCAATTGCCCATAGATGTGTCTAGTAACTAGTAAAGGGACGGGCAACTTGTGGCTCTCCAGATATTGTTGAGTTGCAGCATCCATCATTGCTTGGGGCTCACATACTGTATATACTCGAGTATAAGCCAACCCGAATATAAGCCGAGGCACCTAATTTTACCACAAAAAATTGGGAAAACTTATTGATTCGAGTATAAGCCGAGGGTGGGAAATGCAGAAGCTACTGGTAAATTTCAAATAAAAATAGATACTAATAAAATTACCTTAATTGAGGCATCAGTGGGTTACATGTTTTGAGTATTTACCGTATTTCAAAGAAAAACAGTAAACTAAATCTATAAGTGGAAAAATAGGGTCAACAAAAACAATGTGGTATCAACAATAACTTTATAATCATCATCATCATCAACAACAACAACAGCTTCCTTCGTATCCCACTCTATCTCCCCCTGGGGACTCAGGCCGGCTTCCAACATAGTAACAGGCAAACATTCAATGCCTATATAAACAATGCAAAGCTAGATATAGATCTATAACTATATATACTAATTTCACATTTGTATTTCCCCCTGAAACCTTTGCAAATCCTTTATGTGCCTTTTCCTCCTGCAATATTTGCAACCCCTATATATCTATATTAATATATATCTGTCTAGACATCTAGCTATGTATAGATAATTATATATAGGACTTGCAGATACTTGTAAACATGTGAGGGTAAAATTAATATATAAAATTAATATATACATATAGGTACAGATATACAGGTACATGGAAATCTCTAGATATCTATATTTATATAGGATTTGCAAAGACCTGCAAACATATGAGGGGAAAATTCACATATTAACGTATTTGTAGGGGCAACATCTTTATAAACATTTACAAGCTTTGGGGCATGCATTTGCCCAAGGAAGAAATGCAAGCAAAGCCTCCCTACAAACAACTTTGGCCTCTTTTCTCCTGCCCTTTCCCAAATCTTTTCTTTCTCCCTTTTTCAAACTCTAAAAGTAGCCAGAAAAGGCTTTTTAAAACTTCTCTCCCCCTCCCAAAAAACCCACCTCATTTTTGTTTCCTTAGGAATAAAAGAAATACACACCTTCTGTTGCTCTCTTTTCCCTCCTTCCTTCCCCTTGGACTCAAATGTTCTTGCAATAATAGTAATAATAATAATAATAATAATAGTAATGAAACCTGCAAATTTGCAAGAATATCTCTTTTTCTTCCCCTTCCACGCATGCAATCTGGCTTGCAAGGGTTTCTCTCGCACTCTCCTTTCGCTTTTGAAAACATTCGCTTCTTGTCTTTCTTTCTCTCTCTCTTAAAAAAATAAGCTAACTCCAGCCTGCAAGGAGAAGCTGAGGAGGGAGGTTTTGGAAAAGAAAACATACTGTGGCCTCCAGGCTCCGCTGCTGGCTTGACCTTGACCCGATTATAAGCTGGGGGAGGCTTTTTCAGCTCATAAGTAAGGGCTGAAAACCTTGTCTTGTCTTCGAGTATATACAGTAAGTTGCCCACCTCTAATTTAGCAGCAGCCCAACTCTCAAAAACATAGGCAAATATCCCTTAAACGAAGAAACAGCTTCAATTATTAGTTTAATAAAAAGATAATCTCTTAATTTGATTGCTATAGCAACCAAATAAATGATGTGAAAGTGTCAATTTGTATATGCTGGAAAATTAATTGGTTTCAGTAAATGAACAGATGGTTTCATGTACATTAGGTTTGTGCATAGATTCATTTTGGTTGGTTTCCTTTGGCCAATCTGGCTTGTTCAGTTGGCCATAACAGCAAGAGCTTAGCCGCCATGTTTTTTTCACTTGAAATGGTCCATGTGGCTGCCGGGCGCAGCTTCTTCCCTTCTGTTCAGGAGTACGCATATTTCCTTAACCCTGTTGCTGAAACCCAGGCTCCCTAGAAGGTAAGAATGGAAAGGGTCCCAGGAAGGGTGCTTCCTTAACCACATTTCTCAAACCCAGGCCCCCAAGAAAGGAAAGGATCCCAGGAACAGAAAGGGGAGACTTGTAAGTTCCCCTTTACCACCAATTGGCTGGATCTTCCCAAATCTAGCCAAAAAAAGATATTTCTATTAGCCGATTTTTGGGAGGCTTCCGAAAATGAATCTGGGTGCCCAACAAAATTTTGACATCAAAAATGGATCCCCCTCCAGCTGAATTGCACAAGCCTAATGTACATGTCTAATCTCACAGACCAGCTAAAGAATGAGCTTCCCAACTCTGGTGACGGAACATGCACATAAGCAACAGAAATAATTTCCTTTTTATTTCCTCTTCAGCACGTACTGATATATCTCCATATATTTCCACCTGACAAATGTGCTGGATTTTGTTTGTTTTTTTTAAAAAAAGCAGCATACACATATGCAAAAGTTACACATTTTTATTTTATATTTGTATCTATAATTCTTAAATTACTGAAACAAAATAAAGAAAAGGAAGAGAGAAAATTAATTAAATATTTCAAGGCAGAAATCCTATACATGCAAGTTTTAAGCTGCGATAGTTTACCTTACCCTAGTGGTAAACCCCATTTTCTTTACTTCAGCACAGATCTGTATATGATTACAATGTGCATTTGTGAATGTCACATAAAATATATTAGTTACTATGGTTAAATATTGTCCATGGATTCGATTTCACTGGCTTGTTTGAAATTAGATATTTCCCAATTATTATTTTTTTACAACGGGCAACTCTCCCTTGAAGATGCTGTAATTATTTTTGTTAAGCAAAGCATGATACCATTTAAAATTTAAACATGTATTTCAACCACAAGCATATCTTGCCAATCTCACTTTTTTGCCTCTTGAATTTGCAACACTTTTGTGATTCAGAATTGCTTGAAAGCTTTGGAACTCTAGAATTATCAGCAGTGTGTGAGTGCTATTTTGTGGAAAGAATATGCTATGTGGCTTGCAGAGAGGTTACAGAGAAGTGTCTAATGTCAAGTTGTAAACTTCCCCAAAATATATGTAAATAACTATTTCAAAAGATCCATTGATACTCTTTGGGCTGAATGAACAGTATTTATTATTTAGGACTCAAACAATCACAACTTTGAGCAACCTTATATTTCTCTGGCTAATATTTTCCTGTACATTGTAATCAAAGTTTTCTGCTGTTCTAATTTTACAGTGAGGGAAAACTATTTGCAGTTTGCAGATATGGCCACAATTCTATTGTTAGTCCCAGTTAGAACAGGGTCAATGAATCAGTTGGAGTTAATTTACATGTTGATTCACTAATCAACAATTAATGGGTTGACTCTGGTTGGGTCTAGATTCCAACCAGAGGGCTGTAGCGCAGGCTGGTTACTAGCCAGCTGCAATAAATCACTATGACCAAGAGATCATGGGTTCGAGGCCAGCCTGTGTTGGAGTGAGCACCCGACTATTAAAATAAAAAATAGCCCTGCTCGTTGTTGACCTAAGCAACCGAAAGATAGTTGCATCTATCAAGTAGGAAATTTAGGTACCACTTATATGTGGGGAGGCTAATTTAACTAATTTACAACAAGCAGCTGTTCCCCCTGTGGCCAGAATCAAGAATACCCTCACAAAGCCAGAAGCTGGAAAACGTTGAATTGCTTCTGTGTCTGTCTCTGTCTCTATGTTCATATGGCATTGAATGTTTGCTTTGTATGTGTACATTGTGATCCGTCCTGAGTCCCCTTCGGAGTGAGAAGGGCAGAATATAAATACTGTAAATAAATAAATAAACCATTGTGTTAAAACATGACCCTTCATCAAAGCATTTGGGGGGGGGGGGGGGGAGGTTACTCTCCAAATTTTGGTTTTTTTTCTCCCACTAGGCAATTATCATCCTCCAAGGTAGTAATTTATGACCTGAAGAGAGGCAATCAGATAATTTTTTTTCCTGCATCTGAAGAAGAATTAGGTTGCTCTCCTAGATCTCCTGAGTTACGAGGATCCAAAAAACCAACCTCATTCCTTTTCCTGCCTGCAGAAGCAAAACCCTAAACCAGTTGCCCCTTTCCTTCAGAAGTTAACAAAATTCCAAACTTGCAGGACTCCCTAAACCAGCTTTGGTAACCAATCTGAAAACTATTCCAAATTTTAATGTATGCCTAAATTTGGAGAGGTTTATTAGGGTGGAGAGACTCATTTGAATAGCAATGATTAGATACAGCAACAGTTGCTTCGTGCATAAGAATAATGCAACAAAGAATATGTGGTACTCTAAACCACAGAACAAAAATGCATTATACAGCAACCCCATGTGTAAGATCATGAAGGTATGTGCCTTCATAGACCATTCAGTGTTGTTATGATTTACACAATAGCTCACCCTCACATATATATGTTCATCATATAATTCTTTGTTTAAATATTTACATCTCACTCTATCACAAAACAGACAGCAATTCAAGCCTGAATATTTGAACTGATTTTGAATTAGTGTTGGGAATCTGTTTCTAGCCTTAAAACATTGAGTTCTTGGAAATATTTCTAACTGCAATATTTATCTGTTTATTTATTTATTACCCTGTTTTTCTTTAAATACGGAACCCAGCTTACAAAATAATTTTTTCAAAACGATAAAGCTAAATGAATATATAACATAAAATCTTAAACATTTAGATAAACTTAACAGTGCCGTGGATAAATATGATGCATTGTTTGAATGGAATTGTATGAAAGATGTATGGTTGGGGCCTAATTGGGCTGAAGACACAATTCCAAAATATTGAAGCCTGGAAAACAACTACACTCAGGAACTGTTGCTGATGAGAACTGTGACAAATGATTAACTGTTGATAGTGCTGACCTGATGAACTCTTGGTGGAAAAACATGTTTACATTGGCAAAGACAATGGCTCTTTAAGTTAAGGAAATGTTTACAAGGTTCTTTATGTTAAAAAGGAAGTCAACACAAGGCTTATTACGTTTACCAACCCCAATTAAGGAGACTCAACATCTGTCCAGGAACTGATGGAATCAGGATGTTTCAGGCTGGAAAAACATCTATCATTCATTTCCAACAAGACCAAGGGAGCTGTATATCTGGGAGTAGTCACCAAAAAGTCTATCTTCATGTCTTCACCTGACATGACACATTACTGTGAGATTGGTGGGACTGAGAGAAAGGTCTCCCCCAAATGTGTTGTCGAAGGTTTTTATGGCTGAAATCACTGGGTTGCTGTGAGTTTTCTGGACTGTATGGCCATGTTTCAGAAGCATTCTGGAACAAGGCCATACAGCCCAGAAAACTCACAGCAACCTAGTCTCCCCCAAAGATGTAAGACTTAGGGTCATATGAGGAGATGAAGTCTTTCACATAGAGTGCAGTGTAAATAATAATAATAATCATCATCATCCAAAAATACATCACACAGTCCTAGACATTTGGGAAGTGTTCAACTTGTGATTTTGTGATACGAAATCCAGCATATCTATCTTGTTTGCTGTGTCATAGGTAGGTAAAGGTTTTCCCCTGACGATAAGTCCAGTCGTGACTGACTCTGGGGGATGGTGATCATCTCCATTTCTAAGCCGCAGAGCCGGTGTTGTCTGTAGACACCTCCAAGGTCATGTGGCTGGCATGACTGCATGGAGCGCCCTTACCTTCCCGCCGGAGCGGTACCTATTGATCTACTCACATTGGCATGTTTTCGAACTGCTAGATTGGCAGGAGCTGGAGCTAACAGCAGCTGCTCATGCCGCTCCCGGGGGTTTGAACCTGGGACCTTTCGGTCTCCAGCTCAGTGCTTTAACTCACTTCGCCACCGGGGCTGTGTCATACAATAATAATAATAATAATAATAATACTTTATTTTTCTATCCTGCCTCCATCTTTCCAAAGGGACTTGGGGCGGCTAACATGGGGCCAAGCCCAAAACAGATACAGAATGTGACAAGTTAAAACCAGTATAAATAACTAAAAACAGTATCAATATAACAATCAGATAAAATGAACAAATTAAAACACAAAATACAATACAATGTAACGTCTGTATCAGAAGAGTAAAATATTTCCCTATAAACATTAATATTTTTAAAAAAATAAATTCTACAATCTGGAAGCTGCCAAGAAAAAAATCTCTTTTCTGTCCTTAACCTGTTGTGATGGATAGAGGAGGCTGAGAAAAATATCCTTCTCCTGAAGATCTTAAAATTTGGCCAAGAAAGGGGAGATGCCTTTAACAAGATTTTCGGCCTCTTGTCACAATGTTACTTGACAGACTTAACGTACTAGGTAATTTGACTTAATAGGAAGAGCACAGTTTGCTATTTTATATCAGGCAGCAAAATATATTGAGCAATTCCTCTTGCTCAAGGCAATATTTATAGTTACAAAGAAAGTCTGAAGTTTCGGCCTGTCTGAAAGTTGAAGCTGGATACAGTGGTTTCTCACTTGACCCCACTGTATTTATCATTGGAACACTAATTCAGTTATTCCCATTGCCTACTAGATTGCTTTCATTTTGTGTACAAAATAAGCTATAGTGTTAAGATCTGCATCGTTCTTGTTTTTTAAAACTTATTTCTGAGCAAGGCACCATGTGAAGTACCTTCCAAGGTCAAGTTCAAGTGCAGGAAGTCTCCAGCTGATAGAAGTATATGAGAAAACCAAGAGCAGCACACACTAGAGAATAAGAACTAGCAATAAGGGATCACTCACCTGCAGCTTTTCTCCCTGAAGTATTAATATAAGACTGCAGGAAGTGAGTGTGCTTATTTGAGATTCCAGTGAGCATATGATATTTGGAGCACGATATCCGTTTATTTGCTTTTAAAACATGAAAGCATATGTGTTTTTGCAGGTAGAAATGGTTTCCTTGGCTTTTAACCAAATTTAAGCAGTTAAGGACAATAACCATTTTCTCAAAGTATCACATTCCACATGATTGCCCAGACTCAAATCACAGCCATATTCCATCATTTATGTTATATATGTGGAAAAGATACTGGATGATTTTTCCATATTTTACAGCAATATTAAAAGTATTTTCCATGCCACATTCACACCTTAGTCTTTCAGCTATAAAGTGCTGCCTAAGTTTAACTAATAATACAGTATTTACCATCTGCCAATAATGGTACATCTCAGAGGAAAGGCTATTTTTTCAAGCACGAAATGCTACAGATCACATTTAAATCAAGGGGGACAACAAAGTATACATTTTCATTGATGACCATATTTATCATGTTCCCCAGTTTCCTGAACAGTAGCAAGTTTCAGGGTTACCACTGCAAAATCAGTTTGCCAGGATCAGAAGACAAAACAAACTTGCAGTTTCCCCCCAAATAAGGTTGTTTTTCTTTACCTGGTTTAATTCCTGGGCTTAAAATAAAAGCTGTTGTATCTGGTGCATACATTCCTGCATAGGGCACTGATTTCAGCTATTAGCTGCTGAAATCCATTATTTTATGGAACTAGTACAGGCATTGGAGTCTGGAATTTATTTGTTTCGTTTTTCCTTTCTATATGGCTGCCTTAATTCTCCCCTTCTTTCTTCTACTCCCATTTCCCCCCAGTCTTCCTAATTTGGGGCTCTTAGTATTGCTTATCATCAACATGTTGTAAAAAAATTACATCCTGATTATCTCTATATATGAGCCTCTGAATTTTCTTGGCTTGGTCCTTGGCAAAGAAGGGTGCCTTTTTGGTGGCCAATGCCTTTAACATCAGTGGCAAGAAGATATTTTTATAGGTTGTGCTGTGCTTTCATCTTTTATACAATATTTCAAGGTATTTTAATCTTTGTGTGTTTAACAGAATCCTGTATTTAATTGTATCTAAATTTTTATGTTTATAAGATTTGGACTGTATTTTGTTTTATTTTGTTGTACATTGCCTTGGGTCCCCTGTTAGGAAAATATGGGATATAAATAAATATATTTACTGATTTTTTTATTTCCTGTGTCTAAGATTTGACAGTGAAAGGACATATGAGCATCTTAAAAAAATAAAAGTAATAATCTGGCTGTGGTATGTTATCCTACATTTTGCTACAGATGTTCAGTTTTCTCAACTCTTGCGTAACAGAACTGAGTGAAAGGTGGAAAGAATATGCTTGAAGTAAGATTGGCACATCAATGAACAAAAGCACTGAAAGAAAAAAAACAAATGGAGTGGTCACCGACATCTAGGATGCTGGTGGGATTGGGTGGCCCATCTTAGTGATCACTTCCAGGTTCTGAAAAGTACCTGTCTGGAAAGGAGGCAAAATTCCAGAAACCTGGAGTCCTGGAAAGTAAAAATATAAACAATGCATTATAAAATAACACCACCCTGAAATTGCTTATAAAGACTCTTGCTAAAATATTTCAGGGTGAAGACCCAGATGGGAAGTCACATGTGTATAGAATTGTGAGATCAGTGAAAGCCAGCCTTTGGAGAAAACAACCAATGTATACTATGTCAACAGTCCAATCAACAAACTAAAAAATTACTCAATGGCTGGATCCATCTATTTCACAACTTACATCTTGAAGAGCCATCCCATTTCAAACAGATGCTTTATGAATAACATCTAGATGTGTACTCAAAATCAAAACAATCAGGATGCATGTTCATTCAGGCATTTTTACTTGCTTCCAAATTATCTGACAGCTAGAAAGAGGGACAGGCCTGCTGAGGCACATCAAAATGTATTTTTTTATGCCAAGATAGCTCAAATTTACATTAAGATGAGAGGTCAGTGGATTGTGGGATGTTGGACTACAGATGATATATTTTACATGTGACTGCTCTTAAAAAGTGTTCAGAAGCTGCAGCAAATGCAAAAAGCAGAAGTCTGACTGATGTTAACTATGCATTTTAGAGACTATACAACATTGGCCTTGCAAGAACTGCACTAACTTCCAATTTGCTTCCAATAAGAAATCAGGATTCAGATAACCTGGCCCCAATGGCTTGAGGCCAGGTTTTCTCTTGCCACATAAACTTGGCTGAGATTAGAGATTTCCAGAGGAGGCTCTTGTTGCATGTCCCCAAACCTCATGAAGTTAGGCTGATGGCTTCACAAAGTTCTAGCAGTACTTTGATGGTTCAAGAAAGTTTGGCTGGCCGCATCACTTTCAAGGTTCTGGTGGGCAACTGAAACAGTATTGTTCAGCATAGAGTTCAATGTTTGAAATTACTGTTTTAACTATTTTAAAACTGGATTCTAAGATAGTTTTTAGACTGTTTTTATGAGTTTTTAAAGAACATTTAATGTGAAGAACAGATTTGCACTACTAAGCCTAATGGACAAGGAACTAGATCACAACAGACTCAAACCAGGGAGGAATGTCACCTCACCCCCCAATCTCTAGGCAAAAACTAAAGAAAAGCTTTATTGGATTATAAACATGGACAATTATTTTTTTACATTACTACAGTTGCCAGAATTGTTTTTGCTAGATTATGGAGACATAAGGAAATACCAGATAAAGAGGACTGGATAGAAAAAATGATGGATATTATGAATATGGATTTATTAACTACAATATTATCAAAATTACAAGGAAAGAGTGTAAAATGACAGATTGGACTTTCTTGAAAGATTGGCTTAAAGAAAATAAAATAAAGATTCTAATTTGACAAACTGACAAAACACCAAAAGACCATCCACGACAATAAGAAGTGAATTGAGACAAGCTGACAACGTTGAATCTTTTTTCCCCTTTTTTTACATATAAGAAGAAAATACTAAACACCACTACTATAAAGAAAGGAAGCTATCAATATATTTTTTTTCTCTTTCTCTGATCTTATTTTCCTACTTTCCTATACTTAAAATGTTCTCCCACTTTTTATGCAAAGAAAAACTTTTTTATTTCAATAAAAATTGTATATATAAAAAAGAAAAACTTCATTGGATGATTGATGAAACTAGATGCAGTTAAGGATGCACAAGATGCAAAAGCAAAAGGTGACGGAAATATTGCCAGAATACTGACCATAATTGTTCAGTAACTTATGTGCAGGCACAAGAGACTACAGTCATTAATGCAGAGAGAGAAAAGACACCAAAAAGGCAAGAGACCTTTTCCACAGGATCTGACAAATTAAAGGGATTTAAAAATGAAAATAAGGATTTTTTTTCATGGCAAACACATGATGTGATCAGGACAATTCTTTTTATAAAAATGATGGAAACAAGACATTGAAGAGCTATAGAAAGGGGGGGGGGGAATATGACAGGATGATTCAAGGAATGACAATTTGGAAATGGATCCACAATTTTAGAAAGTGAACTGAAAAAGGCTCAAAGCACTTGGGAGAGATAAATCACTAGGAGAGGCACTTCAGAAAGTAGAGACAGAATTTAAGTTCTAAAAAAACTGCCAACAAATATTGAAAACAAAACACATGATTTATATAAATTTAAAGTGATCAATTAAATTCTTAAAGTTTTCCTTTATCTTGGTTCAGTCATCACTCTGGAGACTGCAGTCAAGAAATCAGATAACTAGGATTTGGAAAGGTAGCCACGAAGGACTGAAGTGTAAAGGAAACAGGTTTCTCCTTGACATTAAATCTAGAGTCCAACTTTGGGGGGTGGTGCTCATCTCCACTTCTAAGCCGAAGAGTCGATGTTGTCCGTAGACGCCTCCAAGGTCATGTGGCTGGCATGACTGCATGGAGCAGTCCTGAGTCCCCTTGGGGATAGAGGGTGGAATATAAATAAAGTTTTATTATATATATTTTATTATAGCACTGTATCTTCCCACTGAAGCAGTACCTATTGATCTACTCACATTTGCATGTTTTCAAACTGCTAGGTTGGCAGAAGATGGGGCTAACAATGGGAGCTCACCCTGTCCCGCAGATTCGAATCACTGATCCTCCAGTCAGCAAGTCCTGCATACCAAAATCAAAATCATCCAGCCCATAGCATTTCTCTAATTCTATACATAAGTATGACAATGAAAAAAGTCAATGGGAAGAAAATCAACTTTCACTAGAAGCAAAGATGATTAAACCGAGGCTGCCATACCTTGGATGTATCATAATGCAACACGACTTACTGGAAAATATTATAAATATCAATAAAGTGGAAGCCAGTAGGAAAAGAGGTAACTCAGAACACAATCAAGAAAGTTAGTCTTGAGTTTAGAAAACCTTAGCAAGACAGTTGATGACCAGATCTCTTTCATAGGGTCATCATAAGATGAAATCAACCTGAACGCAAATAACAATAATAGTTGGATATTATTTTGAGGACATCAGTGCTAAACGAAAGGTGAGGGAAGAGTGGAAGCATGCTATTTTTGACAAACAACATTTTAAAGAAACCTCATTTTTCACAAGTGCAAAACTTGCCTACAAATTTTCCTCTTTGCCTCCTATCAAGTTAGGTGACAGACAATCCAAAAAAGTGATCATGATTTGCCATTTATTAGGAAGACTTGCTTTTAGCTTGGTAATCAACTACAAGAGATATTTTGTGGGATGAGATTTTTTTTTCCCACAGCATCAGCGATTTCAAATAGTGTTCATCATTTTGTATTGGCCAGAGCACAAGAAATAATAAAACATCAAAGACTCTATCTTGATGTACAGTTTCCAGCTTGTTAGAAGGGAGGCAGACAGGACAGAATGACCAACAGGAGAGATAAAATGGAGTGTTAAGGGAGAGTTTTGATGGGGGGGGGAGAGTTCTAAGATGTTACTGCAAGCAAAAACTGCTGTTGAAGCCCAAGGAAGTTTGGCTTTCCTGTGGCTAGAGAGAAGTTTAGCCAAGAAGTATGGACTAGTTCAGATATTCCTTCCCCAGGTTTGACTGATGAAAAAGTAATTCATCCTTGCCTCTTAACATCAAAAGGGGGAGAATGTGCAACCAGAAAGTTCTCAAATGCCTTTTCCAAAAGTTGAAACACTTTGTTGATCTTTTCCATGCCAGGCCTATTCATGGAAGATACTCACTCTGAGGTCTAACAACAAAATTGCACCCATTGTTTCAGTTGACCAAATATAAAGTCCGAATGGCTTGTATATTCATACAGTCCTTTGGGCATAAACCTAGGACTTTATCCCACACAATAAGTAAAATGTTGGGGATCGTTGTTTGTCCTTTAAGCTTCTCAATGCCCCATTTGGAAATTAAACAAATGATTTTCCTACCTCCCATCATATGTTTTCCTTCATTCGGCTTTCTATTCAAAATATCCATTTGTTTTCCCTTCACATGGGAGATATTCTCCTCCCACTGTCTCCTTCCCCATTTTCTTTTACTTGAAGAAATCCTGTGTTTGTTTTCACAACATTACTTTTTAATGTGAGATCATTAAACAGGATTTCTTCTGTTCTATATTATTCTATATTACAATTTATAAGTACAGATACCTCTCAATTCAAAAGGTAACTGCTGAATTTACATTGTTAAAAATATATATAATTTACAGTTCCTTCTTCCTCGATGCTAAAGATTATGGCAAAAGAAAGGATTCTATATTACCTATCCTCCCTTCAGAACAATGACATTGTTATCTGTACAAGCAGACAATGGGGAATTCCCATTAAATTTTACATTTTTACACATTTCTACATGGGGAACTAAAAACGAAGCCAATTGCTAATCAACTTTGGAAGTGTAGAAAAAAACCCACAATTTTTTCTTTTTTTTCTTCTTTCTCTCTCTTTCTCTTAGTACTCTCTTGCTACTTTCCTACTTTCCTTTACTATTTATGTTCTCCCACTTTTATTGTAAAAGGAAAATATTGGCGTGTGTGTGTGTGTGTGTATATATATATTCATTTTCTCTTTCTTCTCTAATAAAAATGAATTTTTTAAAAAAGAAAAAAACCCACAATTTAGAAATGGCAAAATACCTGGAACCCATGGTATGAGCATGCGTCATGTGATGGGCTATGTCAGTAGCCGTTTCTTAAATGTGTAGAAACACTGGATTTTATTGCGTATGATGACGTCACTAGTGTAGACAAATGTTGCAACCATTTCCCAGTCTCGGAGAGTAAAGATTATAGTCCTGGATATCTGTGGCTTAGGAATCTATGCACATACACCCAGTTTAAGCACAAGTAGGCTGAGCAGTAAACAATTCATACAAGTCCACTTCAAACTGAATAAGCCTTTCGTTTTTCTGATTCAGATTCTCTCCATTCTCAGTTATATATAAATGGTTGTTCCACAAGCATTCTCTTACTACAGTAAACATCTCAAAGATTTAATGTAAGCTTTGGCATACCCCAGATTCTTCATAAAACTACAAAGGGCAATTTAGCAGCAGGCGAAAAGGAGACGGGGGAGGAAACAAGGCAGCCCTTGAGGAAGCAATAACCTAGAGGTTTAAAAAATATTGATCAGAGGGGAAAATATCTTAATCAAAAAGTATGTCTTTTTGCAAAGGTACAAAAAAGGAGGGTAGAGGAAAAGAAAATGAAGTGTGTTCTGAAGACATAGGCTTAATTTGTTGTGATGTTCCCTGAATATTGAACTGAACTGCCTTAAGTCCCATTGCAATCTCAAGTCAATCACAGGAAAAGATTCAGTAAAACAGTCAAAACCACTCAATTTCACTAAAGAAGGAAAAAAATATTAATCAGAATAGTTTTAATGCTACTGAATCAATATACTTATTTCTTGTCCTATAGTGTGCAATATATTCGACAGATGTGTGTGTCATTTTCTTAGAAGACACAACCTGGTGTATTTAGCATGACTTCCTTCTGACTGCATTTATTTCTAATGAGACATGGCTCCCACCTGATATTTTTTCATCTCTCTTCAGAGAAAAAAAGATAAAACAGATAGCCTGTATCTGTCAGATTCTGTTCTTTAGTGTTAGGAAAACATGCTATAGTTTTATTTCTCCCGCTTCTAAGTTTTTTGCTTTGATCTTATAAAACATTACAAATAATCAGACAAAGCATGTCTGCGTGTAATTTATTACATTCAAACACATTTGGAGACTTATCAAGATTTCAAGATAATCTTCATGTTCACCGCAAGTTCAGAACAGATATTCTTACAGAGAAGAATGTTAGTTTTGGAATTAGTTTTCATTTATCAGCATTGCTATTGAAGCAAAGATTAAATCAGTCCAGTTAAAAATAACAGAATCAGATGCTTCATTAATTTGGCATTCAAATATCTTGGGCTGAGATTTTGATTAACAGCCTTCTTTACCAAAAACCAAGGGTGATGGATATGTGATGTTTTCTTTGTTAATAGAGCACTACTGCATGTTATTTGTATTGGGTAGGTCTGATGGGAGTTGCAGTTTCACATCTGGAAATGGGCAAGAAAAGAATACCAGGGGTATCAAGATTCTTGCTGAAATTATTCTTTTCACTCTTACCAAGACTTGTTACAAAAAGGACAACTTGCCTTAGAAATCCATGCCTTTGTGAGACATCGTGAATTGTTACATTTCATATCACTGAATTTATGTGCAAACCCTGCATGCATTTTAAAAATGTGAATGTCTACCCTCTAAGTGTCCTCCACTACCATCCTGGACCAGAAATCCAAAGTACTGTGATAATGGGCTGTAAATAAAAGAATGACGTGTCCAAAATTCTTGAGCCACAGTATGCCTCCTTGTGAAGGGCACTATCAGCTTTAAAAGCCTGCTGTTTAAATATTTAAGGAAAGGTCTTTTGTCACAGCATAAGAGTTCCAACCAAACCTTATTTAAACTACAGATATAAAATGTTATGTGTGTGCATCCCATTGGATGAACAGAACAACAGTTAACTAATAAATGTTATTCCCAGAAGGTCCACAAACAATGAAGTAACCAAAAAGAACCATATTAATTTCTATTCCATTTTCAAGCAAGAGAAGGAAATCAATATTTGCTTAATGGAAAAAGCCAGAGTGGAGGCTGGGCAGAAAGAAAGAAAGAAAGAAAGAAAGAAAGAAAGAAAGAAAGAAAGAAAGAAAGAAAGAAAGAAAGAAAGAAAGAAAGAAAGAAAGAAAGAAAGAAAGAAAGAAAGATAGAAAGAGGAAGGAAGGAAGGAAGGAAGGAAGGAAGGAAGGAAGGAAGGAAGGAAGGAAGGAAGGAAGGAAGGAAAAGATGAACTGCAGGCGAAATCCAAAGATTAGAATTTTGGGTTTTACACTTGTGACATTGCAAATTTCAAGTGAAACACTGAATTGCCTTCAGCCCCCTAAATACAAAGAAAAAAAATGGAGGTATAAGGCAGTGTGAAGCTTTAGTACAGGACTTCTTGAACATCTTCACGAAGGACCCCATTTGGTCCGAGAAAGCTTTTGGTATATAAAACATGTATTTTTCTTTAATTAAACATTGACTGAAACAAATCAGTATTTGCAAGGCTTGCTAAACAGGCTGACTTTCCTTTTCATGAAGTACAGCTGAAGCATCTTCTGCAGACTCCACTGTAAACACTGCAGAACAGATTCATGTCAACATCTAAAACAGCCACTAGATGGTGTTCAGAAAACTTTCACTGTTGTCAACTTTTTCGAGACCCCAACATTGAGCAAAGGGGACTCCACCTGGGGTCAGAACTCACAGTTCTAATATATGCTTTATATATGCTTTATAGACTTCTGCTTTTGTAGAGCAAAGCACAACATAGATGACATATGTATAGGCAGCTTCAAGTCACCTGTTAACTTATGGTAACCCTATAGATTTCATAGGGTTTTCTTTGGTAAGGTCTCCACACAGCTTGTTCCACAAGAGTCTTTGCATCTTCCAGTATTTTCTGCAAACTTTACCGCACACAGATGGTCATCAAATGTAAAACTGTTTATGGACTATTCAAATTCAGATTGAAATAAAGAGAAACCACGACTGAACAGGTCTCTGGACACAATGAAACTAGGTATCAAGGAGAAGGGCTATAGCCTAGCTTACAAGTATTTCGACTAGAGTATCAGGATGGTGCGTTGATCCCATACATCTGAGGTGGGCAGCATGCAACATTAGCACTGCACATGGTTGTTGGCTTGATCTCATGTAGGCCTTGGCTTAATTTCAAATATTCTGTGCAAACTTCAGGTCGTGGCAACCATTTTTGTCTCTCCCTGAAAATGCATGAGGTGTAGACAGAGAGGAAGGGAGAGAGATATATAAGTAAAAAGAAAAAGGCATAAAGAAAGGAAAGAGAGTGAATTCACCTATGAATCCTGCTGTTCCAACCCCCGCTCTTATACATTTCTCGTTTACTCGTGAATTGGTTAACCAGTTAAAATTCATGAGTAAACCAAGTTTTCTTTTAACTTGACAGTTTGGGGGGGGGGGTTGAACCCTTAAATCCCCCTTCTGGCTATGGGCCTGCCCTTCCAATATGTTTAGTTGCTGATCAATTCTTCTCTGTTTGCTGTATCCTGCAGAAAAGAGTAGGAAAGGGTTATGGGAGAGGCAGTGGGTGAAATCATACAAATTCCACACCAATGGAGAGAGTCAGAAACACTGAGATGTCTGTGGTGGAGAAAACACATAAAATCTAGGATGATATTATTCCCGTATGAAAGCCTTTACTTGGGTGGTGGGTTGTATTGTTTGTGGAGGACATTGACAGGGGTTGTACATGGTCACAGCACTTGAAATAACCTGCAGTGTCATTGGAGGGAGAGCTTTTGGTGGCTTTTCATAGGTGGGGATCATAGCTGTTTGTGGAAAGAGGAGCCTGTCTGTGAAAGTGGGCACCACAGCCACATACACATCTATTGAATCTCATGAGATTTCTGGGTAGACATGTATTGTATTGTAAATAATTGTTTACAAGATCTGTTTACCACGTTTTCAGGCGATTTTGCAGGCATGGACTCAAGCTTTGAATTTCACAAACTGGGCTACAAACTAACTAGTACTGTATGTGCATACCTTCTATTTTTTAAAAAATCTAGCATCGAAATAGTTAATGTAGCTTTTAGATATGTGGGGCACATACACATAAAACTTTTATTACTTACAAAATACCTTCCTGAGCTGAAAAATGAGAAGAATGGTAACCAAATTGTTTTTGCAGCTGCAGCTCCCTATCATTGCTGCCGACCAATTGTAATTACATACCTTTCTGATGTGAAGACAGCAATGATCTCATTAACATTTTCTTGTCCTGACCATGCATTACTGGAATTAGAGTATCTCCTCTCTATGAACTGCATATGCTTTTTCAAACTTTCAAATCTGGATTGCTTGCATGGCTCATTTACTCTGCAGTTTCTGTTTACCTTTCATTAGTTTGGTTCCAAAGCAGAAGATAGAAAAGCTGGATCTCATTCCTCAAAATCAGGATTTTTTGGGCTTTCATAACATACAAAATTATATGTTTGTTTATTTTTCTATATCTAATTCCACTAGATCAAAAGAAGAATTCATTGAGCAATTCCTCCCCCTTATTCTGCCGGTGGGGAGCAAATGCTTAGCCTGCCTGTATATCACCTCAGGCACCACTTAAAGGCACTAACCTGCACACTGGGGATTTGGATTGGACTCTAGCATTGCTTCATAATCAAGGATTGTCCCGGGGTGAACTGTCAGGCTACAGCTATGTACTCTCGGGTCAATTCCTGAGGGGGCGCATGCATTAGGGAAAAGGGGAGATCCAGGATGGATAAAAGGCTATTTGTGCGTGGGGAAAAGCAGCACTGACTGTTAAAAGATGTAATAAAGAAAGCAGCTGTTTGATGGGAATATTTTCTTCTTTCGCTAAGATGTTATTACATGGAGCTTGGGAATCTCAGAACTCAGCGAGGGTTCTGCTTAGAATAAATGGAAAAAGCCAGCTCCTAAAGACTGGTATTTGTCACTCAGGGAGAAAAAATTAGAAGCCCAGGACCTCATTCTTATTTGTACGGAGGTCTTCATTGTAGTTTAAACTGGCCTTAAATGGGGCATAAATGTAACTCACTCCCATCTTCACTCCCATCTTATATTCTGAATTTTAGTGAAAATCACATTCTCAGGGTGCTTCTTGTTGTATATTAATTAACATTATGGACGAGGGCATCTAAAACCAGACATTTTTTCACTTGCAAAAAGTATTTGGCTATTCATCCCTCACCTCATTGAGTATTTCATGTTAAGAGATTAGTGAAAATCAACCTGAGCTATTAAAAATCAACCAATATCAAAATGAATAGTTATTTATCCAACACTCACTTATCCAACGTTCTGGATTATCCAACACATTTTTGTAGTCAATGTTTTCAATGTATCGTGATATTTTGGTGCTAAATTCGTAAATACAGTAATTACTACATAGCATTACTGCATATTGAACTACTTTTTCTGTCAAATTTGTTGTATAACATGATGTTTTGGTGCTTAATTTGTAAAATCATAACCTAATTTGTTGTTTAATAGGCTTTTCCTTAATGCCTCCTTATTATCCAACATATTCGCTTATCCAACATTCTGCCGGCCCGTTTATGTTGGATAAGTGAGACTCTACTGTATTATTATTACTATTGACACAAAGACAGAGTATGACACAGCAAATGATATATATATGCTGGATTTCATATCACAGAATCACAAGTTGAATACTTCCCAAGCATTTAGGACTGTATGATGCATTTTGTCAATGTTTATTGTTTTCAAATGCTGGCTGAGATCTTTTGGCACAGCACCCAGTGCACCAATTACCATTGAGACCACCTGTACTGGTTTATGCTAGAGCCTTTGCAGTTCGATTTTGAGGTCCTGATAATGGTTGAATAATAATAATAATAATAATAATAATAATAATAATAATAATAATAATGGCCTCCTTTTGTCTTGAGATATTTTAGGATGGCCATAGAGCTCCTTTGCGCGATCTCAGCCACATGAACCCCATGCGTTTTTCTATAGTTGGAAGAGTGGAGGACTACTATAATAATAATATTCTAATGTAATACAATATTATACTAATAATAATACAAATATAATAATATTAATTATATATTCTATATTAAATGTAATATTACTAATAATATTACCATATAATGATATAGTACAATATAGTAATTTAATGCTTATATTGTGCTATGCTAATAATATATTGTATGTTCATTTGATTTGTAAGCTGCTCTGAGTCCCTTTCGGGGTGAGAAGAGCGGGATATAAATGTCGTAAATAAATAAATAAATAAACACTCCCAGATATTTAAAACATGGGACCTGTTCGATTTTATGTGACTCTTGGGTCTTTTGGCAAATACCATGATTTTGGTTTTCTGGTAACTGAGTTGTAATTGATCTGCATTGCAGTATTATATTAATGCTCTCAATGCTCTTTTTACACCAATAGGTGTTCTTGAAATTAGTGCAGCATAACCCGTATAAAGTAAGGTGGTTAACGTGGTAGGGTGTGGGGTGTGTGGAAGTCCATGTTTAGAAGGTGATCCACCAGGGAGATGATGTACAAGTTGAATAGTAGAGGAGCCAGAATGCACCCTTGCTTAACACCTTTCTCAGTTTCTACTGCATTGGTAAGACAGCCCTGGGGGTTATATCTTATTCTGAGGGAGGTCCCTTAATGGAGTAGGCAAATTAGGAATAGAAGTCATCGGTCGATTGAAGATTACCGTCCGGTCAGCCTCACATCAATACCAGGCAAGATTCTGGAAAAGATCATTAAGGAAGTGGTCTGCAAACACTTAGAAACAAATGCGGTCATTGCTAATAGTCAACACGGATTTACCAAAAACAAGTCATGCCAGACTAATCTGATCTCTTTTTTCGATAGAGTTACGAGTTGGGTCGATACAGGGAATGCCGTGGATGTAGCATATCTAGATTTCAGTAAGGCCTTCGACAAAGTCCCCCACGACCTTCTGGCAAACAAACTAGTAAAATGTGGGCTAGACAAAACTACGGTTAGGTGGATCTGTAATTGGCTAAGCGAACGAACCCAAAGGGTGCTCACCAATGCGTCGTCTTCATCATGGAAAGAAGTGACAAGTGGAGTGCCGCAGGGCTCCGTCCTGGGCCCGGTTCTGTTCAACATCTTTATTAACGACTTAGACGAAGGGTTAGAAGGCACGATCATCAAGTTTGCAGATGACACCAAACTCGGAGGGATAGCTAACACTCCAGAAGACAGGAGCAGAATTCAAAACGATCTTGACAGACTAGAGAGATGGGCCGAAACTAACAAAATGAAGTTCAACAGGGACAAATGCAAGATACTTCACTTCGGCAGAAAAAATGGAAATCAAAGATACAGAATGGGGGACGCCTGGCTTGACAGCAGTGTGTGCGAAAAAGATCTTGGAGTCCTCGTGGACAACAAGTTAAACATGAGCCTACAATGTGATGCGGCAGCTAAAAAAGCCAATGGGATTTTGGCCTGCATCAATAGGGGAATAACGTCTAGATCCAGGGAAGTCATGCTCCCCCTCTATTCTGCCTTGGTCAGACCACACCTGGAATACTGTGTCCAGTTTTGGGCACCGCAGATGAAGGGAGATGCTGACAAGCTGGAAAGCGTCCAGAGGAGGGCAACTAAAATGATTAAGGGTCTGGAGAACAAGCCCTATGAGGAGAGGCTTAAAGAGCTGGGCATGTTTAGCCTGCAGAAGAGAAGGCTGAGAGGAGACATGATAGCCATGTACAAATATGTGAGGGGAAGTCATAGGGAGGAGGGAGCAAGCTTATTTTCTGCTGCCCTGCAGACTAGGACACGGAACAATGGCTTCAAACTACAGGAAAGGAGATTCCACCTGAACATCAGGAAGAACTTCCTCACTGTGAGGGCTGTTCGGCAGTGGAACTCTCTCCCCCGGGCCGTGGTGGAGGCTCCTTCTTTGGAGGCTTTTAAGCAGAGGCTGGATGGCCATCTGTCGGGGGTGCTTTGAATGCGATTTCCTGCTTCTTAGCGGGGGGTTGGACTAGATGGCCCTTGAGGTCTCTTCCAACTCTACTATTCTATGATTCTATGAAGAGGTCTCCAGTTTTTCCCATAGCTTTATTCAGGAGATAGAATCAAATGCTGCTTTAAAGTCTATGAAGGCGACATAGAGCCAAGATGTATTTTGGGAACAGTATTTTTCTATTAGATGTTGTAATACTAGACACTGGTCTATGGTGGATTGGTCTTCCCATTATTCAACTATACCTGTCCTGTTTTCGTTTATGAAACACTGAAAGGTGTAAAATTAGGCTATATTTCAGAGTAAGGAACATGCAAAACCATCTCTGGGTGTTCCTTCCCTAAGAAACGGCATGAGCCTCACATAGTGGTCATAGATTGACAGGTGACTTGAAGGTGCATGCAAGTGAGCACAAAATATAGGTACACAAATACAGTTGGATCAATGGGAAAAATTTGACAGAGTCTGAAATTTACCTAGTGCAATGATTGAAAAGAAAATGTCTGTAAGATAATGTATAGATGATATCTGACACCAGAGGGGCTTTCTAAGATGTATAAAGAAAATGTTGGAAATGTGAGAAAAATGTTGGGGCATTTTACAATATATGCTAGTGTTGTAAAAAGGCCCAGAAAACCTGGACTCAAATACACATGATGTTAGAAGAAATTGTTAAGATCAAATTTACCATGAAACCAGAGTTCTACTTGTTGGAGGTGCTTATCTAGAGAGAAAACATGGAAGACTAATATTATATTTGGCTAAGGCAACGAGAATCATCTTTGTTCAGAGATGGAAAGATTCAGCTATTCTAAGGGAAGAAGACTGGCATTTGAAGATATGTGAATTAGCTGAGACAGATGAGACAGAGGAGAAATCCTTGATCAACTTCAGGAAAGGCTGGGACATATTTATCATTTTTTACTCCAATGATGGAGACAAAAGACAACAATGGAAATTCTACCATTAGTTTTCTGATTTAGAAGAGTGTTTTTAAAAGTAGAAGGGTAGCTAAACAAGGATTCTTTAAGGCTATAGTATAGTAAAATTAAAAATTAAAACCAACAGGCAGAGTGTGTGAGTTGTATAAATGAGTTTTTTGTTGTATGTGTAGGATTTGTTTAATAGAGGGATTGTGTAAGGTTGTAATGCTCAGGATGATTGTTTTAGATTGAGTTTTGTTACTTGTAGGTAAGTGTTTCACACTAAGAAAATATTTGCTTTTGTCAGGAGGATGTTATCCTTTTATTTACTATAATTTATTTTTTATATATATGTTTTTGGTTGTCTGTATGATGGTAAGTTTGTTTCTTTGAAGAACAAATAATTAAAAAGAAGGTGTGTGCACACAGACAAGAGTTAAGGCACAGAGGAGGGCTGCAAGAAGTGCTGAATGGCAAGATTTCTGCAAACAAATTCTGCATTAGTGCTTTTTGTGCTGTTTAGAACCTGGAAGACTGGCTATGTGTATTATTCCGAATTTAAGATTTGATTTCAATTTGCAGACAGTGAAAACTCCTGCAATTGTGTTTGCAGTGCCCCATAGACTCCAAGGACAACATAGGCAAATAGTCCATTTCTTTGCTTATTTAATGAGTAAATCCATAGAACTAACCAACCCTGGTGGTAGCATAACTTGTTTTTTAAAAATGTAGGTTGTCCTGAACACGTGTGTGTGTGTGTGCTGTCATAAAAATACCCATCCTAAGTTATTTTGCTGTGGACTTAGTTGTAGTGTTGAAACTCAGCTCTGGAAATAACAGCTGGGAGAAGGGATTTTAGGTTGAAAAATACAGATGGTGAAAGGATTCAACACACCATCTCACCTAGTGCTTTTATGCTTTCAAACATTCGCCTTTTATCTCTGTTTGGTGTCAAACTGTATTCTGAAAACATGACTCTGTTGCCATCATTTCTAGTAAGGCTTTGAGGTTGACACCAAAAGAGCCATCAAAGTTTAGTTGATGTAACTTTCCTTATGCCATACATGTTGCCTACATGTTAAGTGTGCAAAGGGAACAGAGGAGGCATGCCCCATCTGCACTTAATCTCCATGAGAGTACCATATCTGTGCTTCAACCCTGTAATATAGAACATTCCCAGTTATTAGTCTTGTGCATGTGTTGTGTCACATGGGCAAGACTAATAATTTGGAATGCTAATACAATGTTGATATAAAGATCCAAGTTATAAACCTTTGGATTCTGAAGGGATTTGAGCTATTGCCTTAATACAGCAACACACAACACTGGTGCAGTAGAGAACACACAGACAAAACAAGATGGTTCCTACTCATATTGCTTTATGTATATATCTTCATAACTAAGCAGCAATTACTTTAACTTTGATCTGTTAATTCCAAGCTCTTGATCCGATTATAAATGGGTTTGATGGAACAATGTTCTAAAATAGTGTAGAATAGCTTGTTTTTCCCCCTATAGCTTACCTTAAATGCTGGAACATAAGCCACAAAAATTAATTTGAAAATATAAAATGCTTTGTCAAAACAGTACATTGAAACTTTCATATAAAGTTTGTATGAATTCCCATAATATCTACTCAGACTATACATTATTCATTTGGTATAACTGAAATGAAAACATTCCCGTATTCTATGGATAAACCGCTAAAATATTAGCAGAATTTCCATCTGCAACATTTTACATATGTAAATCGCAACTCTTTAGTGCTTCTTTTATGTTACTGCTTAAATATGGTTCATGCCTGTATTTATTCTAAATGGAAGCAGAGCCTTCATCCTGGAAGTATACTTTGACAACCTCCATCAATCATTTCCGTGTGCCAGAACACAAACTCTTTAGTAGGTGGAAGGGTAAGTACTTCTCCTTACACATGTGTCAAAAGGGAAAATCAAACATTTTTCAGAGTAAAATACAAATGAGTTTTGACTGTGATCTATTTAACATGAATAGCAACATCATCAAAGCTTGCCATTGTAGAATAAGACAGGGGGAAAGCAGAAGAGATATACATACTAATGAATATATAGATAGCATGTAAACAGAGGAAAAATAGTAAATTCTGAATCTTCAAGCATGGAATGAAGTGACAGTAAATGAAATTACCATTTCTTTCTATTATGTTTACATTAAATCAACTCATGATCATTCCTTGTTAGAGCTGCCATCTTTTATCCCAGTTGGAATATCACAGCATACGAATAAAGGAAAAGCATTATGCTTTGAAATTGTTTTATGTGCCTTTATTAAAAGCACAGGAATTCTACTAGAAACAAGAGTGGGAATAACCTGTTCTTCTCTAATATCATAGAATCATAGTTGGAAGAGACCTTGTGAGCCATCCAGTCCAACCCCCAGCCAAGGAAAATCACATTCAAAACGCCCCCTACAAATGGCCATCCAGCCTCTGTTTAAAAGCCTCCAAAGAAGGAGCCTCCACCACACTATGGGGCAGAGAGTTCCACTGCTGAACAGCTCTCACAGTTAGGAAGGTTTTCCTAATGTTCAGTTGAAATCTCCTTTCCTGCAGTTTGTAGCCATTGGTCTGCGTCCTAGTCTCTAGGGCAGCAAAATACAAGCTTGCTCCCTCCTCCCTATGTCTTCCCCTCACATATTTATATATGGCCATCATGTCTCCTCTCAGCCTTCTTCAGGTTAAACATACCCAGCTCTTTAAGCCGCTCCTCATAGGGCTTGTTCTCCAGACCCTTGATCATTTTAGTCTCTCTCCTCTGGACACATTCCAGCTTGTCAACATCTCCCTTAAATTGTGGTGCCCTGAATTGGACACAGTATTCCAGGTCTGGGCACTGCAATTTAAGGAAGATGTTGACAAGCTGGAATTTGTGCAGAGAAGGGAGACAAATGACCAAGGGTCTGGAGAACAAGCCTTATCATGTATACTCTGAATATACATCACAGAATGAATCCTACATAGAGGTAACATGCAGTGGATCACTCATTCCCTCCAACTACACCCTGGCAGCCTTTGTAGAAACTGGAAGAACATTGTATGGAGAAACCACAACAGAGATTATCAGAACATCAGAACAGCTGCTCCCAAATCTTTATTTATTTATTTACAGCATTTATATTCCACCCTTCTCACCCCGAAGGGGACTCAGGGCGGATCACATTACACATATAGGCAAACATTCAATGCCTTTTAACGTAGAACAAAGACAAGACAAATATTGGCTCCGAGCGGACCTCGAACTCATGACCTCCTGGTCAGAGTGATTCATTGCAATTAATTGCAGCTGGCTTGCTCTCCCGCCTGCGCCACAGCCCGGGCCCTAATCTTTGCTAACATGGAACCCTTCAGAAAGCATTTTTTCTGCAGCACCCTAACTTTATCCTTGATTTGTTTAATCAAATATATTCTGGATAATATTTTTCCCAATTTTCTATATAACATCTAGGGTTTTGGAGAACACTTTAGTGATATTTTATAAATAATATTCCAGTATCACAATAACCCAAATGACTTTTATCTCAAAAACTACAAGAAAAAATTCAAATGAAATGTGAAATTAATGGGAAAAATCGACATTGCTGTCACGTATACTGGCTAGACATTTCAATATTTGTTGTATTTCAACATTTCAACATTTGCGTTGCCACTATGTACCAGATAACAATGGTTGTTGCATCAAATAGCTATTACAGAGACTTTAAATCAAATACTTGGCCTCATATGTTTTTGTATTAAAATCTGTTTTAAAGCTGATTTTATTCATGTATTTGAACTACATGGAATCAACTCCATGCACCAAAACACTGAGAAGCATATAGAATCTGTATACACCTCTCCTTCTCCAAGGCTGAATATCAGATTTTGCAATAAATAAATAAATAAATAAATAAATAAATGGAAAGACGTCGCCCCTGCTAACTTAGCGCCCTTCCATACAGCCATATAATTCAGAATATCAAGGCAGATAAGACACAGTATCTGCTTTGAACTGGAATACCTGAGTCCATACTGCTATATAATCCAGTTTTATACAGCTGTGTGGAAGGAGCCGTAGTAAGGCAATCCTTTCAGCAACAAAACTATTGCCAATGCCTTATATTATAAGGAGATAGGATGCAGTAGATCTACATCTTAATGATAACATTTTAATGGTTCTTTCCCTTTCTTGTATACATTGCTAGATTGCTATGTAGTACGCAAACAGAATCTACTTCTCACAAACAGAAGGGGAGTAGCAGATATTGAAATACAATTTAAGCATCCTTGATTCAGAATTCTGAAATCCAAAATATTCCAAAAGCGTCCACATGGATGACTGTTTTTTAATGATTTAATGTACATGAATGCTAATGAAATTGTTATTAAAAACATTGTATAACATTACAGTAGAGTCTCACTTATCCAAGCTAAATGGGCCAGCAGAAGCTTGGATAAGTGAATATCTTGGATAATAAGGAGGGATTAAGGAAAAGCCTATTAAACATCATATTAGGTTATGATTTTACAAATTAAGCACCAAAACATCATGTTATACAACAAATTTGACAGAAAAAGTAGCTCAATACGCAGTAATGTTATGTTGTAATTGCTGTATTTATGAATTTAGCACCAAAATATCACAATATATTGAAAACATTAACTACAAAAATGGCTTGGATAATCCAGAACCTTGGATAAGCGAGGCTTGGATAAGTGAGACTCTCCTGTACTTTCAAGTTATGTGTATATCAGTAGTTCCCAACCTTTTTTTGACCAAGGACCACTTTAACCAGGTACCACTCTGGAACATTAGTACCAAAAGGGTTACAAATCAGTTTTTGGTCAACTTTCGATTTGGTTATTTGGGGTGCTGATTCAGAAAATTGCATTGGATAGACCACATCAGCTCTATTTTCTGATACAGAGCGTATGTCATCCAGTAGTCGCCATCTGCTTGCCCAAAGAAAATCAAATTTAATAATCTAGAGCTGATGTGGTCTATCCAATGCAGTTTTCTGAATCAGCACCCCAAATAACTCCAGGAACAGGCCTAAAAACGAAGATACCAAGGTGCCCGCGCTTCCAGGAGCGACATGGAATGGCTCCGTGCAGGGAGAGCGAGGGAGGAGGACAAGCAGCAGTCAGGAGGCTTGTTTTTGTTCTTTTCGTGATTAGTCAGCCTCTCCCCTCCCCGTTGCCTTGGCACTGTAAGTGGGTTTCATGAGACCACTCACTCTCGTTGCAGCGGTGTAGTAACAGTGAGGCTGTAGACCATATTTTAGTTCTTGTAGACCACTGGTGGTCCACGGACCACAGGTTGGGAACCACTGGTGTATATGAAACATAAATGAATGTTGTGTTTTAGCATGTGTCCCATCACCAAGATATCTCATTATGTGTGTACATGCAAATACTCCACAGGGATTTTTAAAATGTGAAAAAAATTCAAAACACTTCTGGTTCCAAGCATTTCAGATAAGGGATACTCAGTCTTGTAATAGTTTCTCAGGGACACTTTTAAATCTAGTTTCTACTGAATCTTGAAGAAATCCTCGCAAGATGGGTTTCGTTAGAAAAAAGTGTAGTGGGGGCAGTAATAAAGGAACTGTGATTTGCAAAAATGGCAAAATAAATTCAATAGGGATGAGTGCCAGACTCTTCAGTACCATAATTGGTTAATTTTCAGTAAAAGAAAATTAGTGTGTAATATTTTAAAAAAGAATATCAGTACATTTAAGATGTTAAATTTAGGAGGCACAGTACACAGAGGTGCCACAAGCTGATAAAATAAAAAGCAACAAAAAATAAAACAAAATTCACATGGGCCTCAGCAGTAAACAAACCTAGTTTTAAAACACAAGTGATTAAAAGTGCCTGAGTGAAGAAATAGACGTTTACTTGTCTCTGAAAAGATTTAAAGGATGACACTGGTGAATCTTTCCAAGAACTAGGACCCCAGGCCTCTTCTACTCTGCCATACAATCCTGAGTATCAAAGTAGGTAATTCACTTTATTCACTTTGAACTGTATTATATGAGTCTACATTGCCACATAATCCAGTTCAAAACAGGTGATCTAGATTTTATAGGGCAATATAGAAGGGACCTAAGTGTGGCTCTGTTCTGAATAAATATATATATATAGGCCCTATCTATGCTGAGTTTGATCCCATAGGTACATGGAGATTTGGATCAGTTAAACCCTGCACAGGGCTGATCCAGGATAATATGGGACAAGACCACCTCAACAGGTTACATGACAAATCATGTATTTTTTTAAAAAAAATAAAGTTTTTCATGAGATGTGTTGTGCTCTCTTCCCCCCCCCCCCCCGCACATTTTGTTATTACAATTGGTGACTGTGCCCATATTTCTTAATGTAAAAGGTTGGGTTATCCACGGGTTTCCTAGTAAAACTGAATGATTGTGTTGTGAAATGATATAGGTCTAAAGAGTGTGTTGCCAACATGAAATGTTTTGAAAGCTCTGCCTTAAAAGTTGAGACTTCTGCAATGCACTGCACATTGGGTTATATTACGTTATCAGCCACCCCAAGGCTGTGGAATGAACTATTGGAAGAGCTCATTCCACAGCTAAATGAGGTGTAAAAATTTAAAACTCAATTGAAGACCCATCTCTTCCAGCAGGCCTACCCAATCAACTTTCAATCATGGGGTTGATTTACATTCTATTCCCACTATATGTCAAGTCTGTATCTGTGTTTAGTGCATGTTTTAAAAATATTTTCATGTTTTTATCTATGTGATTAATTGTATATATTTTATGCTCATGTTTTTGACTTTTTTGTACCGCGCTTCCAACTATCTGGAGAGGCGGGCAATGAATAAAATTTGTTATTACTATTGTTATTATTATTATGTTATTAAAGGCAGCGATCCTGTTTGATCTTTAGAAGCTTCAAGCTAAGCAGGGTCAGCCTTGGTTGGTAGAGCATCAATGAATACCAAGGGCTGTACTATACAGGGTATCCATAAAATACCATTTAAAGTTGCTTTACCATAATAATAATAATAATAATAATAATAATAATAATAATAATAATAATAATAATGTTTTTAAAGTCACTAGATCCTGTCTGATCTTTGGAAGCTGAGCAAGGTCAGTCCTGGTTGGTACTTGGATGGAGAGCATCAACGAATACCAAGGGTTAGACTATGCAGGGTATCCATAAAGTCTCTTTACCATTTAGATTTATCAGTGTGTTGTTGTTGCTATTGTTGTTTTTAAAGTCACCAGATCTTGTCTGGTCTTTGGAAGCTATGCAGGCCAGCCCTGGTTGGTACTTGGATGGAGAGCATCACTGAATACCAAGAGCTGTACTATACAGGGTGTCCATAAACTCTCTTTATCATTTAAAGTCTCTTTACCATTTAAATGTATAATGATAATGACGATGATGATGGCACCAGATCCTATTAAAGGCACCAGATCCTATCTGATCTTTGGAAGGTAGGCTGGGCCAGCCTTGGTTGGTACTTAAATGGAGTATCAATAAATACAAAGATATGTACTATACAGGCTGTCCATAAAGTCTCTTTATCATGTAAAGTCTCTTTACCTTTAAAATCTATGATGATGATGATGTGATTAAAGGCACCAGATCCTGTTTGATCTTTGGAGGGTAAGCTGGGCCAGCCTTGATTGGTACTTGGATGGAGAGCATCAGTGAATACTAAGAGCTGTATTATACAGGGTATCCATAAAGTCTCTTTGACATTTAAATGTATGATGATGATGATATTAAAGTCTCCAGATCCCATCTGATCTTTGGAAGCTAACCAGGGATTGAGAGCATCAGTGAATTTCAAGGATTGTACTATACAGGGTGTCCACAAAATCTCTTTACCATTCAAATTTATTGTTATTGTTGCTTATAAAGTCCCTAGATCCTGTTGTTGTTGTTATAAGGTTGTTGTGTTTTCCGGGCTGTATGGCCATGTTCCAGAAGTATTCTCCTGACGTTTTGCCCACATCTATGGCAGTCATCCTCAGAAGTTGTGAGGTATGGAGAAACTAAGCAAGGAAGGTTTATGTATCTGTAGAAGTTACTGGGGGGGGGGGGGGGCGGACTCTTGTCTGTTGGATGTGTGAATGTTGTAATTAATCACTTCAATTAGCATTAAATGGCCTTCCCAGGCTCACATCCTGGCCTGGGGTAATCCTTTGTTCAGAGTCATTAGCTGCCCCTGATTGATTCCTGTCTGGAATTCTTCTGTTTTCAGAGTGCTGCTCCTTATTTACTGTTCTGATTTTGGAGTTTTAATACTGGTAGCTAGACTTTGTTCATTTTCATGGTTTCCTCCTTTCTGTTGCAGTTGTCCACATGCTTGTGGATTTCAATGGCTTCTCTGTGTAGTATGACAGGATAGTTGTTAAGAGTGGTCCAGCATTTCTGTGTTCTCAAATAATATACTGTGTCTAGGTTGGTTCATCAAGTGCTCTGCTATGGCTGATTTTTCTGGTTGAGTTAGTCTGCAGTGCCTCTCATGTTCTTTGACTCGTGTTTGGGCTCTGCGTTTGGTGGTCCCTACGTAGACTTGTCCACAGCTGCATATTATTATGTTTTTTAAGTCACCAGTTCCTTTTTCCTGGAAGCTAAGGGTCCTTTTATACAGGGTGTGCATAAAGTCTCTTTATCATTTAAATGGTATGAACTAACGAAACTACCCCCGAGTATCTCTTACCTATGAAAACCCTCTGAAACTCACGGGAGATTTCTTGTCAAGACCTGAAGCCACACAAGCCCACTGAGACTGGCGGGCATGAAGAGCCTGAGCTGCTACTTAGACGGCGCCCTTTTTCCCGCGCAAATTAAGCGCCGACCTCCTCCGCGCGTCTACTTCCGCTGTATTGTGCAAAAGCAGGCAGCCAGCGAGGCGGGGGAACTACATCACCCGCCAGGCTTTGCGGCTGCTTCCTGTCTGACTGCCTCATGTGACAAGCCAACCTCACCATGGCGGAAGCTGAGGAGAAGGTAAAGGCTCGAAAGAGTGACAGGAACTCTGAGCGCGAGACGGGTGTTTGTGAGATTAGCGCGTGGCAAACTGAAGAGCCGAGGAAGTAGAGTCAGGAGGCAAACGAGGCAGGGAATAGTTTGGGGGGAATTTCAAAAAAAGCACCGTCCAAATATGGTTGAATGGCTGGGAAGCGCCGCTCGAGGCCTTTACAGGTTTACACTGGGACCTCATGAGGTCGACACAGAATGGGACAGGACAGGCCCCTTGTTGAGAACATTCCTGCTGAGTAACCACACTCGCCACCTCATCGCATTGAGAGGTGAAAGCATGGCTGGCCGTCCCTTTAAGGGACAGAATCGCCCCCTTTGGAGGTCTGTCTCCCTGTCACTCACAATGGAAACTTAAGGACTGGCAAAACATTCATCTAACATTCATCACAAGGTCAGGATTACTTTTTTTTAATCCAGAGAAACAACAATATCCATAAACCAAGAGATCCCAAGGCCCCTTATGTTAAAGGAGACGGATGCCAGGTTTAAATCATTGCTTTCCAAGGGATCTTATAGTTCTGCCACCAACCTCATAGGATATAAGAGACAGTGCTCCAGGTTAAAACCATTGCTTTCCAAAGGATCCTATAGTTCTGCCACCAACCTCATAGAATACAAGAGACAGTGCTCCAGGTTAAAACCATTGCTTTCCAAGGGATCCTATAGTTCTGCCACCAACCTCATAGAATACAAGAAACAGTGCTCCAGGTTAAAACCATTGCTTTCCAAGGGATCCTATATATTCTGCCACCAACCTCATAGAATACAAGAGACAGTGCTCCAGGTTAAAACCATTGCTTTCCAAAGGATCCTATAGTTCTGCCACCAACCTCATAGGATATAAGAGACAGTGCTCCAGGTTAAAATCATTGCTTTCCAAGGGATTCTATAGTTCTGCCACCAACCTCATAGGATATAAGCGACAGCGCTCCAGGTTAAAACCATTGCTTTCCAAGGGATCTTATAGTTCTGCCACCAACCTCACAGAAAACAAGAGACAGTGCTCCAGGTTAAAATCATTGCTTTCCAAGGGATCTTATAATTCTGCCACCAACCTCATAGGAGACAAGAAACAGTGCTCCAGGTTAAAACCATTGCTCTCTATGGGATTCTATGGTCTGCATCAAACCCCATATTATACCCCATATCTATCTGAATCTGCTTGTGAATAGTATTATCTGAAAGAGAAAAAATTTCTCTATAAGACTGAAATGTTTTTGTTTTGCAATGCGAACATTAAGTATCCATTTACTCAAATCAAAATATGTTATATATCACATTGAAAACAGCATCCCCTTTGCCATAGGGGCCATACCCAATAGCTAGGCAGTAACTAGCAGGACCATGAGGATGCATAATGCATAAATGCACAAAATATAACATACTTTGACCTGAGTAAATGGATACTTAATGGTCACATTGCAAAACAAAAACAGAGAGCAAAAAATTCTCTTTCAGATGATACTATTCAGAAGCATATTCAGGTAGATTGTTTTTTTTAAATAATTGGCTTTGAACTTTGGTAAATTATACCATTTGTGCTGAAAGTGTCAAATTTGAAGAGATCCTGCAGGGTGGTTATAGATGCTGGGTAGCAGCAAATTTGGCAGTATTATATTCAGCACAAGCATAACGCTCAGTCAAAATTTCAAGTCCATATCTTTGTTTGCTTGGAAATTATTGCAGTCTGAATATTGGTCAAAACTTGTCGTGACACATTTTGATGCACAATTTGAGTCAACCTGTTTGTCTGGATTTTGCATCCATAATGTTAAAATTAATTTTATTGGAATCAGCAGAAAAAACTATATAGGATTTCAATTTACTAGCCATTTTTATACATTTAGTTTTAATTTTATTAGACCCCAAAAATGGCATTTTGTTAAATGTTGTGTGCACGCTGATTGACTCCCCTTGAGATAAGGGGGTCTAGATCAGCAACTATTGCAATTAGAGACCTCAAATTTAGGGAAACTTGGTTTAACATCTGGGTGGTGCTACAGCTAAAATTTGAACAGAATTGGAGACCTTGATGGTGGGAAGGTTTAGACCACTTGGCATGGAATGACCCTGTTGGTAGTGAAATTAGGGTGCATCTTACAATCAATGGCATCTTAGAATCAAAGTAATACAGTCAAAATAGTATTGCATAACACGTGTGTATTTGAACAGTTTGTAATAATGCTTTGGGATTGCTGCCTTATAGTAATGTATTTAACATAATATGTCACATAAAGTGAACCTCTATTCCCTAAATCTAGCAAGCCAACACAAGGCAAGTCAGTGAACCAGTTTTCTTCCCCTGAAACTCTCAATGGCTACACAGATTCCCCAAACACTTCCAGAGGCAGAAAGTCCACTTGCAAAATCTATACTTTGTGTTAAATAGTTTAAAGGGTTTCCTGTGGTGAATTTAAAATGTGAACAGTTTTTCTGAATGGTTCAGGACATTTTAGTGTCCCTTATTTTTCTCCTCAGGGACCGAGATTTTTAAAAAAATGTGAATTGTGTCTTTGGACAATGGGAAAAGAAAAAGAATTGAAAGTGCCTGTATGATAATACCTTTATACAAATCCTTGGCACAAACACATTTTAATAGTGAGTGTCATTCTGGTTTGCTACATCTCAAGAAGCATATTGTAACTCTGGAAAGGAGAACATCAATGAATACCAATAAATACTTATTTTTAAAACTTTTTTTAAATGGACAGAATTGTTGCCCTGTTCTGTCTATTTAAACGTCGGAGACGACTAAACAACTGAGCAGCAGCAGCAGTTGCCCTGTTTTTGTAGCTGGTTTCAAACAGGAGGTGAAGTCATTACACTGTTGACCAAGGGCCCATCTACAGGCCTCATAAGCCGGAGACGATCTGAAGTGGGGTATTCCGGATCAGCGTTCAGGAAGTCTGCACAGCCAACTTCTAAGCCCTGAACCTGGGTTAGCGCTGCAGGATGGTCACCCTTACTGTTCCATTGTCTTGCCTCATTTGGCCCATGTAAATGTGCCCTTAGTTGGTTTAAAAGGGGAAATTTGGCAAATGCATGGACACTGTCAATCTCTTCTAGTCCTGGTGACTATACATAAGAAACAACATGATTATATGATTAGATATATTATTCCTATGAATAGCAATTTCTGGAAAATAACGCTAGTATGGAGTGCCATCATTCTTATGTTCTACTTCCTGGGCTCTGGATATCTGTGTTACTTCTGTGGTAAACATAAACAGAATGGTGAGCCAGATGGGACTTTAGTTTTGTCCAGCTGGGGTCTTCTTTTGACTGGCTTTTAATACTGATCCAATTTTATTCTATCTGTATTTGTTAAATTATGGTTAATGGTGTGCTTCTCTTGAGTTACTGTGGTTTTTAAGTTGTATTTTATTGTAAACCATTTAGTAGTTTATTTAAAGGAAAAAAGTTTATGATTTTATAAGTATTTATTTTGTTTTCTGTGTTCTAAATAGGATCTCATAACAGATTAAAGCAAAGTACAACTAAGTATGATTATAATTAAAATGTAATAAACCACAAATAAACTGTCCTGTTAAAAAATTAAAACAATCTAAATGCATTTAGAGCACACTTTAAATTGCTTGCTTTCAATAATCATCCCAAAATCATTTAAAATGAACTGCTTTATCTTCAATAAACTTTAGTAAAGACATAGGTTTACAGTTATGGCATGTTCCTGGGTAAGAATGACATATATTTGTATGTCAGTGTATATGAAAATGTTCATTAAAGGTACATTTTCTTCAGAGACAAATGTCCAAACTCAATTGAATTCAAATGTACAGCATACTTTCAAACAGCAGTCTTGTATGCTGAATTGCTAATTGCAGAAAGCAGTTTCCTCCACTGTCTTATTTTTAAAAATCTATGACAAAGTATATGTGTACAGAGGATTCTTCTCTGGAGAATTCTCCTCTATAGAAGTCAAACTACTTATTTATTGAAAGCCAGGAAACATAATCAATACATTCAAAAACAGTGAGACTGATAATTTTTTTGGTCTGTTTTTCAAAATTGTGATAGAAGGGATTATGAGAGGATTTTTGGAAGGATTTTGGTAGGATTTTTGGAATCAGAAACTGGATCTAATATTGAGAGAGAGTGACAGGTATCACTGTTCACTGCTGTTTGCTGTCTGCCATGCTTCATGTGAGGATCAATGACAAAGTAGTAGCAGGAAGAAGTTCTTTTTAACTGCAAGAGGACTATTATGCTTGAAGACAGACAAAGCAAGCAACTGTGGTACTTGGGGGAAAAAGTTATTTGTTTTCTTCCTATGCAGACATCTCATCTCAAAACACTAAAAAAAATTACACAACAATTTTTAACCAATACCACCACCACTTTGCCACAGCAACGCGTGGCCGGGCACAGCTAGTAGGTCTATAAAATAGGTATAAAAGCAAAATATTTGCTGATAATAATAATCATTTGTAAGGATTGCTAAGGAATCTGATTTTTCATTTGTAAAATACAGCTGAAGCATTTCTTGCAGAGTCCACTTTAAACACTGCACATTGTGTGTCAGTTGTGCTCATACCTTGAGAAGTCAAACTTGGCCATGGTGGTCTATGCTCTGGTTTCATCCCAAATAGATTACTGCAATGTGCTTTACATGGGGTTGCCTTTCAAGACCTTTCGGAAGCTCCAAATAGTCCAACGGGTGGCAGCCAGATCGCTCACCGAAGCTGCATGCAGGGAGCATACCACCCCCTCGCCGTTACATCAGCTCCACTGGCTGCCAGTCTGCTACTGAGCACAATTCAAAGTGGTGGCTTTTGCCTATAAAGTCCTAAATTGTTCCGGCCCAGCTTACCTTTCTGAATGTATCTCCCTCTATGGCCTACCTCAGAGTTTATGATCGTCAGGGGAGGCCCTGCTCTTGGTCCCACCACCCTTGCAAGCATGATGGTGGGGACGAGAAACAGGACTTTCTCAGTGGTGTCCCCGCGGCTCTGGAACCCCCTCCTCAATGAAATCAGAATAGCCCCCTCCACCTTGTCTTTTAAGAAAAAACTTAAGACATGGTTATGGCACCAAGCATTTGAACAATAATTATAGCAGTGCAATAATTGCGAACTTCTAAAAGTGTTGACGAATGGGCTGATTCTGAACTTGTGTGATTTGAATTATTGTTTTAATAATTTATGTTTTAATGTTTGATTTTAATTGTAATTGTATTTTTGGAATTTGTATGTCGGGCATCAAATTGCTGCCGGTTGTGAGGACGCCCTGAATGCTCTTCAGGGTGAGAAGGACAGGATATAGGTTTGGGAAATAAATAATAAATTAATGCTAACAGATTTGGGTAAATGGGTGGTGTTCAGAAATCTTTTACTGTTGCTAAATTTTTGTGACCCCAGCATTGAGCTAAGGAGTCCAGACTCACAGTTTAAGAAGGAGTGCTCTGTTATGGAGTGCCTGAAGATAACATATTACTGTACTGCTGTTTTCATTTGTGACTATTGCAGAAATTAAACTACCGTAGCTTCCTTCAAAGTTTCTGCTGTGATTTTCTTTTTTCCTTAACCACTGTTTCATAACACATTAAAATCTATCCAGCCATAATTCCTTTGTAAACTAGGAATTGTAACCATAGTTTGAAGTTGAATTGTACATTGTGGTGATCTTGATTTTTCACTGGCCTTTCTACACTGACCATTTAATGTAGTTAGCTGGTATTTATGCAAACTGGTATTTGAAGTAAGAGGTTTTATTGTGCAGATTATTACTGTACATAGGAAATCCTGGAACCAGTTTGAGGTCCAGATAGTGATTGAACAAACCACAAAGCATTGATGCACATTAAGGGCTTTCTTTTGCACGCTTTTGTGGGAGTTTATTTGGCTGCTGCAGTTTGAACTGCATTAAATGGTCAGTGTAGATGCGCCCTTTGTCACCCATTGCAGAAGAAGATTTTCATTAGCGTTTAATGTGTATACCATGAGATATTGTCTCCTGATTAATGTAACTATAGTTTTCAAATGTCCAATTCTCATCAGTCAAAACACATCTCCCAATTAGTGGTTTTTTAGAGTAAAATTCATTTATGTATTTGTTTAAAATTGTGCCTACTTTGCTTTTTCTTCTGAGAGTTCAAGGTGTCTCAAAAAATTTTTAAATTTAAAATGAAAATATTCAACTTTAAAACCTCAAAGCAGTATCACTTATTAAAATCCAAACAACAATTAAATATTTTAAAATACGAAAACAAAATTTAACAAAGTTAAAGATCAAATACGAATCCCCATTTTAACAGGAGAATCTCTATTAATGGAGAAGTGAGCTGGACCTTCCTTGGACAGGAGTTGCAGAGTTTAAGCTCACCCATTAAAAATCTCATTTTATCCTGGTTAAAATAATATGCAGTTTTTTGGATATTGAAAATTATTTCTCCCATCTATTCGGAAAGCAAGCATAGATGGGAGAAATAATTTTTTTACATATCCTTGTCCCATTTGGCCAGATCTATATCCTTCAGGAGTAGGGATAGTTGGTGTAACCAGTTGAGCAAAGGCATGCTTGAGCACAGTCATAAGTTATGTATCCATGGTCAAGGCTAGATTAAGAGCAATTTCCTCATTCAATATCAGCTGAACCATTTCCTGAGTCATTCCTTTCTGCTCTCAGTTTGTACTAACATTTACTGGTTGTCTTTTTGAAGCTGCTTGTATTTTCTTATTTTACACATTTCAGAGGCACTCCATCATGTTTTAATTATTAAAAATATAATAGTCTTTTGAGAATAAGAAACAATAATAGCTGATTAGCTAATGAAGCTGATCTTTATTTGCATTTTTTTCTCTTCAGCATAAAAAGCATTCTATTCCCAGAGTGGCAATTTAGTGGTAAAATGAACATGTTGCTTATTTATGGTCCATGGTTTGATCTCTGGCACTTCAATAAAAATTGGCTTCAAAATATTGGTTCTGAAAAATCTCTTTGTCATAGACCTTGGGGAGCCACTGTCAGTCAATATAGACATTAATGGACCATTAGTGCAAAGACTTGATTCTTAGGGTTTTACATAGGATTTTTTTAAAATCAGATGAATTATTCAACATCGCCAATACTTGGAAACCATAAATACTTTGCGTTAAATTAGCACACTCACTGTAATGATTGCATGACTCAAAGAGTGATGGCACCAAACAATCTTATTTTTGAGACATTGTTTTAAAGACCTCTCCAAGATAATTTAAACCAGAATTTAAAACTAATCCAGAAGAGTTACTATATGCAAGAAGCGTAATGATAATATTGAAATCTGAGCTGCTCAGCACAAGTTGCAACTTGAGGTCCATATGGAAATGACTTATAAGAAACATCTCAAAAAAGTCTGAAAAAATGAAGACATCAAAGTTGCTTGGACCTAGAGATGTAGATCCTTAAATGTCTAGGAATCTGTAATATTTTTCAGTCTCTCATAGACTTGATGTATAAAAATAGACTGCTCTTTAAAGATTCTGTTTTGATCTATAGATGTTGTTTCCTGACACGTCTGAATTTTGAGCTTCATAGAGCTCATGGTGGTGAAGTAGTTTTATTTTTCAAAAAAAAAAGACTTTTGCAAAATCTTTATCATGAAGTTACTGCTCAAAACTATAGTTGTGGTGTAAACATTGTCATGTAATTTGGCTTTTCCTATGTACCCTTTCCCACTCTTTTCCATGACACACATGTAACCTGCTGTGATTATTCATCTTATTGTCTAAATGTTACCTCATTAAGGTTTGAAATAACTTCTCTCTTTTGCAGTATTTTTACCCTGCTGCTGTTAGAATGCTTACATTCACTGTCAGCATATTAGTTGTAACCTTTTATTGCTATTGATAACTGTAAATAAGTTAAGTAAATCTTCATTTTGCTGACCTCTTAGAGGAGACATGGTATCAGCACATTTTGCCACTGGACAGGGGAGAGATTAGCAAGAATAGACTCAATTTCTTTTGTGTGTGTACATGTGTATGTGAAACTATGATTTATTGCCTTGTGCGTGAGAGATTTTAAAGGCACATGTGCCTTGACGGCTTCAGAAACGTAGCAGTAAGAACAATACTAGGTTTTGTCATAATGCTTTTCAGAATTCTTCTTGCACAAATTTACATTATTTCTCCTTTAAAATAAATTCAGTATAATCTGAGTTCTCATGGAGAATGAGAAGTATCCAGGGCAAATCACAAACCAAACATGTCTTCGCAATTGATGGGGAGGAATAGCACTATCAAATAACAAATATAATAGTGAGCAATATATGATCTGGGTAAATATAATCATAAATATCTCTATCTTTATGAAAGTTTTATTCAAAAGACTCGCTGCCGAAATATGTTCAGAATTGTCAAAGTCAGATTGCAAAATGCACTTGTGGTATCTGTTGTTATGGATATGTATTCTTGAGATTTGCATTTCTCATGTGATCTGGTCTAGTGCCCTTAGGTTAGAAAAGTTTTGTGCAAGTAATTAATTTCTTTGCCTTGTTCCTCTGATTTTCCTTTTTCCTTGAGATTTTGTTCAGAGGTTCTTGCATGGGAAACATACAAATGGACAACTGTAACCACTTCTTCCTTCTTACATTGTTTTCAGGATCCAAGATTTAAAGAAGACTCTACGGATGAGTCTGAGGTAAGGGTTGCTTGAGAAAGTCATCATTCTTCAACCCTTCCAGGTGATGTTTTTGTTGCATTAAATTTCCAATCTTTGTCCGTAAGCATGGAAGGAATGCTTTTCTCTCCTCATGCTTGCTTTGGCCTGGCTGCTCTAGATGAGTATCAGTAATCTGTGACCTTAAGGCCTCTTGATGTGGGTTAGGTAGAAAAATGTAGACTCACATATATAAGTGGTTGAGAAGCAAGGAAGCATTTTTCGAGCAGATTGCAAAAGGTGTTGGTATTCTACTGCATTGTTCCATATTTCAGTTGGGTCTTCCTTAGCATCAATGACTTTAAAATATCACCCTCTAAAACCTCAATCAGTCCCATTTGTAGTACTTTAGGTGCAATGCTTATTTGAGTGTGACGTCATGATTCTCAGAGTCAGTGGCCCTTTCATTGTATTTTCCAATTAATAGGTTTATAACAGCTGTGTATTCTCCAGCTGACTCACATATATCATCCTACTCATCAGTGACTTTTGCTGACTGGTGAAAATGTTCACCTGAAATTTCCTTTTAAAGAAGAAGTGTTTTGAAGAAAGATAGCTTTTTTAGAAATGCTCACTTTTTTTGGCCTCCCTCTTCCTCTTTTGCGTGGATCTCCCTCAGATGCCTGTTTATAGTTGGCCATAATGTTCTCTTCCTTCCTACACTTTCAGCTGACTTCTTGCTCTAATTCCCCAGGCCCCACTTCTGCCACTTCTGCTCATCAGAGCCCATGGAGAGATTTCTACGAGAGGAATTTCATGTTGCTGAAAGAAAGCAATGGAGAAGTAGTTCAACACAGTCACCCTTCCCATAACTAGGAGCAAATGCCCATCTGAGGGTAAAAGCAGCCTCTAAACCAGACATAGGCAAACTTTTGGACACAGGGCCCACATTGCATTTTTAAAATTTGGTAGATGGGCCGGGCCAGTGGCAGATGGATGGAGAGTGTTTGGGTGAACTAATTGGAAAAAAAACAATTGAACAAATTCCTATGCATCATGCACATATCTCATTTGTAGTACAAAAAAAGAAAAGAAAAAAAGAACAGTACAATATTTAAAATGAAGAACAATTTTAACCTACATAAACTTTACAGTATTTCAGTGCAAGACCCCAGGGGTCATCCTTTCTGACATACAGTAAAGGCACAATCAAAGTATCCCCAATAGATGACCATCTAGCCTTTATAAGAATATGAATAGGAGTAACCCCAGGAGCCATCCAGTCCAACCCCCTTCTGCCATGCCATAAAGGTACAATCAAAGCACCCCTGAGCGGTGGGATGGAAATAGGGTTCTGGAAGCAAGAAAGGTGAGCAAGAAAAGGTCTAGGTGATGAGGGGGCATGGGGGGAAAGGTCTGTGCCTGGGGAGGACAATGATGCCATTGTGTGCCTTTGGAACAGGAGGAGGAGGAGGATGGAAGAGCGAAACCTCTTGGGACAGGAGGAGGAGAGAAGGACGGAGCTTCTCAGTATGCCTTGTGGAGCCCCAAGAGTTCTGCGGAGTGCACTTTAAGAACCACTAAACTATACTATTTCTCAATGACCCGTAAAAGTTCTGCCCTTTATGTTGTGAATGGAGGGTTTTTTTTTTAATAATGAGGGAAGAGGGGACATTGGGAAATGCTTTAGATCAATAGTAGCAGGATTTCTTTGCATGTTGTCTTAGACATTTTTAATTTGTGCTGGAAAATACTCTTGACTGAAACCATCAAGAGTCATAGTCAGTTATGGCAGGTATATGAGCTAGATAAACGAATGATATGAAACCACTTCCTATGTTCCTCTGTATTTGTTCTTTAGGATTTTCATTTTCATCACTCACATTGATAATTTTTAGAATTTGCGTGCATCTGTCACTACAGGCAGTCTCCAACTTTTGTTACATCTTGTAATACTGTTCTTCAGTTGAATTTGTATGTAAAACAGAACAGGTATATTTTAAAATGTAACTCCAGATAGATAGATAGATAGACTGACTGACTGACAGACAGACAGACAGACAGACAGACAGATAGATAGATAGATAGATAGATAGATAGATAGATAGATAGATATAAGCTTTGGACAGTATAGGGAAGCGTTAACTACTCCGCTCTGGAATGCCCTCCCTAGAGAGATTAGGTTAGCCTCAACTCTCCAAACCTTTCGCTCTAGGGCCTTTGACCTTGAGTTGTTCAGGATGGTTATATGTGACAACGACCATTTGTTACTTTGGCACTTTAATTCATTACTTGAAGAAGCCCAGTTACCCACAGGTACTACTGCGTTTTATAAATATTACATTTTATCATTTGATCTTGTCCATTGTTTGTATTTAGTCAATTGTGTGTATTGTTTTTATGCTATGTACTTCTATTTTCTGTGTGGCACCTTGGGGTGCTTTTGTGAACTGCACCGGGTCCCTTCAGGGAGATGGTGGCGGGATATAAATAAAGTTGATTATTATTGTTATTATTAACACTCTAGTGGTGTTTTGCTGTCTGTGTTCCTGTTCAGAAGATTCCATCTCACTTTCTATCCCTGTCATAATTGGATTTTGAAAAATTTGACTTGTTGTGGAAACAAGGTGTGATAAATCTTCAGTGAGACACTGTTTCCCCATGATTCAGGAGGGAATTTCTCTTCCTAGGGGTAGATTTCTCTTACTTCCTGCTGTCTTACCCCTGTTTGTAACTATGAGTCATATATAAGTCGAATGTTTGTAACTCGGGAACTGCCTGTTTATGGGAATATTGTATATTGATGTGAAAAAGCTCTGTTCACTACTGTACCTCCTTCATAGATAGACAAATACTTTATGAATTGACTTCATGAAATAGAAAGCATTAAAGCTCTATAAACAAGAAAATAAACAAAAAATAAATCTATCTAAATTCTATTGATTTGTTTTAAGTGCATAATCCATATGTCTTGTAGTTAATACATAAGTAAATATTTGACACTGAATGTATCACGAAAAAATCCTTCAGGCTATGCATTTTCTAAAAAATTAAGGAAGCTGTTTTATAAGCCACTAGGGAAGTCACATCATTTGAAATGCTGATGATATTTTATGGAGTATAATTTAAAGGATCTTTTCCAGTTATATGTAAATTGTTGATAGACAATATAGATTTTTTTTCAATGGAAACGCTAAAGCACACGTGAAAGCATCTGATAGACAGTAGAATGACTTATGGAACTTGAGTCAATTGAAACAAATATATTACAAAGGAACCAGCAATTACATTTATCATTGTGATCACATACTAATTATACTATTGAGTACTTCAAGAAGTATTTCAAGGAGTACTTCAACTACTTGTTGAAGAGAGTGTGGTCTGATGAAATCCTATTTTTATATATGATGGTCCTGTACAATATTTCTAGCTGATAGTGTAGAGCTTGGGTTATCAAACTTTTCAAGCTGTGGGCCCTTTTAAAGGAAAAGTTTCTTGTGGAGGCTCAAGAAACGTTTGGACACAGGCCACATTGCATTTTAAAATTTGACAGATGGGCCGGGCTAATGGCAGATGGAGGGAAAATGTTTGTGTGAACTAATTGAAAAAAACATGAACAAAATTCCTATGCACACTTCACATATCTTGTTTGTAGTACAAAAGAAAGAACAATATAATATTTAAAATGAAGAACAATTTTAAGCAGCATAAACGTAATTGTATTTCAGTGGAAGACCCTAGGGGCCATCCAGTCTTTGCAATGATAATGATAATAATAGGAGCACCCCCCAGGAGCCATCTAGTCCAACCCTCTTCTGCCATTCAGAAAAAGCACAATCAAAGCAATCCCAACAGATGGCCAATCTAGCCTTTGTAATAGTAATAGGAGCAACCTATGCAGAAAAAGCATAATTATAGCCACCAAGCCTTTGTAATAATAATAATAATAAATAGGATCAATCCCAGGGCCCAGCCAGTCCAGCCTCATTTTACCATGCAGGAAAAACACAATCAAAGCAACTACAACAGAGGGCTATCAAGCCTTTGCTCAAAAGCCCCCAAAGAAGGAGAGTTCCCCTTTTTGAACATCTCTAAGAAGTTCTTTCTAATCTCCTTTCCTGGCTCCATTGAGTCCCATTCTCGAGAAATGAAGCCCTGCTCCCTCTTCCCTAGGACAGCCTTTGAAAACATGACCCTCTCATTAGAGTCTCCTTTCTCAACCTTCTCTCAGGGAGGCAAAAGAGAACCCGCTAAAACCTTTGGGCCTCTCGGTGTTTTGAACTTTAGCTCCCAGAAATCCCAGCCATCTTACCAGCTGTTAAGAATTGTGGGAACTGAAGTCCAAAGCACCTGGAGGCCCAAAGGTTGGGAACCACTGCACTAAAGAGACTTGGGCTCCACAAGAAACATTGGGGAAACTTTGCCAATATTTCTTTCTTTCTTTCTGGCTGGCTGGCTGGCTGGGCAGACAAGAAAAGCCCCTTCCTTTTGCTTTCTTCCTCTGCTTGTGATGCTACAGGTTGTGGCTTCCTCTCCTCCTTTGGGGGTGGGGGAAGAGACAATATGAAGTGAGAGAAATCTGCCCCTTGGAAGGGAAATTCACCTGAAAGAGTTAACATGGGGGAAAAGGTGTGTCTACTGAAGCTTTATCACTGATCCTTGCTTCCACAGCAAGCCATTTTTTTTCAAGTTCCAATTAGGACAGCAACAGAAAGAGAGGTGAAATCTTCTGAACAACATAAACCCTTCCCTATTCTTTCCAAAGTTAAACAATATACATTTTTAGCTGGCGTTACACTTTTAAAAGTCCCTGTTTTGACTTACATACAAATTCAACTGAATAACAGACCTACCGTACATAACCTATCCTGTTTGCAACTTGAGGACTGCTTTGCATTTTAAAAAGTTACACAGTAATGATATTTATGCATTGTTGTTTCAAAAGTTTAGATGCTTGATTCTATTTTGCTTGTAATCCTGTTTTGTTGACATAGTATCTTTGAACTAACGCTAACAACAAGTTAACAACTCTGTATCCAAATACTTGTTATGTGACTTTAAGTCAATTCTGACTTCTGAGTTGTAGACAATGGCTACAATTGTATGTCACAGTCAGCTGTATACAAACAGTGTACTAGTACATCTATCGCATTCATTCCTCTTTGGCTTCTTCTGTCACTGGGAGTGGCTAAGCTTGCTATAGATCAGTAACTTGTCATTTGTCCAGGCTAGATATTCTGACTTATGGTTCCTTTCACAATTCAGGGTTTATAATTAGAAACATAAAATTCACTTTATAATTCTGGTTCTTAAAAGCAAGTTGGAATGTAGATTTTTGCTTGCAATAACAAATAATTTCAAATATTTTCCCCATGCTGAGTGTGATTGTGAGGTTCATTGGTTAGGGATTTTTTTAAAAAAAAACCCTCCACCAAAAATGCTGAGGGTTTTTTGTTGTTATTGTTAAAACCTAATTTTGCTCATAGAAATCTATATTTTATGCCAAAAAGTTGTGTTTTATGTAGAACACTATTTTGCACAAAGTTTGGCATTTTCTGCATAATTTTTTTTTATGCAAAGGGCCCAGACTTTTACAGATAAAGTTTTTGCAATTGGTCATTTTCTGAATCAGGATGTCTCACTATGCCAAGACACTCTTTCTTGTCAAGGATTATAATATATTCCTTACATTCTAAAGGTGAGAAATAAAGAAACTACAGTAGAGTCTCACTTATTCAACCTTCGCTTATCCAGCGTTCTGTATTATCCAACGCAGTTTGCCTTTTAGTAGTCAATGTTTTTTTAGTCAATTTTTCAATACACTGCGAAGTTTTGGTGCTGAATTTGTAAATACAGTAATTATTAAATAACGTTATCGTGTATTGTGTATTGAACTGCTTTTTTTGTCCATTTGTTGTAAAACATTATGTTTTGGTGCTTAATTTATAAAATCATAATGTAATTTGACGTATAATAGGCTTTTCCTTAATCCCTCCTTATTATCCAACATTTTCGCTTATCCAATGTTCTGCTGGATAAGTGAGACTCTACTGTACCCCAATTTGGCTGACAGTACTATTCTTGTCACCCTAATGTTGTCTATTACTGTTTAGGAGCAGCTCTCCAAGGAAAGGGATGGATTGCAACTTCTCTCAGAGTGAAAAAAAAGTACAGTGGAATCTCAACTTAAGAGTGCCCTAACTTAAGAGCATTTTGAGTTAAGAGCCATTGCTCGTCCTGTGTTTCACTTTGACATATGAGCATCATTTTGAGTTAAGACTAGTACCATAGGGAACTCTAGCACAAGAGGGAGTGTTAGTGTGAGAGCACAGGGCTTCAAAGCAACCTTGTGCCTCATGCTCTTGTCCACTTTAGGAGATTGCTGTCCACTTTGAGTAACATTGGGCTAATTAATTTTGTGTAGGTTTTATTCCTGGTATGTTTGGCTTCATGAAAAGGGAGAGGGAGAGGGAGCAAGGGAGGGATGGAGACTGGAATGAGTACAGTATATGCTTCTACCATTTTAAAGTTTATCTTTCTTTTGTTATTGTTCCATGTGAATGTGCAGGTTTTGCCTAGCTGTTACACTGGCCAACACACATTTTGTTGTCTCAAATGTACTTCCTTGCCACAACTTTGTGCTTCTTCCATTTTAAAGCCGATCCTTCTTTTTTATTGTTCTATGTGAATGTGCATTTATACATTTTTGTTACTTATAAGGTACATTTTCTTATTTAAAAATACGTAACCAAATAAATTGGGTGTGGGGAGCTTTCGGGGGGCGGAAACAGAGTAATAGCATTTCAGTGGGTGAATTTGTTTTGCAATAAGAGCGATTTAAGAGCTTGGTCACAGAACTAATTAAACTCTTAACTAAAGGTATCACTCTATAGCTTCATTACCTCTTGGTTATGCATTGCAAAAGGCAATACATGTTTATTCAGAAGTCCCACTATGTTTGTTGAGGCTTAGACCTAGAGAAACCTTCTATCAGATTTCAATTCTACAAAATCATGTGTATGTTCCTTAGACTTGATTAAATTAGTGTAAGCAAAATACTTGTACGTTAGGATTTATATCGCATACTTCTATGTGTCATGCTAACTGTTCAGTGGAGACAGCACTAGTGCTTTATGTCAACACTTCATACAATTGTACAAGATCCTTTTCTGTAACTGCTCTTCAATTTATTCTCTTATTTCCTAGCCTTATATGTGATTTGAGGTATTACGAGCTCTTTCTTATCAAGTCGACAGGCTACTATTCATTCCTGCTTGATATGATGAGCAAACAATAATATAAAATGGTATTTTAATTCTCAGGAGAAAAAACTACTTTAGCTCAAAGTATATTCCCTGCAATCTTGAAGCACTAACATCTTTTCTTTACCTTCCTCTTGTATTGTTGTTGAAATTGCATGTATGATGCACATTTATTTTATTTTTCTCACTTTCCATTGCTGTTTTCCCCCACTAGAGATAAAGAAGAAAATGATAGAAAGTATTATTGTTGAGCAGGTTCCTGTTACACTGAATAATCTTAGATGCAATATGGCTTTGTAAGGTTGTTATTTTATAGGATCATTACGGGCAATGGGATCCTTTGGAAAAGGGGGTATGGAAGAATAGACTGCCCATAAAGTTGAGAACAGATTTGCTGAATTTTGTATAGGGCAGTTGGTTTTACACACATACTTTACAGCTTGCACAAAGGAAGGAGAACTCGAGTTAGAAGCCAAGGAGGCAGACCCAACAGATTTTTCATCTTTCTCCTTTACACTGTACCCTAATTCCATATTGAAATTCCTTATTGAATTGAATGACATATTTCAGAAACAGTTTGCCATATGAAGTAGAGAACAACTATTTAATAAACATAATAATTCATTTTTAGATTCCAATGAAGCTATATCAATCTCATGTTTTTTATGTTTACAAGATTGTTTTGAGAGAAGCTATATAAATTGTTAAGAGTTCAATTGTATTATTATATTGAATCAGATAGTTCTGACTTTTCAAGACAATGGGAGATAAGGACAGGCAGTCCTCCATGGCCCGCAGATGCTGCATCCATGGATTCCACTATCCGCAGCTTAAAAAAATGCCAAAGAGCATATTTTGATTTTGCCATTTTATAACAGACACCACTTTACTATGCCATCATATATAATGCCACTTGAACGCCCACAAGAGATACCAAGGGCCCACTGTAACTTCATATTTGTACGATAGTCAGCGTATACTTTATTGTTTGCCTTGCATTCAATGTCCCAAAGGAAAGGTTCACAGTTATTCTGTCTTCCATTTCCCTGGGAATTGCAGCACAACAGCCCAATAATTTCTCTGATATGACTTAACAGCCAATCAATATTCAAAAATCTTTAAAAAAACCATGGAACATAAAAATGATTGTTCTGAGCCAATGGAAGGACTATTTAAAATAATATATTTCAGTTTAAATTTAATTTTTAATACACAAGTTTAAAAAAACAAATTTGTGTTGATGTGTGCAATGTGTAACAAATTGTAATGTTTATTATAGACTTCTAAACCATGCAGATTACTTTTGGTATTTTCTAATATTTACGATTCTTGGGCAAAAATTATAATTAGTTTAATGAGAGAGTAATATTAACTGGAAGTGTGAATTCTCCTGCTTGGGTGTTGTGAGGTACTTAAAGTGTAAAAAATACTGCAGTGCACACCAGTTGATTGAATTTAATTAGAAGTAATATAGTATCAATATAGTGTGTAGCTGTGTTGCCCTTGAAAGAAAATGTTAATTCTTTGACGGGAATAGAACAATATGCATATTTATCTCCTTTGACCTACATTCTAGTATACATGTGGATAAATGTAATGCTGCCTACTATTTCCAGATGATGGAAAAAACAGACATTTTCTATATGTAGTTCTCTATACCCAAGTATCAAACTGTGGGTCAGAGGCTTCTTCAATAGAAATAGTCAGAGATAAAACACCCTGAAAGAAGAAAATCATGAGAGACATCAGTGAACAGAAAGCAGGAAAGTGTTATGTAATAAGAAGTGGTGGGACTTTATACAATATCCAGGTATTTGAAACATACAGAACTTTGTAGGGGTGCCCTTTCATAGATCTTTATAGAGCTGCCAATGTCTCCTGTAAAGAGCTGGTATGTTCTGACATTAAAGTATGTTTTCTAACAATCTCTAGGAAATAAAGTAGGATTGTGAGGTACCCAAAGTTATACGGAGCTTGGTGGGAAAGCAAAAGATCCTTTTGAAGGGTAGGAATGATTGAACTTGGGAGTTGGGACTTGGTGTCTCCTCTTTTTCTACTAGACTGTTGCATTTGTAGTTCCTTTGTTGTGACTTCTTTCTGCATTATTATATTTTCTAGGTGTGTGTATAGAAAACCATTTACAAAATAGCAATTTCAAGTTAATTTGACAGGTAGCACGGAGTGCAGGTACAGGTATGGTGAGAATAAAAAATAACAAAGCATTTTTAAGGCCAGAGATATAAGAGGGCCTTGATGCTTGATAAAAAAATTGGTAGTTTTACCAGTCACATCAGTTTTTTAGAGCGGTGACAAACTGGAGAGAGCTACAAATCCAAAATAATCCTCTGTGAATTTTTTTTTTAAATAAACTTATTCTCAAAGGCTGGGAAACAGTATTGGTAGCATTTTGGCACTATAAGGGGTTTCAGTGGGAGGAAGAGGAAAAGAAAATCATGATTCTGCTTGCAACAACTTGAGAGGCATACCACCAGATTCTGACCAGTAATTTTTAGGATTTATAGAGCTCGCTCCAGTTTGTCACTGCTCTAGTAAGCTAATGTGAATACATATTTGACAGATAAAATTACCAAATCTTTTAAAATCAAGCATCAATTGAATTGAAGTCCCTTTTATGTCCCTGGCCCTTAAGATGCTTTGTTAATTTTTAATCTCACCATACCTGTACCTGTTATATATATTTTTAAAGAATTCAAAGAGGGACTGAGGGGAGGACAGGGATTGCAGATTTTGGTGGAAGCAAATCATGTATGTATGGATCCTGGCCATAATGTTGTAGTCCCAATTATTTATTTATTTATGTATTTATTTACCATATTTGTACCCCGCCTTTCTCACTCTGGAGGGAACTCAAGGAGGCCTTACAACAGGCAGCAATTCGATGCCATACACACATATGTTAAAATAAACAGTTACTGTTAAAACCAAACAACTAAAACATAAATTATTAAAACAATAATTAAGATCACGCCATCCAAATCCAGGGCCGTTACATTTGTCAATCACTTTGATTCATGGCTACTTACTGTACTGCTCCAATTACTTGTCAATTCTCTTCAGACATTTTCATACAGAGGCTTATCTTCTCCACAGCTCATGCACTCAATTTAGTAGTAATTTTGACTTTGTTTATTGCCAGTGTTCCTTGACTCTCCAGATATATGTAGTGCTGCAACTACAACAAGCCATTTATTTGGAGAGGGAGCAAGTGCTACCACTCACCTTCCTTTCCCTGCATGCTTGTCACAAGAAGAGTCCTTTTGGCTTACTAAATTAGATTTTTCAGCTGTGCCTGTACTTAGGAAATTTCTGTTTTAATGGGAGCTTACAGATCAGATTTACAAATCATACTTTTATTTGCACATTGGATGCTTTAATTGATATATATCCAATGGATGTAACTTTTCAAATGTCCTTTTCACTTTGTGCATCCTGGGGGTGTGGACAGGATCCTTGGAAATAAGAGAGCCATCACGTCTGCTCTATATCCTTGTCCTTCTTGGCTTATGTCAAACAAAAACAGAGAGTCACTGGCCTAGTGGGCTAAAATAAGGCAGAGTTCCACCTAGCCTGGAGGCTATTATAAAACAATTACTTTAAAAAGCGACCCCTGATCGCTTTTATATAAAGGAGGCAGCTATGAGGCCTGTGTTGAAAAAGCCACCCTTTAATCCCTCCATAATGGATAACTATCAGCCAGTATCCAACGTACCATTATGGGGCAAGATATTGAAGCGTGGTGGCCTCTTACCTCCAGGGGGTTCTGGATGAAACAGGTTATCTAAATACTTTTCAGTCTGGTTTCAAACATGTCTATGGAACTGAAGCAGCTTTAATTGCCTTGGTGGATGACCTGTGTTGGGAACTAGACAAAAGGGAATGTGTTCCTGTTGGTTCTTTTGTACTTATTATTTATTTATTTATTTATTTATTTATTTCCAATATTTCTATCCCGCCCTTCTCACCCGAAGGGACTCAGGGCAGCGTATAATTGGCAACAATTTGATGCTGACACATTCTCAACCTTTGGGTTGCTGTGAGTCTTTCGAGCTTCTCAACCTTTTTTCGATACTACCAATCATAGCATGCTTCCATGTCGTTTTACTGGGATAGGACTTGAGGTAATGGTTACAGTGGCTCTGTTACTTCCTGGAGGGGCAAATCCAAAAGTGTTGCTGGGGAACTCTGTTCAGTCCCTTAGCCATTGGACTTTGGGATCCCTCAGGACTTTCTTCTGTGCCTCATGTTATTTTAAAATCTATATGAATCATTGGGAGTTGTCTGGAGTTTGGAAGTTTGGTGCCATGAGTGTGTGGATGACATCCAATTTTATTATTCCTTTCCACTACAAGCCAAGTGAGGTGCTTTGATTCTAAACTGGTCCCTGTCATCAGTAATGGCCTGGATGAGTGTGAACAAATTAAAATTTAATCCAGACAAGATGGAGGTGCTCCTAGTCAGTCAAAAAGTAGATTAGCGAGCAGGCATTCAGTCTGTGCGAAATGAGGTTATGCTCCCCCTGAAGATAGATTCACAGCTTGGGTTTGCCCCTGAATTCAGCTTTGCACCTTGAAGTCCAGGTTTCAGCAGTGACTAGGTATTCCTTTGCACAGTTAATGCTTGTTTGTCCATTACTTGAGAAGTCAGATCTGGTCACAGTGACACATGCCTTAGTTACATCCCAGTTGCGTGACTATATCATGGTCTGTGTGGGGTTGACTTTAAAGAATGTTCAGAGCACAATTCAAAAACCTGGTTATGACTGTTAAAACCCGACATGACTTATATCCAGAGAGCATGCTGTTTTCTCTTATGAATCAGCCTGTGCTTTGAGATTTGCTGAGAAGGCCCTTCTCTCTGCCCAACTATCTTTGTAGGTACATCTGGTAGGAACATGGGAGAGGACCTTCTCAGTGGCTTCCCCCAGATTCTGAAGTTCTCTTCACAAAAGAGTTATACTTACACCGTCTTTCTTTTCACTGACAACAACAACAATAACAGAAGTGCAAGGTAGAAGGATGGGCAATACTTAGACCATTATTTCCCAATTTGAAAGTAATGGGAAACCTGGTTATCTATTTCAGAGATGTTCTCTATAGTTGGTTTTGCAAGAGGAAAAAAGGGGAAGCTTCATCATTATAACAATAATAATAATAAATAATAACTTATTTCTTAAATCCCACCCCATCTCCCTGAAGGGACTCAGGGCGACTTACATGGGGATCAAGCCTAGTAATGAACCAATAGAATACAACAATGTAAGATACATTGAATTACAATGAATACTTAAAAACCTATATCATAAAAGCATAAACTCAACAACAATCGATAACCAATAACCAAAGCAGGCCTGGGCAAGTCCCCAAGGTATGAACAAGATAGGTTCTGTAAGTTTGTTCTTAAGTTGAATTTGTATGTAAGTCAAAACAGGTATATTTTAAAGTGAACTCCGGTGAAACATATACATATATTAGCTTTGGACCTCATAGAGAAAGGTTACCACTCATGTGGCATTTGTTTTGCTGTCTGTGCCCCTATTCAGAAGATTTCACCTCACTTTCTGCCCCTGTGATAACTGGATTTTGAAAATGTTAGTTTGTTGTGGATCCAAGATTGATGGTAAAGCTTCGGTGGAGACTCTTTTTCCCCATGATAACTCTTTCAAAAGCAAATTTCCTTTCAAGGGCGTAGATTTCTCTTATTTCCTGTTGTTTCACTCCCGACCTTAACTATGAGTAATTTGTAAGTCAGACATTTGTAACTCAGGGACTGCCTTTATTTCTGAACTAAGCCTATGTATTCGTCTATTTCTTATTTTTCTTAGATGCTGGGCTCTTACTTAAAGCCTCATACTTTGACATCATGAGGTTCTAAATCAGTAGTTCTCAATCTGTGGGTCCCCAGGTGTTTTGGCCTACAACTCCCAGAAATCCCAGTCAGTTTACCAGAGATTAGGATTTCTGGGAGTTGAAGGCCAAACCATCTGGGGGCCCACAGGTTGAGAACCACTGCTCTAAATAATCTAGGAAAGCTAGATCATATGGCAGCTTACAAGATGAGGTAGAAGTTGTTTGAAGGCATTACACAGCAGGATGTAAGCAGTACATCCTTACTACTACCATTGCTACCAGAAGATACATTGAAGGAATAACACAATATACAAGATTTTTGACATATACTAGTAGTAGCCAACATTGATTTGAGCATCGGACTACAACTCTGGAGACCAGCGTTTCAGTCCAAGTTTGGCCACAGAACCCACTGTGTGACAGTGGACAAGTTACATTCTCTCAGCTTCGGAAAAAGGTAGTGATAAACCTCTTCTGAAAAACCTTGTCAATAAAACCCTATGATAAGTTTGCATTAGTTTCACCATAAGTTGGAAATGAAGGCACAACAAAATAACAAAATAATCAAAAGGCACATCCCAACAGATGTAGACATTGTCAGAAGTCTTCAGAAACCAGGTTGAATTGATTGTTTAGCAACTATCAAAGCCTCTTGGTAAAAATGTCAGTGATACCATGTCTGGTAAGATTCAGGTAATCCATAGTAGTCTTCTTTAGACATATTAACATACAGTAACACTTCACAGCAATGACTCATATGACCTGGTCTTTAAGTGAGAATATTGTTTCCTTGCAGTTTGTGAAAGACATAGTGGCCTAGAGTACGAGGACTGGGTAATCCCCAAACCAGGATGTGGAAATGCAGCATTGACCAGTGTGAGCAAAGGCAATCAACTGAAGTGTATTTTTGATTGAGAATGCCAAATGTCCCAAATTATTGCTGGAATTTTAAGTATGTTCTTTGAACTGCTCGGAGCATAATTATTTTGCAGAAAGGTGGTACATAAATAAAAATCTAATCTTATGTGTCTTTTGTTAATGAAAGTTTCTTAGAGACTGCTATCTTGAATGTTGCCATGGTTCAGCTGTCTCTGGAAGCACTGGGAAAGGTTGTATCAACACAGCAGGATTATGGATTGTGCACAATGGGATTTTATGACACGGTGCAGTATTCAGCAAAACCTTTTCTCAGAACACATTTTTGGTGAAGCTACACCCTAAAAGTGAAACTAAAGTTGGCATTTCATGCTGATAGAATGACTCTAGTTTTCATGGTAACTCAGAATACTAGAAAATGCTATTTTCTTTTTACTTTTTCCCTCTCTCAATACAACCATTTTAACATATATTCAGAGGCAGTAGCAATATCGTCATAGTTCCTTGCTGTAGTATATGCATCATTTTCCCAAGAGCATGAAAGGCTAACATAAACTTTTTATATAAAACGAATTGCAAGGAAATAAAGAAAAAGAGGAAGGTTTCTCAGAGGAAACCTAATGTCCTAATCCATTTTGATCGGTTCAGTAGCTATGGGTCTTTGATGATTAGCCTTGTGAGAATCATACTTAGTAATGAAATAGAAGTGCATTTTTCTCCTTTGGGTGTTTGTGTGTACAAGAATACTGCCACTGGGTTTGAACAAAGGATCTCCCAAAGGATCTTAACACTCTGGCAGGCTCATATGGAGATATGATCTTTCAGAGTCAGGATCTAAGCCAAGTCAGGCTTCATAGGTCATATCCAGCCATTTGAATTGTACCTGGAAATGAATATATAGATGGTGAAGTTGTTTGAATGCCGGGTTATATGTTGAGTAATCCAAATGAAATATAATCAAAGCATGTGTCCAAATAGCCAAATCTGACTTTCCAAGGAATAGTTACACCTGTACAAACTACACTCTATAGGTTTATACACCAGGATTCTGGCACAGGATGATCCAGCAAGAATTGCAAACAGATTTCCCAGGCCTAACTTTCACACTCAGTATTATATCATGCAGGCTCTCAATATAAGCAATACAGAAAATGTCCAGATCCCATGGATATTAAATTAGTATTAATAAAACTTAATAGAAGTGTACCTATTGATATAATGTAGTTGTAAAAATACCTATTTCAATACTCAGTTTCAAGCAACCTTTCTTTGAACTTCTTTAGACTTGCATAAGCAGTACACATTCCTTGGACCTCAGGGAATGACCCATCTTTAGTTAACAATGCCCAGAGCAAACACATTGAAAACATAATGGACTTAAGGAAGAACCACTAGGTCTTTCCTGATATGACTTGTTCCCATTTCTGGGAATGTTTCTTCTTCTCTATTTCTAAATCAGATCCCTCTCTGCATTTGCCAACACCCTGATCACCTTTTTGTCTACCTGTCTGGCACCCATTGTATTGACCAAAACAGAAACATCAAAAGCCATTTAAACCTATTATCTCTAGACCAGCCACATTCCTTTCCACCTGCACCCTTCTCCTGGGCAGATCAATAAACAGACACAAGCCTTCAAATATACTAATGGCAGTTTATTAAATTTCCCTCCAAACTTGGAGACCAATCGGCAAAAACAACAGACAAAGTATGCCAGACAGCTGTTCAGACAGCCGGCAAATCCTTGCTTGCTACTACCTGGACCAATCAACACTCAGGATAGCAGAAGACCTTAGTTTCAAACTTCTGACATGGTCCTATAAGTATGTCTGTATTTTTGCACTGAAGTATGTTAGTCTTTGGAGTACAGATTCTGCTGACATCCACTTTGGCCATCGTGAAGAAACGCCTCTGATTTTGCCTTCAACTCATCTTCTCATTCGATCCTTTGGAAGCTTGACACTCCAGGCCCCGAATCCACAGTTTTAGGACAGATGAAATCACACAACACAGTGATTTTGTCTACTCTTCAAAACTGAAGATAACATAGGGCAGATAGGACAGCTAGGAAATGAAATGAGCCTTTCGGTCCTGGTCATTATTTCTGTAATTAGTCACCTATCAATAGCCAAAAGATAGGTGACAACTATTTCAAAAGTCTTAGAAGTTAGTAATGTTCTGTCTGGATCAACCATTGGAATGGAGGAAAGTGTCAGTACACTATAAGCGGCAACAATATAAAATTTACTTTACAAAAAAAATTAAGATTCTTTTCAGACAACGTAAAAGAGATGTCTTTAATTAAAAATGCCACATACTTAGTAAAAATCCGTGTTAGTTGAGAAATTGATTTTTTCCTCCAAGAAGAAAGCTGTGAGTTTTCCTGTATGGGGTAAATGTCACTCTGTTCATATCTTAAGCTTTGCTGCAAGTCAAGACTTGTACTATTCAACCAGGTTGTCATAGAAACGCAGCTAACTGTCATCTCAACTCAGGCCACTGATGGTTTTATTTGTAGGTTTGCGGGATTATTAAAATTTAACAAAAATTATTGATTTGCTTTTTATTTACACTGCCTTGTGTTTACCTTTTAGAAGTTCATGCTGCATAAAAGCTTTTCCTCTGAGAGAATGAATAGTGAATATAGTGAAACTCAAATCATCAGATACCGTTCATGCTTTTCCTCTTTTATTTAGGTGATAGTTTGCACCAATGGAAGAATCTTGTATTTTGCAAATAGTTTTTTTTCTATTTTGTTTACAACAAAGCAAAAGCCTCTCAAATTCACCTTTAGCTTGATTTTTATTTAACATAAGAGATACCTGTCAGAAAAATCTTCAAATGGGTACATCAGGGTGCCTAAGATTTGAAGTTTCTCACGTTATCCATGCTTTTTTGAAGTCTCGCCAAATGCTTCAGTGAGCTGAGTTTTTGAAAGTATATGTTTTTGTATATACATGTGAAAGATAAATTACTTAGGTTTCACTCATAAATAAGACAGGCAAAACTTATTTACAGTAACTTTATCTAATGGTCCGTGGGTGAATGCTTTTATGCAAAATACTTGAGGGACTAGAATTAAGTTTTCACTTTGGTTGCACATTTGATGTCCAGACTTCAGCAGCATATTGCATCTTATTATAATGTCTTGATGCCTAGAAGTCAGTTCTCACTTCATAGATTTCACAGAGTGTACACATCTTTAGTGTATTGCATGTGTCTTCTTTTTGACAAAGACGTACAAAGGTGCAATTATTAGTTAATTGCTACCTAACTTGCTGGTTATGTTAACTTTTTGATTGTAACTATTTTGCATCTATAAAGAATGACGGAACACAGGTAATTTGTCTGATTTATTCCCCGTGTTGTAATTTGACATTGAGTCTTTCTGACTGGTAACAACTTTGTTCAGTGTTGGATTTACTGAATAAAATTGCTTCTTAGTGGACATCTTGACACATCATTTTAGACAACTGCATAGTTGATTGTTGACATCCCTTCTTAATCCTGTTTTAAAAATTCTGTCATGGAAACTTTTTAACCCCACAGCCTCTAGCCTGTAGTATTTGAAAAAGTTGAAATGATCTTTCTATTGCAAATCAAGCTTTTCATCTTTGTGAGGATATTATGAGCTGAGAAAGTGTTGTATTATACAATGTGAACCATTTCATTGGCTTGTAATACAGTATAAGGATTTGCATTTCAGATCTGTTAAAAGGAGTATCTGATTGTTAGTTGAGTAAAGACATGTAATATCCTCCTTAAAATGCAAACAAGATGATGATGCATAAGTCTTAATATTCTTCGTGGCATGATATAATACTAATAATACAATATAATAATATTAATAATATATTAATATATTAATTATATATTATATTTTACATGTAATATTACTAATAATATTACAATATATTGATATAGTACAATATAGTAATTTATTGCCAGTCTTGTACTATGCTAATAATATAATATTGTATGTAAATTTAATTTGTAAGTCCCCTTCGGGATGAGAAGTGCGGCATATAAATGTAGCAAAAAAAATTTTTTTGTGGTATTCTTTGGTTTCCTTATGTTAGATAAGACAAAAGGCATGTTGGAAACATTAACTATTTCTTCCATATCAAGTTCAATCAAGAAAATCCATTTGCATAAATGCATTTAGATTTAACCTATTACATTTTATGTAGAGGTCTAAGATTTTCTAATGTAGGCTTAAATATGTAATATCAAGGTGACAAACAAAGATTTAGTAACCTCTAGCAAGTGAACAATCTGGATTTCTTGTGGTGCAATCTGTGAAATAACTCCCACTTGTCTATTAGACAATAGTACTATATATACTATGGACCCTTGGTTTAGATCCAGGATACGAAAATACATGGAAGCTCAAGTCCTGTTTTATACAGTGGTATGGTAAACTGGTGTCCCCTATATACAATGGCAGAATCAAAGTTTGGGGGTTTTTTTGAGAATATTTTTTGAAACAAATCTTTTTGTCTCATACTGTGATGACTCATGGGCCTTGTAGTCCTGTTCCTAGTACTATTGTGGCAGACGAAGAGGAAAACATGGGATTTTCACCGGTTCAGCAAGAGCCGGAGCCTCTTCACCTGCAGGATGTTGACGTTTGCCCTCAAGAATTCAGCCAAACAGGCCTTGGGCAGAACTCCCCCCCCCCCCCCCCCCCGTTTTCCAGGAGGGAAAATTATACTAAAGATAGGGGAGTCAGGGAGGCTAATTGCAGAAGCCTGAGAATCGCTGCCAAACAAATGGCTGATTAGGTCTGCTTCCCTTGGGAAATTCTAAGGAGTCATGCATCTGGACAGAGTTGGGTTTCGCTTCTCGTTCTCTAGGGAAAGAGTTCTGTTGGCGGGAAAACGAGACCCAATATAGGTGTTTGGCGTGAGGATTTCTTTGCGGAGTCAATTGATCAGCTTGAGGAGAGAGATCGTGTGTGGACTTCGTAATCCCAGTTCCTTGCTTCCCGGATCAAGCTTCAAGCCTTGCCTTGTCTCACGGTTTTACCACGGACTCTGTTTCATGCTTCATGTTTGCCTCGTTTTAAGTCTCGGATCAAGTCAAGAATCAAGTTTATTTCCAGCCTTGTTGTCAAGCTTCATTGGACTTTAAAGACTCTGTTATTTCCCCACACTATTGCTTGGCAAAGTGTGTGTTTCGGTCAAGTGGATTAAAACTTTGAACTCTAATATCTTATATTGGACAATACATTTCTGGACTATATTTGACCTTATCTGAAAGGTCTGTTTCTGAACTATATTCTTCACTTGTTTTTATTGATTTTATATATTTCTTTAATAAAGATATTAGATAGAGACTGGCCTCTGTGCAAGGTTATTGGTGCTCTGCAGCCTGGGTCCCGACAGTTTGACTCCGCCACCTTAAGCACCAAACAACCTAAGGCCAGAATGTCTACAGGAACCGGAGCGGAGGCTCCACCACCCAGTTACACCATTTCCCAAGATGAATTCAATCGAATCCGAGACACACTCCGAACGCAGGAGGGAGAAATACGGGGCTTGAAGGAACGCAGAGCCCGTCTCCCTGCCCTAGCGCTACCAACCAAGTTTTCTGGAGAAGCCTCCAAGGTTCATGTTTTCCGTCGCCAGTGCCAGGCGTACTTAGAAGCCCGCCAAGCCGAGTTTCCCCAAGAAGATGTCAAGGTGGCGTGGATCTACAGTCTCCTAGGTGGGCCTGCGGCCACTTGGGCGACGGCGCTATATGATGCGGGTTCCACGCATCTAAGCACCGCGCAAAATTTCTTGAACCACCTTAGAAAGACCTGGGGGATCAAGGACGACGAGGAGGCGGCCGGCCATAAACTCCGGCGTCTCTTCCAAGGGGACAGGCCGTTGTCCCGGTACATAGCCGAGTTCCAGGTGCTGGCTCAGAGCACCGGCTGGAACTATATAGCCCTTAGAGGACAGTTTCGCGAGGGCCTCAACATCGAGATGCAGGAAGAGATCTCTAAGGTGGATCCCCCAGGGACTCTTGAGAGACTCATCAACCAGTGTTTACGAGCCGAAGCCCTGCTTGCCAACAAAAAACAGTGGCTCCAAGGCCAGAGTGGAAGAGCTGGAGTGAAACCCCCCGCTTCTGCCAGTGTTCAGCCACGTCCAGTATGGAGATTCCCACCGCCAGCCCCAAACCCCATGGGAAGTGAGGAGGAGCGGATGCAGTTGGGCAATGTGCGCCCCAGACTAGATGTTGCCGAAAAGGCCCGCCGCCAACGTTTGAATCTGTGTTGGTACTGCGGGAATGGGGGCCACTTCGCCAGAGAATGTCCAGCCAAAAGGAAGCCCGCCGCGCGCCTGGCGGCGGCGTCCTCCGCAGAGCCGGAGGCGGCCGAGGTGGCTGGAGCAAAGCCGGCGGGGGAAGCCAGCGACCGGGCGTAGAGAGGCTCGCCAACCCGGTCAAACACCCCACTCAAGAGCCGCAAACCGGGGTCCTATTTCTCCTGGTGGTCACGCTGTGGTCAGTGAAAAAAGGACCCGTCATGATCCATGCCATGATAGACTCAGGGGCAACCAACAATTTCATCGATAGAGAGTATGCCGACTCTCTGGGATTACAATACCATGATTTCAAGAATGCCCGGGTGGTGCAGGCCATAGTTGGCTGACCCCTAAAGACAGGTCCAGTAAGCCAATGGACTGAACCCACCAGAATGTGGATAAGAGAACACATGGAAGAAATTTCTTTCTTCGTTACCGAGGTTCCCCACTTCCCTGTGATTTTGGGTATTCCATGGCTGACACTCCACGACCCAAACATCTCCTAGTCCAACAGAGAACTGCAGTTCACCTCAAGATATTGCCAAAACCATTGTCTAGTAGCCAAGGTCTGCCATGCCACAGACGCAGAGCCCATCATCACCTTGCCCAAGAAATATTCGGACTTTTGGGATGTTTTCAATGAAAAGGAAGCCGAGAAACTACCCTCACATAGACCCTACGACTGTGCCATTGACCTGGTGGAGGGGGCCCCAATTCCGCGAGGACACCTCTACTCCCTGACTGAACCAGAGCAAGAAGCTCTCAGGGAGTTCATAGAGTCAAACCTCCGCAAGGGGTTCATCAGACCCTCTCAATCCCCAGCAGCTTCCCCAGTGATGTTTGTGAAAAAGAAGTCAGGAGACCTACGCTTGGTTGTGGACTATAGAGCATTGAACAATATCACGAAGCGGAATCGCTACCCCCTGCCTCTGATCTCGGACCTATTAGACCGGCTCCGAGGGGCCAAGGTCTACACCAAGCTGGATCTCCGCGGGGCTTACAATCTAGTTCGTATAAGAGAAGGGGACGAATGGAAAACCGCCTTCCAGACCAAATTCAGATTATTTGAGTCCCTAGTCATGAATTACGGATTATCCGGAGCTCCCGCAACATTCCAGCATTTTGTCAACGATATCTTCCAGGATTATCTAGATCGGTTCTTGATCATATATTTGGACGATTTTTTGGTGTATTCTAGATCACAATCGGAACACGAGCAACACGTCAGAATGGTGCTACAACGATTGCGGGATCATGGAATATATGCCAAGTTAGAGAAATGCACCTTTGATCTGCAAGAGGTAGACTTCCTGGGATACCGCGTCTCGCCACTAGGGCTCTCCATGGACCCGGCAAAGGTTTCAGCAGTATTGGAATGGCGGGCGCCAACCAACAAGAAGGAAGTACAGCGCTTCTTGGGGTTTGCAAACTACTACCGCAAATTCATCCCAGACTTCGCTCGCTGGTCTGACCCAATCACCAGCTGCATCCGAGGGAAACAGCCTTTCCGCTGGACGGAGCAAGCAGAGAAAGGGTTCCACCAGCTAAAGCAGCTATTCACGACCCAGCCAATTCTACAGCACCCTGATCCTAAAACCCCTTTTGTTGTGCAGGCTGACGCCTCTGATGTGGCAATTGGGGCTGTGCTCATGCAACCAGTGGGAGAACATCTTCATCCTTGTACCTATTACTCCCGTCAACTAACAGCCCCAGAAAGAAATTACACTATTTGGGAGAAAGAACTTTTGGCCATAAAGGCAGCTTTTGAAAATTGGAGACATTGGTTGGAAGGGGCCAAATTTCCCATTGAAGTTCATACTGATCATCGAAATTTAGAGCACCTAAGGACCGCACGAAAGTTAAATCAAAGGCAGCAGCGCTGGGCTTTGTTCTTTGAACGCTTTGACTTCCAGATCCATTATGTGACCCCGGCTCAGACCAAGCAAGCAGATGCTCTATCACGGAAACCAGAGTATGCTGCAGGACGCAGAGAGACCTCAGAATCTCGATTGCTGCAACCCGAAAACTTTGCCACGCTCACAGTGGGAAACACCAAGTCCACTCCAATTGAACCAACTTCCTCTAACCCAGAATCCCTTTGCACTCAAGAAATTAGAGCCAGTCAACAGACAGATGCCTGGGCTCAAGAACAGATTCGCCAAGGACTACGTTTCTCATTCTCACTTAAGGATGGGCTACTACGCTACAGGAATCATGTTTACATTCCTCCAGGTCCCGGCAGGGAAAAAGCACTTCATCTGTGTCACGACAGCAAGCCAGCAGGGCATTTTGGGCTATTTAAAACCATGCACTTGATCCTATGAGATTTCTGGTGGCCCAAGATCCGCAAGGATGTGGAGAAATATGTCAATACCTGTCCTGTATGTCAGCGTTCCAAGACACGAAGGGAGAAGCCGTCAGGGCTACTACATCCCCTTCCCACTCCTTCTCGCCCATGGGAGATAATTTCCGCGGATTTTATCACTGACTTACCACCCTCCCTTGGCTTCACCACGATTCTAGTAGTGGTGGACCTTTTTACCAAGTTGGCCCATTTCATCCCCTGCGATGGTCTCCCCACGGCCGAAGAGACTGCAGATTTATTCCTTCAACATGTTTTCCGACTACATGGATTGCCCAAGAGTTTAGTCACTGACCGTGGATCTCAATTCACCTCTCGTTTCTGGAAAGCACTACAAAAACTATTGGGCATAGACTCTCGTTTATCTTCAGCTCGCCATCCCCAAACGGATGGGCAAACTGAGCGCACCAATGCCACTTTGGAACAATACCTTCGCTGTTATGTAAACTACCAACAGGACAATTGGGCTTCCCTATTACCTCTATCAGAATTTGCTTTCAACAATGGTGTCCAGGCTTCAACTAAAGAAACCCCGTTCTTTGCAAACTATGGTTTCCATCCACGTTTCTTTCCTTCTGTCATTCAAACCTCAGAAGTCCCTGCAGCGGAGGACTGGCTGCAGGAACTCGCAGCGGTGCAACAACTCTTGCACCAGCAACTGGATCAAGCCAAGGAGGACTATAAACGCCACGCTGACGGTCATCGCCAGCCGGGCCCCGAGATCAAGGTAGGAGATCGGGTTCTGTTGTCCACTCGCTTTTTGCCCTCCCACCGTCCCTGCCGGAAGTTAGATGCCCGTTTCATTGGTCCCTACCCAGTGGTGGCGCAACTTAACCCCGTGACTTTCAAACTCCAACTTCCGCGCTCCATGCGCATTCATCCGGTGTTCCATCGTTCCCTGCTCCTTCCGGCGGATGGTGTACGCCCTGATGCGCCCCTGTTTTGGTGGATGGAGAGGAGGAGTTCGAGGTTCAGGACATTTTGGATTCTCGCTTCCATCGCCGCCGCCTTCAGTATCTCATTGACTGGGTGGGTTTTGGCCCCGAAGAACGCTCCTGGGAAGACGCTTCCACAGTCCATGCCCCCGACTTAGTTCGCCGCTTCCATCAGGCCTACCCTACCAAGCCGCGGCCCCGCGACTCGAGGAGAGGGGCCCTGTTTGAGGGGGGCCTTGAGGGCGGGGATAGTGTGATGACTCATGGGCCTTGTAGTCCTGTTCCTAGTACTATTGTGGCAGACGAAGAGGAAAACATGGGATTTTCGCCGGTTCAGCAAGAGCCGGAGCCTCTTCACCTGCAGGATGTTGACGTTTGCCCTCAAGAATTCAGCCAAACAGGCCTTGGGCAGAACTCCCCCCCCCCCCCCCGTTTTCCAGGAGGGAAAATTATACTAAAGATAGGGGAGTCAGGGAGGCTAATTGCAGAAGCCTGAGAATCGCTGCCAAACAAATGGCTGATTAGGTCTGCTTCCCTTGGGAAATTCTAAGGAGTCATGCATCTGGACAGAGTTGGGTTTCGCTTCTCGTTCTCTAGGGAAAGAGTTCTGTTGGCGGGAAAACGAGACCCAATATAGGTGTTTGGCGTGAGGATTTCTTTGCGGAGTCAATTGATCAGCTTGAGGAGAGAGATCGTGTGTGGACTTCGTAATCCCAGTTCCTTGCTTCCCGGATCAAGCTTCAAGCCTTGCCTTGTCTCACGGTTTTACCACGGACTCTGTTTCATGCTTCATGTTTGCCTCGTTTTAAGTCTCGGATCAAGTCAAGAATCAAGTTTATTTCCAGCCTTGTTGTCAAGCTTCATTGGACTTTAAAGACTCTGTTATTTCCCCACACTATTGCTTGGCAAAGTGTGTGTTTCGGTCAAGTGGATTAAAACTTTGAACTCTAATATCTTATATTGGACAATACATTTCTGGACTATATTTGACCTTATCTGAAAGGTCTGCTTCTGAACTATATTCTTCACTTGTTTTTATTGATTTTATATATTTCTTTAATAAAGATATTAGATAGAGACTGGCCTCTGTGCAAGGTTATTGGTGCTCTGCAGCCTGGGTCCTGACATATACGAGTGGAGAGGTTGCTGCAGGCTGTGCATTCAGTACCAAATGTAATTTGCCCTGAATAGGTCTCCTCTCAGCACAGGGAAGTACAAGGCAAGACAGTGCCCATTTGCCAGGGATGAAATTCAGGAAGACAAAAAAGTCTCCAACTTCGTATTATGCTCTAGAACAGTGGTTCCCAAACTTATTTGGCCTACCGCCCCCTTTCCAGAAAAAATATTACTCAATGCCCCCTGGATAGGAGGGCATGGCTTAGAGGGGTGGGCGTGGCTCCTGCTCAAAAGGGCGGGGCTGAGCCTCTCCCCTAGTCCAAGATGCAGGGCTGGGAGGAGGAGGGGGCGGGGCCACAAATGGGCGGCAAGGACTGGGATGGGCAGCGTTACGAGCTTTGAGTTAGGGCTGAGCTTCTATCCCTGTCCTGTGGCACCTGCCAGGACACAGGGGGCGGGGCTAGAGGAGGGTGCGGGGCCTCTTCCCAAGTGCCTGATGGGGCTGAATCTCTATACCCCGCCCCCGTGTTCTAACAAGCGCCTCAGGGGAGGTATACAGAGGCTCAGCCTTGTCTCGCGCTCTTGGGAAGAGGCCCCGCCCCCACCCCTAGCTCCGCCCCCTGTGCCCTAGCAGGCGCCTCAGGTGCTCAGCCCTGTCTCTGACACTTGGGAAGAGGCCCCGCCCCACCCCTGGCCTTGCCCCCTGTTTGTCCTAATAGGTGCCATCACCACCCCCTGGATTGCTGCAGCGCCCACCAGGGGGCGGTAGTGCCCACTTTGGGAATCACAGCTCTAGAAGCATTCGTTCAGCATACTTCCTGAATACAAGAAGTCTGAAGTCCAAGCCCCCTTTCCCCCCAGTCCACTGCATAATATCTTTGGGCCTCAGTCAAAACTTAAAAAGAGGACAATTTACTTGAAGGAGTTCGAAGCCTTGATAGTGCAGATTATGCTTGTAATGTCAAAACTGTAATGAATAATAATGATCTAATATTCTCCAAACATACAAACAATCTCTCTCTGATATTGGCCCAAATCCAGAGCCCTCTGATTTTCAGGTGCACAGAGATTGGGTTTTGCCCTGATGCAAAGTAGAAAATGCAAGTCACCTGTCCTCTTGAAATACTTCTGTCTTATCTGATGCCTGGAAACATGTGCTTTCCCCACATGAACATCTCTCTAAGCCTCTGACAAGATACAAAAAAAATGGTATGAGACGCTTCTGCTCTGTCAGATCTCAAGTCAAGGTTTTCTCTATAGGCATATCTTGTAAAAATGGATACAACTGCTTTTGTGTTTTCTGTCATTGGCTTTTCTATATCGATATATTACATATTTTATATGGTCAATAGAATGAATTTTCTTCCCATACCTGTGTTATACCTATGCATATCTGTGTTTGCCCCCTTCTGTTTTTGTTTTTTAAGAAATAACTACCTTTTGCATTACAGTACTGACTATTACCATGCTTATTAAAAGAATGTACACCCACAATCGTAATTTCAACAATGAGTATAGAGTGTGTGGGTGAGCTTTTCATGTGCTAATGACTGCATAGTGACTGTACCATCAATGCATAAGTTTCAAATGAATACAAATACTGTGATTTCTCTTACAATATCTCAATGCAGGAAGATGACAGTGAGGAAGAACCCAAGCTGAAGTATGAAAGGCTTTCTAATGGGGTAACAGAAATTCTCCAGAAGGATGTTGCTAGTTGCATGACAGTACATGAGAAGGTAAGGTTTTACCTTTTGAAAATGTGTAATTACTGGTGTGATGTAGTGGTTTGGGTGTTGCATTAGGATTCTGACATACCCGAGTTCAAATATCCACTCAGCCGGTGAAACCTTCTGAGTAACCTTGGGCATGTCACACTCTCAGCTTCAGAGGAAGGCAATTGCAAACCCACATCTGAACAAAGAAAACATATGATGGGTTCGCTTTAGGGTCACAATAAGTCAAAAACAACTTGAAGACTCACAACAATGTGGGTATGTTTTCTTTGAGTGCATTTGCCCTTTGACTCCATATCAAAAAGAAGGTTTTACAAATGCTTTTTAGCAATCTAACAGGAATTTGTTTTATGATAAGTCTAGAAGAAAAAGGAATGTTTTCCTTTCCTTAATGTAGACATGTGTTAAATGGGTTCTGGAAACTTTTGAGTTCTTAGCACATGGCACAGATTTTCCCTGCATATGGGAGACTCTTTTTTTTCTATCACTACTTGCTGAAAAAGTGAAGGACAGGTGTGATGCTTTGATACAGTTTTTTTGTACCAACTCTCCTACATCCATCTATTATCCAATCACTTTTCTGACATCTTTGTCAAATGCTTGATGAATAAACATGACCTTGGTGTGGGCTTTCATTGGCCCCATGCTGTGATGCATTATTTGCATGTAGTCTTTTTCTTTAACCTTCCTGTTTTTGGTAACATTAAATGGCTGATTTGTTGTTGGGGTCAGGCATTCATTCCCCGCTGAAGGCACAGATAAAAGAAACAAGAGCTATATCTGACAATTTATCCAGTGTGTTTTATAATGAATATCAGATAAGGCTTGTTGATGATTGCAGATGGGTAAAGTACTCTATCAGTGATATACTGTATCAGTTATTGCTAATGAATCCTGAGTACAGGATTACTTAGATGTTGAAAGTTGCAGACATAATTTGAAATACGACACAGTAAAATCAGTTCTGCAAAAAGATCCGAAGACTACTCTTGATTTCCTAAGTATGTATTTACACCAACTCTTCTTGATGATGTAAATCATATACTGTTTTGGATCCCTTAATACAATTTAAGGCTGATTCAAAATCCTGTCTCTATATACAGGCAGTCCCCAAGTTACAAACATCCAGCTTTCAACATCCAACTTCAATACCGTCAACCACGGTATCCTTCTGGGATGTCTTGCGGGAATGGGACATGGAGGTACCGTTCTACAGTGGCTCCGGTCCTTCCTGGCGGGTCATTCCCAGATGGTGTCACTGGGGGACACCTGCTCGGCCCCACAACCATTGTCTTGTGGGGTCCCTCAGGGTTCGGTACTGTCCCCAATGTTGTTCAACATATACATGAAGCTGCTGGGAGAGATCATCAGGAGTTTTGGGGTATGGTGTCATCTGTATGCAGATGATGTCCAGCTCTGTCGCTCCTTCCCACTTGTCACTAAGGAGGCTGTTCAGGTCCTGAACCGGTGCTTGGCCACTGTGTCAGACTGGATGAGGGTTAACAAATAGAAATTGAATCCAGACAAGACAGAGGTCCTCCTGGTCAGCCGTAAGGCCAAACAGGGCATAGGGTTACAGCCTGTGTTGGATGGGGTCACACTCTCCCTGAAGACACTGGTTTGCATCTTGGGTGTTCTCCTGGATTCATCACTGAGCCTGGAACTCCAGGTTTCGGCAGTGGCCAGTGGAGCATTCGCATAATTAAGAGTTGTGCTCCAGCTGCGCCCGTACCTTGGGAAGTCTGACTTGGCCATGGTGGTCTGCGCTCTGGTTACATCCCGTTTGGATTACTGCAACATGCTCTACGTGGGGTTGCCTTTGAAGACAGCCCGTAAGCTCCAATTGGTACAACGGGCGGCAGCCAGACTAATAACTGGGGTGGCATACAGGGAGCATACCACTCCCTTGTTAAGCCAGCTCCACTCGCTGCCAATATGCTACCGAGCCCAATTCAAAGTGCTGGTTTTGACCTATAAAGCCCTAAACGGTTCTAGTCCAACTTACCTGTCTAAACATATCTCTTCCTATGAGCCATCAAGAACCCTAAGATTGTCTGGAGAGGCCCTGCTCTCAGTCCCACCTGCCTCACAGGTGCGGCTGGTGGTAACGAGGGACAGGACCTTCTCAGTGATGGGCCTTCAGCTGTGGAACACCCTCCCCAGCAACATTTGGCAGGCCCCAACCCTTCTGGGCTTTAGGACGAGCCTAAAGACATGGCTATGTGCGCAAGCATTCAATGAATAAGCATTATGATCCGACATGGTCTGAATTAAGGTTTACGTTCGAGGTTCTGGATGAATGGATTTAAGTATATATACATACTTAAGTTTTGTATAATGTGTTTTTACTAAGTATTATTAATTGAACTAAATGTGTTGTTGATTTTACTGGATTTTGTTCTGGGGATTGAATTTTTGCCAATTTTTGTAAGCTTCCTTGAGTCCCCTTGGGTGAGAAAGGTGGGGTAGAAATGCTGTAAATAAATAAAAAATAATAAACTTACAAACAACTCATAGTTAAGATTGGGGGTGAGATAACAGGAAGTGAGATAAATCTACCCCTTGGAATGGAAATTAGATCCTGAAAGAGTTCTCATAGGCAAAAGGTGTCTCCATTGAAGCTTTATCACCAATCCTTGTTTCTACAACAAGCCATTTTTTTCCAAATTTAGTTATCACAGGGGCAGAAGGTGAGGTGAAATCTTCTGATCATGAGCACAGACAGCAAAACAAACACCACAGGGGAGTTAACTCTTACCTATGCTATCCAAAGCTAAAAGATATATATACAGTGTTCCCTCACTTATCCCGGGGGTTAGGTTCCAGAACCACCCGCAATAAGTGAAAATCCGCAAAGTAGGGAAACTATATTTATTTTAATATGTATACATTATTTTAGTAGTTATACACTATTTTAAGTCTTTATCAACCAATCGTGTGTTGAAAAATCGCTTCCTTCTCTTCCCGTTGCCGCTTGGGCTCCTTTTCTCTCCCTTTGGCTTCTTCTTCCTCCCTTCCTTAGTCTGTAAATTGTAATTTTTTATTATTTATAATAATCTTTTAGAGTTTATTGAAAAACTGTGAAACAGCGTATCCGCGAAAAGTGAACCGTGAAGTAGTGAGGGAACACTGTATATTGGTTGGAGTTCCACTTAAAAATGTATCTGTTCCAACTTACATACAAATTGAACTTAAGAACAAACCTACAGAACAGATCTTGTTTGTAACGTGGGGACTGTCAATATATGTTTTGTTCTTTTTAAAAGCATGTTCTATATGTACTTTGTGGATTCCTTCTAGCATAAACATGGTATACCCTAAAATTGTATTTTAATGCCTGAATGTGTGTTTTACTCATCTTTTACTGTTTGTTTTAATGCAGGTCATTGACATTCACACACACAAACACACACACAGAAGAATCCATAAATTGGAAGGAACCTAATTCTTTTGGGGATTATTGGCCACCAAAAATTGATTTTTTAAGTTCCTGAGGTTCTGTGATTTGACGAGGAACAATTTAAATCTGAAATAAATATACATGGTTTGTCCCCCCAGCAAATGTTTTGGGCTATGCTAAAAATAGTTCCTGCATTTGGAACTGTCCAGATACTATCCTAATTATAGTGTCACAAAGACTGACACAACTACAGAGTTGTTTTAAGTAACTGAGCACTTTGGGTTTTCTAGCAAGCTACACTATTTATGAGTAGGATCAATAATGTTAGAAGCTGGAGTGCAGGTGTCTTTTAGGAATTGGTCTCGTACAATGCTGAGGCTAAAAACTGAAGACAGAGTCTGTATCCTTTTTAAAAAAATCAGCCCCGATGAAATAGTCATCATAAATAAAGCTACGGCCTGTATGATAGATGTATGTTCCGATTAGAACAATTTGGCTTTGTTTGGAATACAGAAGACTGGCATATATTCAGACGAATTTCCCTTCAGAATTATTATTTTTTTCCTTTCAGTGCTAAAACATATTTTCACTGGACTTGCTGTCTGCATTGGATGACTAATCGTCATGGCACCTGGTGCATTCAAGCAGGCCTGTGCAGTGGAATAGTCATACCTAGTTATGTCTGCACACCTGATGTTTTATTAACTAGTATTGATTTTTTTACCCGGGGGACTTTTTTCTTCCTGTAAAAAGGCAACCTTGCAGGAGTGAAAGGCATTGCAGGGGATGAATTTCTAATGAACTCTTTCTCTCCTCTCCCTCTCCCTCTCTCTTTTTGACTTCTCTTTAATGTGGCTTCATATTTTAAGTGCCTGAACTGAAATTTCATTTTAAGCAATTCCATTTTGATAAATCCTTTTAAACCTTGACTTTCTGTAAGGTTATTTTTTTTTAAAGATTGTGCTGCTTGACTGACACGCTTAGTAGTGCCTGTAAATTTGAGCATTTCATTATAGGCTGCAATGAAGCATGCTTACATGCAATGAAATACAGAGAATTTAGGATTCTGACCACTTGAGTAGTGCTAAAAAGGGGAAATGTACCCTGTTCCGAATCAAGCGACATCACATTTTGTGGATATACTGTAATGTTTTAAAGCTCTGTATTTTTGTTGTACTATGAAATAGGAAATAGAGCAGTTCTTGCATTATTTTGACAGTTTATTTGTGAAGTATATGTGGACGATTCACACTACAGACATTATTCTATGTTGGTTTTCTACCAGTGAAAGGTGTGGCAACAGGACCAGAATGAATTGAGTGATTTACAACTGTTTCTTTTACTCTTTCTTTTAGCTGGAATTAACCTTTTAAGTAAGATATCTACCATTTCTAGGCATGCTTTTGAATAAATAACCCAAACAAGAGGGTTTAAAAAATAGAGTAGGAGTTCTAAGAGCAAAACTAGGTACTTTGCTTATGGATATATCATTTCTTTTATATACTGTAGTGATTAACCTGACTGTAAAAATGAAAGTACAGTATAGTGAAACAAATAAACAATCCCTATTTATCTTTCTGTTGTGTTGAATTGTTTAATATCACAGAATTTCATGTTGTAGTTAGTAAGCCTATCTAGAAAGGGCTTTCAAATGCTGAGAGTGAAAGGTACTCCTCCTCCTAATAATAATAATAATAACAATAATCATAATAAATAAATAAATACATAAATAAATAAAGTTCATTAATTACCTGCCTCTCCTCACAGCTTGAGAATGCTTTTAAATTAACAATATTATGTAACACAATTTATTATCCTGAACTATAAATGTCAGTTTATTAAACTGCAAAAACATTATTTTGTGGGACATCCTGCAGCACATTTTGCTATAGTTTTTCAGTGAATATCTCACAGAGTTTCAATCAATTCGACATCGTTTGTGGCAGCCACAAAAACAAAGTTTCTGGAGTATAACAACTACTTTCAAAGTAAGAACAATACTGCACAATTAAACTTTCAAACCAGGAACAGATTTTTTTTGAATTTTGTTACATAGTGTAATGAAAGGAAATACTATGACAACAACATCTTCTGCTACTACTACTGATAATAATAATAATATTAATTTGTTACCCACCTCTCTTTACGCCTCGAGCAGGGTAGAACACAGAACATCCAGCTAAAACACACTACCATGAAATACATATATTGACATTCAAATATTAAAATTCAATACTAGTAGAAGGTAAGAATAAAATATATAGTTAAAATTTTACTGGGAAATTTACTGGAAGAGATATGTCTTTAATTCTGTCTTAAATTCTGACAGCTGTTTAGCTATCAGAGACTTTCCGGCAAGTCATTCCACAGTCTAGGGGTGGCCAGTGAAAAGGTACTCTGGGAGACAGTTGGACTGCAAGAAGATCAAACCAGTCTATACTCCAGGAAATAATGCCCAACTGCTCACTGGAGGGAAGGATACTAGAGGCAAAGATGAAGTACTTTGGCCACATAATGAGAAGACAGGAAAGCTTGGAGAAGATAATGATGCTGGGGAAAATGGAAGGAAAAAGGAAGAGGGGCCGACCAAGGGCAAGATGGATGGATCATATCCTTGAAGTGACTGACTTGACCTTGAAGGAGCTGGGGGTGGCGACGGCTGACAGGGAGCTCTGGTGTGGACTGGTCCATGAGATCACAAAGAGTCGGAAGCAACTGAACAAATAAACAACACACAAATAAACCAGACTTACAAGGCTTGCTAAACATGCTGATTTTCTGTTTTAATGAAGTACAGTTTGAAGCATTTTCTGCAGAGCTCAACAGTGCAGGTTGTTGCTAACAAATTGATGTAATGTCTAAACCAGCCACAAGGTGGCATTGAGAAACTTTTTACTGTTGCTGAATTTCTCTTGATTCCACCATAGAGCTAAGGGTTTGGGACCCATTTGGGTTTAATAAGCAGTGCTGTAGGTAACCTGGACCCAGACCATGTAGGGCTTTAAAGAGAATAACCAATAGGCATGTGCGATCCATGAACAAAATTGTTCAATATTCACTTTGAAAGTAGCGGCGCTGGCGCTTTGTTTCTAAACTCATTTTCGAATTTTGAAGCAAAAAATTTGAAACTTTCCAAAAATTCGGATTATTCGTATGTACCTCATTAATGGCTGATGTGCATGTGCATAAAGGAAAACATTATCATTGATGGGGAAAATTGAGGGGCTTCTCTCTTCCTCATTTTTGAGTCATCCTAATGAAATTTGCTACAGTGGTAGAACACATTTACCACTGTTAGCTCGCCAAATCTAAGAACGTTTGACTTATCCTCAGAATTCTGGCGAATTTTCAAAGTTTTTATAAAAAACATTTTTAAATAATAACAAAGATCTGTTCTTGGTTTGAAAGTGTTATTTCCTGTTTCATTGGGTTGTCTTTACTTTGAAAGTCATTGTTCAACTTCAGAAATTTTGTTTTTGTAGCTGAAACTTTGTTAAATTGGTGGAGAGAGATTCAACAAACCTTAATGTGCTTTTTTAATAGGACGATGTCCCTTGCGCAAGGACGTTTTGGCAGTGTAATCAAAGTTCGCCATGTTTTTATGACAGAACCAATTAAAAATGACATTAATCAACTAGGAACAAAAATCATAGCACACCATCAAATCACTCCTGACAGATGGCCATCAGCCTCTGAATAAGGAAATCTGTTCCTGGTTTGAAAGTGTTATTTCCTGTTTCATTGGGTTTTCTGGGGCTGAGAGTGTGTGACTTGCCCAAGATCATCCAGTGGGTTTCCATGGCTGAGTGGGAAATAAAGCCACAATCATAGTCCAACTTTCAAACCAGTACACTATACCATAATGTCTCAAAACAGCCCAGTGCTAGCCAGGAGAGAAAATGCTCCAGGCTTGGTTTCTATGGGGCTCTTATGCCTCGTTGCTATATCCAGGAGTGAAATGGGCTCTAATGCCCGTTGCTATATCCAGGAGTGAAATGTGCTCTAATGCCCCATGCTATATCCAGGAGTGAAATGGGCTCTAATGCCCGATGTTATATCCAGGAGTGAAATGGGCTCTAATGCCCAATGCTATATCCAGGTTTCTATGGGGCTCTTAAGCCTGATGCTAGCCAGGAGATTGGTTGAAAATGCTTTCTCATATATCCGAAGGTTATCCGAAGGTATTCCAAGGATGGGCTCCAAAACTTCAAATTGGAAGGTTAATTCGGAAGCCCCAAACCACCTTGGAACCCTGTTCGGAACCCAAAATAAATACGATTTTATTACGATTAATGACGATTCCGATTAATTCGCCCATGTCTAATAACCAAAACTTTGTTCTTTGCCTGGAAACTAATTGGCAGCTAGTGGAGTGATTTTTGTATAGGTGTCATCTGGTCACTTCTCATGACCAATCTGGCTGCCATGTTTTGAAGTACTGTAATTGGAGTTTCCAAACATGGCACAATGGCCAATGTACACTGCATTGCAGAAGTCCAACCTTGAGTTTCCTAGGAGTACCCCCAAACTGCAAACACAGTCATTCAGGCAGGGTACGACCCCACCCAGAACTGGTTTGATACACCTCCAACCTTAGGTTAGGACCCTTAATGGGAAGCACCTCTGGTCTCTGAAAGAGCATGAATAAAAGTCCATGGCATCATTTCTTGTCAGTAGATTTTGAAGATGGGGGGGGGGGGCTGTCTTGTGCCTCATTTTGGCAGTTGAGATGCATCAATAATACAGGTTTCAAGACCTTCTACATTATTTGTACACTGTCATTACACAGTCTACTGTGCAAAACATGTTGAAATGTATTTTCTAAAATCATAGGATGATTTTCTTTTCTTCCTTTCAGTTTTTGGCACTTGGAACACACTATGGCAAGGTTTATTTACTTGATGTCCAGGGGAACATCACTCAAAAGTTTGACATTGTAAGTACAACCTATTTTAATAAGTGACAAATGTAGTCTAAAATCAACATCATACCTGTGATATTCCGTGCATCTCAAATGGAAGTTATGCTACTGCCAGCTATTAGTGATATTCAGGGTAATATCAAAATTACTGGAGTAAATACCTCTTGTACTTGAACTAAACCAGAATTAATACTGATAGGGTTGTTAGCTATCGCAATTTGTATGGATATTGTTATTAAATTTGTTTTGTAAAATACTCATTCAGTATTGTTTATGAAACTGAATTTAAACCTGGTTTCAAAAAGAGAAAATGGTCATTAGCATTATTCTAATTAAACTATTCATATACATATATTGTGACATATAGGGCCTAAAACAGCTTGTTAGCTTGACTATTGTTGGTTATTAATGTATGTTCTATCATATTGAGATGCCAAAAGTAATTGAAAATTGATTTATTTCTTTGCTACTTCACTTTATCTACTGCAAATATATAAAGCTAATATTTTATGTGAATATCCTGAAGCATGGTCTCTTAAGGGCTTGTATTGATTGGAGAAGAGAATTTTAAAAATCTTATAGTAGCTTTCTGAAATCCAGAGAAGAAGTGCAACTCAAATTGTATGTAAATTCATTTTCAGGGGGATAAAATATACCTATTACACCTATGCAGGTCATATACTTTCATTGTTGAAGAAAAATAGGCACAGTGTATGTTTAGCATTGTTATGTGTACTGGTAGTCAAAGTTCTTTGAGACCATTGTCAGCACTTGTCAAAGTATCCCTCAGAAGGTGTTGACATGCTTGCAAAACAGAGCATGTGTTCTGATGCTGACACAACAGCCTTTCATGCAGACGGTAAGAAATTATTTTTAAAAAAATCTAATTATGTAATTGTTGCCCCTAAACCCACTGGTAGAATAGAGTTATATTTGGATTGACAACGACCTTACCTGAGAGCAGTGAAAGTAATTTTGATGGTATTCCTTTCTTTGATGTATGTGTCCTATGTGATGTAATCTCCATGAGGTTCTGTGTAAACATAGGAGGCCTTTCTGGGGAGATGTCGGCCCAGTCTTTGTTTTGCATCTTGGTGACAGTCCTTGAAAATATGATCCTATCAGAGCAGTTGCTTGTAGGTCAGAAACGTAGGACTGGAGCACAGAAGCTCAACAAACTGATTAGTCTTGTCTTGGTAGCGGTGGTGGTGGTGATTTGCCACTCCACTTTATAGTTTTTCTTGTTCTGTTTCTCATTTTTAGTCACATATATTCTGGTCCAAAATTCCATGGTCACTTGATTATATATATGAATTGTTCAGTGCTTTCGATGACATATGTACTACCATGGGCATCTCTAAAGTACCAACTAGTACCTCACTGCTTCACGGTTTTTTTCTGAGATGCGCATGCGCAAAAGGTGCCAGTTTCCCTTTTGTGCATTCGCTGTGCCTCTTGTTGATGTCCAGCCAGGCCACTCTGGATCCCGACGAGAGGGAGGCGCATGGGCAAAAGGGAAACTGGCAGGCGCCGGAGAGGAAGAAGCACAGGGAGAAGGCTTGCAAAGGGGAGAAAGGCCACCTAACTACTAATATAATGTGTAAATATTGAAATAAATATAATGCCCCTACTTTGCGGAATTTCACTGGAATGTAACCTCTGTGATAAGTGAGGGAACACTGTAATCTCAAAGTGCTTTTAGATGTCCAGAGAAATCTTGTGCTTTTTTGTGTCCCTGTTTTTTTCCCCATATTGTCCAAAGCAGAACTTAACAAGCTTCACGTGCCACTTCCATGGCAATATGGAGAAGCCCACAAAATAGCAAAAAAATTAATTTCCCCTTTTGCACTGCTGTTTTGGATATCCAAAGCTATTGTGAAGTACAACACAATACATACTGGTTCCGCAGTGATAGGTCTGTGCATGTTTTCACCATTATCATTAGCTATAAAAATGTGTCTGTTTAATTAAAGGAGGGGGGGAGGGAGGGAGAAAGGGAGAGGGAGAGCAAAATAACTAAAACACTATGTTTCTGTTTAACAAGTTTCATCCTGAATTACAAGGAGATATAGTGAGCTGGAACTTGGGAAAATGTTGCTTCATCTATAACAACTATTCATTATTATCTGTAACAATGTGCTCATTATTAAGATACACTTTCTTTTCCATATTTCGTCACCAATATGGCTGCATTTTTGTCTGTGACATCTGCTTAAGACTAACTGATATGAGTTCTGGGATCCTGAGCATTTGACAAACTGGTGTTCTCCAGTATTAAGGTTCAGTGCTTTGAGTGAGATGAAATGTGTCAAATGAGTTGAAAATTATGAGTTAAAGGCAATGGAGAAGAAAAGCCTGCTAACTCCACTGACAAAGGAGGATGCAGAAGCAATTTACAGCATATTAATTCCAAATGCCTCTTCATCTTCTCTTTTCCTCAAAGACTGTCTACAATTTATTAATATAATTATTGCCTCAGCTGACATCCTGGTAGATTAAAGAGTTGTAGATATGAGAGCTATACAAACACATTTAGCTAAGTAACAAATCAAAAATGTTTTCACAGGGCAGACAATTCATGCCCTGTTGCCAGGTGTTTTAATAAATACTATTTAGAACAAGTACAGTAACAAGACATGGCTTGTGCCAACAAAGCCTTGCACTTTGCCCAGAAAGGAGAAAATGTAAATGGCTTTATAAACGGGTTTGGATTTTTAATATTTAATGGTTTAATGGTGATGCTTGAAAGTGGAAAACAAATGTAAATATCTACTGTTTTAAAGCATTCTTTCAGTGCAAACAGTTTGATTTTTTTAACAGTTGCCTCTTCTAAGGCTTTTTGCAAATAGGAGAATTAAAACAAAAATAACATGAAATATTTAAAAACCACCCCCTTTTGCAGCAGAATTTTTTAACATGTGTTTCCTTAGTCCTTCAAGATCCGAGACTTTTATATTTAAATATTTGATAGCTTTGAGAACAAAAAAAAATGTTTAATCAGAATGGCAGAAAAAGTTTAAGTAGTCACATTGCCTTTTTGTAACTGTGAAAAGCTGGAGGTTGTTTCTTTTTGCAGCACTTAGCTCTATTAAAGTTTCAACATTTAAGAATGTAATGGGCCAAATGTCCATCCAGCCCAGTATCCTGTTTCTACTCAAGGTTAGCCAGGTGTTTTTTGACAAGCAAAAATGGAAATCGACCTTCCTTTTTCATGTTAAAGATTTGGTCTTCTGCATAATGAACTACAATAAGTTCTCCTTTCAAGAAAGGGTTTGAATTCAGGACTAAACGATAAAACAATGTCCACAAACTGATGGATTGGCATTTTAAGAAATTATTGAGACTTCCCAGGTGTTACAGTACTTACATTTCTTCATCAAGCAAGGAGACACTCATTCAAGGATCTTTGATATTTATGTTTTTGCTATGAAATATTTCTCATTGTCATGTATGTAGTAGAAAGTACTTTTTTTTCAAACAGACCCCTTGAAAAGGTTCAAAATAAGAATTCATAAATGGATGGTCAACCCAGTGGTCAAGAATAGATATTTTTCTGTGGTGGAAACACAGAAGATGTTCCTTCCCATATAATGTAGCAGCTGTTTAGACATTGTACTTACATGAGAATAGGAATGGGCTTGTTTAAAGGTGCTTTTTCCATTACTGCCCACTGAATTTCTTAACAGGGAAGGGACGTTCATCTTCTGGATGAGTTGCTCTTTCCCCTCTCTTACAAGCAAAAAAACAAAGAAAGGAAGACAGACAGAAAGACAGAAAGAAAAGAAGATCTTTTCAGTGTCCCTCCTCAGGGAACAGGTCCCACAAAAGGCAGTCATATTCATGCTTCCTGCTCTGATAGAACTTGCTTTTTTATCTGTTTTAGTATTTCATCTATTAATCAAGAGGTTTGGCCAACAAAACATAGACCTTTTTTCTTCCCCAGCCAACTTCAAATTAAATAGGTTCATATCAAGATACCAGACTCAGAGGACCAAAGGCATTGGTGCACTGTCTCTTCCATGGCCTGGGAGACTTCTCTATGCTTTCTCTTTAGTGGTGCCTACTCTCAAGGGTAATGATGACAATGTGATGGGGAAAAGTCTCTGTAAACCTTGTCATTCCAGCCTGTCCAAGGAAAGCTTGGTTTGGTATTCTGACAAGATGGTAAGCACTATTTTGGTTTCCCAATAGAATCTACTAATTCAACCAATAGAAACTATGAATTCACATTTAGCATTTCTCACAGGTGATACAATACAAATACCCAGAGTTCATAAAAGTCTCAGTTTCCTATGGATTGAAATTCCTCCAGGAATGCATTGACCAGAGTCTGATATTCAACACTAATCACAAGGCAAATTGCAGGCATTCCTTCATTGTTGTTGCACATGGAAAGGACCAGGATTGCATCTCATTTACATGTTTGGAGATTCCAAAGGGGTTGTTGCTCCTAGCCATTTTACCTCCTGGGATTTGCACAAAGTTCTAAAGACATTCATAGTTCTCCCATTCAAACACCTACAAGGGGCCTCTGTGAAGCATGTCTCCTGGATGTTTTTGTTCCTGGCCATCATCACCTCCACATGCAGGGTGTTTGAACTATCGTGTTTCCCTGAAAATAAGACAGTATTTTATATTAATTTTTGCTGCCAAAGATGTGCAAGGTCTTATTTTCAGGGGATGTCTTATTTTTCCATGAAGAAGAATTCACAATTATTGTTGGAATAAAAGAAACATTTATTATATACTGTACAGTAGTAGTTGTCATAATCAGACAAACTGTGAATTCTATCAAGAATTTCCTGTTACTACCATTATTTGCATGTATAACAATCTATGTTATGTACATTTACCAATCCTGCATGCTCTGGTGTTCTGTTTGGCGAGCATGCTTCCAAACAAAAACTTTGCTAGGTCTTACTTTCAGGGGAGGCCTTATATTTAGCAATACAGCAAAACCTCTACTAGGTCTTATTTTCAGGGGATGTCTTATTTTTGGGGAAACAGGGTAGACTCCATGTCGGCATGGAGAGAGCTTTTCATCATCAGACATGATTCCATGGTGTTTCAGCTGGATGCCACCTTCATTATATTGTTTCTTTTAAAAGGTTTTTAAAGAATTATTGTGATACAAACTTTTCATTTTTTTGTTACTCTCTTATCTACACTCAGTTTTAGAAAACCAATGAAAAGTTAAAAATATGCAGCAAGCAATGCAGTAAACCACAGATTACTTTTTGAATATTGTAACAATAAATGGCAACATTTTATTTTTAATACAAAAAGTAACAGAATGTTTTACTTTTTTGAAAGCAACCTTTCCAAGTTCTTTTTGTAGTTGATGATAGACTCTAATCTCCACAAATTCATCCAATCACTTTTTTAAAGCCACACGGAAAAAAGGCCAAAGGCTTGTCATCTGCTTAAGATGTGTGTCCTGCCCCGGTTCTTCAACAGGTTAGAATTTCATGCTATAGGAACTACTCAAGGTGCCGTAAGGTTCATATTTTCTTGATGGGATTATCTGTTAAGTATGTCACACTTCCAAAGGCCTTTTAAAAACCATCCCTTGACCCACTGTCATATTTTGCTTCCATTTCAACCGTTTTCAGTTTCTCCTTTGTTATAACTTTGTTGCCACTCTTGCTGATTTGTCCAGTGGCATACTTGTGAATGATGCAGTTTTTACATTTGACAGAAAAGCAAAGCATTTTAATGACCCTGTCCTTGCTATTATTGTGAAGAATAAAGAACCTAGTTAATTGCTGTTGGCAAAATAATAATGCTTCAGGTTTCTTTCCCCCACATAGGAAGAAAGCCTTCTTGTATTGATTTAGAAAAGAAAGATTTTACTTTGGACTGGACTTTCATATGCGTTAGTCTTCAGCATTTCACATATTTTGACAGGCTGCGTAAATTTTTCTGTTTATTACTCTAACTGCATCATTTCAGTTGTCACTGCTGGTAGCAGAGAAGACAAAGCCATGAAATGCCAAGCAGACCATGGAATAAAATGCTTACATGCTTTAAAAAATAATCTAAAATGTATACTGGATACTGTCTCTGTGTTAGCTGCAATTAAAATCCTTTGAAATCACTATAACGTATTCCTTTGTTCTGACTCATTTTACTCAAATGTTTAAAAGCTAGAAAGCACTTGGCTAAGATTGTCAAGGGCCAAACATCTGTCCTTTTGCTTGTAGAACTTACTGTACTGGAAATGTATACCCATGGCTTTCCCATTGTTTCTGTGCATTGTGGATGGTAGAAGGGAATGCCTTCCACATGTTTAGAGGATATTGATAATGGATACTTCTAAAATACTCAATTTGAAGCCAGTAATCCACAGATTGTAGGCTTGAATGAATCCAATGCAGAAGATAGAAAGATAGAAGGATGTAGAAAATGCATGTTATTCTTATTTTTAGAAAGCCTTAGGTGTTTTAGCTAGATAATGTTTATGATGTTTTCTCCAGGGGCTGTTAGCAGACATTACCCTGGATATCCATCTTGGATATCAAACCTGACAACTTCTTGAGTAAAAAAAGAAAGGAAGAAAAGACACCTCTGAGACTAACAGATTTATATTAGCATTCACTTTTGTGGATGATAAAGTACTTCCTCAAATTCTTCAAGTAAAATATTCTAGTCCCAGAAAGATAGTTGGAAATCTACAATTAACTAGTGCTGCACATATCAGAGTGAAACAAGATACATAAAATGAAAAGTATATTATTAAGTCATAAACCTGCAATATATGATAATATGATGACCCTGGTAGACATTTTAGTGTGTTTCAGTAGAAAGGGGGAGGGAAAAGGAGGAGTTTTGTGGCACCTTTAAAACTAACCATTTTGTTTTGGCATGAGCTTTCATGAAATTAAAACCTCTTTGCAGTCTGACGAGGTGCAGTCTGTGAAATGAATGCACTTTCTGCCATTTCAGTGTATGTGCTGCACACTATATGAATGTAATTGTGTTTAGACATTCTGAAAATGCATGTCCATAGCACAAGTGGACAGCTGCAGTGTTCTCATCCCTCATTGGACCTTGGAGGGTCTCACTCTTCCATGCGACCCTCATGCTTCCATTTTACTTTCTATAAAAGATCCCTTGTGCCTTGTAAGAGGAAGGGGGTCAGTTTTGATCTGTACTCTCCCTTAACTTTTATTTAATTTAAATCACCCAAAACACAAAGAGAAAAATAAGAATGCAAGCAAAATAAATCAGGAAGAATGGTGGGAAAAATTAAATGCAGAAAACAAGATATTATAGTGTATAGAATCCATATGCTACTTAAACCCACAAGATTTATCCACATAAAAGATCTTTCCAGAGATTGCAGTGTATAGTTTGAGAATGTTGAACATCAACATTATTATTGCAATAGTTAATAAAACGATAACAGCTTTCATAAATTGCTAGGTCACAGCCTCCATGCTGTTAAAGATGTTAACAAGAACAGGTACATACCTTCATATGTAGTAGCTGTGATCTACCAGTCAAAACCTGGCCTTAGTTTTTCAAGAAATGCATGAAATTGCATTTCAACAAGTAACTCTTCAGACAAACTTAGCAATGTTGAGCATTCGAAGGATGATGGAAGTGAGAAACCACTGAGTAAAAACTGCATTGACTACTTATGCTTTGTCGGTAGGATGGCTTGATAGCCAGGTTTTGGAAAGACTATGCATTCTACATAATTTTAGACTAGTTAAATAGACCGTAGGTTATAGCTCTCATGGAAAAATTGACCAGATTTCATCAATAGCCAGAGAACTTAGACATAATCAGATAAGCCATTCCTTCTTTATTTGCCCCCCTCCTCCTCAACATAATTATTCTAGGCTGACAACATATAGTTTTGAAAAAAAGTGCCACCTCAACCTAAAATACTATACTTCAGAGTGACAAAGATTTAAAAGTGCCATGATATTTCCTAGAGTACATGGGCAGCTATAATTGGGGGTGTCAGGGTGATGGAAAGCTATACAAAAGAGTTTGGTGGCTGTATATAGTTATCAGGCTGCATTTTCACTCCTAAAATACAGGTAGCACATGGAAGAATTTGATATACTCTAGCAATGTAAATGTATAAATTAGTAGATATTTAAACATCAGACTTCATGCTTTGAAGTTAACATTTTTTGAAATGGTTTACGCCGACATTTTGCATCATCAGTGATCAAACTGTTATGTTCACTTGTTATTTGAAAGGATAGTGTTGAAAGAACTTCATATTTGCCTTCTGTGAAAGTATTGGAACCATAGATGCATCATGTGGTTTGGTATAATAATTATACCATAATTAAATATCTAAGGATGACTCTTCCAGTGGATTATTACATTAGATTTGGAAAATCCTTTACAAGGTAAAACACACTCTTTATGTTGACAGATTCAATATTGAGAGACCCCTGCTGTCCTTACATAAATAGATTGTTATGTTATTTTGTTTTATTGGGCCAAATTATATTTTTCTTATCATATCTAAATCTTATCCTAGAGACTGGTGGGAGGATGTTTGTTTAGAGAACAGTGGTGTCTCTATTTATGTCTATAGTATTGCTCCACATTTACCATATGGTTGGGCTTTGCCCTGAATAATGTGGCTGAGCCAATGGTTTTGCTACAGAGTCCCCATGCTTTCACGTATTACCCTTTGATATGTTCTCTGTAGTAAGAGCTCAGCAGAGTTAAAGAGTTTGCCACAGCATAGTCTTTTAAGAGAGAGTAGAAGCTTATTAGATAGATGTGTGCTTGCTAAATCCCAACAACCTTTTAAAAGCATTGGGAGGATTTGGAAAGGATTGGCTTGTAAGAAGCAAGTACTGCTGGTTCCCAAAGCTTGCTTCCTTTCTTTAAGTTGCATTTTATGCCTCTGCCTACCATTTTTTTCTGTGACAGAGACAGAAAATGGGTAAGAATGCTATAGTTCATTGGGCTGGATAGTTGTTTAAAAGTTGCAAGTTTGCAACTCTATGAGATGCTTTTTCGGTGCAAAAATACTATGAACGACTTCTACAATTCAAAGGTGTGTGATTTATAATTTCACTGTCTGCCACCAAGTCTTTCATTACAACCTAAACTCAACAATTCCCATTATTTGTTTCAGTGTTATATTTGTTCTTCAGTCACTCTAGTGTTGCCATGCAAAACAGATTCCTCAGGAGTCTTGCACCCATAAAAGCCTATTTTCACTTTAAGAGTTCAGCAATATTTTTACTATCTTTTGTGTCACGCTCACTTCAAAGGACCAGTCTGAACGCAGATCAAAGATAGCTGCTCTCAAATCCAATCTTTATTGAAGAATACATGACTTTGGAAAAGTCGAGAATGACCTAATGTTTACATACACTCAATTTTATCACTTCGGATGCAACGTAATAGCACACGCAAATATCATCATCAAACCCCACCCTCTGGATCACATTACTACCATTCCCACACACTACATCAATTATAATTGTTTATACTTTCAACCCTGAGTTCCCAGGCTCATTTTATCTTCTCCCGCCAGGTGCTTGCAAGGTTGTTTATGTTATGAAGCCAGATTCAGGGCTTGGAAATCCAGCCCTGGGATTTGGCTCCATGACATGGCGCCCTCTTCTCTTCGTCCTCCTCTTCGGTTCTTCTTTCATCATAGTCCTGAAACCAATCAAACAATAACTCTATGTGTCCATTTTGTCCAAAGTCCCATATACTTTTTCAGTAAGCTGCGATGGAATACTGGGTGTATTTTCCCTAAACTTTTTGGCAATGCCAACTGGAAAGTTACTTCATTGATAACACCCTGTATTCTGAATGGTCCAATATATTTGGGGCCCAATTTTCTCGAAGGTAGCCCCAATTTGATGTTTTGGGTACTTAACCACACTAGATCTCCTTTATCCAATTTATCGCCTTCCACCCTCTTTCTGTCTGCGAACGCTTTATACTTTTTGTGTGCTTCCTTTAAGGATGCAGTCACTTGACTCCAGCATTCTAGCATTTGCGTTTTCCATTTCCCTGCCTCTGTTTCCTCATTCTCTGTCCATCTTGGCAACTGGGGCAAAGGCTGTATTTCATACCCGTAAACTACTTCAAAGGGGGTTTTATTTGTTGCTGAATGTATAGTCGAATTAAAAGCTAGTTCTGCAAAAGCCAACCACCTAGACCAGTCATTTTGTCTCATGTTAGAGTACATTCGAAGGAACTGCCCAAGTGTCTGCTGAGTACGTTCTACTGCCCCGTTTGTCATGGGGTGAAAAGCAGAACTTAGACTCCTTTCTGCTCCTAGCATTTCCAAGAATTTTTCCCAAAATTTTGCTGTGAATTGTACTCCTCTGTCACTGACCACTCTACTGGGACATCCATGCAGTTTGTAAATATGGTTTATGTACAATTCAGCTAGTTTCTCGGCCGATGGTAGTTTCGTCAGTGCTATAAAGTGGGCCTGTTTAGAAAACAGGTCTAATACTGTCCAAATATAACGATGTCCTTTGCTAACCGGCAGTTCCCCCACAAAGTCCATAGCTACACATTCCCAAGGTCTGGTAGGTTCCGCTACTGTTTGTAATAATCCCATAGGCTTCCCTCCTCTCGATTTATTTCTGGCACAATCATCACATTGAACAACATGATTCTTTATGTCCTTCCTCATTCCTGGCCACCAACAATGTTTTGCTATTGCCTTCGTTGTTTTTGTAATTCCTGTATGACCAGCGCTCTGGTTATTGTGAAAACGATGCAAAATCTTAATCCTTAATATTGCTGGGATATACAGTTTCTTGTTAACAAACCAAAATCCCCCCTTCTGCTCCCCCTTTTCTGCGTTGGATGCGATCCACTGATCTCCTTCATAAGACTGTTTCAGTTCGTTTCCCCAATTATCTTCCCCGTCGAGTTCAACAATAGCCGTGTTCTCCTTTTGGGTTTGCGCTCTTGTCCTGACAGCTAAGCCCCATTGTTTATCAGAGAATATTGTCCCCTCTTTTGCTGTGGTTATGCCTTCGTGTTGAGGCATGCGTGAAAGAGCATCTGCCAAGACATTCTGCTTCCCTTGAAAAAATTTTAATTGGAAATCGAACCTGCTGAAGTATTGCGCCCATCTAATTTGTTTGGGGGACAATTTTCGAGGAGACTTTAAATACTGGAGGTTCTTATGGTCAGACCAAATTTCAAATGGGATTCCGCTTCCTTCGAGGAAGTGTCGCCAGCATTCTAAGGCTTTTAATATGGCTAATGCCTCTTTTTCCCATATTGGCCAACATTTTTCAGTTTCGCTGAACTTCCGGGACAAATATCCACATGGTTTTAAGTTCCCATTTTGATCTTTTTGCAATAGTACTGCCCCGTACGCACAGTCTGAGGCATCGCAATGGATTATGAAAGGGCTTCTGATATCGGGATGTTTTAGGATGGGTCCTTCTGTGAAGCATTCTTTTAGGGTTTCAAATGCCTTTTGGCATTCTGGCGTCCAACTCAGTTTGGCGCCAGGAGCTTTTACTTTTGCTGTCTCCCCTTTCCCTTTTGTTTTTAAAAGTTCAGTAAGGGGTGTGGTTATTTGCGCGAAGCCTTTTATGAAGGATCTATAAAAATTTGCAAACCCCAGAAATGATTGCAATTGCCTCCTTGTTTGAGGCACTCCCCATTCTTTTACATCTGATACTTTAGCTGGATCCATAGCTAACCCTTCTGGAGATATCCGATACCCCAGAAAGTCAATTTGAGTTTTATTAAATTCACATTTGGACAGTTTTGCGTACAGCTTTGCTTCTCTTAGTCTCTGCAAAACTTCCCGGACCAATTTCACGTGCTTTTCCTTATCTTCGCTCACAATCAAGATATCATCAAGGAATATGAATACCCCTCTGTACAACAATGGGTGTAGTATTTCATTTATAAGCTGCATAAAGCAACCGCCTCCGTTTTTTAATCCGAAAGGCAAAATTTTATATTCAAAATGGCCGAATGCGCAGGAAAATGCAGTTTTCCAAGTATCCTCCGGTTTGATTCTTAATTTATGATATGCTTCAATTAAATCCAGTTTAGTAAATATGCTCCCTTTCTTCAATACGGTAATTAAATCCTTTACTAAGGGCATAGGGTATTTATTGTCCTTAGTAATTGCATTTAAATTTCGATAATCAATGCACAATCTTAGGGAGTTGTCTTTCTTTCTCCTAAATAACACTGGGGCCCCGAGAGGAGAATTGGATGGCTTAATGAAGCCTCGCGCCAGGTTTTTATCAATATATTTCCTCAATTCCTCCTTCTCCTGTACAGACATGGGATACACTTTTGGTTTTGGTAAGTTTGCTCCTGGGGTTATTTCAATTTCTACTTCTATATTCCTTTTGGGAGGTAATTTACTTGCTTCTTTCTGATTGAAAACATCCACAAAGTCTCTGTATTCAGGTGGCAATAGCTGTGGGTCTATTTCACCTGCTTCATCTCCCTCGTCCTCCTCTTCTGCAATTTTGCTTATCTCCCATTGCGTCTGCTGTTCTTTAAATGCTAGGCTCTTTCCTCTCCAATCTACTTCAGGATTAGCCTGTTCGAGCCATGGTATCCCTAATATTACGTGGTATGTGGCAATAGGGGCTATCACAAAGGATATTCTTCCTTCCCATTTGCCTATTTTACATGGGACCCCCCGTATTTCCTTTGTAGATACTTCCCCAGCAGCAACTGATCCATCTAGCTGCGAAAATGCAATTGGGGAGTCAAGCGCCATCTGCTGGCACTTCAGCGCTCCTGCTAGTTCCGGAGTTATAATGTTCCTAGAACAACCACAATCCACGAATGCCTTGCAGGTGGCCCGATTCTCTAGCCCCGAGATGCAGATTGGCACTACTATCATGCGTTTGTCCCGACTCACCAGTTTTTCCGAAGATTCTGGGGCTTGCACCTCCTCCTCCGCACGCCTCCCGGTTGCTGGCTTGGGTTTTGAGGGTTTTGGCGGCTCCCCCTTCCGTGCCCAACATTCTGCTGCTCGATGGCCCGTCTTCCCACACACAAAGCATCCCGGTTTAGGTTTGTTGTCGTCTCCTCTGGAGGGAATCCCCGGCCTCCCTCCGGACCTTTCCTGCTTCCTCGTTTCTCCTCTGCCTCTCGCCACCGGTCTTTGCTGGCCGCCGCTGCTCCTGAAGCGCTTCACTTGGGCCAGGGTGGACTCAACGCGCCCCGCTAGTTGAATCCATCCCTGGAGCGTTTCGGGGTCATCTCTGTGCGCTGCCCAGCTGAAAACCTCGGGGCGTAGTCCCTCTTTAAATATTTCCACTTTGGTCACTTCAGACCACTCTGGTACCCTTTCCGCGAGGTGGAGGAATTCCTCTGCGTACTCGGGCACCGTTTTGTCCCTCTGCCTTATTCCTTTAAGCTGGTCTCGAGCCCTCAGTTGCTCTAGCCGGTCTCTGAACCGGTTTTCCAGTGCGGCGAGGAAGCGGGGCACTGACCTCAGGCATGGGTCGCGTCTGGCATGTAGTTGCACATACCAGCTTGCAGCTCCTCTCTTTAGTGTGTTGCCGATGGCTCGAACCCTGCTTGCTTCGGAGGGGAATGTGTGTGCATTGTCTTCCATGTATCCTCTGATGCTAATTAGAAAAAAGTTCAATTCAGCTGATTCCCCTCCGTATTCTAGTTTGAGATCTTCCCTCCTTGGCATCCATTCTGCGGCCCGTTGGTGCTGTCTGGGAGGCATGGGGAAGGGTTGCATCGGGTTTCCTTGGACGGCCCCTCTGAACACGCCGCGCCCCACTCCGGTGGTCATTCTGCGCGGCTCCCGAAATTCTGCCGCCGCTGTCGGCCCTTCCACCCATCCGCATACGGGCCTCGCTGTAGCCCCCGCATCTCGTCTTCCCTCGTCGTACAGCACATTCTCCTCCTCTTCCTGGATCTCCTGCTCCTCTCCGCCTTCGTCTGCTAATCCACTGGACCCGATCCCTGGCCCCAGTGGTCTTTCCACCCCGACGCCCATCCGGGGGGTTGGGAGCTCTGTTGGAGATGGCGGCCTCAGAGTTCCCAGAGCTCGCTGGCGCTCCACTTCGCGTGCCATTCTGTCTCGGAACTCCAGCTCCTGCCAATATTCCTCATCTCCCTCGCCCCTCGCCGCCACGGGACTCTGCGTTGATGCTCGCTGGCCCCTCTGGCTCCAATCTCCTTCTTTACTTGGCTCTCTCTCGGCGCCATATCGGATGGGCTCCTTTTGGAGATTCTCTTCCAATAGTGGCACCAACCTCCCCACGGTTTCCGACAGCCTGGATAAATTTGTTTCCAGGATGGATAACCGCAGGGCCACGGTCTCCGGCATGCTTCCTCCAGATCCCCAACTGGTTTCCGCAGCCGCAGAGACGCCTCTTCCTCCCCTGGGGATCCTCTGGGTCACGCCGTCCGGCCTGGGGTACCCCGTAGAGGAAGCTATGGCTTGCAGCGTCTCTTCTCCCAACGGCCGGGCCCCTTGCAAAGGCCTCCCTGCTCCATTTGGGCTTTGATCTCCTTCTCCACTCATTATCACTTCACTGCGAATTCCGCAGGAGGGTGAGAACGGGATTCTCGACTTAAATGTCACGCTCACTTCAAAGGACCAGTCTGAACGCAGATCAAAGATAGCTGCTCTCAAATCCAATCTTTATTGAAGAATACATGACTTTGGAAAAGTCGAGAATGACCTAATGTTTACATACACTCAATTTTATCACTTCGGATGCAACGTAATAGCACACGCAAATATCATCATCAAACCCCACCCTCTGGATCACATTACTACCATTCCCACACACTACATCAATTATAATTGTTTATACTTTCAACCCTGAGTTCCCAGGCTCATTTTATCTTCTCCCGCCAGGTGCTTGCAAGGTTGTTTATGTTATGAAGCCAGATTCAGGGCTTGGAAATCCAGCCCTGGGATTTGGCTCCATGACACTTTTGCATTGCTGTTACTTTGCCACTGAGGTATTCAGAAATTGTCAATGGCTCAGGATTATGTTCTTGCGTATGTCTTGGGGCCCGGCTCTGTGCTATGGTTTTTCACCATCCCAGTATTGTCAGTGTCAGGAATGAGATTTTCTCAACCTTTCCCAGGTTTTCTGACGTTTCTTAAGCATATGGGTGAAGGAGTAAGCCTTAGCACCTTTTGCTCCACTGAGAAAAGCTTCATATTTCTTAGAATAGCTGCCAGTTACTTTAATAAGTCCCCCCAAAACAAAACAAATACAGATTTAAAACTCAAGAAGAACTGCAGGATGCAGGCCTTCACCTACAGTGGTACAGATATAGGCAACTGAAAGAAAGATTTACACTAGACAGTAAAATATGGGATTTGAAAGCGACCAATAGGAATTTGAAAAGGAACTGTGTACTAATGGAAAACATCTTATTGGAAAAATGTATAAAGTATTACTGAAGATGGAAATGCAAACAGAACTGATAAAGGAGTCTATGATTAAATGGGCATAAAATGCCAGGCACAACACAGAACTAAATAAATGGGGAAAATGTGGACTATTTGTTTTTAAAAAATCGTTCTACAATCTTGGAGAAAATTTGTATATAATGGTGAACAGGTAGTACTTGACCCCAGCAAAACTAGCTGAAATTTATAAGGGAAAAAATAACAAATGCTGGAAATGTAAAGGACAGGAAGGAACTTTCTTCCACATGTGGTGGTCCCGTCAAAAACCAAGAGAATTCTGGGACAAGATACAAAAAACGCTGCAAGAAATTTTTCATTCAAAAATGCAAATTGAAGCCTGAATTATTTTTATTGGGAATGTCAAATAACCAAACAAAATAATTAAACTATGAAGTATTGCACTACATGATAAAAACAGTATACGACGTACAGTTCTGGAAGAAGGCAGACCTCCCAACAATAGAAGAATGTATAGTTAAAGTCTTTAAAATATCAGAAATTGACAAAATAGCAATGATGAACAAAGAAAAAACACAAAAAAACTTTATTAAGGATTGGGAATTATTTCTAATCTATGTTTTTTAAAAAGGAGAAGTTTTTATACAAGGCGCCATAATTTAACCTGTAAGAAGCTGTGTAGGGAATTTATAAATAATAAATATCAAGCCAGAAGGAAGAATAGAAAAACAATGTAATAGGAAGGAAGAAAGGAATTATATATAAATGTCTCCAACCCAAGGGATGGGAAATCACTAATTTGGGAGGGGTGTGAAGAAGGGAGAGCATAACCAATTACAAATATTGTATAGCTGTTAGGAAGTATTGTATTGGTTGATGCATATATACACGTATATAGATTTGTTTCACTGTTTTTTTATGAATATGTAAATTGAAAATACAACATTAATTACAAAAACAAAACAGTAGCAAGTTGTGATGTTTCAGTTGCTCTGCAGATTGATTTGTCAAAAAAAGTTTCATTAAATCGAAATTTTTAATCTCTCAGAATTAGTGGCAAAAGAGTAGAGCAACTCATAAACTCCAAACCCATTTATAATTTCAGAATTTGGGAGAATTCCAGATATTGGAAGAGGCTGAATTCCATTAGCTTTCTTTTGTGCTTCTATGCCAAAACAAAACACTAATACTTCAAAGTTCTATCATTAATAAAATGTTGCTGTTTACATTAGAATGATTTTCATCACAAAGTCAAAAGGAGTGAAATTAAAATAGACAGCCCTTGTTCTAGTAGGTGACATTAATGGTGGACTTAAAGCCCTTTCTTGCCATTAAAAAATACAAACATGAATCCTTGAAAATAAAAAATGACATGTCAGGGAAATAACATGATGAACAAAGCACACGAGTTTGACCGTTCTTTCTTCCCAATGGGGCTTAAAATGCTGTTGGTAATGAACTTTGTATATCAGTTGGCTTTTGTTCTAACACGATGCAGAACCTTATTCATTTTAGAAATCATAACAGGATATATTCTTACTCATCATTGCATCCCTAATGGAATGCTAAGCAATTCAGATAATTTTTTTAGAAATAGCATGTATATGATTTCCTGCTTTTCCACCTGAGAAGTGACCTTTAATTGCAGCTTTGTCCCTCATTGCCTTGGAACTTAGTTTGAATGTTTCTGTAGCATTATTCCCCCATTACATAATATTTTAAAAAACCATTTGAAATAAATATATCTCAAGATACACGTTTATTGAAGGGAATTATATACAACCACAATTGCCAAAATGATTGGGCAGTCATACACTACAGAAATTCTGCAGGTCATTTGTAGATGTATTCCTTAAAAGGAGGTCCATAATATTATAGTATGCAGCAGGGTTACTCACAGGTAAATGGGCATAGGACTATAGCCATAGTTAATTATGAGGGATTTAATCTATTAATTTATCAACTGCATCTAAATAAGGATGTAAAAATGGTCCTGAAGCAAGGCAGATGGATACATTACGTACTTCAAGTATTGTCTTACCGTGTTTCCCCGAAAATAAGACAGTGTCTTATATTAATTTTTGCTCTCAAAGATGCACTAGGTCTTATTTTCAGATAATGTCTTATTTTTCCATGAAGAAGAATTCACATTTATTGTTGAACAAAAAATGAACATTTATTATATACTGTACAGTAGTTGTCATCACAAATAATAATAATTTTATTCTTATATCCGGCCTCCATCTCCCCGTGGGGACTCAGGGCGGCTTACAAATGTACAACAAAAGTACAATAACATCAGGAACTGAACAACAACGCAAATGAAAATTTAAAAAGACATAAATAAAATGACAACCATTAATAAAACACAGGTTAAAATACAGCAATAGAATCATAAAAATGGACTGGACAAAAGTGCACTAAGTAAGACTTGTAAACAAACCAGCATAACCAGACAAACTGTGAATCTTATCACGAATTTCTTGTTACTACCATTATTTCCATGTACAACAATATCTATGGTATGTACATTTACCAATCCTGAAAGCTCTGGTGTTCTGTTTGGTAAGCATGCTTCCAAACAAAAACTTTGCTAGGTCTTACTTTCGGGGGAGGCCATATATTTAGCAATTCAGCCAAACCTCTACTAGGTGTTATTTTCTGGGGATGTCTTATTTTCGGGGAAACAGGGTAGATGAGGCATTTAAGGATCCATTTACACGTGCACTGAAATCTTGGGCTTGTCTTGCTCTGAACCGGTCCTGGTCCTGGATTCTGCAAAGCTGTTCGGCCACCCTGTTTCCAACTTGTCGGAGCAGAGGCCAGACCAATCAATTCTGCTGGACAGTCATGACATTAGCAAAGGTATTTATCCATCCAAGTAAATAATAAAAGGCTGCCTGCATTCTACTCTGTGCAACCTATTTGGGAGTGAGCTACACTGAAAAAAATGGAAAGCAAACAGCCCTGGACCAATGGACAACATGGTAATGCATGAGCATTTTCTTCATTTTTCCCCATTGCGCTTGCATAGGATGCATCTGCTGTCATTTTAAATGATGTTTATTGTATCCAAACTGCCCCAAACTGCTTAATTTAAAATGTGGGCCAATTTTAAACCAAATGTTGGCAACAGTCAGAAAACCATTTTCAACAAAATCTCAAGATTTGTTGTCCAACTTTCAGGTTTGAAATGCATGCATGGGATGTTACTCCTGCTCAAGTGGTGTTTGGGAGCATTTCTGTCTGGAAAAGACTTTGCCTGTATTTGAGGAATTGAGAAGGCTGTGGAGGAACATGAGGGCTTGCTTTACATTACTCACTCCTGCTTTAAACTGTACAGTAGTTTATGCAGATCAAAAAAGTGGATTCTAATCATGTTCCTTTTAGGAAAACCATAATTGAGATGATATAATTAATCCTCTTTTTAATGAACCAACAAACTCAAGTTTGTCTAAATACTGGGTTTAGGCATCATGAGGAGCAACCACTGTTACTCCAGCATGCAGTGAGAGTGACGGGGCTGTGTGCCTTGGTCATGATAAATCAGAATCTTGAAGATATTGGGCACATTAGTATTTCTGAGTTGTAGCATATACTTCTACAGATGCAATTTGTTTTTTCACCAAAAGATATTTAGCTTTAGAACATGTTGGGTCTAGCATATGCATGGATTAGTTGAGATTCATTTTTTAAAGGATTTGGCTGCAAAATGCTTCTTAATTGCAAGTACATCAAAAGTGGATCCCTCCTGAAACAAATGTGTTCTGTTGTCACTAAAGTCAAACATGGCTAATCTGCTTTTCAAATTCCTAAACTGTGTTTCTTGCTTGTTAACCATAATTAAAAGGCATGGAGTCATAGTCGACTTTTAAAATGCTTAGAATTTTCGCCAACAAATACTGCCTCTCTCTTATAACTGGAATCTAGTCTAAATGTTTGTTATTCATTCTGCCTCCCTTCTATGGGGATGCAGCATTTGTGAAAGAATCAATTATCCATTTGTTAGTCAGAGGAGCTTTACAAATTATACATTAGCAAATTGATTTCTCAGGTTCACTGTTGAGGGACTGACACTATAAGGTGGGATGATGATGAGCATCAGGGGAGAAGAAGTTGCCACACAGTTGAAAGAGGCTCTTTGGCCATGAATTTATTCCTAATTGAAGAGCTGACATAATCCATACTAAGTGTATTTATTTCAAGCATTTTACATCAGGTAATTGATTATCACACAAGATGTATTTTGCAAGTGGCAGCTTTTCTTCAAATTTAGGTTTTTGCAGAAAGCTTTTCTTATAAGATACTTACTGGCCTCTTCTCTGCCAAACACGTTGACCATTTCTCCTGAACTTTTCCTCACCTATTAAAGTTACATTTTCTTCTAATAGTGTCAGCTTGACGTTATTGATTTCTTTTGAACAGTCAAACTTACTTATGTTGTCCAGAATTCCAAACAGGTCTCCAGGAGGAATAAAACTGCAGCTAACTGTAATTCAGTGGGGTCCACTTATTCCTGCCTGACACAAAGTGTTGGGTTTTCTTCATGAAATCATGTTCACGATCTAAGTCTAAAGTTCTTTAGATCCACATCCACTTAAACTAATTTCCAGCCTCAACGTTCCTTGCTTTTGTATGACATATAACATTTGGTGCAGTAATAATTGCTGCAATAAACTCTGTTTAGAGACTGTCTTTTCAACAAAGCTTTTGCTCTTTAATCAGCTAATCATTTCCATAGATTTCCTGTTAGGAATGGTTTACTTAAGTGGGCAGTGTAATGGAACAGCACACTTGCAAAAGTTTTCCTCTTCCTCTTCGAGGAATTAAAATGCACACCCAATTGATTGTTGAGAGATATTCACCATATCATTATTGTTTAAATATTGTTCATAAATATCATCTATTTATTTAGGAAAACTTATAACCCACCTTTTGACTGCACACCCCCCAGGGTGGTTTATAATATTAATGAAATGCACTGTATGACAAAATCATAGAGTTGGAAGAGACCTAGTGGGCCATCCAGTCCAACTCCCTGCCAAGAAGCAGTAAAATGACATTCAAAGCACTCCATCCAGCCTCTGCTGAAAAGCCTCCAAAGAAGGAGCCTCCACCACACTCCAAGGCAGAAATTTCCATTGCTGAACAGCTCTCACAGTGAGGAAGTTCTTCCTAATGTTCAGGTGGAATCTCTTTTCCTGTATTTTGAAGCTGCTGTTCCGTGTCCTTGTCTCCAGGGCAGCAGAAAACAAGCTTGGTCCTTCCTCCCTATGACTTCCCCTCACATATATATACAATGGCTATCATGTCTCCTCTCATCCTTCTCTTCTGCAGGCTAAACATGCCCAGCTCTTTGAGCTCTTTAATCACAATAACAAGACATATAAATATAGAACAGAGTACTGTACAAGTAAAGCGGATCTAGCAGTAGGACTCAAAGGTAGACTGTCCAAAAGCCTGGCTAAATAACAATGTCTCTTAGCTGTTCACCCAAAAGCCAAAAAGAGAGAAAAAGATGACAACAGAACATTTTGTCATCTACTATGTTGCTTATGCCTTGTATGTTTCTTATATCTCTCCTCATCATTTATTGCTCGTTCATCAGACAGAGAAGCATTATTAACCTTGGTTCTTCACAATTTGGACCACAGCTTAAGAAGCTAGAAATGTTTGATGCTTAGACTTATTTTTACAGCCAAAGTCTAGGGTAGCTCTTTCTCCTTTATTTCACTTTTCGTAAATAGCTGTGTATAGCAATGGTTAAATTATCTGATGTGGGAAACTGGAAGTCCCACCCCCTCATATGCCCATTGATTACAATTGTCCATTTCTTACTGTGGACTAGCAGCACTGGTCTGTCAGTCTGGGTAGCACTGCTCTTCAGAAGTGGATCCCAAACTGCCTTCTGCAAAAAACTAGAGTGCCTCAAAAGCATAATAGGGGTTCTGCAAAAAATATTTAAAATCTTTTTTTTTAACTTTTTAAAAAGGCAGTGCCAGAGTATGAAGATCTTATTCAAATCCAACGTGTAAAAACAAAATTTGAATTTCTATTTCCAAGCTTACTACTTTATACAAAACACTCCAGCAATACGAGTAGCTAAAAGAAGGAAGAGTGTTGTAGATTCACAAGGCTTAGGGATAGTTAGGGTTCTGTGGGGAAAGTAGGGACACATGTTGGGCTTCATAAGAAGAAAAGAGGGGTTTCATGACCGAAAAAGTTTAGGAACTTCTGCTCTACAGAATCCTGGAGTTTCCTTGGAAGTTTATCAGAGACTACTTAGTGAGACATTCAGTAAAGGAAAACAAGCTTAATTCCTGTTTCCAGCCACTAAACTGTCCTACACAAGACTAGTTTACTCTTTTTTTTTAAAGACTAGTTTGCTTCAGATGAGCCTTTGGTAACTGACTAACTGCTGAAAAGAATGCTTTTAGTAGGTGAATGTTTATACTTTTCACTGATAAACTATTAAACTGCTTTTAATATAAGTTTTAAATATTACAGTGGCCAACACACATTTTGGTGCCTCAGATGTTAGACCTGCTTCAGGGCATTTGACTTGCTGATTCCAAAAATGGCACTAGTTTTCCCCTATCAGCTCTAGTTTTTGAGATGGAGAACACATGCCACCCACCAGTTACTATCCGCTCACCCATAAAGAACCATGATAACCATATCTAAGAAACTATAGTTGATGTGGTCTGTCCAATGCAATTATCTGAATCAGCACCCCAAATAACCACAGGAACAGGCCAAAAAAAATCAAAATACTAAGAATTTTTGTTGGGCTGTATTATAATTTGTTTAATAATAATAAATAATAATAAACTTTATTTTTATATCCCGCCCCATCTCCTCGAAGGGACTCGGGGCGGCTCACAACAGGGACAAGTCCGAACAACAACAACATATTTAACATAAACTTAAAACATTCCAACAATACACAAAATAAAATAATGGACAAATACATTAAAATCCAAGCAGATAAAATCAGAGTAATTAAAAGCAACCCAGTGGGGTTTAATTATGCTTTATTACATCTTTTTGTGCTGTATACTTTGTTTGTAATTTTATGAGCTGTCTGTATGCCAATTTTGGGAGAAGGATGGGAACAAACAATCAACAAATGTTTAATGTGCACCATGAAATATATATTCTAAACTTCTTTCTAGTTTGGAAGGATCCAATGGCATGGGGGTTAAAAAGTTTCCTATAAAAGGTTGGATAACTGTTTCTAAAGAATACAATATGAGTACTAGTCATCTCTCACAGTATGCCCTGATTCTCACCCTTCTATATTTGTAGTCTTAGGCAGACAGCCGAAACAGGTTGAGACTTTGAAGAGACTACTGATCAGAGCTCTGCTTGAAGAGTTGCAAATAGTGCGGGCCTGGTTTACAGGGGAATCAGAAGTAAGGTGTTCTTCACTATTACACTTTTTTGAAATGTTCTTTCCTCTTCCCAATTTTGAACAGAGTCCAGTTAAGATCAATCAGATAAGCCTGGATGAAAGTGGAGAGCACATGGGCGTATGTTCCGAAGATGGCAAGGTAAAACAAAAGGATTTGTTTTCACTGTTACCCTTTATGCTGAAGTCCTACAACAACAGCACCTTGGGCCATCTGTTTTAGTGCCAAACCCACTTGTGGAGAACTCATAATTAAAGTCAAATATATTTGGTCCAAATGTGCTTTTGGAAAAGTAATTATAAGGGATGTCAATAATGTTACTGTTATTAAGCTGATTAACAACTGCAGCAGGCGAACTTGTCACTGTAATCATTGCTACTGTGCCAGTTATACTTCACTGACTACTCTGATCTTCCTGCAAGACAGTAGCTTAATGCTTCTCTGCTATAAATCCACAAAATTGGTTTTTTGTGGGCAGGATTTCTGTGGGCTGGTGGTTTTGTGTGCGTGTGTTTTTTAACCTTACGATTGTTTCTTCTGAAATCTTTTGATAAGCAGTCACAGTCTATCAGAAGAATATAGTGCCATATAGTGGCTGCGTTAAACAAATGTGAAATCAATATATATATAATATATGTACAGTTTCCTTAAAAATGTGGCACCTACTTCCTTGACGGGGGACATACATCATTTTGTGTACCGCACAGCCAATAATTATCCGTGTTCTCCTGGAATGTTGAGAGTGATGATATTTTAGTGATTTTGATGGTCGATTTCTCCACTTATTAGAATGTCTTTGTTTATTTGTTTGTTTTTAGGTCTGTGATGGTCTCTGCTAATATTGGTTGAGATGATTAAATTCCAGCCATAACCTATTCAGGTTGTTATTTCTGGGGAATACTCCTGCTAGTAGGCATAGTGTATTAATGTCACTTCTTAAGATCTATCTCTCTTAACATAGTAGAACATTCTTTCTTAAACATCACATTCTTAGGCAGGATTTTTAGACCCATGCACTTAACAATTTAATCTAAATGAATGAAAAAGAATAGCTATATATGTATATTTTTACCACAGGTTAAACCTATATAATAACTCATTTAAAATATAATATTTTTGCTGAGTATATAAAGTGATTGTTTATGTTTCTAAGGTTGCTGCTTCCCAAAGATATTTTGATTAATTGACAACAATTGAGAAGCTATTGCCAATCAAATGGGTTATGGAATTGCATAGCTTGTGAGGGACACTTGTAAGAATATTGTATTTGCCTCAGCAAGAAAAGGCAAAAGTCAATAATTGTATGATATAATCAAAATTGTCCTGCCACTGATTTGGTTTTGATTTTGGTTCCATTTGATGCCTTTTTTAAAAAAAAAAACCTTCTGGCTGTTGCACCCCAAGGCAGCGTGAGCACTGGAAACCAAACAGAGACCAATAATCATATAATATCTTTATTAAAACAATTATAAATTCAGGAATGAATAAGTAGAAAGGATGAGTGGATAATAGTCCTTTGTAAAAAGGTATGAATTAGTCCGAAGAGTTGAAGAGAAATGTCCAATATTATTGTCCAAAGTCCAGAAACCGAAACACGCTCAAAACTGTTGGAAAGTTCTTGAGCGGGGAAACAACAAGGAAGCAAGACTGAATAACAAGGTCCAAAGTCACTAGGAAGTCTTTGAATGAGACGAGGCTGAGGCCGACTTGATTCAGGAACAAGGCAAGGAAGTAGACTTACTCCAGATCTACTTGTGAGTCGCGGCTCGGCTTGGCCGCCAGGCTCAGGAAACTTGGCTTGGAGAAACAGAAGCTAGAGTCGGTGAACCTTCCTCAGGAAATCGCTACGTTGACACTGCAAAGTGTTCACAGTGCAAGACACTTTTATGGAACTTAGATCTGATCACAATGAAGGGAAGCCAAACTCCCCAGAGGTTCCCAAGGGAATCTTCTATCCATTATCCCCTCGAGATGCCAAGCGGTTACTCCTTCAGAGCCCTTGATATTCTGATCTCTGGCGATGCAGAAACTCCCTTCTGTTGAAGGACACATTCTCTGGGGAACTCAGAACATCTGGTTCAGCCATGGGAGTAATATTTCCAGTATCTCTCCCAATTAAGGAAGCATCCGAGCTATCAACAGCTGGGAGCTGTAACTGGAAGGCGCTCTGCGGACTAGGTAAAAAGTCAGAATAAGCTTCATCCTGGTCAAAGTTCATTTCTGAATCAGGTTCAGAAACCAAAGGTGGCTGGGGTATGACACTGGCTTTGAGACAGGCTGAGAATATGAATAAAGGCTGAAATATAAGCAACTCTTCCAGATGTCATATTCTGTGTTTCCTTAACTTTATTATTTAAATGTGTTATTGAAATAGTTATACTAATCTATAAATTGACCTCATAGATGAGTTGATGGGAGGTTTTTGGGCCAAAATTATGGATTTTGATATAATCTGTGGATAAGTCAAGGGAGGGAAAAACTCCAGTGCTACATTATGGACCCAGCCAATCGTGTCTGCCATTTTCCCAGGCATTCAAAAAAAGCCAGAAGGGGTGCTACAACAGAGAGAATAAAGCAGGCCAGTTCTTCTTTTAGGTTCTCTCAGGATGAGCTTAGATTTCACTCTACTTTTTTGCCACTCTATTCAGATGGTTTCTTTATTGATTAGAGTTAAGGGGCGATATTTACATTGAACTAGGTTTTTGGGTAACTTTTTGACTAACATTTTAGACTTACTGTATACATGAATATATATCGTATATTATACCTCTGTGATCAGTAAAACACTTCATGTTGCTAAGAGCAATTTACAGGGATCTGAAACCACAAACCAGCCTAAATAACACAGCAAGTGACCAGCAACAAGATTCAGAATTTAATGAGACCATAAGATGGCAGGAATAAAATTATTTTGGTGTCTGATCTAACCACTATGAGGGAAAGGACCAATTTTATCTCATAAGGAAAGAACTTCCATAATCTGGGATTTCTGTGAAGGCCTTTTGCATCATTCCCCATTTTAGAGTGGACATAGAGAAGATGGTGGGAGATGTTACCATATTTCACAGTGTAATAGTCACAGCCACCTAATAGTTGGGATGCATGGTATTTTAGTATTCATTGCATAATAGTCGCACACTTAGTTTATTCGCCTGCATTTGGAGTTATGGGGCTTCACTTAGCTGCCAAGAAGGTAGGCGTTTGGGCAGGTGAAGCTTCACTCACTTGCAGGCCTGCTCCCTGGCTGGAAATACTTCACCCCATAATAGTGGTACCCCTTATTTCAATTAAAAATAGGGGGGGGGGACTATTAGGCAGTGAAATTGAGTATTCATATAAACTGTTCCCAAAATGTTTCTCATTTTGAGGCCTTAACAGTGGAGTCAAAATTCTAACGAAGGATAACTGAAGGTTTTCAATATCAGCCAAGGGCTGAAGCTGAAAAGATCACTATGCTGCTCTGGATAATACCATGTAGATACAAAAGTGCTGGAAAGATAGGATATCACTGTCACAAAGTAAGTTTACCTGCAGGATCACCTTCTCCCGTATAATCCATCCTAGACACTTAGGTCCTCTGGGGCACACTTATATCAACCAGAAGAATCCAACTGGAAACCTTTACCTAAAGTACCTTTTAATTGGCTACTCTTAGATTGTGAGTATCTTTATTATAGATTGTGGAATGACCTCTCAGAAGAGCCCCAACAGCTAAATGAGCTGACAAAATGTAAGGCACAATGAAAAACCTATCTCTTCTGGCAAGCCTACCCAGTCTATTTTAAACTATGAATTTTAAATTTACATTCTAATAGTGTCATTTTTTAATCTTTGTACTGTGTATCTTAATATGTATTTTCTCATGTTGTATTTTATCTGTGTGTTTTCACTGTTGTTCCCCTCCTTGAGTCATGAGGAGAAACTGATGATGATGATGTCTAATCCATACTCAAATAAGTCACATGTTTTCTTCCATAATAATAATAATAATAATAATAATAATAATAATAATAATAATAATAATAATTCATTTTGTGATTTTGTGAAACGAAATCCAGCATATCTATCTTGTTTGCTGTGTCATAATAATAATAATAATAATAATAATAATAATAATAATAATAATAATAATAATAACAACAACTTCATTTGTATTCCGCCCTATCTCCCCAAGGGGACTCTTGCCATTGCTCTTGCCATTGCTTTGTTATCTCCATATCCCAGAAAATCATGGACCAAATGAGCTCTACCAAGTAGAAGAGCTGCTCAAGAGTATTATGCAAGCAATTATATTTGTTCCGTTATTCCCCATTGCAAGGTCTAGCAATAGCCATCAAGAATCTTTTCATGTCAATTATTCTCTTGTCTGCACTAAGAAAATTCTGCCCTTCAATTTGTATGTTCCACAGTCCATCGGTGTGCCTTGATATCTCCATCTTGTTTTCTGGTTAAGATGTATTCCATGCGTACATCAAATTAGGGGAAAGTCCTCTTAGCAGAATCCATTGCTTAGATCTGGAGAGTACAACTTCACGGGAACCAGGAGCCAATTTTCTCCTCCAGACTTCCGCATGGGTTGCATTTTTTCAAACCTCCGTTTAAAGCCTTTTCTACACTGCCATATAAAATCCAGATTATCTGCTTTGAACTGGATTATATGGCAGTGCAGATTCATATAATCCAGTACAAAGCAGATAATCTGGATTATATGACAGTGTAGAACGGGCCGTATTCTACAGCCACTTCCAAAATGGCAGTAAGAAGAGATGCGTCTTTGCTTTCTATCACCATTTTGAAAGATATCAAGAAAGAAAACAGAAGTAGGAAAATACAGGCATTTTCTTTGCAGACCTTCTCACAATGGCAATGGGAAGTCAAAGAAGTCTCCCTATCACTGTTTTGAGAGTGACCATAGAAGAAGACTGAGGTGTTGGAGATTATATTGGATTCTGGGGTGCTAGAGGACTAGGGAAGTTTTTCATCTTTCCATGAAAATGATTTTCGGGCAAAAATAGGCATGAAACTTTTGCCCTGTGAAATAATACATGAATAAAATACAGTCTATACATAAAATCCCTTTACCAAGAGACTTAATGGATACCCTGTATGCTTATTTTTTAAATTGTGGCTTCAGGGGCTGAAAAAGTGGGCTTGGGTACACTTTGCTTATTTGTATTTTAGATAATACTTGAAAACATGATATACTTTCCCCCAGTTCGAATTCCTACTTAATACATGTTAAGATAGTCCTGAATTTCCTTTTGTGCTTTTATAGATATACATATACATATATACATACATACACCTTAAAGCGAAAGGTTAGGCTGAGTTATAACAATGGTTTATTGTTGTTATTCACCAGGCTTCAGAGCTGTGTTTATATTTGACATTAGATCCTCTCCCACAAGTCCTGGTTTGAACATTTTATTCACTTGAAATAATGATTGGAAAATACCAAACTGTTTCTTGTGTATTTCTGGTATTATCACTCATAAATGCATTCGTTCCTACTTCAGCATTTCTAGTAATGCAGACACTTTTGAATTTTGGAATATTTCAGATTTTGGAATTCTGGATGTTCAACCTGTACTAGGGACAATAGTATGACATGACTGAAATGCTATTAAGTGTTTTATCCAGAGTGAATGTGTTAATATTTTAGCAATTCTGAATTTATACTGTAATGCATAAGAAGTATTATGGTGGTCCCTTGGTATACATTCATGTTTTATACCAAGACCCCCTGTGAATACCAAATTCTGTGGATGTTCAGGTCCCATGATATACATTGGCATAGTGAAACAATGACTCTTGTGTAAAATGGCAAAAATCAATGTTTGTTTTTTGGGACATGGGGGAGGGGGAGGGAATATTTTCAAGCTATGTGTGGCTGACTCCATGGATACAGAATCCATGGATGCAGAGGGCTGATTGTAATATTGAAGTTGAAAAATGTATCCGCCCAAGGATGTTCATAGGTACACTTTAATGTAAACAATGGAAATGTATTTTTCTGTTTTAGTCAAGTTGTTATCCAATAAAAGTGATTGTTAAATAGCTTGAAAGGTCTTTCTCCTTCTGGTGGTTTTCACAGCTTAATTGCATAGAAGCACTTTGGTGTTTCCATGAAATACTTTAACAGAATGAAGAAAGGCTTTGGATAATTCTAAACTATTAAAGTCTGCAATACTTTTTTAAGCGACACACATAAACTAATATGGCTTTGCTATTGTCATATCCACTCACCTTTTGACTTCTGAAGTGGAATAAATAATACATAACTTAATGCAAGTTTTAAAGTATGTCATTTAATTCTAGGTGCAGGTGTTTGGATTGTACACAGGGGAGGAATTCCAGGAAACCTTTGACTGCCCAATTAAAGTAAGTACTTGGTTAATTCTTGACAAACGTGCTATTGTAACATTCAGCAAATAGTCGTGTCACATTCTCTTTTTTTAAAAGTAGAGAGAAATGCACTGCATACTGCCATTTGAAACTTTTAGCATACGTGAAGGTTCTTCATGATTTCCAGATACTTCTTTGCTGTTGTAACAAATGGTTTATTTATCAGTGGAGCAGGGGCATTGCCCTAAAGAAACCATGGAAGGGACAAGAGAGAGGGAGTGATAGTGGCACAGGAGCGAATTGTCAGGGGCGCAGTAGCAGAGTGCTCGGAACAAGAAAGGAAGGTCTGACATAGGGATAAAGTTCAGCACCTTGGATAGCTTCTGTGATCCTTACACTACAAATCAAAGCAGCATTATCACTCCTCTGATGTGAAAGTCACCACTAATCCTATGCATGTTATAGAGTTTTTTAGAGGATCAGACAGAGAAATTTGACTGGGCAAATTTCTTCTTGTGCTGTGATCTGTGCTCTAATGGATAGAAAACCACATGCAAGAGGAACCAAATTCAGGGAACCTGAGTAGAGTTACCCATGGTTGGAAAAGAAAACTGGAAGCTAAACTTAGGTGAGCTAAAATTAGTCCCCCTGCCCCAGAAAAAGAAGTGACATGTTCCTCATCTTTGGATTTCATCACACTAGAGTGTGGATCCACTTTAAATCCAGTTGATGTTTATTGCAGAATTCTGAGGTCTGTGGTTTCTAAAGGGGCTTTTAAACTGCTCAGCTAGATAAGTCCTGAATCTCACTAAACTACAAACCCCAGAATTCTGCAGGAGGCAGCAACTAGGTTTAAAGTAGATAAATGTTCTAGTGTGATGGAGTCCTAAGTCTGTTGAAATGTATAGATATGCATAGGGCTGAATGGGGCTGTAAAATGTAATGGTTAATTAGCATGCGGGGGGGGGGGGGGGTGATCAGGATTGTCCCTCAGAGTACAGGGAGAGTTCATTTAGATAATTACATGGGATGATAGTAAAAGAAAGAAAAGAAAATCTGTCTTTATACCCAAGATTTCATCATCTTGCCACTAGCTGCTATGACTATTAAATAACAATGGAAAAAGCAACAATAGTTTATAATATAGATATAATTGGCTTATTTATCTTGGTCAGATCCAGCACCAATGGGTGGAACACTTTTAAGGGGAATGTGAGGTCCATTGGAAGATTAAAACAATCTACTCCTGATTTTCAAAATAGAAATGTTTTAGTAGGTGTCCTTTTTAAGTGTAGCATCATGTGTCCAGCAGTGGTTTCTTGTTTATGTATAGTTGCACGGTTGTTTATTAATGCCTAGACCATAGACAAGTGGTGGTGAACCTATGGCACACACACACACGGTTTAGGACCTCGGTCTCTAAAAGGTTCACCATCACTGCCATAAACCTTAAAAGTACAAGAATATAAAAATGTACAAATATTACATAAAATAATTGACTTACAGATCTTTCCTATTAAAATTCAATACCAGTTAAATACAATATAACACATTCAATATAAAAATATTGCAATTCAGATTAGATAAAATTAAATTAGCTAAGAGCATACCCATAGCAATCAACAGCAATATCAGCAATATATTTAGCCCGAATTTTCATTGCTGCTAGGGCAGAAAGCGAAAACTCGTGTTACCATGGAATTATTACTACACAGGAGATAGAAAATCTTTTCTGACACATTGCTGGGATGTAGGTTAGAGAGACTATATCCCAAGAATTTGGGTCTTGGCTTTTAATGTAATTTGCAAAAAAACAAATAATGTAACAAATTCTACTTTTTGGCGCTCCACAAATACACAGACAGAGAGCAGTGGGTATGAGAATATCTGCTATCAATCATGGTTTTAGGCATGGTTTGAAAATGAAGGACTGTAAAAGTTTGCTTAAGTTTAGAAATATAAACAATCCTTTGATGGTCAAATTTATACTGTATACTTTATACCATTTTTTAAGAATTTGAATTGTTAAGAACAAATCTATCCAGTTATGCACCATGGTTTAAAATGTGTTCACAATTCTTCTCTTTTGAATTCAAACTAGAACTCCAAACTTTGCACTTTGATAGATGTTCAAAACATACTTTGAGAAAGAGCCTAGCTGAAGAATCTTTTGAAATTTGGTAGTAGTTAAATAAAATTGAATGAATACAAGATCGATTAGATGTCAAACCAACCTCTGCTTGACGTAGCACTAAAGAAATGCCAAGTGGAAACGTTGATAGTTCCTTGAGAAATGTATTGTGCAGGGTCTCCAGTTTAGCCACATGAGAGTTGCCCCATCTCCAGAGAGAAGCATCATACAGAATCTGAGCAATGACTTTATCCTGGAATCTTTTCAGGGCTGGGACAAGCAGGTGACCCCCTGCAGTGTCAAAGGATTGCTCCAATTCTCAAGGCTATTACTCCAGTAGCTTCTATATGTGTCAGAATAATTCCACTGGACAGCACTGTGCAGGTGCAGCAGTCAGTAATACATGATGGGTAAATCTTCCCCCCTCCCTCCATCACAACATATTCTCTATGAAGAAATCAAAGGAAACAAGCAAAAAAATCGTAAATAGTTTTAGTTACAAAAGCAAACTGGTTGCTGATAAGTTAAAGGAACCCTGTGAACTCAGAATATCCTGTAACTCATAAAATCTAAACCAAAAAGTAATAATCCATTTTTTCTTCTTTATGCTCAGATAATTGCTGTTCACCCTCAGTTTGTGAGATCTCATTGCAAGCAATTTGTAACTGGAGGAAACAAAGTAAGTTTACCTGATTTTGTAACACTGTGAAATTCATAGCAAAGTTCATAATTTAAAGGGACACACATTCTCTGTATTCCCCACCATCACCACCATAAGAAGTTCTTTTTAAGTTCAGCTGCCTAATTTAGAAAGAAACACCATTTGTTGTTATTGCTGAAAAACTGAAAGTTAAAAACTTTGCATGTCAGATGAAGATCAATCAGCCCCAGTATCCTACGTGCTTTCCTGCCTGTTGACATTTTAAACAAGTATTGAATTTTGATTTGAAGTATATTGAATATTAATCTGAAAAAAATTGTTTCTTTTAATTGTGCTACATGTGAAAAATCGGTGGTTTATTGGGGTCCAGAGAAAGTCCCAGAGAGCGCTGCCAATTTTTTATTCCTCGTCAGCCATCAAGTGAAAAATGGGGGAATGATCTAAGTAAATTTCAACTGTATTAGGATTGTTTAATGCTTTGACCACTAGTTGTAACCTTCAGGACCAAAAATCTTGTGCACCTGTGTTTGTATCATGGGATAATTTGATGAAGGGAAATACAGAAATCATCCAAACAAATGCTGCCTCTTGCTTTTATGTGCTATCAACTTAGCCTCAATTTGGGGTGACCCTATGAATTGAGGACTTTCAAGAGACCCTGTTGTTGCCTGGGGAACTATTAATAACAAACAACTAGATTTTGTGCATATTCCAAATCATTTTTAAAGAGGCAGCTGTAAAATTCATTTGTTACATAACTATGTAAAAACTGCTATGCACAAGGTCCTGAATTTTAGGTCTACAATGTATGTCAAGCACCTTGAACTCTCAAGAGTGCTATATCAATTACCAGTGTTGTTTTAAATATTGAAGAAAGTTTGTACAATAACAGTAGGTATCATAAAACTGAACAAGACCATAATAAGCGTGAGATTTTGGACATAGTGTTTCATTCCTGACCAGAAGATGTATTTTCAAATATGAATGGCTTTTTTCAGTCTGAACAGTATACAGTGGTCTCGCAGTTAATCAGAACTGTAGCATCCAGAACTCTCAAACAACCAATCAAAAAAAATCAAAATAAAAGAAATTATACTATGTTTACAAAGCTGTTTTTATAAAGCAGCAATGAATTAATTAATAAAACTTTATTTATAGCCTGCCCTATCTTCTCGAAGGGACTCAGGGCGGCTTAAAACAAAATAAACAACGGCCAGTATTCAATGCCAACAATACATATCAAATACATATCAAAAACAACTCAATAAATTATGAAACAACTTAAGTAAACAAGACAATACATTGCACAGTAAAACTGTGCTGTATTATGTTTGTCTTAATTTGCTTTTAATTACCTTATTTCAATATTATTATCAAGTTAACCAGAGTTTATGGTATGGTATAGTATGAGGTATTGTATTTGTTAGGTCTATTTTTAATAGTAATTCTCAAGCAACCAGCTACATTTATCCAGCATCTCCCAATTTCCATGGGTGCTGGTTAACATGAGAGCCTACTGGATATTCTTAAAAGCCTCTTGTGGTAGAACCAGTGATCTCCTTTTGACCGACGTGTATGTTACCAACAGAACACTTCCTGCCCCCTTCACACTGCAATTAAGTATAGTAAGTTTTGAATGGAACACTTGGCAGGTGATGGCAAACCCTACAATAATAATACTTTGCAAATAACAGAGCATCCCCAGCCAAAGAAGATGGTGGAGTTTTGAGGCAAGAAGAAAAGAGAAATAGTGCTATTGTAGGCCATAACCTTCTACCTTTAAAAGAGGGTCTAATCTTAAAAATAACAGGGTGAAAGCTTGCTAAATGAAGGTGGGAAAGCTGAAATCAAGGTGTTCTTCAGTTAACCCTTAAAGAACTCCCACATTTTCCACCTACTAGTTTAAACGTTGTATTTACACAGTATAAGCCTCTCGGTAGCATCCAGAGGGTTAAAACTTTCAAAAATTATTTGGAAGGAAAACCATTTAGTTGAAAAACTTCTTGTTTTTATGTAGCTTAAACATTTATAAAACCTGGCAATATTGAAAAATGTAAAGATGTTGGTAATTTCTTTAGGCCAAGAGAAGTAGAGTTATTATATAACAAGTAAGCCTGGTGACAAAAAATATATTTTAGTAGCTTCAGACACAGTTTTGAGTGTAGTAACAGAATTTATATTTTTGCTCTCTAAAGTCCTAGCTCTTAAGTTTTTTTTAATTGCCCTGTTTTTGGTGTCAGTGAATCCAGTTTATATTTGCTCTGTGAGTAAGTAGCTGACCTTTACCTCTGAACCCTACAATATGTGCTTCATAATAACTGGTTGGATCACTTTGACAAATTATTAAATTGTCAGGATGCTGTTTGCAGCAGAGTCCATTTTTAGAAATAGGGTAGTCAGCTGTTTGGCGTTGCGTTGGTAGATGAAGAGTACCAGACAAGAAAGGCAGATTGCTTTGTAAGCTGTAAAATGTCAGTCAGTAAATACTGAGAGGTCCCATTTAAGTGAAGTAAGAGTAAATACTATAGCAATCTCTATCCAGGTATTGGGCGATTTACCTTAAATCGTGTGCACATTTGTTGCCTCAATAGCTTCTTAGTCTGAATTGCTGTCTCAAACCAAATGACCATTAGAATGTTTAAATGAGTCATTGTTTGTGTGAGTCCACTTATCACTCTTATATCAAAACTGGAGTAGGTGACTGCTAGCCAGGTCTCTCCTTCCATTTGTGGTGAAGTTTGTTGTGCCTTGTTGCCTCCTCCTTCTTCATCCCTCCATTTTTTATTTTTAGGAGCTTTCATAAAGCATAGCCATATTATTTTGCTTCAATTTCAGCATAAAAAGGTATAAATGAATCATGCAGTATCACAAATTTCTAGCATAGAGCTTGTGCTAGAGATTTCTTTTATTCGGTCTCAAGGTACAGTACTAAAGGATTGCAGAGCATATAATTTCCTTCACTTTTAAGAGACCAGCTCTGGAATATATGAATGGTTGGCTATTGTGATAGTTTTAAGTATGTACACAGGAAAATAAGCACATGGAGCTGCTCACACTAGTATCAATTAAATTTCTTTTCTCATTAGCATCAATTGGTTTCTCTCACCCTCTAAATTCCTCTCACTAACCATCTTGGGTGCCATATTAGGAGAAGGGTAAGAGATAAAATGTATAAATATAAATAAATATGCTGAATACTCCACTGGACAAATATTTTGTACTGTTAACAAGAACAATGTAGGAGAATATGGATATAGGAACTTCACACTACTTATCTGCTACTTGCCTATGAGCTTAGCACTCTCTTCTCTTAACTTATCCAGTCTTCACTGGCAGTAATAGCTTGTTGGATCCATGGCCTCTGAAAATATATGCATAATGTTGTGTTTCTACTTGTACCAAGTAGAAATGAGCATTCTCTAACCCAGGGGTCCTCAATCTTTTTAAGCAGAGGACCAGTCCACAATCCTTCAGACTGTTGAGGGGGCGAATTATCAGTTGAAAAAAAATACAAACAAATTCCTATGCACACTGCACATGTCTTATTTGTAGTGCAAAAAAAAAAATCCAACAACAATGAAAGAAAAATACAATATTTAAAAATAAAAACAATTTTAACCAACATAAACCTATCAGGAGTTCAGTGGGAAGTTGGCCTGCTTCTGGCCAATGAGATAGTCAAGTGAATTAGGATTGTTGTTGTTGTGTGCCTTCTAGTCATTTCAGACTTTGGGCGAGCCTAAATCTAAAACTGAGGGCAGGGGCCAGGTATATTTATTTATTTATTTATTTATTTATTTCTCACCCTGAAGGGGACTCAGGGCGGATCGCAATGTACATATACATGGCAAACATTCAATGCCATTAGACATACGGCATACAGATAGAGATACAGAGGCAATTTAACATTTTCCAGCTTCTTGCTTCATGAGGGTATGCTCGATTCCGGCCATGGGGGTGCTGCTGCTTCATCATCCACTGTGACACCGAGTCCTTGATGGAGTACTTCCTCATTCTTCCGCATGCTGGACATTTTTATGGTGATGTAAATTAGTTAAATTAGCCTCACCCGCATAAAGCGGTATCTAAAGTTCCTATTCGACAGATGGGCCTTAGTTTAGGGAGACCTGCTCTAACCTGTAAACATTTTGTGACCAGTTCATATGGGCACTCTGAGCATCTGATCATATGAGGACATTCTCCCATTGAAAATGCAATATATGTGGATAGAACCTTCCAGTATCTCTGCTCTTTTTAGGAGTATTGTAGATCCTGTTTTAAATGTACACATCAGCAGCTGAAGGTAATGTGGAAGTGGGCATACCAATGTTAATCATTCCCCAATATTTCTTTTAGTAAATAACATAGGAGTAAACACCCTAAATAAAAAAAATTAGTAATACAGTAGAGTCTCACTTATCCAACACTCGCATATCCAACGTTCTGGATTATCCAACGTGTTTTTGTAGTCAATGTTTTCAATACATCGTGATATTTTGGTGCTAAATTCGTAAATACAGTAATTACTACATAGCATTACTGCGTATTGAACTACCTTTTCTGTCAAATTTGTTGGATAACATGATGTTTTGGTGCTTAATTTATAAAATCATAACCTAATTTGATGTTTAATAGGCTTTTCCTTAATCCCTCCTTATTATCCAACATATTTGCTTATCCAACATTCTGCCGGCCCGTTTATGTTGGATAAGTGATACTCTACTGTATCAGAAAAAGAAGATGTAAATTAATCAGTAATGCAACCATTAATTACACCATGTAACAAAATATGAAACATTTTCTGTTCCGGGTTTGAAAGTGTTATTTTCTGTTTAAATTGTGTGGTAATTATTCATACTTTGAAAGTAGTTGTTATACTCAGGAAACTCCGTTTTTGGGGACTTCCACAAACTATGTTGGATTGGTTGGGACTCTATGAGATCATTGAAATACTATAGCAAAATGTGCTGCAGGATGTTTAATAAATTTTACCATGTTTTTATGATAGAACGAATTAGAAAACAACATTTATAACCCAGGAACAAAAATCATGTTACATAGTGTTCTCTTTGGATAAAACAATTTATTTTTGTTGCAACAGGCTGAAATGGGTCCCTCTGCCTGAAAACATGTGCCAAATTGTACTGTAGAGTTCTCATTTCATTGCCAACCTCCTAAGAAGCTGAACTTTGAGATGCAAGCCCTGCCTCTAAAAAGAAATATTGGCAACCTCCCAGCTGCAACATCCTGTACCACACACTTCTCAACCTCCTCACTCATATACAGAAGTGCTTTTTGTACTTCAATGCTAATTTTTTATTTTTCCGTGCAATTCTGCTGAGTTTCCTCAAGGCAGAAACACAGTGTTGAGAACCGATTATGTGCCTTGTAGTGACAAGTAACATCACACACAATGCACAGCCTGGGTATGAGTTGTTCTTTTAATATGCATTCTGTTCTAGGAAGCAGGCTTTTGGAAATGATCAATTTAAATTACATTCCATTGATGTTGTTCCTGACACTGGAGCTGAATGAATGATCCTTCTAAACACTCTAAAGACAGAGATTACAAGTAATTAGCACTAGCGTTAATTGCTTGACAAGCTCCATTGGCTCGAAACACTAGCTCTATTCTGACTCACTGATGCTCCATACAAAAAAGGCGATCAGCCTGATCCTGCCAGTTTAGTGCTGGTAATTAACACTTGTCTGTGTCTCCCCAACTGTAACTTGGAGTTGTAGCCCACAAAGGGGGATTTTCCAAGCTTAGAAGAGGAGCAGGAGTAGCAATGATCATGCTTTCAGAAAAGCTTGCTGTTATTGTTTACCTTCTCACTGAGGGGCTTACCCACCATGGTGAGGTTGTGAGAAATACCAGCATTTCCTGGACCATTGTTTGTAAGTCGACTTCAGATGGTAAAAATATAGTCAATGCATGTGCTATCAATGGAGAAAATGATAAAACAACATAAACCTTGCTGTCATTAGCTCATATTATACTAGCTATGTAATGATTTCACTGTATATGCAAGGACTGATATGACATGTGGCTTAACTACAGCTGTGTTATCAAGAAAACATTTGAGAGATTTACCAGCAGAAACCAGAAAAGGAGAATGAAATGTATTGCCAAGGCAGTGGTTTTACAACAGCAGCTACTGCTGCTATTGAAATATAAGTCCTGAGAATGCTGACTGCCTGGATGTGGATTTATGGGAAATAAAACCCTAAAATACTTTCTCCAGCCAAAAAGAGAAGAAAACATCCCTCTCCTGAAAACAGTTTTTCTTCTTTCTGTACTTCGCTCCCATTGAGCTTAAATCGCTGTCAGTGTTGTGATAATGACAATTCAATATTATAGGCATGTAGGAAATGAACTAAATAAATTAACCAACTGTTTTAACGAAAAAAATGTTCTGTGTATAGCTGCTCCTGGAAATTGCTGTAAGTTCCCCCTTTTTTCAGTCTCGCCATGGCTATATAGTAGGAGAGGAAAATATTTTATTAAATGTCTGGAGAATGTTGCTTATTGCTTCTAAATTAACAACATGGGATTTTTTTTTAAAAAAATGATTAAGTCTGCTTATATTTTAGAGTCTGTGGGTGTAACATTCTCCTGTTATATAGAAGGAACATTATCTTTGAAACAGTTATACAGAATACATGAAATGTTTAAAGAATGTCACATGTATTGCCCTATTTATTGTTAAAGCAGCCCTTTAAGGGACACCAGTGTTGTTATCTCTCTTAATTAATTAATTACTTGAATCCGTAAATCACCTTTTTCTGAGATGGGATTCAAAACAGCCATATATTTATGGACACACTCTTGTGGGAGATGAAAAAGAAAGAGATTTAATATGGCTTCATTTTATGGAATATATTTTCAGCTCTAGTGTTATATGTAATCATTCCCATGTGTAGAGTGCCTTCTGTTTAAGATTAGGATAATGTGTTTCTGTGTTGTCCAACAAAATCAATGACCTGAACAACAGGCATCTGGAAAGCAAGATGAAAAATGCTATGCAAACCAATAATAATAATTATAATAACTTTATTTTTGTACCCCGCCTCCATCTCCCCAAAGGGACTCTTGGCGGCTAACATGAGGCCATGCCCAGAAAATTACAATAAAACAAAATAAAATACATACAAGACACACAACAACATCCAGTAAAATGCTTATACAATAACATAGTAAAGCCAAACATAATAAGAGAACATAATAAAGCAGAGTATGAAAACAGTTCAATGAAATTCAGATTGTGCCTTGCTTAATTGCAAAGTAACTCAGGAATCTAGAAGACATTTTAATACATTTTAAATACATTTATATAACATTTTCTTCCAGGAAGATGAAACAGAAGACCCTTTGACTGACTTTTAATGACCGAGGCTTGCATTTGAAACTTATAAGAACACTGGAAATCCTCTGATTCCTTTTTCTGCTGTAGTACCAGTGAGATAATGCTGCCACAAATAGTCATTTCCACTTTGGGAAAGACAGGCAGTGCTTCTGGTCTGGCAATTCTTGTTGTGTGATTAGTTACTCTGGAGATTTCTCCCTCTTGACGCAAAATTCTTCATTGGACTGGATGCAGCTGGAATATTTTATGCTGCCTTAAATATCCTTCATAATGCAATGCTAGCTAGGGTTCAGCCAAGTTTGGGAAAGTTAACTTTCGAGACTCCCACTCCCAAACTTCCACAGCCAGCATGGGTAAAGATAAGCTTCCCAAGCCCTGATATATAGAAGACAACATAATTTATCACTAATGCAGAGTTTTAAAATGTTTTAAATGTGGGTCTTAATTTTATAGCTGATTTACTTTGCATTTAATATGCATGATTTTATTTATATCCCGAGGAAAAGGTTAGACATAAATCAAAATAAACACGGAATAGAAGAGTGTAGGATTCTGTTATCTCCTCCCTGACACTGTACTGTTGGATGAAACACTTCCAGAAGAAATAAAACCTCATAAAATCCCCTTCTTACATGTTAAGTTTGTGCCAAGTTATTTCCTAAGAAAACTCTACTTGTGGCTGTTGGTTTGTTAAGTATAAAAAAGAATTTATTGTGGAGTCTGGTAGCAGCCACCCTGGATTACAAGTACAATTTCCTGATTAAATTAAATGTCTAAGTAATGATATACAAACTCTTATAATACTAGCCATTGTTTTCATTTCCAGTTGGCTTCAAAAATGCATATACCCTATTAATACGTCTTCAGAGTAAAGTATTCCTATTGATTTTATCATCTTTAATGATGAATAGATCAGAAACAAATAGAACTTAACAAATATTAATATTTGTGTTTCTTGCATGAATACATATACCTTTGGGAGAACTTTGAATTTGAATTAGTTTGAAGCAACCCAAGTACAAACATAAGAACTGATTTCATTTTCTACTTTATTTTTATTGTAGGTATTTTCCATTATTACATTATGCAAAATAGATGCATTTGATATTCTGAAACTGGTTCCATGTCTGGAATTTATTTTGCACTTCATGAGTAATTTGAATTTGTATATTACGGTTTAAAGAATGAAATATAAGTTTCCAAATCTTTCTGTCAGTATTAGAATTGTTGAGAAGTTAGAAGTTCTCAAATCCCCAGTTCACCATTTAACAACTTTAACTAATAACTTTATGAACAAGGAAGCAATGGTTCTCAGTCACATGTGTCAAACTCAAGGCCCACAAACTGCCATGCCATTTTATTTGACCCTCCAGATGCTGGGATATAAATCCTGTGCTTTCTTCCTCATTAGACATCAAGCCTTGATCTGATGGGAATTGTAATACAGTAATATCTGGAAGGCTGCAGTTTGTTCTGTTTAGTTATGATAGTGGGATTTGGATGCAAAGCTTGTGGATATAATGTCTGACTTTAAAATTCTATTGGGTTGCAATTCCCATTATCCCCAATCTTCATGGTGGATTATCAAAAGTGATAGGAATTGTCGTGCAATAACGTCTGGGGTCCCAAACTGGGTAAGCACTAAAGTGCATTATGTAAAAATATATATAATTGGTCCTCAGTGTCCATGGATTAGCCATCCATGGATTCAACAATTCTTTGAAGGCAACCATAAAGCTGACGTGGCCCTCTATGCATTGAGTTTGACACCTCTTTTCTAAAGTGTAATCTTCTAGGAGTATCCAGCATACATTCAAAAATGTCTTCCAAGTCCTCCTTTTCCCATTATTATTTCAATCCTTGAGACTGGCTCTCTTGATATTGCTGGAATACAACTTCCAACATGATTATCTAGCTAGGGCTGATGTGGGTATAGTTGAGTCGTGGGGTGGGCAGAAGTCTCCCGACATTGCCATAAGCAGGGAAGACATTAAAACCAGTGTTTATTCTTAGTTATTACAGGGGAAATGTGTAACTTAATACTAATTTCAAATTTTCCATATGGTAGACTTGAATAACATAACCACTCATTCTACTTTCTATTATTTAAATAAATTTGCTGAGCAGCAGTTGTCACCCTTCGTGGTGAGATAGAAATATAGTAAAACAAAGAAATAGTTTTCTAATCTAATTCTGATTAGCTATTCTTAGCACTGGTACTCAGCTCCTTTATGATGTCTAAATACATTGGAATTGACGGTTTAGTTGGAAAAGCTTTTCTGTAATTCCTGATATGCAAGTTAAATTCTTCTTTGCTCCTGTGACCGTAGAATTCAATTCACTTTTTAGACAATTCTGACTTTGTATAGTGTGGCATTTCAAGGTGGTATGTGCTGCAGTAATTATTTGTTTTGTCCATATATAGATTATTGAGTTTAATAGTTTTCCATATCTTTGCCTCACATCTAATCCACTCCACAGCTTGTATAATATTAATTCAATGTTGCTTAGTACTAGTTACCAGACCAAATAGGTGATGAACTCTATGCACTTCAGTTAAACTAATGTGTAAAACGGGCTGCTAGTTTTCCTTTTACATTGCAGTATTTTATTCATTGCACTTCCTCAATCTGGCTTGCAATGACTACTTTTAAAAATTGTTTCAGAATTGTTTCATTTCAAATATTTGTCCTTTGGCACCCTCTTGTGGCTATATATATAATAGACATTCTGCATGCTTCTAAACCCATTTTTAAGCAGTCGAGTAATCATTGTTAACTGAAAGTTTCCATATCAATATATATTTATCTTCAAGTGACCTTTCATCCAGGATAAGAGGGACTCTCTGAAAGAGTATGTGTTACAAATATAAAAGGAGAAATGAATGAGAATCGGATGCTGTGCCATGTGCAATCCTTTACCCAGGGGCAGATGACAGGAGAAACCAAGATTAATTTAAAATGGAAGGAAAAGTTTCCAAACTCCTACTAATAACTATGTTAGGAAATCTTGGTTTCTTGTTTTATCCGACCCTAGGCAAACTATCAAAACAAGCCATCTTCAAATAGTCATTAATGATTCTGACTTGTGAAAGTAAACCTGTGTCTCAAGATTGTGCTTAAACATAATAAAATTCCACAATTAGCTGAGAGTGGAAAGAAAAGCTTCTGACTAGCCATTCTCGAAAGGTTGAATGTGGGGAACGCAGAACGGTGACTTGCAGTTACTTACAAACCTAGCACTATGTTATCAAATCTGCTTCTTTATTTATCTTGAAGTGCTTTTTTTGTTTTTAATCCTCATTTGAAAATTGACACACATCCCATTGCACTTTACATGTTTTAGTAGATTTGCCACTGACATTTTTACTGCCACCATATTGGGTCCTTATGAGGCAACATATTGATGACAGTTATTTAAAATTGATCCTTTCCTGCCATTGTTTCTCCAAAAACTGCTGTATCTTGTGCCTTTTCCTTCTAGTTATTATTATACGAAAGAACATGGATGAACAGGTGGAAACCATCTATCCTACATGAAGGAGAGGGAAATATCAGAAGTGTCAAATGGAGAGGAAACCTGATCGCTTGGGCCAATAACATGGTAGGTACTGCAAGGCTGTCTTCATTTAAGTTAATAGGTAACTTCCTGTATTGCACTATTGGACTATCTGCAAATATATTAATTACCTTTATGTTTAACGTGACTCAGTTTTTTTATGTTTCTGTCTTTTTTCTAATGATCACCTGAACATTTGGTAATGGTTCTTGCATAGAAGGAATGCACCATCTTTAATTGAATTAAAACAGAAAAGAAAAGAGGCTTAGAAGTGTACCAGCAACAGTTGTCACAAGGCAGGTTCTGTTTGACACTCTTGCCACTTTTTTTCTGTTCCGAGCCACTAAGAATAAGAGTGGTTATAAAATTTAATAGTACTCTTAGGGGACATTCAGTAGATTACTCAGCAAAGAATTTGGAGTTAGACTTTTTATAATAGAGAGCTTTTATATAAAAGCATAGTTCAATTTGTTAGTTTAACAAAAGATTGGTGCCTCTTGCTGTGGTTAAATCAGTAGCATATCCTATACACACATGTATAAGTCTAAAAAAATTAATCGGCGCTCCAAAATGGGTCAACTTATCCACATGACAATGTGAATAATTACCATGACTCTTTATGAAAAGGAACAATCCCCTTCTCCGAGTGAGTGGCAAAAAGCAAGAACTTAGTCCAGCCGGAGAGAGTGTAAAAGAAACACCGACTCCCTCTACATTCTGTGCCATGATGGCTTTTAAAAATACCTCGATGAGGAAATTTTGGTGTCCACTACAGGTGGCTGATCTCCTAAGGCAGGATTGTGCTTTCCTCTCTCCATAGAATGACTCTTATCCACAGGTCATATCAAAATCCATAATTTTGGCCCCCAAACCTGCCATCAACTTATATATGAGTATATATGGTATTTCTCCTTTAATTGCCGTGTGCTTGATTTCAGTTTATGGTTAGAAGAGCCTAATTAACCATTAGACTGAAGCAAGGCGTGCTCAGCATCAATCACGGAGTGCAGCTATATTCAACATATTCAAAATAACTAGAAAGAATTGAAATATCCCTTTTTTGCAGCAACAAAAGATTATGGTTTAGGCATAGAGGAAATACAGCATCATTTGAACATCAGCACAACCTAAAGAGGATACAGACAGATGTTGTGTAGTGAGTGAATACAGAATGAGCTTCTTGAGCAGAACATCATCCAGAAAATGCTGTACCGGTACCCAGATTTATTTTGCCAAATAAAATGGATCAAATGTAACAGAAAACCACCACTGTAAAGTGCAAAAGTACAAGAATGTTGAAAGCCACCTTTAATTTAATTTGGGTTTAAAATATTAGTTCACTTAAGTGTGTGTATATGTTTGTATACGCACAAATTCATACATACACATCTCCTTGCCTTGCCGTGCTATAACTTGTGGCTTCTGTATGGTGCTCTGAACCATTATTATTCTGTGTTACCTCCCATGAGAGGTGACACTTCAGCTGTCACACATATTCCCAGAGGATGCCTTAATTGTGTCACACTGAGGAAAAGATGCCAGTGACAGGGAGAGAACTGAGAATCTCAAGAAGAATTTGTAACTGAATTTCCCGAGCATGGAGAAAGACAATTGAGAAGGAAATTGGCTTCTTAGCACTCTATGGGGTACTGGCAGCAAACTTTTGATAATTTGAAGCAATGCTATAAAAATAAAGAATGATGTTGAACTCAATACATTCTTTTGCATGTTTTCTAGGAGGTATTATAGTATACCTGGGCGTATAACTTTTAAACATGGCTCTTTCTGTGGGTCCTCATGCTAAACTGTGCCTACAGGGATTACGCTGTTGCTGCTTACCTGCCTGCTTTGCTTATATAGCAACTATACTTTCAGGCAAAATTATAGAGTACACAGACTGATATAAGCATTTTCCTCCAACTGACTCCAGTTCTGTGTGCACCCTCCAGGATCCTTTCTGTTTCACCTGTACAACCACAATGCCTCCTTGGTATAACCTGTGTTATGATATATCTGGATTTTGGTCTTGCGTATGAGATGCCACACTGAATTCTCTTACTGTGTATTAAATTTCCAGGGTGTGAAGATACTTGATGTGATTGCGAAGCAAAGAATCACCAATGTGCCCCGAGACGATATAAGCCTTCGTCCTGATATGTATCCCTGTAGCCTTTGCTGGAAAGATAATTTAACACTGATTATTGGCTGGGGAAATTCAGTAAAGGTACAATTACCTGTCTTTGTAATAAATGCTTGCTGCTATCACAGACAAACAGAGGATTATTTCTGAAAAGCAAAGGTAATAGGGAGAAAAAAAGAAAGGAATTTGATTTGACTACTGTGCAGAGAACTCCTGCTGCCATAGAAATGTCATTGGGCTGACCTTCATAAGAAGGAATAATGACAAATGCCCAGTGGTCAGACGGATTTCTTTGAGCGTGTGCAATTTGCAGTGCTGTGGGGTGATCGTCCTTTCTTTGTCTTCAAGAGCTGTGCTCAAAGACCTATTACAATAGAATTATGCAATTCATTAATTCTTCTTAATTTAGGCAGAAAGTGTTGAGCATTAATATTTTGGCAACTGTTTTGCATTAGGCCTTATTTCAATAGACATTGAAATCTAGACTGGGATGGTGACTGCAGGATTTCAGCCAGTGTTTTTTCAAAGAAGTCATGGGCAACCTCTAAATTTTTGATCAGAAGATAGAATGAAAATTAAAAGGATCTAAACAAATTTCTGTATCATAAAGCTCTGGAAAGGGTATTTTTGTAATATGTTTGTAAACCCTAAAAAGAATGAATGGCTGTAATGTAAATGTTCCCGCCATTCCTCATAATATTGACCTAGAATTATGGCCACTGAAAACAATTTGTGTATTGCAGTGACTGTACAGAAAAAGAAATAACAACAATGTACAGTTCCCAGGCATTTTAAAGACTATTAAATTTATGGAGGCATCAATATTTATAAACAAAAATATTTCATTTCTCAGATGCATCTGATAAAATAGATCATTCTAATCAAGATGAAGATATATATTTTATAAGTGTCAAAGTAACATAAGTCTCTTTTTGCATTCCAATTTCTCTCTGATCCCACCCTGAGCACTGTGCATATATACCTAGACATCTGAGATTATGCTCCATGCATATGATAACATGGATTATAAAACAAAAATTTCATGCTGTAAAAAAATCTGTTAAAAGTGCTGCACGGCACTTTGTTCCTGGCAACAAACAGACTTTTAACACAGCTACCTATTTTATTATTATTGATACAACAGTCAGACAAAATCAGTGAAAGCAGAGATAAATTGGTAAGCAAAATTAATCTTATATTTGGAACAAAAATATAATCAGGATTTAATTATCACCTAAGATATTGCTTTCTTTAAGTTTTCTTTGCTCGCTCTGTTTCTTAAAATGTCATCTTCATTGAAATTGTAACCTTCACATTTGCCTATGCCTAAATCTGAAGTTGCTGTCTTTCATTGAACAAGATAACCCCTGTAATTAATACAGTAATTTTATTTTATAGATATGCTCAGTAAAAGAACGGCACGCAAGTGAAATGCGAGACCTGCCTAGTCGCTATGTGGAAATTGGTATGAGAATAGCATATTTTCCATAACTTCCAGAAAGCTTTTCACAAATAAATGTTCAGACCATACCATCTTCATGTTTTGATTTATTTCCTAAAAATGAATATTTGCAGAAGCATAAGTTTACTATATGAAAAACATTTTGGTAAGGTTCTTGAGTATTTTTAGGTAGAAAACTGGTTATAATAAGCAAAAACTGGTGATCAGTTTCTGTAAATGTGTCTTTCTGGTGATTATTATAAAGTGCTGCATTTGGGTAATGATGCATACTGTCTTGGTCACATCCGTGGGAAAATTTGATGAGTTATTATGGTATCTGAAATATGACTATTTGGATATCACTGTTAAAACTACTTTCAGAAAATGGTTGTGTTTGTGTCTTTTTGACAAGTGAACACTTGCAGTTTGGACTCTAGCATATTCTTTAGGCATACCATGGGCATGGCAGATGTTGGAGTGGGAAGAAGAGCTATGTTGTCATAAATCTGTCCAGGAATATATTGTAAGGGTGGAGTATTTGTGAAGACAGCTTTTTTATCTCCTGCTTTCTAGCCCACAGTCTTCCTTACATATTTGAGGATCAGTGCTTTATCTCACTTAGCTGCTAACAATCTGTTTGAGGTTTCCCCATTCTGGTTTCAGATCATGGCATTCCAGCTCTGGCAGATGCTGTGAACATTACTCTTTTAAACATGGCTTCAATGAGACTGAGATAAAGTTGCCGTTTATCAATGTCTTAATAAAGATTACAGTATCTTTTGACACAATTTTGCTTAAGAACTTTGTATTGTATAAGAACATTTTTTCAGATTCCTGAATGTTAAGCTGCTATTTTCTAATTAGTGATGTGCCATGATTTAGAATGTTGTTATTCTTGATGGCAACTTCGCATATCAAATACCTTGAGAGCTGATTGGTTAGCAAGACTGAACCTACACCAAATAGCAGTGAGCGGAGGAATGTTCCTCCCTTCCTCTGATTCTGTTGTAACCAATTTTACAACTTTGCCCAATTTCCACCAATATTTTGTGTTTGTCGTATAAAATAATAGCTTTACATGTATGACTGTATTCACAGTGATTCATGATCATTTGTAGGAATGCTGTTTAATCAAAGGATATGGGTGTATTGTTGAAGGCTTTCATGGCTGGAATCACAGTGTTGTTGTGTGTTTTCTGGGCTGTTATGGCCATGTTTCAGAAGTATTCTCTCCAGATGTTTCACCCACATCTATGGCACGCATCCTCTGAGGTTGTGAGTTATATTGGAAAATTGCTTTTGCAGAGCAAACATTATTTGCTATTCAAATATGTTGGTTTTTAGAAACAAAATCCCCTTCCAAAATATGAAAAATCATTGCAAAATGCACAAAAGTCCTGCAAGCTTGTGTAGCAAGGAGACATTTTTCCATTCTTGTGTGAGAGAATTAAATAACTAAAAATTAATACACCTCTTCCTGAGTAATGACCATTTCCCAAAATCCAATCTTTTGACGAATACCGGTAGTGACCCCATGAATTTCATAGACTTGTCTTTGATAAGGAATCCTCAGTTCTTTTCTCTGACATATATCCTACAGTAACTGGTATTCATTGGCGGTCTCCCACCCTAGTACTAACGATTGCTGGCCTTGCTTAACTTTCAAAATCAAAGCAGATCCAGAGTATTTAGAGTACCTGTGTTAAAAACCTTTGCTCATGACAGAGGTGAACTGGTGCCCGCCTAAGTCTTCACCGCAACATCTGAGAATCCACCACAGGACCAGTTATTTCCCACTTAAAATGAACTGATGCACTTGAATTGTGTTTCTGACACAGTACAATGTATATGATGATAACGGTATATTCCAGCAAGGCATTGTATTAATATATTTTACATTGGATTGCTGCTTGGTTCCTTGGGGAAAGGAAGAGGCCTTTTGAACAACTGCTTTTTAAGTTTTGTCATACTATAGAACATACTATTATGAAATACACCCTTCAGAGGCAGCCCCGGTTGTAGCCTGGCAAGCATCAGAGGATTTTTCTGAATGCCCAAAGAATGAGGGGGATAATGCGTTCCAAAATGAGGGGTTTTTGAGTGTTCGAAGGGAATTGCAGGCAGACAAAGTTGAAGTTTGGATTCTTCAGCTTATTCCCAGGCAAGAGTGGAAAATGAAAGTACAAGTTCTCTTGAGAAAAGGCATTGGGAAGATGAGGAGTTTTCAAGGGAGACTAGATTAGACCTGAGAAAGCTGAGCGTGAAAAGCCAGAAGACTAGATATTCTCAGAGGATTTGAGATAAGACCTCGAGTGGTTTGCTTTCAGGCCTTTCAGAGGAAACAACGTTGCTAAAGGAGATTGCTCTCTTGTTTATGATTCCAAGTTCTTGGTTCATATATTGTTAAGGTTTCTGTTTCATGTTCCTGTTTCACGTTCCTGTTTCAAGTTCGTGTTTATGCCTCTGTATCTTTGGAGAAGTTCCTGTCTTCATGTTTATGGATATACTTTTGGAGTAATGTTATGCTTTTGGATTTTGTGTCCTAACCTGGCAACTTTGGATTAATGCTATTGAACTCTGGCTGTTTTTGAGAATTGTATTTTATACCAACTCTTTTTCCTTTTTATATTCATTCTTTAATAAACATTCTTTTATTGGAGTATGGGACTCTGGTGTGGTGTTGGGTGAAAGGGGTGTTCCAGTGCTAGAGTGCAACAGTCCCACATAGAGTGCGTTACGGTAATCCAGACAGGATGTAACTAAGGCATTTACCACTGTGGCCAGATCTGGATTCTCAAGGAAGGGGCATAGTTGGCACACATTTTTTTAAACAGAAGTAATGTGCTCCTTGAAACATTTTAATTGTGCAAAGGTCTTCCTGACCACCGCAGATACCTAGCTCTCTTCGTAGGTCATCCACCAAGGTAACCAAAGCTGTCTCTGTTCCATAGCCAGGCCTGAAACCAGATTGAAATGGATCTAGATAATGTGTTTTATCCAGAAATCCCTGGAGTTGGGAGACCACCACACGTTGCAAGACCTTGCTTAGAAAAAAGTGAAGGCTGGACACTAGCCCATTGTTGTCCCTTATAGAGGGGTTCAAGGATGACTTTTTAAATATAGGTCTGTCAACTGCCTCTTTTAGGCAAGTTGGAACTTTGCCTTGTTTCAAGGTGTCATTGACCACCACCTTCACCAACTCTGCTAGTCTCCCTCTGGCCTGTTTGATCAGCCAAGAAGGGCAAAGATCTAGAATACATGTGGTACACACATACAACATAGTTGGAAAGCCACATATATATAATTATCTGTGAGTATACTTGAGAGTCCCCGTGCCTTTTACTCTCCCAAGAAAATAGGCACCTTTCCCTTCCTTAAAATAACAGTATTAATCAAAACTGAGTGTTTAGAAACAAAGTTAGATGAATGCTGATCTTTCTCTTAGGGATGTGATTAACATAAATGAGAGTAGGATTATAAAATTCATTTGCATACTAGAAGAACTACATAAATATTCTTTCTAATGATAGCAAACCAGTACTTTTGATTAACACTAAACCCTGCCTCTGTCTCTCTTTCTGTTCTCAGTATCCCAATTCAACACTGAGTTTTTCATCAGTGGGATTGCACCACTCTGTGACCAGCTTGTCATACTTTCATATGTAAAGGAGATATCAGAGAAGACTGTAAGTATTTTTTTTACATATGTGAATAACCAGAAAAAATAAAGCCAGTGGCTGCTGATGACTCCCATGGCACTGTGATAAGGATTATGTTCAGGTGCTTCTGTAATCCAAGATGGTTTATAGATGGTCCTCCTCCTCCTCCTATTTTGAATGCTGACTCCCATGTTTTGAGGTTTGGTGGCTTTTGGAAAGATGCTCTTAGTGGGCCCTTTCCTTTCAGGGTATAACAAAGGTAAAGGTTTTCCCCTAATATTAAGTCTAGTTGTGTCCGACTCTGGGGATTGGTGCTCATCTCCATTTCTAAGCCGAAGAGCTGGCTTTGTCTGTAGACACCTCCTAGGTCATGTGGCCAGCATTAAGCGCTGTTACATTCCCGCAGTAGTGGTACCTATTGATCTACTCACATTTGCATGTTTTCAACCTGCTAGGTTGGCAGAATCTGTGGCTAATAGTGGGAGCTCACTCCACTCTTTTGGTCAGCAAGTTCAGCAGCTCAGCAGTTTAACCCGCTGTGCCACCAAGGGCTCCGAGGTCCAACCTACTTATTACCAATTCACATTCTCTTGTCCTTCTGCCCCAGATTGAGATCCCTACTGAAAGATGAAGCCCACTGGATGACCCTGGGCCAATCACATTCTCTCAGCTTAAGATGCAATGAATAGGGAAGAAATGATGAGTTATCTTTTGAGTTCCCTGAAAGAAAACAGGCATGTAGCATTAAGAATTCTGCTCCCATTGACATTTTCTTTAATTTTCTTTAATCCTTATTTCTGACATTGCAGTAATTTAATATTTTAAAAGTTAAGTTTTTTGAAATATTGAGGAGAAAGCAAGCTTATTTTCTGCTGCCCCAGAGATAATGATACAGAGCAATGAATTCAACCAACAGGAAGAAAGCTTTCATCGATAAAGAACCTCTTGACAGTAAGAGCTGTCTGACAATAATATACACTTCCTCAAAGTGTAGTGGAATCTTCCTGATATTTTTAAAGAGAGGGTGGATGGCCATCTCTCAGGAGTGCTTTGTGTGTTCCTGAATAGTAGGGGGTTGGACTGGATCGCCCTTGTGGTCTCTTCCAGCTCTATGATTCTGTGAAATATTGTTGAGCATTTAAAGAGAAGGGGCAGACAAAATCCCCAAGAGAATCGAACAAAGCAAATATATAAGTGAATAATTGTCAACGTTTTGCAATGGTAGAAGTTTGGGCAATGAAAAAAATTCATGGGGGAACAAAATTCCTATTGGAGGAAGAATTTTGGCATTTTGCACTCCTGGTAGCTACACAGGAAAGAAAAGGAGGCTATGAATATCATCATCATCATCATCATCATAGCATCATTACTACCAATAATGAGAATACAGAGCAATACTTCTCTTGTCAATATTCGGATGGTTGTAGAAAACTTGAAAGAGGTAATAAGAGAGAGAAGGAGCCAGACTGCAAATCACCAGTAGGCACTTTTCAGTTAGTATGACTTGCTCCTGTATATTATTAGTCTTCTATGTGTGAATAAATAGGAATTAAAGCTTTATTTGAGGAAAGATGTATTGACATAGCATTTTTTCTTCGTGTACTCTGTGAATGCACACTAATGGAGAAGCTGCGCCTGCGCAGGTTCCGACGGAAACTCTTCCAAGCTGAAGTTCAAATTTTGGCGGTAACCACGCCCCCCTTCCCAAGGGGCATATAAGGCAGCCCCAGGCGCCCGCTCTCCAGTTCCTTTTTTTCCGCCGCAAGGTTCACTTCGGACTCTTCGCATGTCTACTACTCGTTTCAAGCGTTGCACGCAGTGTGCTGCTAAAATTCCTGACTCGGACGGCCACGCCAAGTGCCTCTTCTGTCTTGGCGAGGCTCATGTGGTCAGTACTTGCCGTTTTTGCCTAGCTCTCACGGCTCAGGCCAGAAAGAACAGAGCCGCTAGGCTTAGAGCGGCGCTCTACGAAAAATCTCTCGCGCCAGAACCGACTCCGTCGACGTCGGGTACGTCGGCGTCCTCAGCTTTGAGAGCTATGTCGGCACCACCAACTAAGCCTCCGGCAGCCAAGGCTTCCTCGGTCTCGTCCAGAGCGTCCAAGACCTCCAGGGCCGCTAAACCGGTCAAACCACCGTGTACTGTGACGACGGCGACCGTGTCGACCCGCTCCGGAAAGGTGGGACCTTCCTCGACGTCGAGCTCTCTGGCTTCGGTGACCTCGATCCGCTCTCGTATCGGTTCCCCTCCGTCCTCCTCTGCTATCAAAATAGCCTTTAAAAGGGCTCACGAGGAGTCTCGTCGAGCGCAATCCGACTCAGCTGTGGTTCCTCCCACACCTGGCAAGTCCTTGAGGGTTGCATCCAAGCAACCGCCGGCGAAGAAACGGCTAACTCAGCGCTCCTCCTCCTCGGCCTCCTCAAAGAAAGACCCGCCATCTTCCTCGACAACTTCCTCGAGAAGGTCTTCTCCTATTGTACCAGCCCAGAGGCCTAGAGATGTTTCTCAGTCTCCATTGCACCCCCTGTCTGATGGGGAGCTGCAGGACTCACCCCACCACTCTACCCAAACGGTGGTCAGGGTGCCGGTGCCGGAGCCCCTTGCGCCGCCTCGCTCGTCGCGCCAACAGCTCTTCCCTCCCACCTCGACACCGGAGCGTGGCAGACAAACGGCTCGCCTGGCTCGGGCAGCCCAGGCCTCAGCCTCTAAGGACCTTCGGCCTCCGGCCCTCTCTTCCCGCGAGGCCTTGCCTCCTCCCGAGACTGTGCTGTCTTCTCCCCCTCAGTCCCCCCAAGGGGCTGAGGAGGAAGATGCTGATGTCGACCGCCCAGACTCTGTCCTCTCGGCCTCGGTGGTCTCTCTCGGTCTCGACCTCTCTCCTCCCCACGACGCGTATGAGGCGGACCCGCCTTCTCCTACTGACAATGTTCGCGCTTTCGCTGAGCAAATGGTCAGGATGGCCGACGCCCTGGGTTTGGAGATCAAGCAAACCTCCAAAGCAGTGTCTGACCCAGTCTTCAAAAGGGTGCAGGCCCAAGCTCCGCCGGCCACGCTTCTCCCCTTTCTGCCTTATCTGTTGGACGTTATCCAGGCCTCCTGGAAAAACCCTTCCTCCATTCCTCCGACCTCGAAGAGGATCGAGACTTGGTACCGTACCGACGATGATACCCTGGAGTGGCTCAAACACCATCCCGACCCTAACTCCCTGGTCGTTAAGGCCTCTCAATCCTCAGGTCGTCAGTCGAATACTCCGGCCGACAGAGAGGGGAAGCGCTTCGACGCCGTGGGTCGAAAACTTTATTCCGGAGCCCTTTTGCTTTGCCGCATGGCGAATTATGGAGCCTGCATGGGTGCCTACCAACAAATTATCTGGGAGAAGGCGCAGCCCTTCTTCGCTAAGATGTCGGACGAAGACCGCTCCGTCCTCACTACCCTCCAACAGGAGGCAGACTCGCTCGCTCACCACCAAATACAAATGGCGAAGCATACAGGTGATACTGCGGGTAAAATGATTGCCCACGCGATTTCCATTCGCCGCCACGCCTGGCTGAGGTCTTCGGGTCTCTCCTCATCTTCCAGACAGGTCATTGAGGACCTTCCCTTTGACGCGCTCGGACTGTTTCACGCCGGTACCGATGACAAACTCAAGTCTAATCATGACTTTAAAATTCTTGCGTCTAAATGTGGCGACCAACCTCAACCTCAGCGCACTCGCTGGTTCCCGCACCGTTCCCGCCGTTTCCCGCCGCAATCTTTCAGACACCATTCTTTCAGGCGGCCTTCGGGCTCGAACAATCAAGCCCATCACCAACCTCGCCGGGGACCTCATCCGCAAAAGCAACGCGGTCGATCCACCCCTGCTCCTCCGCAGCCTAATCGGCGTACCTGACGCCAACCCCTGCCAAAGCTCCTCGCCCGCTACCGTTGTAGAGCCCACGCTGCCTCGTCCCTTCGGTATCTTTGCAGACCGACTAGCCCCTTTCTACAATCAATGGGACTCTATTACTTCAGATGCATGGGTTCTCCGCATTGTCCAAGACGGCTACGCCTTAGAGTTCATGGACCTCCCTCCTACAGGTCACGTTCTCCACTCAAACCCTTCCCCAGAGATACTGGCCGAAGTCGAAGCGCTACTGGCCAAAGGCGCTATCCGTCCCTCCCCTCCCGAACTGGACCCTTTAAGTTTCTTCTCCAGATACTTTACAGTCCCGAAAAGAGGAGGCGGGCTACGCCCGATTCTGGACTTAAGGGCACTCAATATATTCATCCGCCCCTCCAAATTCAGGATGGTCTCTATTGCCTCTATCCTCCCGATGCTGCAGCGGGGAGACTACTTTGCCTCCATAGACTTACGAGACGCCTACTTCCACGTGGCAATACGAGAGGCGCACAGACGGTTCCTATGCTTCAAAGTTCTCGACCAAACCTACCAGTTTACCGTTTTGCCCTTCGGTCTCGTCACGGCCCCGAGGGTCTTCACCAAGGTTGTCGCCGCCGTAGCGGCCCACCTCAGGCTACATGGCATCACGGTCTTTCCTTATCTGGACGACTGGCTTCTCGTCGGGCCCGACCCGGTTCTTCTCCAAAATCACGTCTCTTTCACGCTGCGTCTTCTAAAATCTCTCGGCCTCCAACTCAATTCCGAGAAGTCAAATCTCTCCCCGTCAACCCGAATCCGGTTCATCGGGGCCCTCTTCGACTCCGTCGCAGAGACTGTGTCACTTCCGTTCGACAGATTCCTGGCTCTCCGCCACCATATCGCCCTTTGTCGATCTGCCCGGAGGGTCAGAGCCCGTGTCATTCAGGTCCTTCTAGGCCACATGGCCTCCACGGTTCTCACGACCCCGTTTGCCAGGCTGCGCCTTCGGACCCTGCAAAGGTGGTTTATAGACACTTTCAAACCGTTCCACCACCACAACTCCAGATACCTGTCGGTACCGTCGTCCGTCCGCCAGTCTCTCTCATGGTGGATGTCTCACCAAAACGTGTGCAAGGGCCTTCCTTTCCATCCAGCCCCGCCATCGCTAACCATAACCACAGACTCCTCCACCTACGCTTGGGGAGCCCACATGAACGGTCTAACGGTTCAAAATCTTTGGTCCCCGTCAGAGAGGGCCAACCACATAAACTTCCTCGAACTTCTCGCCATTCTCAAAGCCCTAAAAGCATTCTCCCCCCTCATCCGCCACAAGTCCATCCTCATTCAATCGGACAATCTAGTAGCAGTATTCTACATCAACAAACAGGGTGGTACGGGTTCGAGGAAACTGATGCTCCTCTCCTCTCGTCTCTGGATTTGGTGCATAGCCCACGGCGTACAGATCTCTGCAATCCACCTACCGGGCGCCCAAAACGGCTTAGCGGATGCCCTCAGCAGGATGACTTCTTCCTCTCACGAATGGAAGCTCAATCCCGAGGTCCTCGACGGTCTGTTCCGCCTCTGGGGGCGCCCTACTCTGGATCTCTTCGCGTCTCCCCACAACGCTCAGCTACTCCGCTACGGAGCGAGGCTCCCCCCGAACTCTTTCCCCGGCTGCCTAGGGGATGCCTTTCTTCTGGACTGGTCGGCGGAGATGCTTTATCTTTTTCCACCGATTCCCCTCATACCGAAAGTTCTCGAAAAACTTCTCTCGATCTCGGTCACGGCGATTCTCATAGCTCCGGCCTGGCCCCGCCAACCGTGGTATCCAGCCCTTCTTCGCCTCTCCAGAGGATCGTTTCACCCTCTGCCTCTCTCGCCGCACCTTCTCTCACGGGAGGACGGCAAAATTCTTCACCCGGACCTTTCTTCCCTTCATCTCACTGCATGGAGGATTCTTACCTAGCCTCTCTTCCGCAGAATCTGCAAGACGTCCTGCGGGCAGCCCATAAGCCGTCTACTACCAAGGCTTATTCCTACAAACTCTCTCGCTTTCATGCCTTCCTTCGATCCCGTAACGTCGACACCTTCCCGACCTCGGTATCGGTGGTCCTCGACTTCCTCATGACTCTCGTCGAGAAGAAACTTTCTCTTGCCTCTATAAAAGCTTATCTCGCAGCTCTTTCCTGGTCTTTTCAGCGCCACGGCCAGCCATCTCTTTTTTCTCACCACCTGATCAAAACCTTTCTCCGGGGCTACAATAACATCTGCCCGCCGTCGCTACCACCTACGCCGGGCTGGAGCCTCGAACTTGTACTTTCTCAACTGTCTTCTGCTCCCTTCGAACCGCTTGCCTCGACCGATCTACGCCTGCTCTCCTGGAAGTTGGCCTTTCTGGTGGCGATCACGTCGGCACGACGGCCATCCGAGCTCGCTGCCCTCAGAGTCGACGAGCCTTATCTTCGTTTCCACCATGACCGCGCTGTTCTTCGCCCGGACATTACCTTTCTTCCTAAGGTGGTGTCAGCCTTCCACCTCAACCAGGACATTGTCTTACCAGCTTTCTTCTCTAACCCCTCCTCTCCTCTCGAGCAAAAACTGCACCTTCTCGACGTTCGGAGAGCACTTCTTTTCTACAGGGACCGTACTAAGGACATTCGTAAGTCACAAAGACTCTTTGTCGCCTATGCCCAGGACAAGTTGGGTAATCCCATCTCTTCCCAAAGACTGTCCCACTGGATCGCTCAGGCCATTGAGTTGGCCTATGAACTAGCCAAGCGACCTCCCCCTCCTTCCATCCGCCCGAGGTCGACTAGGGGCCTCTCGGCGTCGACCGCCTTCCTTAGGGGTATTCCGCTTGACTCCATATGTAAAGCGGCTATCTGGTCAAACCCTCTCACGTTTGTCTCTCACTACAGGCTGGACAGTAAGGCCCTTAAAGACTCGGCCTTTGCAAGATCAGTACTCTCATCTTGCCTCTCCTGACTCTCAGACGTTTTTTCTCTTCATATTCACCCACAGGTGACTCTCTATACCTCTCCTTCAAGTTGGACGGGGTTTTTTCCCCATACCTGCCTCTAGGGATATGTTTTTTTTTTTCCCATGATTGTATTGAGCAGTTGCTCTGTTGCTTTGTACCGCCTCGTTGGCCCTGGCGGATATGCCAAAGACCAAGATGTGTTTGTCCCTCTCCCCCTGGGAGAGCGTTTATATGCACTACGCAATTGTGTATTTTTCTCTATCATGTTTATTGAAAAATTCCTTCCATGTTATGTTCTTCTTCTATGATGCTCATGTTGCATTGCACTGGTCCTTTCGGACAATTTATTGCACTGGTCCCTTGGGACGGTTATTTTTTCTATGTCCTAATAAACATGTGTTTGGACATTCACTGATTGTCGAGTTTGCCTTGTCCCACCATCCGGGACCTTAGCGTGTTAGTCTCCATTAGTGTGCATTCACAGAGTACACGAAGAAAAAGGACAGGTTGCTCACCTGTAACCATGTTTCTTCGAGTGTACTCTGTGAATTCACACAAACCCGCCCTTCCTTCCCCTCTGGCAAACCTCTCCCTTTCTCGTTGCCTTGGCGGCGTAGGAACTGGAGAGCGGGCGCCTGGGGCTGCCTTATATGCCCCTTGGGAAGGGGGGCGTGGTTACCGCCAAAATTTGAACTTCAGCTTGGAAGAGTTTCCGTCGGAACCTGCGCAGGCGCAGCTTCTCCATTAGTGTGAATTCACAGAGTACACTCGAAGAAACATGGTTACAGGTGAGCAACCTGTCCATTCTTTTTAAGTAAAGCTTGTAAAAATGAATAGATGAATCATTTTAATCAGTTCGAGTGATGTGAGAAGAGCATCTATTTGGTATTATTGTCTCAGTTTCATGTGCCCACATAGACAAAGGATGTATTGGATCGTCAGCATCTTACAAGGGTGACTCTGGATTCTTCGTGACACATTAGTTTTACACTACAAAATGAAAGAAAGAAGGGAGAGAATGATAGGAAACCCTTGAAGTTGGAGCATTAAGAGTGGCAGATGCTCTTGATCATCTCCTTGATAGTGAACCAGTATTAGACAGCCATTGCTATAGTAACCCTGAACAACTGGGTGCACGCTGTTGCTAGGCAATGAAATGCCATTGGCTCAAGGTAACGCTTAAATCTATTGAAATCAATAGGGTCAGCTTCTGGCCCTCTTGCAGGACAGCTAGATTATTATTTTCTATTATTTTAAAGAAAGGAACCAAAGTGTTTGTGCAGATTCTCCCTTGAGGACTTAGGCTGTAGTTCCTTTATCTGAGTGAGTCTGAGAGGAAAATCAAACTACTACATGAAGGTAGGGATGAAGCAGATAAATAGTTTGGGGAGAGAATAGTGTGTAACCAATCAAAACTAATAGTATTGTTGGGGGGGGGTTCAAAATGTACACCCCCCAAAAAGGTTTTACCTTTCAGAGGAACCATTTTCAGAACTGTTGATGGTGCTCAAAAAGTGAGGACCAAAAAACTAAGACAGATTTTATGAACCTCTTACCTGTTTCAAGCAATGTGGCATCCCAGGGCTCTGCAAATATTTTGAACTGAAACTTAAATTTGAAGGTGTGAGCTTGAGTCTAAGGAAGCCAGAATGGATGTCCAAAGAACTTTTAACTGAGCTAAAATTTAAAAGGGACATGTACAAGAAATGGAAAGGGAGGGATATCACCATAGAGGAAATCAAATGAATAACGAACATATGTAGGGAAAAGGTCTGAAAGGCTAAAGCATAAAATGAGCTCCTGCTTGCCAGAGAGTTTAAAAACAACAAAAAGGGTTCTGTGGTAATGTTAGTAGAAAAAGGAAGAACAAGGAAACAGTAGAGCCTCTGCATGGAGATGGTGGTGAAATCCTAAGAGTTTGTTATGGTTTTATGGTGTTTTAATGAATGTTTTTTGTTATGTTGTTGTTTTAACGATATTGTGAGCTGCCTTGGGTCCATCTGGAGAAAGATGGCATAGAAATTCCCAAAATAAATAAATAACAGGGGATAGGATAAAGACAAAACTGCTCAACACCTTCTTTGCCTCAGTCTTCTCCCAAAAGGAAATCAATGTTTAAACTGAACAATATGGAGTGGAAAAGACAATAGGGGAAATGCAACCCAAAATAGGTAAAGAAGTAATCCAGGAATACCTGACTACTCTAAATGAATTCAAGTCTCCAGGGCCAGATGAACTACATCCAAAAGTATTGAAGGAACTATCAGAAGTAATTTCAGAACCACTGGCAATAATTTTTGAGAATTCTTGGGGGAAAAGAAAAGTCCCAGCAGATTGGAGGAGGGCAAATGTTGTCCCTATCTTCAAAAACGGGGGAAACCCAAACAATTACTGTCCAGTCAGCCTGACATTAATACCTGGAACGTTTCTGGAGCAGATCATTAAGGAGGAAAATAATGCTGTGATCACTAAGTGTCAGCATGGGCTTCTAAAAAACAAGTCATGCAGACTAATCTTACCTCTTTTTCCAATAGAGTTACAAGCTTGGTAGATGCAGGGAATGCTGTGGATATAGCATATCTTGATTTCAGTAAGGCATTTGACAAGGTCCCCCATGATCTTCTTGCAAACAAACTAGTAAAATGTGGGTTGGGCAGTACTACTATTTGGTAGATTTGTAATTGGTTAAGTGACTGAACCCGAAGTGTGCTCACGAATGGTTCCTCTTTCTCCTGGAAAGAAATAACTGTTGGAATGCCACAGGGTTCTGTCCCAGGCCAGTGCTGTTCAAATATTTATTAATAATGTGGATGAATGCTTAGAGGGCATGCCTATCACGTTTGCAGATGACACTAAATTGGGAGGGAGAGCTAATACTCAAGAAGACAGGATCAGAATTCAAATGTCCTTAGTAGGCTAGAGAGCTGGGCCAAAATTTAAAAAATAAATTTTAACAAGGAGAAATGAAGGATACTACATTTAGGCAGGAAAAAAAATGAAATACGCAGATAGAGAAGGAGTGATGCCTGGCTTGACAACAGTACATGTGAAAAAGATCTTGAAGTCTTAGTAGACCACAAGGTGAACATGAGCCAACAATGTGATGCAGCAGCTAAAAAAGCCAATGAGATTTTGGGCTGAATCAAAAGGAGTATAGCATCTAGATCCAGGGAAGTCACAATGCCCCTCTGTTCTGCTTTGGTCAGACCTCAGCTGGAATACTGTGTCCAATTCTGAGCACCACAATTTAAGAGAGATATTGACAAGCTAAAACATATCCAGAGGAAGCTGACTAGAGCTAGGCATGCTTAGCCTGTGGAAGAGAAGGTTGAGGTGAGACATGATCACCATATTTAAATATTTGAAAGGAGGTCATGAGGAAGAGGGGGACAGGTTTGTTTTCTGCTGCCCTTGAGACTAGGATTCGGAGCAATTGGTTCAAATTACAGGAAATGAGACTCCAGTTGGGCATTAGGAAGAACGTTCTGACTGTAAGAGCTGTTCAGCAGTGGAACTCTGCCTTGGGGTGTGGTGGAAGCTCCTTCTTTGGATGCTGTTAAACAAAGGCTGCATCGCCATCTGTCGAGGGTGCTTTGATTGTGCTTTTCCTGCATGGCAGGGGTTTGGGACACTATGGCCCCTTGGGGTCTCTTCCAATTCTATGATCTTATGATTCTATTATGAAGCCTTGTCTAGTGCATATAGCATGGGAAAACCAAAGCAGCATTTAAAATCATATGAATTCACATGAAAGAGCTACTATGAACAAGGACAATCTGTCTCCTGCTTATAACTAATTGACTATCAGAACCTTTTTCACAAGAACCAGATCTGAATTGCTATGTTCAAGTACACACGTCTTACTAAACTGTGGTTTAGTGTTGCAGGCAGAAGCAAGAACCAATTTAGTCAGCTCTGGGTTAATGTGATCCCAGGCATGTCTCACATCTTCATGCAAATTCTACATGGCAACAGATTGTTTCTTGGTTTCTTCCACTGGTTCATACTTTTGACATACCAAAGGCTTGAGGAGGAGATTTCAACCTAGTAAGAAGCATTAAGCACTTTTCTCTCCCAAGTAGATGGCAGGTTATTCAAAATTATTTAGGTGGCCCCGAGCTTATTTATAACAATCAAGATGGCTGAACAAATTGCAAAACAAATGATATTTGCATGTCTCTCTGACTATATCAACTGCTGACATTACAAATTCAGTACAAAGGTGGTGCAGCCTATATGAGGGATGGGCAGGCAGAAATCCTGGGGCTTCGCACCTGACTCATAGTATAAACCATCTCAAGCTCCCACCTCATACATCCACATCAGCTGTTTGCACTCTAGCCAGAGCACCCGAATTAGCTTTTTAGGTAGCAGCATGATGCATCAGTTCAATACTCTGGAGAAATTCTGTCAGTCAGAGTAAAAATTATACTTGGCTAAATAAACTCTTTGGCTGACTCTGTATAAGACAACTGTTTGCTGAATGTTCGTGCAGGCAAATAACTCAGTTGCAAAAGGAGACAACTTAAACATTATCATTGTCTGTATTAGGAGGTATAGCCCACATTCTTTGCTTTGATACTAAATGTGGCTTCCTTTTCTCAGGAAACAGAATGTTGTGCCAGACCTAGACTTGATATCATTCAGCCATTTCCAGAATCATGTGAAGAAATCTCTTCTGATGCGCTCACAGTGAGACGCTTCCAGGAAAACGAATGTCGAGATTATTGCTTAGGTGAGAAATTTCTCATTGTTTCAGCTGTTTTTCATGGTATTATTTTGTTGGTTCATTTGTACTTTGGACCAGAATGCTATAATAGCCATGATATTGCATTCTGAAGGTTAGAATGTAATTAGGGATATTCTCAACAACACTATGGGCCATAGCAGAAGATGAAAGGAGACATTTCTCATTATACCTCTATGGCAGTGGTTCTCAACCTGTGGGTCCCCAGGTGTTTTGGCCTATAACTCCCAGAAATCACAACCAATTTACTAGCTGTTAGGATTTCTGGGAGTGGAAGGCCAAAACATCAGAGGACCCACAAGTTGAGAACCACTGCTCTATGGTAAGCTGCATCTTCCTTAAACCAAACACCAAACCAGAATTTATATCCAGTTTTAATTTTTCTGGTTTTGGAGGAGAGTTCTTTGCATTTTGTCACTTGGCTGTTGGGTGTAATTTTGGGGGTGTATATGTGTTCAGGATTCAAATTGGTTCTATCAGGTGCCTTAGTGAGGGGATGACAAAAATGTCCCTGGAGGTGCCTTAGTGAGGGGATGACAAAAATGTCCCTGCCCAACTCTGGTATGCACTGATAAGTTGTGAAATGTTATAGTATGATCTTAACCAAAAAAAAGTGGAATCATGGTTGATATAAATCTCCTTAGAGACAGTGCTTCAGAAATGACTTGAGCCTTCCTGTGGACCAGTCTAGTGGCTTATCTTCTCTAGGCCTTTTGTTTAGGATGTGTTACATTTTTATTGAAACTTTTTGTATTTGTTATTTATTATGTTGGGCAGTTTGTATGATGAATTTATGATACTGGGAACTCCAATGTTAAAATACTCATGCACAATGTCTAAAAAAGTTTTATTCACTGAGGATTAGCAGTATTTCAGTGTTTCCTCCTTAGGACAGAATAGATAGCACAAATTTATTTTAGTGGGGAATAGTTACATTGTTCACCTGTTTTTTTACAGAGTATTCAGAAGGGGAATCGCTTTTTTACATCATCAGTCCAAGAGATGTTGTTGTAGCCAAGGAACGTGACCAAGATGATCATATTGAATGGCTCTTGGAGAAGAAGAAATATGAAGTAATTCTTAAAACTTTTAAATGTTTAAGTCTTGCCATTATGATAAAAAAAAGAATTGATGGAATATCTTGTTTTTAACTAAGTTGCTTAAATATAGGCCAGTCTTAGAATATGGTCTAGTTTCAAGTTTTAGAAACTTAGCCTTAGAACAGTTCCAATATGTTTAGGTGACAGGAATCATACAATTTATATCCGTATCTCACTGCCATGCATTAGATATAATGTCTACAGGACACATAAGAGTAACATGTGTGCTTAGACTTAGAACATCTTGGGATTTTAATAATTCTTTCAAAATTCTCAGTACTTGGAGAAGATGGAGGTGAGCAGTGTTTATATCCTCATGTATTCTTTTCAGTTGGTCATTCTGCCCCAAGCTCTTGATTGTAACGACCTCACTTTCACTGCTACACCATTATTTTGTATCTAAATTGTGCACAATTTTTCTTTAGTTCCATTCTGAGCCTCTGAAATAATAATAATAATAATAATAATAATAATAATAATAATAATAATAACAACAACAACAACAATATGCATGAAACACTATTCCCCTGCACTCTAAAGGCTTTTGAGTATATTTTACCAAAAACCCTCAAAGGTTTAATATACCGGAAATATCTTGGATTATAACCCATATTAAGCTTTCATTTTGGGTGGCAAGATGCCAGCTCTATTTCTGCATACACAGAGTAGTTTAATGGAAGAGCCACAAATTGAACTTAATCGAAAATCATTTTCCTATTAGTCAGAGATTCATTCTTTCTCTTAGTTGAGTACTAAGAAAACAAATCAAAGTACCTTTTTCGACAGGTGTCTTTCTAGCAAAGGTTTTTGTTAGAAAATGAACTCCTGTGATTGTTCTTCACATGGTGCCTTCCTTCTGTAATTTGATCCTGATGTACTAATGTGGAGTGAACACAGATGGAGGCCAAACTCCTTTTTTGTTTGTTTAGCAATTGCTTTTGTTTGAGTGTGAATTCAAAGCTGCTCATTCAGCCATGACATTAAATGTTCTAGTACTTTCAAACAGGAAGCATAAAAACAAAGGCAATGTTACAGCCTTCTCTACAGAAGTTTTGAATAGTTGGTTTGGATGTCATTTTTACTGTTTTATATAGGAGGCTTTGATGGCAGCTGAGATCAGTCAGAAGACAATTAAAAAACACAAGATTCAGGTAAGTCTATGAACGGTTTTTGAAATATAAAATATGTGTGAGAGAACTGAATGTTGCTCTTAGGCTAACCCAGGTGTTAGATTATTGTTGCCCATAAGCTAAATCAGGCATTAGATGCATCGTTATCATGGGACTAGTTTCCCTATCGGCATCTCCATCTGTATATCTAATACCCCTTCACTTATTTCCCTTTTTCAAAATGTTGTATTTTCCCCAAAATTAGTCAGAGGCAGCTAATTTTGTAAAATGGCATTAGTGGTTAAGGAAATAAGGTGAAGTTGAAATGTAATTTGAACTTTTGAATTTTTAATTATAAAGTGTTCAGTCCAATAATATGTAAAGTTACAAAGTGTATAGTTCTTCTAAAGCAGAAAATAATATATTTGTCACTGTTGAATAACCACTGCATCCTCTTTGCATGAAGTAACAGTTTAGAGAATGCTAGGTTAGGTTTCTAGGCAAGTTTGAGCCACATAATGTTTATGTTCTCATGAACTCACTTCTGTGAACTCTATTACTATTCTCCTTCCTAGTTCATCAGTACCACTACACTTAATTTTGAATGTAACAGTTAACTGTAGTTTACTGTTTCATAAAGAAAATCTGAATTGTGACTAGTTTTCTCTATTTACATAAAACAAGTCAATTTCATAACGTATAATTAACCCAAAAGCTAAAACTGTGGTTAGTGTTAAGCAGAAGTTTTCAAAATTCTCACTCAATTAAAGTGTGAAAGGAGAGGAGACAGAGACACATACGAATATAAAGGTTACGTAGATTCATTCTCATAACATAATCAATTTCTTAGTATTATATCTGAACTTGCTTGTTCAGCAGGATGATTGTTTATAAAGCTATTGTTCTTCCAACTCTGTTGTATGCCTGCAAAATGATTCTATCAATGTTGCCTCCAAAAAATTCCTGCAAATCTCTTGAGAAGACAGGCAGACAAACGTCAGCATTCTGAAAGCAGCGAAGACCACTAACAGTGAAGTGATGATCCTCTGCCATCAACTTTGCTGGATTGGCCATGTTGTCCAAATGCCCGATTGCCATCTTCCAAAGCAGTTCCTTTACTCTCAGCTCAAGACTGGAAAAAAAACATTGGTGGACAGCAAAAGAGATTTAAAGATTGGTTTAAAGCTAACTTTAAAAAAATATGGCATAAACACCTAGAACTGGGAAGCCCTGGCTCTTGAGCATTCTAACTGGAGGTCACTTGTTACCAAGAGTACTATGAATTTTGAAGAGGCACAAACAGAGGGTAAAAGGGCAAAACATGCCAAGAGAAAGGCGCATCAAGCAAACCCTTGTCAGGACTGCCTTCCATCTGGAAATCAGTGTCCTCATTGTGATAGACCATTCTAATCCAAAATCGGTCTCTACAGTCACTTATGGACCCATTGCCAAGACTCTACTTCTGGAAGACAATCATAGCCTATGATGATGATGATTATGATGATGATCTGAACTTGGCTATCATGAATTTGACAGCATGCTTAATAACTTACCTGGAGGGTTAAAGAAAAAGGGCATATGCACACTTTACTACCTATGGACCCCAGTGGACAAAGACCTGGCCTGGTTCTGAACTTGGATCTATGAACTCTTCAGGTAGCCTTGGATGCAGTTTACTCTGTGTATCAATTAATCATACTATAAATTGAGTAAAAGTGGCAAATCCCACACCGTAGCATTGGGAAGGGGTGAGAGTCAGAAAATAGTCTTTATCAACAAGAACCCTATAGATCTTCAGAGAATAAATGTAAAACTAGCACTGATATTTTCCTCATTCCAAAAGCAGTGGCTATTTCACCCTGCCTCTCCAAGGTCAAGAAAAAGAAATAATGATGCAGCTTAAATGTTGTAGCTGCTGTTTTCGTTCTGGTATTTGTTTTGTTTTTTTTTTGCACGTTCCAGCTTTTGAGAGTTGACAGGCATGCAGATGCTCATCCATTCTTTATTCACACAGCTGCTATAAATAATTTTTCATATTAACAGCCATTGTGTTTAACTTTCATTTGACGTTTTCTGTCCTATAGTTAAATGTTTCCCACTAAGCTTTTAGTGAAGCAAGTCCCTGAACAGGGAATCATCATCAATTTTTACTATTTGGGAGTTTTTCTTTTTCCCTCAAATGCATTAGATTTTACTGTTGCTATGTATCTTCATAAGAAATGTGTGGCATTGGGTGAAGGGGTGGGGACATTTTGAATGCAGCTTAGAAGACTGCAAACTAAAATGCAGGAAAATGCAAAATAATGTTCCACTGAAAGGGTGGTGTCAGTATCTCAAGGCTAGACTAAAAAGTTAAGACATTTCAAAGAGACTGATAGAATTCATGAAAATAGGAGAAGAATCATTACAGTTACCATTGGTTCACTTGGTTCCCTCTTCCCACTTCCTGAAGAGTCTCCAGCAATTTGAGTCAACATTGGATGGCAAAGTTCTAGACATTTCGCCTACAACTTTAGTGGCCCAAAACGACTGTGATCAAGCCTCTAACAATGCTTTGGAGGTTGTTCCCCCTTTTTTTTAGAGCATCAGCATCCTCCATACATTCAATGCCATTGCTCCAGTCATTTAACATCGGATGACTATTCTCCCTACCACTATCACTCCTATCATGGGCGTCATTGGTCCCAACTTATCTTGACCCTGTTGTGGGATTTGCACTCTTGTGTGTCGAGACTGTTGGATTACGGTTGTATGTGTATGAAATGTATGTTATGATTGAGCCTCATGGCTCTGCTACTGGCAGACGTGGGCGTAAGACTCCTCGAGAGTCAGATACTCTCGAGGAGCGAGAAAGAAAGAGGCTGCGAGATATCTTTGCAGAACCATCTGACGAGGATTCTTTTGAGGGGTTTACGGAGAGAATGGAGGAAGAGCTGGTTAGCTCGGAAGAGGATGAGATGGATTGGACTCGGGTAAGGGAGGAATTGGGTGCCACTGGCAATGATGGGATGGAAGATGATTGGGGACCTTCAGGACTAGACCCATGGACAAGCTGGAGGGATGGGACGGGATCCACAGCTGGGGATGCTGTGGGGCGTAGTCAGAGGTGTTCCAGTTCTGATGAGGAAAGTGATGAGGAAACGCCTGGGTTAAGGAGAACAGCTGATAGTGATGAGGACTTGTAACTGGCATAAAATGGGGTTTGGGAGCAATAGCAAATTGCGTTGGGCAAGGTAATCTGGACGAACGCTTGGGATCTGTGTGGGACGTTTTCCTGAAGACGGGTGTGTTTCGTGTGCTGACTATGTAAGTTGTTTCGGAATTTGGGTTCAGACGGCGGGAGGAATTGTGTGGGCTTTTGTTTGTGCAACCTCTGCTTAATCTCAATAGCTTTGACCTTCCGTCGTCTTCTTGACGGACGCCATCTGCTACTCTGGATTTACGGACTGAACTGACTACGGGCTCGGATTCTCCTACCTGGACTTGGTGAACTACAAACGTCTGCTTCTGCCTATCGACCTTCGGAAAGAACTGGGACTACGCTACTGCTTCAATCCTCGGCTGTTGTGTTTGTATTGGGAATTTGCCTGCTGTGTGGAGGAGTAACTTCTAAGTTACTCAAAACATAGTGCTGGCAGCAGAGAGGCATCTGCTGCCAATTAGTTACATTCTTTTGAACTCTTTGTTCCCCAGCTTCTGTTTTGTTTATTCCCAGGCTGAAGCAAGCTGTTTTGATTTTACCCGGATTAAACTCCGGTTTAATCCGGTTTATCTTTTGAACGTTTTTCTTGCCCCTTTTTGCTTTTTAAGGCTAATGTTGCCTAGCCCTTGTCTTTTACGGGCATTTTGAGTTCTGTAAATCCAATAAACTCTGTTATCTTTGATCTTGTGGCGTTCTGTCCTTGACAATGTAAATCAAGTTTTTTCTGCTGTTAGGCAAGAGTGTGTGTTTCAGTAATGAAACAGTTAACAGCAGGCTAGTTTTGACTGACAGCCTGTTGTGATTGCTATGACCTATCAGGCATGGTTTCCGGCCTGAAGGTCGGAACTTCCTTCGGACTGAGGAATGTGTTTTTCTTATCTCTATGAGTTTTGCTGGTGCTTGCCGAGGCAAGAGGCTATAGAAGAATGCCAGCTCACAGCGATGGCTTTTGCTATGCTTTGTAAATATGTTTATAGATATTAAATAAATGTTTGGACTTCAGACTACTGATGTGTTTGAGTCTGACATTGAAGAGAGGAATTGGTGTGGCAGACAATTGCAACCAATTCATCAGGGTGCTGGAGAAGATGATTGGTGGAGTCTGAAGAAACCCACCCAGCTTGCACCCTGACCCCACGCTTACAGAGACTCAGTGCCCTATATTACCATGGGCATTCACCCTGTAAATCTTTTTGGTCCCAAGATCTATCAACAGAATTGCCATTGCTATTTTGAGTCCTTTGCTTTGGGACTCTCTAGAGCAAACTCTGCTTCTCCAGGTGTTTTGGACTTCGGCTCCCAGAAATCCCAGCCAGTTTACCACCTGTTAGGAATTGTGGAAGCTAAAGTCAAAACATCTGGAGAAGCACGGTTTGAGAAACTCTGCACTAGAGAAACACCTGTGGTCCACTGTTTGACCTTGCCTCCACCTAAAATTCAGCCAACTCCATTAATGGCAGTGCCCACGATTGATCCCAGCAAACCCTCTCAGGGGCACGATTCCACTCCATCAATACGGTCGTCGCCATCAAGACATTATGAATACTGACATTGGATGATGACTCCTCTTCCACTTCTTCAGCATGTTGCTCTGATGTTTTGCCAAAACCCCTGGTTGTCAGTCTGCTCCCTAATCTTTTCCTCTGTGTGGTGGGAAACTGAAACTCTTCATCCAAAGTGTCATGATTGTTCCTCATCTGAAACCATCAAATGGCAGCTATCTAGGCATGGGTGCAACATTTGGATACACCATACATACATTCATACAGTACACTATATGTAGCGCTAAAAGGATTAAAGTGGTGTTCTTTATCTCTTGATAAGAATTTGGAAATACAAAATGGGTGTTTTCATTGAGGAACACAAATAATCCTTAGACTTAGTGACTTTTTAATGTGCCTATCTTGTCCCAAATATGTGTTTTCACCAATGTGGACTTTTAGACAAACTGTTATGTTTAGAGAACTTCATAGAAGGGATTATTTTGTTCCTCAGTGAGCAAAACGCACAGATGTTTATTATACACAGCAAAAAAGGAAAAGTATGGTATATAATATAATCCAAGGTAAATTGTATTATTATCACACACTTCTATTGTAATGTAGTCCCTTATATGTTATGATTATAATAGTAACATATAAGGGACTACATTACAATAGAAGTGTGAGATAATAACACAACTTACCTTATTATATACCATACTTTTCCTTTTTTGCCATTATTTTGTTCCTCCCCAAATCTCCTGAAACATGGTCAGGAAGAATATGCTTTCATCATAGCCCACAGGGAAAAATATTTCAAGAAAAAGTTTCTTGGCTTTTGGTTTGCTTTGGGTTTTTTTTTTTAAATGCCTTGATTATGCCCAAAAGACTTTGTGTATTATCAAGGAACTGACATTTTGGGACATTATGCTAATCACTTGGTTGCAAATGTCAATGTCTTTTGTGCTGAATGATGCATATAGTTTTTAAAACTTACTTCTAATTAATTGCATTTGTTTTCATTAAAGGACATTGGTTTAGCCTATATAAATCATCTAATGGAAACTGGAGATTATGACCTGGCAGCACGGTAATATTTTAAGTTCGTTTAAGTTCTAGGGAGGGAGCATTTATTTATTGATTTATTTATAGTATTTATATTTCACCCTTCTCACCCCAAAGGGGACTCAGGGCAGATCACAATGTACATATACATGGCACACATTCAATGCCATTAGACATACGACATACAGACAGAGACAGAGACACAGAGGTAATTTAACATCTTTCAGCTTCCGGCTTCTTGAGGGTATGCTTGATTCCGGCCACAGGAGGAGCTGCTGCTTCATCATCCACTGTGACATCGAATCCTTGATGAAGTACTTCCTCATTCTTCTGCACACTGCTAGACATTTTTGTGATGTCGTAAATTAGTTAAATTAGCATCCCCATATAAAACGGTACCTAAATTTCCTACTTGACAGATGCAACTGTCTTTCGGGTTGCTTAGGTAAACAATGAGCTAGGCTATTTAATGGTTGGGTGCTCAGTCCAACCCAGGCTGTCTTCGCACTCATGACCTCACTGTCAGTGGCGATCTATTCCTGTGATTTTGTATGAATTGGGATGGGAAAAGAGCCCTATGTTTGTATGTTCTCTCTCTCTAAGCAAATAGTACAGATTTCTGGTACTACAGATTGACCATCTATTATTTGGAATTACAAAATTGACCACATGGGCGGCTGGGATAGTGACACCTTTACTTTCTGATGGTTTAGTCTAACCACACTTTCGCTAATGCATACAATTATTTAAAATATGGTATATAAGGTATATATGAAACATCAATGCATTGTGTGCTTAGACTTGGGTCCTATCTCCAAGATACCTCATTATGTAAATGAAAGTATTCCAACCCCCTCCTCCTGCCAAATCTGAACTACAGAACATTTCTGGTCCCAAGCATTTCAGATAACGGATACTCAGTCTATTTATTGGTAACATTATTCTAATATGTAAATCATTTTATTACAACACAAATACTGAATGCTGTTAGCACAGATAATAATGACTAAAGGACAAATGCAGCTGACTACTCAGCAGTGTTTTGCCTTTGTGACTCTCTGTATCTTTGATTCATGTAAGAAGTGAATGTTCCATTAATTATGAGAACTTTATGTGCATAATGTATTCTAGTTGTGGTTGCTGGTGGTGGCTTCAGTGAGAAGGGGCAATATGATATATTATTCCAAATAAGTCATTATGCAAATAATGAAAATAAGGTTCTTGGAAGGAAAACGTTCAGTTCATGAACTCTTTTTCTGTATATCTTTTCAATTCAGAAAATGCCAGAAAATACTTGGCAAGAATACAGATCTATGGGAATTTGAAGTACATAGGTTCAAAGAAATTGGGCAACTTAAGGTATGTATGATTATGTAAATTACAGGCGCCTCAGTAAATTCGTTAGATAGACTGCCTCCCAGAGGCTTACAGAATTGTTTGTATGTGAATGACTGAAACTGAATGTATCTCACCAAAGATAACAAATTATGTGGGTGTTTGATTTTAGTTAAATGTAAGATAATTCAAAGCTTCCACCAACACTTTTTCTCAGAGAGAATGTTCACCAAAATCAAGCCTACATTCATAGTGCTTGCATAGCACAAAATATGTGCCTGTATGAATATGTATGCACGTACTGTATTTTGTTGCATAATAGTCACACTTTTCCCTTTTTTATAGAAAAGGGGGGTTGTGACTGTTATGCAATAAAAATTGCCTTTGATTCTCCAGTTTCTATTCTTTTAAAAAAATAAACTGCCTTACTGCTGAAACAGGAGGGAGAAGGATAATCCCCCCTCCCTTCCTTGTTTCTCCAAAGGTAAGGTAGTTTACAAAACCTGAAACTGGGCTCTTTGTAGAAAGGAGGAGGAAAGGACGACCTGAGTCCCAGAGACCTCAATTTCAGGTTTTTTAAACTGCCTTGCCTTGGAGCAGTGGTTCCCAACCTTTTTTGACCAAGGCCCACTTGAACAGGGACCACTTTGTCCAGGGACCTCTCTCCAACATTAGTACCAAAAGGGTTACGAAGCAGTTTTTGGTCAACTTTAGATTCGGTTTGGTTTTTTGGGGTGCTGATTCAGAAAATTGCATTGGATAGACCACATCATCTCTAATTTCTGATACAGAACATGTGCTATCCAGTAGTCCCCATCTGCTCACCCGCAGAAAAACATATTTAATAATCTGTAGCTGATGTGCTCTATCCAATGCAATGGTCAGCTCTGTTGAAAGGAGCGGAAATAAAATAAGAAGGAAGGAGGTTCACAGACCAGATTTTTGTTCTCGTGGCCCACTGCTGGGCCGCAGCCCACAGATTGAGAACCACTGCCTTGGAGGAAGGAGGAAAGAATGGTGCTCCAGAGATCTCAATTTCATAGTTTTTAAACTGCCTTGTCTTTGGGGAAAGAAGAAAGCAAGTGGGAGTCAGCTCTAAACGGACCTGCGACTATTATGTATGGAACACAGAAATATCCCTTTTTTCCACCCAAAAAATGGGGGTGTAACTATGATGTGATCGCAAATCATATGCAATGAAATACAGTATTCCTCTTACACAGGATCATTGCTTGGGAACTGGCATAGTATGTGTCAAAAACTTGATGTTTCCGGCCAAATTAAAAAAATAACACAAACTGTTACAAAGATGTTCTTGACATTGTTTAACATTTTAGCATAATCCACACATTTCTTGTTTTCATGCAAGTGATCACATGTCAGGAGAGACTTATAAAGTCTGCCCACATGCAGTTGTATTGTTCATAGGGGTGTATGTTTAAAAGAAAAGGTCATAGAGGGATCTGTAGCCTTGTGACTCACATGATTATAGCATATCCTTTGAGACATTAACAAAAGCTCCATAAACTAATTCAGCATCAATAAATATTACTATTTTTAATGCACAGGAACTATTTTTGCTGCATCTTGTGGATTATTGACACAGCCAACAAAGTCTTTGAATGGACTGTGTTTCCTAGCAAACATTTAAGTTAATAAATTGCCCGTGTCATGCAGCTCAAAGAGTGTCACTTCCTGAAAAGTAGAAAACGTTTATGTACATGCCCTTTGATAACATGCTCATCTCCCCCCTCCCCAAGTTTTATGTCTTCCTATTCAAACCCAATGAGCCAAAAGAGACATATTATTAAGATCTTGCAGCAAGTGGTCCTTTGCTGTTTTTTGAGCTGTTAAATTTCTGTTCAAGAGTGTGTAGGTGTTGCTGCATTATAGCTTTTCTCATAACATCTCCCTTCTTATGGAATTAGAAAATTAGGGGGAGAAGCCTAAGCACAGTTATGGGGTTTGGTGGGGGGAATGATGTACACCTTACCATTTGAAGATAATATCTCAGGTTATTTCCACTCTAAAAACGCATCTTACAATATGTATTGTTAAAATTGTGATGTTTTGTTTTCACCATCACCAGTCCCTTTTGAATTTATTTCTTACCTGGATGTGAGTGTCTTCAGCAGATATCTCCACTTATGCCATCCAGCAGACTGTGAAATGTAGAAAATATGTGTAGGTTTTCCCAAAAGCATCTCTGTTAAATTATTGCTTTTCTAAACAGTGGGTTGTTTCCCCTTTGCTGAAAACCCATTACAGAAAGACAGAAGGCACTTTGTGTTAAGGCTACTCACTTGCAACCTGCAATATTAGAACAAGGTGTTCTTAACATCTGTTGTGAGCTATTCTGCCATGGGCATTAGTCAACATTAATATTCATGTATTTGTAGTATGATTGGATGAAATTTTCTCTTCTGTTTTATGTAACATAAAACTTCTTAGGGCTTGACTCTGCTGCAAAATAGTTTAATCACTTTTGACTGGCTGTTTTGATTTGCATCACTTGTGCTGCATTGAGAATTGGATCAGGTTTTCATCTACTCTGGTAATGTGTTCTGTATGAGGATGGAACTGGACTCAGTTTTGGACAAAACATTTGGTTAACTATTAAGTTTTATCCTCCCTTTCTGCTAAAACAGATTTCAAGGTATTTTACAATACTAAAATAAACGGGCATAAAGTACATTATAATATTATCAACATAAATCAATTATGAAAACAAATCATTTAAATATACTTCAGTAACAAAGAGGCAAAAGTAGTCACCAATCCCAACTTATTTATGCAAATGTGTCGCTGAAAAGCTAGAAGCCTTTTGAATAAAAATGTCTTCACCATCAGAAAGACAATGGAGATGGTGTTAACCTGATTTCCTTTAGCAAAGAGTTCAATGGGATAAGATCAACTACCAAGGAGGCTGTCTTTTAGATTCTCATGAACGGTTTACTTTAAATTGTGTCACAAATGGAGCATTAGCTACTGACTCTGTTGCAGAAAGGCAGCGAAATGAAATAAATCATTGTGCATAGCAATTTTGAACTAGTATAATTTGTCAGACACCATTGAATAGCTGTCCCAAATAATCTAAACTGGATGTCTCTAAGATGCATGTGACCATGATCTGACATTTCTTACAATTGGCACATAATAATAATAGCAATAACAACGACAACAACAACAATAATTTATTACCTTTCCTTTCAGCTCAAGGCTGGGCATAACATAGTTAAATACATGTTTCCTTTGTGCAAATACGTGTTCATACTGAAAAAACACTCAAACTGCAGGATGCCTCTTAATAGACCTTCCTATTGACTGACTAAGGGAACGTCTGTCTTATTTAGATGAAGTTTCTAATTATTTGCCAATACACAGCCCATTACTAACATCAGACACCAATTTTGGAATGGAAAGTCTTCCTTGGATTTAGATCAGGGTGGGAAATATGCGGTCCTTTGGTTGTTGCTACACTGCAGTTTCGTGCCTCCTCATTAGCTGTGTTCACTAGAACTGATGCAATTTACAAATTACTTGCTTTCTTATTTGGATTTAGATAGAGATCAAGAGTAACTGTTGTTCTACATGCTGGTGGCAGCAGACATCAAACTTTGGTGACATATTCCAGTGATGTCACACATTAAATAATCTAAGAGAGAAAATGGAACCTTGTGAATACCAGTAATTTATCTGTTACCTTAGGGTTGGAAATATGTGACCAATTGAATGAGATGAGAAAATTTCTGTTTTTCTCACTTAAAAATTTGCTGTAAACTACAGTCCAAAAGAGCCTTTTTCTTATTGACTACAGAACTGAGATTCTAGATCTTTATGGCACTGGCAGCTACATCAACTGTTCTTATTCAGAAAAGAACAGAAGCAAAATGGCTGTTGTGTATCTAAAAGGAATGAAAGATAAAATACTACATGACTGTGATTTCCCCAGATGCAAGTGTACCCTTCATCCTTCATAAGGAGGTTGACAGGTCATTGTAGCAGAATTGTAGCAGTCCCAAAGAGGTAACATATATTCAAACCTCAAGTTTTTCATCTATCTGGTGGATCACCATATGTGACTGAAGGACTACTTGCATAACATATACATTGAGAGTAGTGGAATTTTGTAGAAGAATGGATGAAGAATGAAGAATGGATGATATTTTGTTCTGTTTTCTCCTTTAGGCTATCAGCCGCTATTTGCCAAGACGGGATTCAGTCTTAAAGCCATTCATCTATGAAATGGTCCTCCATGAATTTCTGGAGAGTGACTACGAGGTACCACACTATCTAAATGCCATTGATCTAATTCTACTCTAGTGTCTCTATTGCTAAAGCAGAGGTCAGGGTAAGGTACAGGAACTATCATAAAAATACTAAGGTGTCACCAAACTTTAATATTAATGTTAACAGTATGAATGTGCCAAGAATTTGGTATTGGGTTGACAGCACAAATGCAAGAGCACACTAGTGCTGTTCACAGCTAAGAAATCCAAAGATCCAGCTCTCCCTATATCTCTGCAAAGCACACTGTACTACCATATTAGATACTATGTAGAAATCTTTAAGATGGTTGAAGATCTCAATCCTGTCTCCAATCCATTAAAATTTGGTGCTAGATAGGTTGCCACTTAATAATGTTTTACCTTTTCAATCCAACTCAGTTTGAACTGAGGAACAAAATAGTAATTTGTAGAATTTGAAATTCATCTTTGATAAAGTGTTGCAAAAATAATAATCATTAAATCATTGTTCATTCCAAATAGTGTAATCTCATTGACTCAGCAGAAGGATAGACTTACAAGTTAGTAGCTGTCTCAGTGGGATTATGCTAGCTAGGCTGACGTGTACTGAAGCAAGTCGTGCTTACTGATTCCCCTTAACATGGGGTGGTATAAAATATGTTTTTAAACACCATCCACCAACCTCTTGCTTGGTTCATAATGACATTGTTCCTGGAGATTCCTGGAAAATTTTGCTGGACTTATAGCCCTCACAGTTGCCTTATCACACTATACTTTGCAACAACTAGTCTTGTCTTCAGGGTGAATCTGTGCTTTCCGTCTTTTTATGCTGGTCATTGAATGACAGGCAAAACTCTTCTGTGAGAAGCAAAAGTAAAGGGTAGTAGAAATAGGATTAGAACCCTGAATGCAAATAATAAAGGCAAAGAAATAAAAAGGCAACAGAAGAGTAGAACAAGAGGCCTCTTCCACAAAATCTGAGAAATTAAAGGGAAATTCAAAGCAAATATATATACACTATGCAGCCAATGGGGGAACACATTGTGTGGCCAAAATTTAAAAGATTATCAAAGCAGTACACTGAAGACCTTAGTACAAAATATGAAAATGTGACATTTATTCATAGAAGCTTTATGAATCCAGTTTTAGAACAGCAAGTGGAAGCCTTTCTAAAAGGCACTGGGTAGAAATAAATCATCAAAAATTAATGGCATACGAATAAAGCTGCTTCAGGCTGTAGATATGGAATCCATTCAATTTCAAACAAATATTACCTCTGATTTCAGCTCTAGGCTGGGCACAACATAGTTAAATACAGTAGAGTCTCACTTATCCAAGCCTCACTTATCCAAGCTTCTGGATAATCCAAGCCATTTTTGTAGTCAATATTTTCAATATATCATGATATTTTGGTGCTAAATTCGTAAATACAGTAATTACAACATAACATTACTACATACTGAACTACTTTTTCTGTCAAATTTGTCATATAACATGATGTTTTGGTGCTTAATTTGTAAAATCATAACCTAATTTGATGTTTAATAGGCTTTTCCTTGATCCCTCCTTATTATCCAAGATATTCGCTTATCCAAGCTTCTGCCGGCCCGTTTAGCTTGGATAAGTGAGACTCTACTGTACATGTTTCTTTTGTTCAAAAGGTATGAAAACAAAACAGTGGCCTGCAGATTGGAAGTACTAATACTCCAGTCCCCAGGAAAAGGAACACTTCAGTTGGAGTAACCATCAGGGCATTACATTAATCTCCCATGCAAACAAAGTGATGTTCAAAATTTTATAAGAAAGGATTTTTTTTACCATATATGGATCAACAAATGCCAGATGTTCAAGCTGGATTCAGAAAAGCAGAAAGCAATATGGAAAACATACATTAGAAAATAGAATGCATCAAAGAGCTTCAGAAGAAAGAGCTTCTGCTTTACATATTATAGTAAAGCTTTTGGATGACATAGGTCATGAAAAACTATGGAAGGAGAGTGTGTACCAACATTTATATATTTATTTTCTTGTGGGTAGTCTTGTTCAGAACAGAGTACTATTAGGACAATATGGAGAAATAGAAAACTTTCGAAAAATAGCAAGGGAGTCAGAAAAGTTTGCATGTATAATTAAATATCAAGTTTAGAATCTGTGCTGTAGTATTTCTGATTTCTGTCTATTTTTTGATAGCTTGATAGTGAAGGCTGACAGAAGAAAAACAAATAATGTGAAATGTGGTACTGCGTAAAGCTTTTGAGAAACCATGGACCAGCCAGAGTGACAAATGGATGGGTCCTAGACTACTGAATTTTAACATCTCTCTCTAGAAACTGTTGTTGGAACTATTATACTTCGGGCATATCATGAGATGACACATTAGAAAAGACAATGCTTGGTCTTAGGAAAAGAGGAAGAACTCATTATAAGTGGATAGGCTTACTCAAGGAGCCCAACCCTGAGTCTACAAGGCATAGAATCATAAGGTTGGAAAAAACCACATAGGCCATCTGGTCCAACCCCTTGCCATGTAGGAAAAGCACTGTGATGAAGTTGTGTGTAATCACTGAGAATATCATGTTAATTTATCTTCATCAATATCATAAGTATTTTCACAAAATTGAAAACAACATTTTTCTTTTAAGGGGTTTGCAACATTAATTAAGGAATGGCCTGGAAATCTCTATAATAATGCAATAATTGTCCAAGCAGTTGTAGACCATTTGAAGAAAGATCCACAGAATAGGACATTGCTGAAAACTCTGGCGGAATTGTAAGTATGATATGTTGTCGAAGGCTTTCATGGCAGGAATCACTCGGTTGTTGGTAAGAAAGTATGATACATTGACCAAGTGCTTCTGTTCTCTTTTTAAAACAATCAGTTGCACTTCCCTTCTGTACATTATTGCTTATTTGTCCTACTTTTTCCTTCACTTACTCAGCATAAGTAGAGAAGAAGTTAAATGTGTTTTGATTATGTAATTTTGAAATGCATTGTATCAGTGGAAGTCTCATTCTATGTCACAAGTGTTGTTTTCCTGCATCAAACCAGACTTTGCAACCTGACTGCAAATCTGTGATGGACCTCACCAACAGTCTGTGTCCTGTTGGGGTTTGCTTTGTCATTGCTGGCACCAGATACCCATTAGTCTTGTGTATGGAATCACTACCCATTTCTATTTCTCCCATTCATATGGCCTTGTTTTCATTTCCGTCCACCACTTCCAGAAATGGTTGCCTATACAAATGAGCTTTCTTCCGCCCAAGGTCTGGAAAAAATGAAAATTTTTGGACCTTGGGCTGCAGGCCCTGCCTATGAGTGTTGAGCGCTTGGCTGTAGGCCTTGCCTGTCAGGCCTATGAGTACTGAGTGCTCAGTGGGCAGGGCCTACAGCTGCGCGTTCGATGCTCAAGCCTACAGCCTAGCACTTGGTGCTCGGCTGTAGGCCCTGCAAGCTGGGCCTACGAGCGTCCAGGCCTATGAGGGTTGAGCGCCCGACGCTTGGCTGTAGGCTCTGCAAGCCGGGCCTATGAGTGTTGTTTGGGCCTCTGCCCCATGTAAGTCTCCCCGAGTCCCCACAGGGAGATGGTGGCGGGGTATAAATAAAGTTTTATTATATTATTATTATTATTTTATTATGACACAGCAAACAAGACAGGGCCTTCTCGGTGGTGGCTCCCCGGCTGTGGAACACCCTCCCCACAGAAATATGGCAAGCCCCAACCCTTTTTAGTTTTAGAAAATCCCTGAAAACATGGCTATGTGCCCAGGCTTTCGAAGATTAAATGATAAAGACGACCCGGACTGTTTTACGACTACAGCACGAGGATTTTGGATGAATGGATTTTAATCATATGTTTTATATTTTTATATTGTTTTAATTGGATTTTCATTGCTGTTTTAATTATGTGTAGGCATCGAATTGTTGCCAATTTTGTACGCCGCCCTGAGTCCCTTCGGGTGAGAAGGGCGGGATATAAATGTTGGAAATAAATAAAATAAATAAATAAACTGGATTTGGGCCCAACTCTAATACCCATCACACCTATGAGCTTGGCCAAAGCCTAACTCCCCCATCACTGACAGGAATGGCTTTAAACATATATAAGTGCAGAGTTCTAGAGCTTAGGTGATGAAAAATGAGATTTCATTTCAGATTTCATTGCTACTACTAGCAATGGTAGTGATAGTTGTGCACTTTCAATACACTTGTAATGTATGGTGACCCAACATATCAAAAGCTGGTCTAAGGGCCCTTCCACACAGCCCTATATCCCAGAATATCAAGGCAGAAAATCCCACAATATCTGCTTTGAACTGGGTTATCTGAGTCCAAACTCAGATCATGTGGGATTTTCTGCCTTGTATTCTGGGATACAGGGCTGTGTGGAAGGGCCCTAAATGTCCTGGTCAAGTCCTATTATATAGGGCATATATAGTAGCATGACTGATGAGTTTTTAAGTGTTGTTTCGTAAGACCGCCTAATATAGCAACCCATGCGTCAGCTTATTTTTAAGAATATACCTTTTGAATACAACATCATGTTCTCCACACCTTTTAAATTCAGTAATGATTAAGTTCTGCTTCTTTTGTCTTTCTAAACTCTCCATTTTATATTATAAAGGAAAATGGACATCCATTGGTTTTGATAACTAATTAAGTGTTCAGGTGGAAAGGAATATGGGCCACTTTACATCAGCAAAAGATAAATAAATAATCCAAATGGCAGCACAATTTTTCCACTTTGTAGGGATTTAATTTCTATAGTAAAGTCATTCTCATATTGGGAAAACTGTTTTCAAAGCAAGCACATGTTTTGGACTTGAGCAAAACCTTTCTGTCAGTGGTTTTCAACCTGTGAGTCCCCAGATGTTTTGGCCTTCAACTCTCAGAAATCCTAACAGCTGATAAATTGGCTGGGATTTCTAGGAGTTGTAGGCCAATTTGGGGACCCACAGGTCGAGAACCACTGCTTTAGTTCATGATTCAAGTTTAAAATGACTAGGATAAATGTTTAATTCTAGCAGCTCTCCACTTCAGAGTAATGTTAAAACTTTCTGTTGATCCTTAGTGCTGGAAAATGGTCGGGGAAATCTTATCCTGCTTTTAAGTGTGTTTCATTCCCTTCTGTTTCTACATATTAAAAACGATCCCCACTTTTTATATATTTCCTGACCTCAGCCAAAGGCAAGTGTTTGAGTTTCCTGCATTTCATTGTGATTATTTTGAACTGTATTTCTCCTTATTTTTCTCTTTTGGTGGTGTATGTCTGGAGAGAGAGAGATTTGTAAATAGGAATGTTTTAAGGGTGGTCAACCTGAGTATGAGTAATACAAACAATTAGGACAATTTCAGGAGATACCTCTATCTAGCTATCTATTTCTTTAAATTGAGCTGAAACTCTTTCCTCCTCAAGTTGTTGACTATCCTTGAAGCGTTTCTTAATCAGAAGATGTGGCATGAGTTATGGATCATTGAGATGACTGTATGGAAGAAAATTAAAGAAAAAAATGTACCCAATTGCTTTTTAGTACATATACTGTATATAAGAAGTGTTTCCTATTATTCCAAATGATAGTAGAATATTGTCTCCATCTTTGAGTGAATGGCTTTTTTCAAAGTTTGACAGCCAGGCCTGTTTGTAACATATGATCCCCTTTATCAGGTACACCTATGACCAACGCTACCGAAAGGCTCTTGAAATTTACCTCACGCTGAGACATAAAGATGTTTTCCAGCTGATCCACAAACACAATCTTTTCAGCTCCATCAGGGACAAAATTGTTCTGCTAATGGAGTTTGATTCAGAGGTATGATGGCTTTCAAGTGGGGTTTTTAACACTTTTTTGTCTGTAAGAATTTGAACTGAGTAAAAAATATAATTTAATCATTCAAACTTCATATTTTGGATAAAGTCTGACATGTAAAAAATGAAACAACCAAATGATTGAGTAAATGTTATGTTTCCAGCAGCTTTATTGCAATGTTTATTCCTCATTTCTGTAAGAGATCCAAACGTTTCTAAAACTGTGGTCACATAAGACTATGAAAGTAATTCATATTTTTATTGCTTGCATCCATAAATCTTAAAGGAAATGTTCATTTGCAATCAGCATAAACAAGACAGAGACCAATCATAAGACATTTGAAATTAGCATTTGCTGATTGAATCCTATAGAAAGCAAAATGAACCCTATACAATGCATAATGAATTATCATTGTTTGTGGGGTGGGGGTATACTATGTACATCACATGTGCAATGTAGATATTCTCTACATGTTTCAACTGCATTGTTGACTAACTTACTATCGAAAGGCTCCACATACTTCAATTTGGATTAAAGAAATAAAATGTGTCTGCTATGGCAAACTCCCAGTTGGACAAAACATATAGGAAGGGGAAAACATTTGAGTCTCTACTCAAAAGCATCAGGTCTGCTTTCATTTTGTCCACTCAGTTACTGTTTCTCAAGTCTCTATTAAATAGTTGTCAACAATTTGTATCCTACATCCTCTTCAGTTTTGATTCTCTCTAGAGAGGAACCTTCCCTTGCATTTCTAGTCATGAGAAAAATAAATATAGAAGTTTTATTGGAATGAATGACCTAGAGTTATATAGTCATAGAGTTGGAAGATGTCTTATGGGACATTAAATCCAACCCTCTGCTCAGTGCAGGATCTCCAGCTAAAATATCTCCAGCTATCTGATCTCTTTTTGAAGACACCCAAATAAGGTGACACCACCACCTCTCTAGGCAATTGGCTCCATTGCTGAACTGCTCGTATTATCAAGAAGATTTTTCTAATGTTTAAGAAGCAGTGCAATAAACCACATAGCAATGTGTGTTGTCCACAAGACAGAGAATTCAATCATAATCTGTATGCAAGCATTATTTTAATATAGATATATTTCACACAACTCTTCCTTCTCATGAACTTTTTTGGTTTCAGAAAGCAGTTGACATGCTTTTGGATAATGAAGATAAAATCTCTGTAAGTATAACTATTCAATTATTTTGTTATCGGTATATTGCCTCCTGTTATCATTAAGTGATGTGAATAAGATATTGGCCACGTTAGTATCCACAACTTATGCATCAATTCTCTTGCCTTTTAGATCGATAAAGTTGTGGAAGAATTAAATGACAGACCTGAATTGCAGCATGTGGTATGTATGGTGGTTTTGGTATGGGTCTCTTAACAGGTGTCATTTGAAACAGATAAATCTTTCTACTTGAAGACATCTGAAGGCCCTTCCAAACTGCAGGCCCTGTTGGACTTTTACCTTAGGCGTCCAAACTACATCTCAGGAAAAAACAAATAAATTTGGGACAAATATCTTTTAGGGCTTTGAGAGTGGGGTTGGGGTGGCCCCATTCCAGTGCAGTAGTCACCACGCTGGAATGGGGACAACCCCTGGGAAAGCCTGCTTCTATTGGGCTGGGTCTGTAGGGACTTAAACCGACTCCGAAGCAAGTTTAAGCCATGTGTGGAAGTGCTCTGAGTAGTCTGTGCCTTCAACAGCAGTGATGAAACTGGCATAATATAGAATAATTTCATGGACAAAACTCTAGCATTGTCATTAAACAAATCAGCCGTAGACTGTGTTAGGCCCTCTATCATCTGTCATATAGGTTAGGTAACTTGGATGGGACTAAAACTCGTCTTAAGCAGCACAAAGACTAAATATTGGAGGAGGGACAAAGTGGCTGATGTTTCTTTCAGTTTTGACTGGAAAAGTAGAGTTTGAGTATTTTGTCAGCCTGCAGAACTGCTTTGGTAGCTTGATGAAGTTAGCTCATTTGAGGGCTGCAAATGACCTTAGAATCCACTTTCCCAACCCCTGCTCAATAGTGGCATACTTGCAGCATTATATGGGCTGAAAGATATTGGATTTACTAACTGACCAAACTCTTTTGTCCTTTCAAAAGTTAGTACTCTCCTCTTTCCAGATTTTGCTCTACAGTTGCTTCCTTTCTTATTTATTGTCCACACTGGCTGAAACTGATAGCACTGGCTAACACACATTTTGGTGCCACAAATGTTAACCCTGTATCTGTATATTTGACCTGCTGATTCCAAAAATAATACCAGTTTTCCCCTATTGGGTCTAGTTTTTGACATACAGATCATATGCCATCTACCAGTTGCCATCTGTTCACTCATAGAAAACCATGAGAACCTCTTCTAAGAAATGTAATGCTTCTAACCAATGTAATTTTTTGAATCAGTGCCCCAAATAACCCCAGGAGCCCCAGATTTTTTTTTTGTTTGGTTGGTTGTGTAGTCATTGTAATTGAAAACATCTGAGGGTGTTTGATTCCAGTGGTCTGGCTTGGAAACTGACTTCTTCTGTATCTCTCCCATGTCAGTTTTTGAGATCCATGAAATATACTCAAGGTAGCAAGGTTTTAACATGACGGATGCCCTCTGTGGTTATAAGAGAGAGCTTCCCTTGAATAATGAATTGCACTCTAGTCCAGAGCACCTTTCCAATAGTAAGAGTTACTCATTTGGACCATCTTTTGTGATTGAGTACTATGTTCCCAATTCTGTCTCAGAAAATGTGCTGTCTTAGTTTAAAGTGAGAGTATTTAGGCAGAAAAGAATAGGTTGTCGAATTATACTGCTGCTTCTCTTAAGTATCTCACCTCCATCCCTTATAAGATGTGGAAGACAAAAGATCTGACCTCATATTTTCCGTGTGCATCCATGATTTATGCTTTTCAGTCTTACAGAGCTGATATTTTTTCATGATTTGTGCTTCTGTTTGCTTTTGTAGTATTTGCATAAACTGTTCAAGAGGGACCATCACAAAGGACAAAGGTATCATGAGAAACAAATCAGCCTTTATGCAGAATATGACCGACCAAATTTACTTCCCTTTCTCAGAGACAGCACCCATTGCCCTTTAGAAAAGGTGAGACCTGTATCTTAAACTATCTCCTTTGACTAAATATGAAAGCTGTTAGTTATGTAGTTTCTGGTACATTTCACAAACTTGCTCATGACTATGTGACACTTTGGCTTTTTCTAACAAAAATTACCCCCCCCCCCCCCCCCCCAGTTTGTAATACAATTTGAATTCATGTTAGGTACTCTATGTGAAATGCTTCCCTCTGCTGGAAAACATGAGAACTGTACTAGTCTTTTTCTTGTACTTAAAGTACTGCTGTTTCCTATCCTATTTTTGTATATTTCAGTGAGTCTCCATTTCTTAGCATACAAGCATTTCTAGACCTATTGATTCATTTTTGTTGTTGTTTGTTGCGTGCTTTCAAGGTGATCCTATTATGGCGCTTTCCTGGCAAAATATGTTTAGATTGGGTTTGCTCTTGTCTTCCTATGAGACTGGGGGCCCTTCTACACAGCTGAATAAAATCCCACAATATCTGCTTTGAACTGGGATATGTGTACACAGATAACCCAGTTCAAAGCAGATATTATGGATTATTCTGCCTTGATATTCTGGGTTATATGGCTGAATGGAATGGCCCTAAGTGAATGTGACTTTCTCAAAGTCACTCACTGGATTGCATTGAGAATTCAAACCATAGTCTCCAAAGTACAACACTCAAACCACTTCACCACACTGGAACTCTGCATCACATTAACAATAATCTTTTCAATGCCTGGGAGTTTTTCCTTTCTTGATTAATATTGCGATTAATACTTTGCAGTCATAACTGTTTATCTTATTGTTGCACTTTCTTGTGGAATGATATATGATGGGGATAGAAAAGATAACTTTCCCTTTGAAGTAACATAGAAAGAAGCACATTGTATAAGGAAAATCCCAGGTTTCTACCTGGTGAACCCTCACCTGAGAGTAGCAGCCACTCCTGGCCCCCTAGGATGCATGTGTTTGTCAGTGTTTGCCCCAGTGAGATTTTTTAATTTTGTTGTACATGTAATACATATTTGGCTTACTCTTGGGAAAATAGTGAGTGAAGAACTCCCAAAAATATGACTGAAATATAAACAAAATTGCTAATGACCCTTGAGGTTTTCCCAAAGTAGCACTGATACATAATGTATCATAGGACCATTTCAATTATTATAGGTAATATGATTACAGGGTTCCCTCACTTATTGCTGGGGTTAGGTTCCAGGACCACCCGCAATAAGTGAAAATCCGCGAAGTAGGGACACTATATTTATTTTAATATTTATACATTATTTTAGTAGTTATACACTATTTTAAGTCTTTATCAACCAACTGTGTGTTGATAAATGACCTCCTTCTCCTCCTGTTGCTGTTTGGGCTCCTTTTTTCTCCCTTTGGCTTCTCCTTCCACCCTTCTTTAGGCTGTAAATTGTAATTTTTTATTATTTATAATAGTCTTTTAGAGTTTATTGAAAAACCGCAAAACAGCAAATCTGAAAAAAGTGAACTGCGAAGTAGTGAGGGAACACTGTACAATTCAAGTTATAGTCAAACATTTGCTGCAAGCACTTTTCTGTCATTTTTTTAAAGTTTCGGGCTCCTCAATGTTACTTACTTTTTCAAATGCAGAAGTAATATATCCTAATTAAGAACTGTAGTGGGATCATTTATGTTGCTTTTTAGGTTCTACTATTATATCCATTTAAGTAGGAATCAGTCCCATCAAACTCAGTCGAATTTATTTCAGCATATACACGTATGTGTGTTTGTATGTAGTGTTGTTCAATTCATCATTACTTTGAAAAGAGGTTTTTTTTAAAAAAAAAAAAAATACTAATTTACTTTGATATTAATGTTCTAATTTTTCAATTGAAGGCTCTGGAAATCTGCCAGCAAAGAAACTTCGTTGAAGAAACAGTTTATCTTTTGAGTAAGTAACTACATTTTAATAAATAACAATGTCCTTTATCTAAAGATGACAATGAACATTTCAGGCCAATATTGCTAGGATTTCTTAAATCTCTCCCAATTCTGGAAAGCTCCTGGTTGAGTGACCTGCTTCTTTAAAAATCTGAGGAAAATATGAAGCAATTGTAATTATTGTCTTGCCTCCACCTTCTGAATATCAACCCAAGAGCTCACTGCTCTTGAGCAATGCTGGTGGCAAATCTCTGACTGAAATTAAGGCAGTGTTGTGACACCCACCAGAAATGTATTTCTTCATGTCAGTGATCTTCTGATATTATCATTTAATAGTGACATGAAAGTTAAAGGAATGATCCTGAAGATGGAAATGTGTTTATTGTTCTGCGAAACCATTCTGGTCGGCAATTATAAAACTATATGCACATGCTAATCCTGAACTGAGACTGTTTCTGAAGTTTGCATGCTGTCCTTCATGATTTTTCAGTGGGACTTACGCCCACAAATGGAACTGTACATAAGATTGCAGCCTCCCTCGCTGTTGTCCCCACCCCATCTTTAGAGATTATCCAAGGACCTTAACTGTAGGACTAAATCCCTGTCAGTTAGTACCATACTGTGGTTTAATAACTCCTCCTTGTTCAGACCTTTGCAACAATTGAAATGTGTTTAGGCTTCTTTGATTTCACTCAGAAAGATATTGCATTAATACAGAAAAATACTCATTTGTCTTGTAAAGATAAGAACAGAGGGGATATGTTTTAAAACAGAACAATGGATGGTATTTTTCCTGCATCACTTACTCTTTATGAATAGTCCTTTGACAATTCCTGGCTTTTATCTTTCTAGGTAGAATGGGCAACAGCCGAAGCGCTCTGAAGATGATCATGGAAGAATTAAATGATGTAGATAAAGCCATTGAGTTTGCCAAGGAGCAAGATGATGCAGAACTTTGGGAAGACCTCATCTTATATTCCATTGACAAACCACGTAAGCAAAGTCAACTTTGGGTGTGTGTTTTTTTAAAAGTCTTATAGTTGCATAGGTCTCACCTCCCTCAAATGGGATCCCCTCAGCTCAATATTAGGATCCCGATGAATTTTCTTAATGCCTTATTGTGACCATTTTAGACATTTACACAAATCTGTTGTGTAATGTTTACAGTGGACTCTGCAGAAGATGCTTCAGCTGTACTTCCTCAAAAAGTGAAATCAGCCTATTTAGCAAGTGTTGCAAATGCTGATTTGTGATCAGTGTATGTTTTATTTTTTTTTGTCCATTTTATATAGCTATATATCTGGAGTCACAAAATTATTTCTTGAGCCAAGAGAAGCCCTGGTCTAGTGCAGTGCGACTGCCTGACTTTGAAAAACCTTCTCTGAATGGTTGTCCAGCTATTCATCCATCAGACCAACAGAACACATTCTTGTGTTTGAATGAGTTGGGGAATGTGTGCATGTGTGTGTAGTCAAATATGCAAAGATCAGGAGAATCATCATAATGTATGCTCAATAGTACATAAACAATATTGTCAGATTGGTTTGGCCCACATGTTTATTAGAAGCAAACTTGAATTGCAATGTAATTACTATAGCTGAATTCCAGTGTAATGAAGTACTAGGGCATACTAAATAAATGACATCTCATTCTGCAGCATCTGGCACTGATAAGCATAAGTGATGACACTATTCCACAGCTGCTAGGGCACGTGCTGTTGCCTGCTAAATTCAGTATTTCTATTTCTGAATGTTCTTCATGAAATAAAAAACATGAGCATCACTGGTGAAAAGTTGCATGCCATAAGCCAATTGAATTGCATAGCTTTATAAAATGAACTTAAATTTGAAAAATAGACCTTCTGTCAGTACACCAATTACTTCTTATTCATTCTTAAAGATTAATGAATGCCACCTGAGAAATCAACTCTGTCTTGAAAATGAATGAGACCCTCCCCGTTGTTTAAAAATCAGTTCTCATATATGAAAGAGACACATCTCAAGATGCACCAAGTTATCTTCATTATTAAAAAGTATAACTGCTTGTGCCATGTAGACATGTGTATCTTTCATGCCTGGTTCAGTTAGATGTTCTCTGAATTTTATGTTTGTTTTAGCTCAACATTACATCCCCTCAGTACCAGTATGTTCCTGTATATCAGTTGATTGGTGGGATGAACAGAAGGGTGCTGTTTTTCTCATTTTCTGATCACTGGAAGCAAAATCCACAGCCATAGGTTTAGGTATTCCTGTGATCCAGCATGGCTTTTCTTCTGTTCTTCTGTTCTTCAGTTAGACCCCCCCCCCCCTTTGTGTTTCTACAGCTTTCATCACTGGCCTATTAAACAATATTGGGACCCATGTTGATCCAATCCTCCTAATCCACCGCATTAAAGAGGACATGGAAATTCCAAATCTGCGAGATTCACTGGTAAAAATTCTCCAAGATTACAATTTACAGGTAAGATTTTACTGGGTTTCTTTCTAGCTTACATTACTCTTATCTTTTTTTTATTTTGCCTTGAAGGAAGGAGGAAACCAGTCATTTAAGAAAGTCAATCTAAAATAACAATTATGCCAGGTTGTTAACTGGAGCAAACTACAGGGAGAGATCTACTCCCTTGTTTAAGGAGCTCCACTGGCTGCCGATCATTTTCCGGTCCCAATTCAAGGTGCAGGTTCTTACCTATTAAACCCTAAACGGTTTGGGACCCGCCTACCTTCGTGACCGCATCTCCCCCTATGAACCCACTCGTCCTCTTCGTTCATCCGGTAGGGCACTTCTTTAGCTCCCGCCACCATCCCAGGCTCGGTTGGCGGGGACGAGGGAGCGGGCTTTTTCTATTGTGGCTCCCCGGATCTGGAATTCCCTTCCGGAGGAGATCCGGCAAGCACCCACCGTGGCTTCCTTCAAAAAGCTTCTTAAAACCTGGATCTTCCGCTGCGCCTTTGGATAACCGAACCCATAGCTATAGTAGTTGCACAGGCCATCTCTATGACTTGAAACACTGCACTTTATTCCTCTGCCCCAAAGCTTCTTAGAATATAACATTGCCTCTCCAGGCCATCCTCTCCTCCATCCCAGTGGTCCTTTTTTTCTGTGATTCATATGTTATTTGAGTGATTATATTGTTTTTGTTTATGTGATTGTTTTAGTCAATTGTTATGGGGTTGTTGTTTTTTTGCATTCTTACAGCGTTTTATAGTGTTTCAGTGTTTTATTGTACAATGTTTTATGCTGATTTTATATTGGAAACCGCCCTGAGTCACTTTTGGGAGAGAGGGCAGTATACAAATAAACTATTACTTACTTACTTACTTGATACATTTGTTGTTGTTGTATGCCTTCAGGTTGTTCCCAACTCATGGTGATTCTTAAGACAAATTTATCATAAAGTCTTCTTGCCAAGATTTGTTCAGAGGGAGTCTGTCATTGCTTTCTTCTGAGACTTAGAAAGTGTGATTTGCTTAATGTCACAAGTGCCTCATACTGTTCTTTGTGAGTCTATATTACCACCTAATGATTTGGAACTGTTATTAATCACTTTTTTCATAGCTGCCGAATGACACCATAATTCTCAGTGCAGTCTCCAAAAAAAATTGCTCAGAGGTAATGAATTTTGCCGAAGATAGTAACTGAGTAGAATTCAATGTACTGAGTGGAAGGCAGAGCTGGTATTTCATCCTAAGTCAGAGTTCAGCAAGAGTAGACTACATCAACACTTCTGAAACACTTGAAAGCAAAATTGGAGGTGATTTTATTTTGCAAATGCTTCATCTACTAAGGCTCATTAATTATTATTATGTTTATTTATTCCCCGCTTTTTCTCTCCACAAGGAAACTCAAAGTGGCTTAGGGATGGCAATAGCAGTCTTAATACCTTAAAGCAGGGATGTCAAATTCAGTTTCATCAAAGATCACATCAGCTTTATGGTTTCTTCAAAGGGTCATTGAATTCATGGACAGAGAATATCAAAATCCATAATTTTGGCCCCCAAGCCTGCCCTCAGCTTATACATGGGGTCAACTTATACATGAGTGTGAATGGTAGATATGCTCTCTTATAACTTGACACTTTTCAGAAACATATGTATTTAATCTGAGAACATGTGGCAGTGGAGTTTTACAAGCTATATTAAGTCTTTTTATATTACAACCAATTGTCAACTAGGCCATGAAACATCTCTACAAAAGTGTGTAGAGGAACAGTCATCTTTGAGTTCTCTGCATCGTTGTGCATTTCTGTTGGCATATAATGCAAGCCTTCACTTTCGTTGCTGGGAATAGAGATCTAGCAGCATGGTAGTAGATCATCCAACTCTCATCAAAAACATGCTCCATATCCATCTCACTAACAAATGCTCAGAAAAAATCCATGTTGAGATGATTAAGTTAATTCCAAGACAAATAAGTTTGCCCAGATGATATAGTAACTCAGATGTATTTTTCTTTTAAAACAGTGCCTCAGGGGTCCGACACAATGTTTAGAGGAGTAGTATGAAGATCACTAAATTTTGTAATGCGGTTGTCATCATTGCTGGAATGATTTAAGTCTCCCTAATAATAATGGCAGTACTATGAGATGAAGGTGTTCCAATATTCATGGCAAGGCAAGACATAGTTGTCTGTCTGGAATTAAATAGAAAGTAAGTTAAAGCTGCATTCTAAAAGTGCTTGTATTTTATATCTCACTCTTCAATGAGATGAATATTAAATCATAAATAAAGCAGACTACTGACAGCTGCAGTTTAATTTATATAGCCATAAAATTGTGCATTCTCTTAAAGTGGAGCCACTCATGCATCAAAAGTGACACATGCCCGGGAGCAGTGTTTAGCTAACAGAGAATAAATTGCTGTTCCACTGGCAGTGTTTTCTTATTATAATTAAATCACAATCGGAACTCTGACAAGGCTGCCAGAATGAGCCAGATTACATTGAAATTTAGGCAATAAAACAGTAATTTCCTAATTTCAACTCTTGACACACACACACACACACACACACACACACACACACACACACACACACATATATATATATATATATATATATATATATATATATATATATTTCAAGTATCATTTTCAACAGCCTTGCTTTGCAAAGCCTGTGGACAAAAATCAATATTTTGCTCTCACATATAAGCAAAAAATGACCATTTCCCAGGACAGTCATGGCATTTTGAAACCCTGTTTTTCACCTCTGGTATCTTACCTTTGTTTCCCAGTTCAACCAGTTGTGTCAACCATTATTGCCTTCACAGTCCCCAATCGCTCCTTCTTGCTCTTGCCCTGATTCTCTTTGCTGCCTATTTTTCTCACGCTGTTCCTGAATTCCATGTTGGCAGTTTTGTTGACAAAAGGAGAAAATGACAACCAAAGGTGTAAGGAACTCATTTCAGTGTCTGCATTCCCCTTCACCAGTGTTTTGATTCAGGATGTCATAGACATTCATAATGCATCTGGTTAGGGATCTCTTTTTTACAAACACACACAGGAACATTGGTCCCAAGCAATTAATATTAAAGTCATTTTAATTTTCATAATACAATGTCCATGTCCTCCAGGCATTTTGGACTTCAACTCCCAGAAATCTAGTCAGCTTACCAGCTGTTAGGAACTGTGGGAGCCAAAGTCCAAAATATCTGGAGGCCCAAAGGTTGAGGACCACTGATCAAGTCAGTAGAAGTGGACTTCTTAGTATCATAACTAGTATCATAACTATTGCCCTTTTAGTCTGCCACTACTAGGCAACCTGCCATTAGTGCCATTCTCTTGGAGGTTTCAGTGTTGAGCCATCTTTGTCTTCTGGAAGATCATTTCTGCTAGATACATTGGCTGTGAACCAGCAACTTGTAGAGCAGGGGGGTCTGGTACTAGGCTAGGAATTTATCTGAAATTGTGTGTTGAAGCGCAGAAGTTATTTTGAGCCACAGCAAGAAATTGCATAGTACAAAGCTGGCCCTCTGATTGAGAAGTAATAAACTTCTAGCCAGGTTTGATATTATATGTCCTGGAAGCACTGGTTAACAAGGCAGTGCTTTTGCCTGCTATTAATTGAACTTAGATAATGTACTATTTGTCTGTGTGTGTGTGTTTGGTCTCAGAATAGAAGGTACTTAAGAGTGTCTTACCAAACAGCCCATGCCCTTCAGCACCTTTATGTCAATTCAAATGGCTCAGCACCTAAAAACCTTTTTTAATCTGCTACTCTAAACTTGCCAAATGAAATCTAACAAATAACTTCCTACCCCTGCCATGGATGTTAGCAGTAGCTTTTCTGGACATTCTAAGCCACCACACTGGACCTCACCAATCATTATTGCCAGTTAATTCATTTAGTTAAATAATTTGAGTCATACCAAGAACTGCAAGACCCCAGGAGGTTATCTCAGCAGTACCATAATTCACTGATGATGTCACCTCTGCAGTCAAAGAGGAGGGACAGCGATCTGATTCATCCTCAATGGAGAAGTCTTCCAAAAACAGGCTAATCAAATTGTACACTTCTCTTGAAAACATTATTTCCTTGAGCTTAACCCAAAACTCCATTTGCTGAGGCAAACCTTCCTCCACCAATCCTTCTGTTTTCCCACAGTAAAGCCTACAAATAATACTTAACTTATTTCAACTGTTTTTGACTAAACCAATGAAGATAAATGGGATGCTGCCATTTGAAGGAAACAAAAATTTAATATTGCCCCCAAAATGCATTCTCTTTTTAAGCCATGAAGGACTGAAATGTCTGTTTAGTGGTCACAGTGTTGGCTGCTTTCTTGTCTGGTAGTTGGGCCCCTTAGGAGGCCAGTAAGTTTCCATAAGATATTAATGTTTGCCAGAGCTTGAGTGAGGATAAGAATGGACCCCCTTCAGTGTAATGTCTAGGTAAACATTGTTAACCTAGACATTACACATAGGCTCAGTTACACGGCTCATCTATCTTTGTTGCTGATGGTTGCAGATGCAATTTCCTTTTCTGCTAGATTCATAGGCCAGCTATTCAAACTACCAAGCTGGAATGTAGATGTGCCATCCAGAGTGAATGTTGAAACCATCTATATTGAGGTGCCATTCCCTTTTGATAAAATATTCTTATGTACACTCCTGATGAGACTAATTTTGCGAAAAAGGCCATGCTATCAGTCCAAAAGAGTGTGCCCAAATGCCCACTGAGTACTTCATTAGAAGGAGTCAGGTGCAGATTTTGTCTCTTCCTTGACAACTGTATTAGACAAATATTTTTAATATTTCTTATTGTAAATTTATTTTATAGGTTATTGTTTTGTATATTGTTTGTATTGTCTTTTGTGTAATGTTGTAAGCCGCTCTCCTGTTTAGGAAGAAAAGTAGGATATAAATAAATTATTATTATTATTGTATGACACAGCAAACAAGATAGATATGCTGGATTTCGTTTCACAAAGTCACAAGTCGAACACTTCCCAAGTGTCTAGGACTGTGTGATGTATTTTCGGATGATGCGCACAGATCCAAGTAGGGTGGCCTTTTGCAGTTGGCAGATCGTAATTTTGTCTATTATTATTATTATTATTATTATTATTATTATTATTATTATTATTATTATTATTATCGAGACTGTTGCTAATCTACTATGGACAACCAGAATCCCAGAACTATTAAATCCAGTTGTCTTGTTACATTTGACTAACTGTACGGAACAAATATTTAATACCAGCCAGAATAGGTTTATATTATTGGCAAAGCAATTCAGCATCTACTACAGATAGAGCAATGGAACCAGTAACCCAAGGGTGACATGACCAGATGTTTCATTTTCTTTATTTTTCCCAAGACATGATCTTTTCCTGCTTAGGCCTCAAAAAATTTCTGAAAGTAGTAGTACTCACTAGAGACACCCTTGAAGTTTTCAACATTTACATTAAATCTAATTTCCTATGTTTAAATCCACAGTTCTTTACTTTTCATCCATTTCCCCTAATTGAAAATGGTTCTAAAGCCACATTAGCACAGTGAAGAGTGATGACCATAAAATGAGCCTTTTCCACTACAGCAGGGATACCAAAAATCAGCACAGCTATAGCTTGGGCTTGATGTATTCCTTTTCATTGACACTAATTTTGTATCCCTACAGAGGCTCTGAACTTCTGTGTATCTTCAAAGTCACAGTATGTGTATACTCATATGAATACACTTTTCACAAATGGAATTATATAATGATAGTGAATCATAGTGTTAGACAATAGTTCTCAACCTGTGGGTCCCCTGGTGTTTTGGCCTACAACTCCCAGAAATCCCAGCCAGTTTACTACTTGTTAGGATTTCTTGGAGTTGAAGGTCAAAACATCTGGGGACCCACAGGTTGAAGCTCCACTGTGTAAGAAGCTTCTTTTTGTCCTGTATGATTATGCAAAGTTTGTCAGTTTGTGTTTCCTTTGCTGGTAGCCATATAAGTAAGGTAAAGGTTTTCCCCTGACGTTAAGTCCAGTCATGTCTGACTCTGGGGGTTGGTGCTCATCTCCATTTCTAAGCCGAAGAGCCGGCGTTGTCCGTAGACACCTCCAAGTTCATGTGGCCAGCATGACTGCATGGAGCGCCATTACCTTCCCGCTGGAGCGGTACCTATTGATCTACTCACATTGGCATGTTTTCAAACTGCTAGGTTGGCAGAAGCTGGAGCTAACAGTGGGAACTCACTCCGCTCCCAGAATTTGAACCTGGGACCTTTCGATCTGCAAGTTCAGCAGCTCAGCACTTTAACACATTTCGCCACCGGGGCTCATGGTAGCCATATACTCAATTGCAAATGGGCTATGATAAATTTAAAATAGGTTTATAATGGTTGGCCAAGTGGTCACTAGGGGGCGCACTACAATAACCTAAGTACTGTACCTGATGACCCTGCTGCTTATTCACAGCATTCATCTGTTTATGTAGGAGTTTGTTTGTATTTTTCATGGGAAGGTAGGCTTTTGACTATTTTACGGTATTGTGAGATTCTGATTCCTTTAGTTCACATAGATGTTTGTATCTTTTGCACATTGTTGAAGCCAAAGCAGGTGATACTTAGCTTTCAAAAACGGTGTGTGTGCCTTTAAGTCACGTGTCATCTTATGATGACTCCATAAATTTCATAGGGTTATAATAATCACTTATACTTTTCACTATCCCATCCTCCAGACATTGTGCATTGTATTAGATTTTCAATGTCCCATTTGAGGAAAAAACAAAAATACTACTATTCTTTATTTATTTATGGTTGCACGGATTTATATGAGGACTTCTTACAACTGCACAAAGAAAATACAGTGGGCCATAAGCAACCACCATAATACAAATGCAAACATTTGTGAAACCCAAACGGCTTTGCATTTGATACAGTGAGATTCCTTCTTCACTTCCCAGTGCACAGATTTGTATCCACTGAGGCAAACCTAGACAAGATGACTAACATGGGCCTTGTTTCCATAACTACTTGTTACAAGGGATAAGAAGAGGAAATCAGCATGAGCTTTCCATTTTTGGTAGCAGCACTTTACCATTGTGCTCAATTCTACCTTGAATGATACTTTTAAATGGGTTTAGCTTTAAAAAAAAACCTCAAGCAATTTTATTCATTCAGATGTATCACACAATTTTCATACTGGTTTTATGCATATACATACGTATTCAGTTATCCAGTCAATCTTCTGGGTTGGAAATAAAGATTCTTCTGCAGACTTTTATTTGTTTTGCTTGGTTGCAATGGTACAAACCTATATTTTCTGATGTTAGAGAAATATGCTTTGATGAAAGCTCATTACATAACAAGATTGGATATTTCTTTGCTAATACCCATTTCCACTGTTGCTAAATATTATTTGTAGTATTTTATTGTTATTACAGGGTTATTTAATTTACCTCTGAGTGCTAAGCACATAAGCCCCATGGCATTTAGTGGCATTTACTATTATTGTATAGGAGACAATGTCATTCTTCTGCATTCCTCGTCCTTAATCATTCCTTCCTACGTATACAAAATCTATTTTACCAGCAGAAAAGCAGTTTTTAAAAAACAATACAGATTTCATAAGGAGTTTTGCTAACGACTTCTAATATTTTAAGTTCAGTTTCTGAAATAAACGGTACCTTACTCTGCATTTTCTATCATTAAGCAGAGTAAGGTACTCTGTTCAGTTGGCAGGTGTAAGGAAATCCCAAAAAAGAATTGGAGAAGAGAACTTTGTGCCAGGTGGTCTGCCCTCTTCCTCCTAGGTTAGTCTTCTTTCTTCCAGAAAAGTACAGGATGCTGCCTCAATAGTGTTCATGAAAGATTCATCTGCCAGTCCAGCCAGCTTTTATATGTGAGCTGGAAGTGGGCTTTTTCAGCATGGAAATATCCAGGCCAATTGAGAAGTAAGAATATGCAGTCCAAATGCATGGGTGAAAATCTGTATGTGGGTGTATTAAAGTCGGTAGTAATCCAACTGAATGACCTAATTAAGACTTAATAGTAAATCATTGTGTTTTAGTCTCCCCTTATGCTCATGTATCCCTTGCTCCTCCTCTAATATAGCCATGAGGAGGATTTTAGACATTTCTATTCTTCTTTTTAATTAATTATGGTGTGCTGTAATACTTGGAACTTCAGTACATGGCAATGCTTCTTGGAAACAAGGCACCTTCAAATCACAGTTATAATGGGTTGTTGTATGTTTTCCGGGCTGTATGGCCATGTTCCAGAAGTATTCTCTCCTGACGTTTCACCCACATCTATGGCAGGCATCCTCAGGCTTGGAGGCATGAGGCAAGGAGGCTGCTCCCATGAAACCCTAAAGCTCTGTACTTAAAGCGTGAACTTTAAGATCTGCTGGGGAGGCCCTTTGCTCACTCCCTCTGCCGTCACAAATATGGTTGGTGAGGACAAGGGACAGGGCCTTCTTGGTGGTGGCCCCCATCTCTGGAACTCCCTCTCTAGAGAAGTTAGATTGGCACCCACCCTGGCCATCTTCCAGAAAGACCTGAAAACTTGGTTATTCCAATATGCCTTTGACTAATCAGCTTCAACCTGACTGGGCCATCTTCCCCTAACGTAATACCTGGCCTCTGCACATTATTACCAGCCCTATCCTTGTAGTATTTTGCATGAGCCCTATTGCCCTGCCTCCAGCTCTGAACACACCCATTGCACTTGGTTATTGGTTGTTGTTGAGTTATGTTTCCATGATGATTTATATGTTTTATGCGCTATTTCATTGTAACTGCAATGTATTTTATTTTATGCTAATATATTTTAATGCTGTTTACTGGGCTTGGTACCCATGTAAGCTGCCCCAGGTCCCTTTGGGGAGATGGAGTGGGATATAAGAATAAAGTTATTATTATTTTATTGTATGACACAGCAAACAAGATTTATATGCTGGATTTCGTATCACAAAATCACAAGTCGAACACTTCCCAAGTGTAATATTATTTTTATTTTATTTTATTATGACACAGCAAACAAGATAGATATGCTGGATTTCGTATCACAAAATCACAAGTCGAACACTTCCCAAGTGTCTAGGACTGTGTGATGTATTTTCGGATGATGCGCGCAGATCCCAGTAGGGTGGCCTTTTGCAGTTGGCAGATCGTGATTTTGTCAATGTCTATTGTTTCCAAATGCCGGCTGAGCTCTTTTGGCATGGCACCCAATGTGCCGATCACCACCGGGACCACCTGCACTGGTTTCTGCCAGAGTCTTTGAAGTTCAATCTTGAGGTCCTGATAGCGGCTGAGGTTTTCCTGTTGTTTTTCGTCAATGCGACTGTCACCTGGGGTGGCGACATCAATGATCCAAACCTTTTTCTTTTCCACAACTGTGATGTCTGGTGTGTTGTGTTCCAGAACTTTGTCAGTCTGGATTTGGAAGTCCCACAGTATCTTTGTGTGCTCATTTTCCAATACTTTTGCAGGTTTGTGATCCCACCAGTTCTTTACTGCTGGGAGGTGGTACTTGAGGCATAAGTTCCAATTACTACTACTACTACAACACTACTACTATTCTGGCACCAGCGCTCCTGCTGACACTAGCTCTCAACTCAAAATGCTGCTCTTATGTCAAAGCAAAACCCAGACCGAGCAACAACTCTTACCTTAAAATGCTCTTAGGTTGGGATGTTTTTAAGTTGAGGTTCCACTATATTTATAACCGGTTTAATCTAGCTGATACTAAAGGAATATTTTTCTGTTTTCCTGAGATTGGAGATATCTAGAGTATCTGGCGGAAAAAATAGATATTAAAAACAGTACATTTTGTGGGACATTTTTAGTGTTACTCGTTTTAATTAAGATTTTATAGGACAGTGTTCTCTTGTTGTACTGTTAGTCATTGTATTTTCTATATCAGTCCACCTCTTTCTGTTTAGTCATTTCATGAAGGTTATCTCACTAGAAAATAAATAAGCCAATAAGAAGATTTTGAAATTTTAAAATTAATTTGGGATTTGTTATTTTTTAATTACTTAATTGTAATTGTAATTGCAACATTCTCCCAGCATGGCACTCAAGGCAGATTACCAAAAGGCTACAGTAAACTAAGCTGAAAACCTGATAAGCTAAAATATATTTCAACAAGTTATTCTATTAAAACATAGTTAAATCTTTAAAATTTTAAATGTAATTATAAAGTGAAAATAATGCAGCAGACTTCCTGTCCATCTATTATCGGGTCTATATTTTAAAAACCAGCCTACCAATTTAAGCCAATAAAGTAATATTTAACATACAGATCAATTCCCTTCAATTGAGTGACTTGAGATGACGTGCAAATAACCATCCTACATAAGATCTGTGTTATATATATAAGCCTCCATAGATCTCTGTATGTGTATTTTTTGTAGTCCGCTACCAGGGTATAAATCTAAATAAATGTAATGTGACTCACTTCTGAGTAGAATTGTATAGGATTGCACCAGAGGAAGGATCTTTCTAGTAAATCAAAAAGTAAAACTTCAGCTGATGTATTGCTGAAGCTGAGAGTAGGGCGTACTAAATTTTATAGTTTTTTGATGCTCAGGATATAAAAAGAAAGTATTAAAAACTGTCATTCTAACAATGAGTGTTGTTGATGAATTGCAAGTTTTTTCATGCTTTTTCCTATAACTCAAAATACTATTGAGTTTTAAGAATATTATCTCACATTTTTATCTTTAGGGACCAGCCTTCAGAAAGTGGCTTAAAACGGAATGATAATATTACAGTGCAATTTGTAAAAACGTTTTAGACATTACAACATACATTTTCTTTTTCTGCTGTTCTGTAATTCAGGATATACATGTTTTTATAAATAAATAAAACCATAATATGCAGAACAATGTGATAAGTTCAGATTTATTAACTACAATTGTTCACAAAATAAACACTAACCATATTCTGTCTGGTTCATTGGTTTCAAATTAGTCCAAGTTTACCAGTCATTTGAGCAGGGTATAGCAGTTTCCATGTTGGCAAATCACTTAGCAGGGCCCTTCTACGCTGTCATATAATCCAGATTACCAAATCAGATAATCCACATTATCTGCTTTGAACTGTATTATATTATTACTGTCATATAATCCAGTTCAAAGCAGATAATCTGGATTCTATATGGCAGTTTACTTAGGTGATCCCTCGTTGTCCGAGTATGATCGCATCCCAAATGCAGTGTCTTGGATATGGATACGTAGGTGACTGTGAAGCCCTATTCTTGACCCGCCTGTTCTTCCACAGTGAGGACATCGGTTATCAGGTGGAAAGCAATCCCGATCAGGGTTGGCTTGATGCACCTTCCTCTTGGCACGTTTCTCCCTTTTGCCCTCCATTCGTGCCTTTTCGTATTCCACAGCACTACTGATCACAGCTGACCTCCAGTTAGAGCGCTTATGAGCCAGGGCTTTTCAGTTCTCAGTGTCTATGCCACAATTTTTAAGGTTAGCTTTAAGCCCATCTTTAAATCTCTTTTCCTGTCCACCAATATTCCGTTTTCCGTTCTTGAGTTTGGGGTATAGTAACTGCTTTGGGAAATGGTGATCAGGCATTCGGACAACATGGCTAGTCCAGCGGAGTTGATAACATAGCAGCATCGCTTCAATGCTAGTGGTCTTTGCTTCTTCCAGCATGATATTTGTCTTCCTATCTTCCCAATAGATTTGCAGGATTTTTCAGAGGCAACACTGTTGGAATTGTTCCAAGAGCTGAGTGTGAAGTCTGTAGACAGTCCATGTTTTGCAGGCGTATAGCAGGGTTGGGAGGACAATGGCTTTATAAATAAGCACTTTGGTATCCCTACAGATGTCCCGATCCTCAAACACTCTCTGCTTCATTCCGAAAAATGCAGCACTCACAGAGCTCAGGCGGTGTTGTATTTCAGCGTCAATGTTGACTTTTGTGGGGAGTTGGCTGCCAAGGTAGCAAAAATTGTCATTTTCTAATGTTACACCATTAAGCTGTATTTCTGGCATTGAGGATGGGTTGGCTGGTGACTGCTGGAAGAGCACTTTGGTTTTCTTGATGTTCAATGAGAGGCTATACTATATGGCAGTATAGAAGGATCCTCAGAGGAAGACTAGGGCAAATCCCCCTGAACAAATCTTGTCAAAAAAAAAAAAACCCTTAAGGTTGTCATAGACTGGAAATAACTTAAAGGCAAATAACCACCAGTCCTTTGTACTACATCTGATCACCAAGTGTGTTTTTGTTGCTATTTTTAATGGAATGAGTGCATGAAGAATTCTTGCTAAAAAGGACGATACAAAATAGCGTCATTAAAAACATGTCATGAAGAAAGAGTCAAGGAACTGAATGATGCAACTGACATAAATAACTTTACAGAAACTTGGCTCACTTTCATTTGCTATGCGAATCAGTCAACAGATCCAAGAAGACACAAACTCCCAAGTGCTCATACATGCATATGGAATGATGCACTTGGTTGAATTAGACATTAACTCTAGATACCATATTAAATACTTTACATTGTATTCATGTTTTACAATTGTGTTCGTTTATTTGTAAAAAATTGTTTTGTAAATTGTATTTCATATTAATTTTTCTCAATAAATTTTCTCTGTATATATATAAAGTAAGTGTTCAAAGGCCTTGCCTGCGTCTTTTTTTTTTTTTAAAAAAAACCATCCTAGGTAAGAGCATCAGGAATCCCAATAGGATTGTAGACACAGATACTGTTGTGCAAATTTAATTATTATTAGCTGAATGTCTAGAATGAGTCATCACCAGGCAGTTTTGCTAGAAATGAAAGAACATACAAGTTGGAAGTGAAAACCAGTTGAATTATTCTCACAGTTACATTCTTTCATCTCTTAGATTTTGCTTCGGGAGGGCTGCAAAAAGATTCTTGTGGCTGACTCTCTCTCCTTGTTGAAAAAGATGCACCGAACACAAATGAGAGGGGTCCTAGTTGATGGTAAGTCCAATCATCATGACAGAGATGTGACTTACCACCCTGTGTCCCCATAGCACTTGAGCCAGAGAAATGTGGGGTTGTAGGGAGAGTTACAACTGTTTCTGTATCAGAAGTACCCCAACTGTTCTGACAGACCCAAAGTGGTAGTGATGGGGTGGAGGGTTGTCTGAATTCTGGGCCAGAATTTCAAGTAACCTCTGACTTTGGCTAATGCAGGGCAAGGACACATTAAGGTGGCCTTGCTCCATGTTAACCGAGATCAGTTCTGTGCAGCGTTTGGCTACAAGGCTGATCTGGCTCTACGCTGACCTAAGTAGTTAGTGTAGATGTGGCTTATATGTGGCATTTATAGATACTTATATAATTATAGATCAGCAGTTAATTACTAAAGTCTTAACAATACCAGTCTCTTAATGATTGTTAAATGTTTATTTTTCTTACAGAGGAAAATATCTGTGAAATGTGCCTTGCTCCTATACTACCCACAGGTATGTTTTTGTGGTTTGTGTGCAACCACAAAAAGTCCCTCTTTGGAGTTCAGAAGCTGTTTTTGCAGCTTTTAATGGTAGTGATCATGTTAGAGATGGCAACACAACCTCAGCTACCTTCCCTTCTTTGCAGTGTCTGAAACTATTATAGAAGTGAGGCTTGAGTTCAGAACACTCAAGAGTAAATGATTTTCTCATTAACTGTGGAAATTTCAATCTCCCTTCCTTTATTTCCCCCCAAAAAATAAGTTGGAAAAAGTCAATCTAAGCTCCAGTCTAGTCTTTGGTTTAAGCCTAGTCCTGTCCTTATTTAATTTTATCTGTGTTATTTTTCAACAGTTGGAACACTACCACATCAGACTCAGCTTGGGGAGGTTACCTTTTGGATCTCAACACCCAGAATCTCCTAGTCAGTATAATGGCCATGCAGGCTGGGGATTCTGGGAGTCCCAGTCCAAATGGTGAAAGCAACTCCCAATAAATGCTTTTGCAAAAATAACAAAGGTTGGATTCAGCCTTAAGGACATGCAACAGGGATGGTAGAATGAGATTTTCTTTTAAAATAAATGTTGACAGTGCTATAACTCCGTAAAATGCCACAAATGAGGTTAGAGAAACTTTTGGTGGGCAGGCAGTAGGACAGGGATTAGGGAGGGATCCGCAACCATCAGGTGGATTATTCTGTGTGGGAAACTGCCTTTGCCTAGTTTTTGAAATCTCTCCTTCACAGCACTTACCACATTCAGTAGAATTATCAAACATATGTATGGCATTTTCAGGAGATCTGACAGATATATTGGGAGGAAAGGTGCTCATACTATACTATACTGCTTCTGCCGGTATAGTCACACATACCAAAATTGGATCTAATTCCGTATCACATTTTGAAAACACTTCAGTTGATAGTTAATTCCAAAACATATTGAAGAAATGCCAGTAAAACAAAGCAATCACATCCGTCTTGCCAAGTCTTCCAGCGCTTTTCATGTAATGTCCATAGAGCTACAGAAGACCTGGCAAGATAATAGAGCACTTGAGTTGTTGAGACGGGTATAGGAATGATGAATGTGTTTTGGTAATTCAAAGAAACTGGCATTAATAAAAAGAGAGGGCTTGGAATAATTTTATCACTGTATATATTATCATTGCCATTGATTAACAAGAATAACAAAAATCTGCCATTCTGATTAAAATAGACTACATTCTTAAAAAGCAACAAAAGGTGTGAGACTCTTGGGCTACTTGGAAGCGGCCGTGGACTCACCACAGTTGTCCATCCTTGAAACATAAAAACGGAATAAGGAACCAAGGGAGAGAATAAGTGATAAAAATAAACAGCTAACCTAAATTTCACTAGTAACCTAGCAACTATGTTTAAATACAGTTAGTGAGCTGATGGGCAGGGTATCCTCATGAAGCAAAGTAGTTCAGAGCTGAGTTCTCCATCTGTCTCCTCCAAGGAGATAGAGGTAGCTGCACATGTTAGATATGGAAAGTTGAAAAGTTATGAAATAATTTTGGGCAGCCTTCCAGTTGGGCAACCAAACAAACCACAGAGTTCTGTAACCCTTGTATTAACAATCTTATTTAGTGTGCCATCCTAAGGATATTGTCCAAATGTTGTAATACAGCTCTCATTATTCCTAGTCATGTATAAGGAATGGTGTGTGCTAGTTCTGATTTATACAGTACAGGCGGTCCCCAAGTTACACACAAGATAGATTCTGTAGGGTTGTTTTTCAGCTGAATGTGTATTTAAGTCCGAACAGGTACATTTTTGAAGTGTAACTCCAACCATACACTCATACATACACATGCTTTGGGTAGAATAGGAGAGGATGTGGTGTTTGTTCTGCTGTCTGTGCCTCTAGTTAGAAGATTTCACTTCACTCTCCATCCCTGTGATAATTGAATTTTGAACAAAAATGGCTTGTTGTGGAAACAAGGATTGGTGAGAAAGCTTCATTGGAGGCAGGTTTTCCCAATGATAACTTTTTCAGAAGTGAATTTCCCTTCCGAGGGGTAGATTTCTCTCAACTCCTGTTGTCTCACCCCCATTCTTAACGATGAGTCATTTGTAAGTCAGATGTTTGTAACTCAAGGACTGCCTGTAGTCATTAATGTATCTTGTCTGTTTTTTATTTCCTACTCATCTTTGGTAGAGACAAATTAGACTATTATAGGGAGAAGAGAAATCAGCCTATATGCTTTTTTTTTTGCTCACTTGAAGCGTTCAAATAAAACTAATATTAAAAATTAATATAGCTATATTCTGTTTTGCAACCATTTGGTGTTAGTATTGTGATGGATGGATCAGGAAAGATAGAATCAAACTGAGACTCATAAGATCTAAGTCTGGAGTCCCTGCTTGAACATGAGGGTAGCTAAGTCAAATTCTTTCTTGGCACATAGCCGATTTGACTGTAGAAAATTAAGATCATGCACATTTTTAGGAAAATGAGCAGGATGGGATCATATGAAGACACCATAAAGAGGCATGAAATGCAGAAGCCAGCTTGTCAAGTCTTGTGAATGAAGCCTGTATATACATTTAAAAGTATCCTCTCATATCTTCAGCTAAATCAGGGTCAATTTTTTGACATGGCAGCATCTTGGTTTTTATAGGCAGCAACTCATCTCTTTTGGTGATAAAATCACTTTTCTCTCTTCTCTTGCCAGATGCGTCTAAATCTTTCAGTATAACAGTGTTTCACTGTAGGCATATGTTCCACAAAGAGTGTTTTCCTGAGCCGAGCACAGTAAGTAGCCAACATAACCTTTATGGATTATAAAAATGACCAGGCCAAAGACAAAAAGACAAATGAGTTATTTTTGCCTTTCATGGAGAAGAACATGTGGTTCCAGACAGAGTGTTGAATAGAGCCAAAATATCCTGTCCCCTCCAGTCCATTCCTGTGCTTTCTAGTGCTATTGGTTTAAAAAACTGCTTCCATTAACAAGAAAAAAAATCCTTATTCATTCAACGACTGAATCTGACATAAAGTCAAAATGTGAAAAAGGATTTCAACATTATATCCCATTTGCTGCATTTTAATATGTACTTTGAAAGTTGCAATACATTTTAAAATAAAATGGTTCAGGTCCATAACATAATTTAAGATAATCCCAATGGAAGTCCCTAGAAGAATTTAGTATTTCCAGACTTCTAAGGAAACCGTTGAGTTTATGAAATAAACATTCAAAGAAGAAGGAAGTAAAAATGCTTGGTATATGGTTGAATTAAGAGATGGAGGCTGCAATCTTGTGAGTGATTTTCCAATATTACAAATAGAGCTGCCCCCTCCCATATTCACAGATCTTGCATCCAAGAATCAGTCATCTATTACTTAAAACATACCCCCCACCCCCATGAAGTGCCAAAAAGCAAACCTTGATTTTGTCATTTTACATAAGGGACACCATTTTGTTACACCAATATATATCATGGGACTTGAACATCCAACAGATTTTGGTATCAATAGAAGTTTTGGGAACCATACCCCAGCAGAAACCAAGGGACCACTGTATATGTTTTAAGATTATCTTGTATTTAGCAAGTTAACTCCTTTACATTTCTTTTTACACATTTCATAGGCCTTTCCTATATCTTGCTTAGCACCATTTGCACATGCTAAGGAATTTTTGTTCTTGTATCTCAAACATCTACCATGCTTATGGAAAATCACTTTCCAAACTGAAAAGAGTTTGAAAAGCAGTATATTAGGTGACATAGTATGATTTTCAAAGAATGTTAATAAAATTAGATATGGTAGCTTGTTATATTAAAATGTTTGTTAGCTAACTTTAGACTTTGGAAGAAACGTGGGCTACATGTCTTAGTGTAGATATAACATGAATGGAGCAAAATCATGCTATTTACACAGTCTCTTGAGCACAATGATTTTCTGATACTACTCCATGAGTCTACTTTTCTAATATCCATTCTTATTAAAAACATGACTATAGAATTAGTTAATAGAAGTCTGCTTGTAATATAGTAATTTTATAGTTGCGCAGATGTGCCTTCAAGACACCTGTTGATTTTCTTAGGCAATCCTCAGAAGTGATTTTGCCAGTTCATTCCTCTGAAATATTGCCTATAGCACCTGGTATTCATTGGTGGCCTCCCATCCAAGTACTAACCAAGACAAACCCTATTTAGCTTCCAGGATCAGGAGGGATCTGATGCTTTTAGGGTATTTAGATGATTTCATGGTACACAAGAGTAATTTTCTATTTTTCTTTAAAAAAAAAAGCACTCTCCTAATTTGATTTGCCTTGGTGTGTGATAAAGATGCAACTTTGTTTAACAATTGCTTTTTTGCTTTCATTTCCAGGAGTCTTCAATACACTTCTGCAACATCTGCAGTGCCAAACATCGAGGACCAGGCAGTGCTATTTTGGAGATGAAAAAATAATGCTTGAGCATGCTGTCAGTTTATATCTCTGTATGACTATTTAAGTTCAGCATAGAAGAGCATGCTTCATTTATAAAGCTTGTTAAACACTGTGTATATATTTAACTGGTTAGAGATGTTGTAATGGGGAGATTTTCAATCATTAAGCTCATGGATATTTCCTATTGGATTTAAAGTGTTGAAAAGAAAATTGTATTTTTACTCGCTGCATCACTGTTGTGCAGTACAGACATGGCTGCCTTGATGTTTGTCTTAATCTGTATTAATGAATTAAAAATAAATCCATGTGTAAAATTCATTGAGTCGATATAGTCTGTATCCAAAATTACAGCTGTCCATTTGAAGTCAGATTTCCGATTACTATTTTGTCCTTGTATAGCAACATGAACAAGTTGGTGTCTACATTCACAAATATACAAACACAGCAGGTGCCTCATGAATATCTATGATCAACTTGTGTTTCAATTTATTCCTTTTTTCCTTTTCCCCCTGGAGATCTGACAGTTACATTTTCTTAGTATGTTGCATGGTGGTAAAAACATTAAAAAGCCACAGTGATACCAGTGATAGCATAGAGTCCCGCTGGAAGACCTAGAAATTCCAAAACAGTTCTTCTCTCAGGTAAAAAGAAAAGTTATTTTTTATTTATATGATAACTCTCAGCCAGTATGACCAGGTGTTAGACAAGCTGGCTGAGGTTTTCCGAAAGTTATATAGTATGAAGTAATCACTTTTCAAAGGAAATGATGATGAGTATTTCTATCCCGCTTCTTCTCTCCTAAAGGAGACTCAAAGTGGCTTTGGTTTTCACCTTAGTATTGTGCCAGTAGTACTGGCTACTGGTGACAACCAAATGGATCTACCTTTTCTTTTGCTTGCTTTTTCCAACAGTAACCACACCAGTGCCTTTGAAAATCATATGAACAGCACTTCTGCATCATTAGCTGCCAGCATTAGTATTAAGAAGCATGTGCCTCAGACCTTTGGAGGTTTCACTTAAAACTCTCTTAAGGCTGGCTTCCTCAACCCGAATCCTTGTGCATATTGTGGACTGCAATTCCCATCATCCTTGAACACTGGTTGGGAGTTATGGGAGGACCAGCATTCCTAGTTCTTTGCCTTTCTTGTTTCCATGCCTTATTTAAGCCCTTTCCTAACTTGTAGTAACAAAAAACAACTTGCTTGCTGATTTAGCTCCAAAAATCCAAAATGTATATTTAGGTGCATTGAGTTATCGCTTAATTCTCAGGAATTATGTCCCAGTATATTAGTCAAAAGGCATGTGCTTAATTAACCCTTGGATGATTCAAAAGTTGACAGTATTACACGGTCCAAACAACAATGCTAATCATCTCCATACATTAACAAAGGGTAATTATTTGTGGATCTATTTGATAAGGAGATAGGTACCACTAGACATAGTTCAAAAGACGTGACAGCAAGAAAACAGGTGAACAGAGAAAGCTTTAAAGAGGCTGAAGATATTTGCTCTCTTTTGAAAATACATTGGATGGTTGTGTACCTGTGGGCATATAGCTGCTAGAGATACTGTAGTTCATTGGGGAGAACATGCAAGAAGATCCCAGATTGGATCCTTGGTGTCCTCAGTTTACAGTATTGTATGAAAGATGTAATACAGTGATCTCTGCCTGTGACCCTAGAGAGCGGCAGCATTTATAGAAGATGATATTGACACTTAGATGAATAAATTATCTGCTCAGGTATAAGAGCATCCTATGATAAAACATGTGTAAAAATGAGTTCTTAAGATGGCCTGTCAGCCGCAAACAATAGGTTGGATCACGTTTTAGTCATACAGTAGAGTCTCAGTTATCCAACATTTGCTTATCCAACATTCTGGATTATCCAATGCATTTTGTAGTCAATGTTTTCAATACATCGTGATATTTTGGTGCTAAATTCGTAAATACAGTAATTACTACATAGCTTTACTGTATATTGAACTACTTTTTCTGTCAAATTTGTTGTATAACATGTTTTGGTGTTTAATTTGTAAAATCATAACCTAATTTGATGTTTAATAGACTTTTCCTTGATCCCTCCTTATTATCCAACATATTCGCTTATCCAACATTCTGCTGGCCCGTTTATGTTGGATAAGTGAGACTCTACTCTATTAAAATCCATGTGAACTCCAGCTGTATCTGGATCTAATGCAGTATAAGTTGAGTGCATTAGCAAGCAAACCATAGGCAGATTATACAACACATTATATTCATGAGGGGCATAAACATCTCCCTCCAAAATCAGCATATGTATATTTCCTGCATTATCTGCTGCTTAGTTTTTCTATTCATATGAGCTGGATAGCTATCAAATAACATTTGTATTCAGGAAGACTCTGATGTTCTCTATTTCTTCATCATGCTACTGTATTTAAGCATTTTAGTTAAATGCCTACAGTCTTTTCTTCATGTTTTTTCAGTTTGTAATAGCTACATGGATGTGCTATAGTACAAAATACCCTAACCACCCTAGTATTAAACAGCTGTGTCATACAATATAATACCATCTTAGTGGAATAAAAGATAACCACAGAGATAAAAATGAATCTGGTGGGTTTTAATTATATCTAACCACATAGTATCCTAAGCCTTTCACTATTAAAGTATTTCTTTCTGGCACATATATTTGTACTCTCATCTGGATTACATAATCCCAGATGTTAATGTATTGTTTCATGAACCCATTTGTCCTGTCCGAACTCACAGACTGGTCTATACAGTAATATCCTCAAAACCTTGTAAAAACATCCTTTATCCTTGCTTCCAAATCTGTATGATTGCAGTAATATCTTTTTCCATAGCATCTGCATGTCCTCTGTCACAGAACTATATAGTGAAACATTTATTAAAATTTTCCATGCCTTGATGTTACCGAATTCTTGTAAATGTGATTTTTCTTTCTGTAAATGAATGTAAGGCATAAGTGAATACATGGCTCACCCTTCTACAAGTATGATACTATTTTGATGTGTAATATCCCAGTATTTATGTCTATCTGTATATCCCCTTACCCAGTGTTGAGAGTACTGTACAGATGAATGGATTCAAGGGCAGAGATTTGCAGAGCTTATTTAGGTTTCTTCAGTCAGGTGATCAAGAATGTTAGGCAAGCTTCCCCAACACTGAGCTCTATTTTCACATTAGGGCCCTTCCACACATCCATATAACCCAGAATATCAAGGGACCAAAGAAAACTTGGCCACCCCTGTTCTGTACTTATCTCAGTGTTACCATACATTGACCTTCTGTCAGAGACTGAGACCACATCCCTTTACATCTGTACCTGGGAATAAGTGTAATTCAGATCAACAGGATTTATCTTGGATTAATATGCACAGTGTCCATTCTGATTGCATCCACTCTTCCCTCTTATTAAACTCAAATTATAAATATTTTAACTTTAGGCAAATCCAGATTTATGTCAGATAAAGAGACTGACTCCCATCCTTCTCTACATACATATAATAGTTAACTTTAATGGGATTTTAAAGGAATCTCAGTTAAGGAGAATTTAATCTGTTTTCAATGTTTAATAGTATAGATATTTAATTTTCACTTGGCAGGAGATAAACTCTAAGATGTAGCTGTCTAATTTTCAAATCTGACAAATCTGGTTTTTATATACTTTTTTTCAAACATCTGCTTGACAGATGCAACAATAAAACCACAAATCCATTTGAACTTAGGGAGGAAAGGCTGAGATGCCCATCTCTCCATGCCACCAAGCAAAATAGTAGACAGGAAAGGCAGGACATATACTCAACTGATCGAAAATTCTTGCTATGTTCAATATTGCAACCTACTAACCGAATTGCATCGAATGCAATATTTATAGTCATAATTTTGGCATCTAAACATGGGCCATCAGTCTGAGTGGCTGAACCATCCGTTCTGTGTGGAAAGCTTTAATTACCCACAGATAGACTGAAACCAGTTTAGTTTATTCAGGTTTGTTGTAAAGCGCTAACTTTGAGATTAATGAATTTAGAGTTGACTAGTATAAAGAAACTGCACTTTATAAAATCAACCAGAAAAAACGGTTTAGCTTCAATATATACACCTCATTAGATCAAAAAGTAGATTTCGTTCAGCAAATGTTGATGATTTTGATATATTGACACCATTACATCTTATCAGAAGGAAATTGTCTCCAACTAAAAATGGCTAATGCTTCCTTGTGACCTATGATGTAGGCATTTTCAATAGTGACCCCTTTGTTGTTTTTGTTGTCCAATTGAGTTTGATTTATGGTGGCTCTCTGAATGAGATCTACAACAGGCTTCTCAACTCTTACAGAATCAAGGGTTGGTTTCCTTGATTGAGTCCATCCATCTGTAATGTACTCTTTTCTTATGCTTATATCTTATAAAACATTATTGCCATTTCTAGTGAATCATGTCTTTTCATGATATGGCCTAAATACAACAATCTCAGTTTATTCAATATGTTTTTTGGGAAGGTTTCAGGCTTGATTCGCTCTTAGTACTGTTTACGTATTTGTCTTTTTAGAAGTCCACAATATCTGTGCAACCAGAAAGCAATACCAAATGAGTTGGTTTTCTTCCTATCTATCAGCTTTCTTCACTGTCCGGCTTTCACAGCTATACATAGAAATGGGGGAAATGACTGCATGAACAACAATGCTAAGTAATACTCAGTTATATAACTTGACACTTCATAGCTGCTCTTCCAAGACCAAGACTTCTGATTTCTTGACTGCAGTTTCCATTCAGGCACCTCCTTCCTGGTTGCACAGGTGTTCTTTCTGGTATCACAATTGAGCTCTGCGGCTGTTTGGCAGTTAGGGTGACATAATAACATGGCGGTCCAGTAGGGCCAGTAGGGCCTTGGACTGGTTGGACTGGCTAGACTCCAACCTACCAAACAATTTGGATGTGCTAATATACTATGGTGGATTTTGGTTTATTTGACTACCTTGCAAACTCAAAACAAAATTTGAGTCACTTTTTCCAGATAAAAATTAACTGTTATCATTTGATCCATGCATTTAAATCTATGTTTTTGGTTCAGTTAATTGAATAATAATTCAATTTTGGGGCAGGGAGCCCTATCTCCTCAATGTTGGACACAACAAAACGAGAAGCCATGAGTTTAAATTTCAACCCAGGCAGGGGTTTTGCAACATAACTTTAACCAAACCATGCTATCCCAGGCTTAGTTCCTGCATATTTACATATAGATGCCTGTGTTTATGCGTATCTACCACCACCACAAGCATAGTTGGTAGCGACATAAGAGAAGGCCTTCTTTGTGGTTGCCCCTGGGCTCTGGAGCTCGCTTCTCAGGGAGGCCAGAATGGCCTCTTCCTGTTGCCCTTCCAATGGCAGGCTAAACCCTTTTTATTTAAACTTCTTTTAAAACAAAGTTTGAAAAGTCTGCCTTGGAGTAGTGAATTAGTTTTTAAAAACTTTGAATGTATTTGTTTTAATTGAATTGGTTTGTCTTAATACATAAGTTTAATTTAATTTTAATATTTATCTTTTGTACTTTTTAAAATGTTTTGTTTTTTAAATGTGAACTGCTTTTGGTCTCAATTATTAAAAAAGCAGAATCATCACCATCATCATTTACCTGTGTTGTACAGATGTTAAGTATTATTATTTGCAGAGATTGGAGATACATGACTGGACCTTATACTTGTTTTAAATGCTTGTTATACTGACCATTTCAGTTTTTCATTCACAACAAGCTAAATGGAAAACTAGCAGAGATGTATGTTTAAAGGGAGGATCTCAAAGAGGCAGAATTTTTAGAATTCGATAAAACGCAATATTTATTTATTTACAGTATTTATATTCCGCTCTTCTCACCCCGAAGGGGACTCAGGGCGGATCACATTATAACACACATAGGGCAAACATTCAATGCCCATAAACACATCAAACAGAGACTGAGAGACACACGCAGAGGCAAGTTAACCTTCTTCTGAGGGGATGTTCGATTCTGGCCACAGGGGGGAGCAGCTGCTTCATCATCCACACTGACGGCACTTCCTCATTCCAGGTCGTAAATTAGTTAATCTTGCCTCCCCACTTTATAAGTGGTACCTTATCTCCTACTTGATAGATGCAACTATCTTTCGGGTTGCTAGGTCAGCAACGAGCAGGGGCTATTTTTTATTTTTAATTGACGGGTGCTCACCCCGCCACGGGCTGGCCTCGAACTCGTGACCTCATGGTCAGAGTGATTTAAGGCAGCTGCTCAACAGCTGCGCCACAGCCCGGCCCCGGGCTGTGGATATAAAAGCTGATTTTATTCTAGCAATAGGATATAAAAGCTGATTTTATTCTAATCGCTCTTAGCTTTTGCTATGTTGTTTTGCTATGTTGTTTTGGTAATGATGCCAGTGATCAGTTGTTTTGCTCCATTTGCTCTACTCAGGGTGTCTCTCAGGACTAATAAATCATTTGTAGCATCACATTCCATCCATGATTAAAGTTTCAATACAGCTATAAAATTCTGTAAGCTATCAGCCTTACATATTATAATGAAATATCAGCTGTTCATAGCACTGAATCACCCCAAAAAGGATTCTTCTTTGGATATATGAGCTTATGGGATTAACAGGACTTGTCATACCTTTGGACTATGATAACTGTACATGTCCTGGTCAGCCAAAAAGGAAAAAAAAGAAGAAAAAAAGAAATCATAGTTGGCCAGATAAAGAATATTGCGTAAATTTATAATGCACCTGATTATAAAAATGAAGATAGCTGTTCTCAAATTATCCTCTTTTATGTCCCTTAAGGGATATAAAACATCAGGCTCATTCAGTACTGTTCTGACCACAGTTTGCTTGCATCAACTCTTTAAAAATTCATCCTAGCCATCTGTTCACATTGCATCACTTTGATTGGGTCATCTTACATCATTTGATACTCACTATAACCTCTTCATTCCCCTCTCCCAACTTTTCACTTCCCCTCCTGAGTTAACAAAACAAAGTGCAATACTATAATACCAACTTAGAAATGTCCTCACTGGAGATAAGTAAAAGTTCTTAGAAAGGTACCATGCAAAAGACTGTGATTGGCTGTAACAATGAAAGCCTCATTTGAAGTTTCTTAACTAACTACAGAAAGTAGAAAACAGCACAGAATAACAGAAAAAATATATTACCTGCTGCAAAAATCATGGTTTCTTCTTTGATCCACATGTAAGTTATCATGGCACTTTCCTTAATACCTTTGTCAAATGACACAGTTAAGAAGTAAATTGATATCAAGGAAGATTTACTAGAAAGAATCCACATGTGCCCCTACTTTGGTCTGCAACTGGACTCAAGCACAGACATAACAAACAAAGCAGCCTTATTGTTCTACATCAATTATGAGGACAAGATAAATATGTTCAAAGATTCCTGTTCATCTCACGGACATGCACTATGGCAGAAGACATATTTAACAGCTTAAATGAGGCATGAACAATGTTTGAAAGCTTATTGGACTTGTGGCATGGATTTTAAAAACTCATGCCATTAACAACGTGATACCATTGCTGCACTCATAAGGAAGATGCCGGAAAAACTAAAACAGACTTTAAATAAAACAATCAAAATTGCAAATTTTATAAAAAAACAAAACACAGAATTCAAGATACTTTGAGCAGTTTTGTAAATATAACTGTAACAAAATTCAAAAATGTTTCTGTTCCTGATTTGCAAGTGACATTTCCTGTGTAATTGTGCGGTACTTATTTTGAAAGTAGTTGTTATACTCCAGAAATTTCATTTTTGTGGCTGCCACAAACTATGTTGAAATGGCTGAGACTCTATGAGATATTCATTGAAAAACTATAACAAAATGTGTTGCAGGATGTCCCACAAAAACAAAGTTCTTGCAATTTAACAAACTTTTCCCATGTTTTTATGATTGAACCAATTAGGAAATGACATTTGTAACCCAGTAACAAACATTGTGTTACAGGGACAATGAACACCACAAACTTTTATTACACTGTGAAATGCATTGGTTATCACTAGGTAAATCTTTGTCTCATTTTTGGGAATTGAGAGTTGAAATTAGATTATTCCTCATGAAGCAGCGATTTTATTTCAGTAATCATGGGACAGATTTTTCTTGGTTAGCAAAATCAGCATACCTGTTAGACATGTTTATTCATTTAAACATGCTCAGCTGAAACCTTTAAGGAGAAGAGCTTTTCAAGTTGAAGACAGGGTTAAAACGGTGGCATCATTCCTTGTTAAACCAAAACTATGAGATATTTACAAACCTTACAAATTTTCTTGGTTCCACTAAGAGTTGTCTGTGGAGGACACAACATTAGAAAAAAGGTCAACATAGTTTCCATGAATATTTTCTTGCTCTTGGTGCAAGGAAAAACTGGATTAGAGATCAATTTTCAGTTAATCTTTATGAAGTAGATGGGTACCATTACAGCAGCAGAGCAAGACAGACACACAGAAATATCCATAGGTGGTGCTCTGAGATTGCAGTTCAAGAACAGTCCTTTCCAAATGTCTAGCCTCGCTCACAAGCGAATTTCCAGAATGATCAAAAAGAGCTATTAACGTATTGATGCCTTTCATAACATACATGTGTAAAAAAATTACCTCCTCTTTTTATCTTTAAAATTGTTGGGTAGAACTGATATAAAAGCCCTACAGTATCACCCAGGTAGAACCCAAAAATAGGATGAGTCCTGAAATTAAGCAGGAAGACAGGCAATAATTTTGGCCAAAGGATCAATTAAGCATTGCTTTCAGTCCAACTTACAACACTGGGCAAGATAGATAAAGTTTATTTCAAACCTCAATATTTTATACAACTTTGGAATTACATAAACAACAGCAAAGTCTGTGTGAGGGATATCTAATGCCTACATGGTAATCCTTATCTGAGGTCTATGTGACTAGTACAAAATGTACTAAGAATTTTCTTGTTGATCAGGTTGTTTCTCAGGGTACGGAACCATATATAACCATAGCATCTGGCTGTTAGCCCTGGGCACATAGTACTGTAGTTACAGCATTTCTAGCATTGCACATATTGCAGAGCTCAGCAAACAATGCAGGCCATGGGGAGATGAGAAGCTATTGTCAAGATGACCAGACGCAGATCAGCATACAGCTTAATCTTTGATTCTTATTTTATGACAACAAGATAAATATAGATGTGATTTGGAAAACATAGAGTCAGAACTCAGCATACAAGTTTCAGCTTTTAAGCGTTCTGCAGTGAAACTTGTAAGTGAAATGTAGCACCAGCATTCTCATTAATTAATTAGTTAATTAAGTACCAAACAATTTATGGTTCACTGTTCTGGCGTCATTATTATTGTTATTATTTTCAATGTGTATGGAAGCACTCCAATAAAAATATTATAATAGGAAGATGTGCATGTACCTATTTTTCCCTTCTCCCCAAACTTGAAGATTCTTGATGAGCAACTTTAAATGAATATTTGATGCACTTCAGAATTTTAAATGTTGAGTTAAGTCTTGGTCCGTGACAACAAAAACATTTTAAGGGTGGCCCTGGTAAAGAAACTGTTGTGAATCACTGGTCTTCGATGTCAATTAATTTGTCAGTGACATGCTGGATCAGCACCTTGGACAGCGACCATGCTTTTCCTGAAAAGCTCTCTCTGCTCATGTATTCACTATCCTTTATTTTCATTTTTAAAATAGATACAAACATGGCCATATACATCGGTTGTCAAACTCCTTCTCTTTTGACAACATAAAGGAAACAAAGTTTAGATATGTCTCCTCAAAATGAATAAAATAGATAAGAAATTGAACTTTTGGAGGAAACATGATTGCTATGCATAGTTGAATTCTTTCCATGTTTCATGCTATCATTCTGTATATCTGCTTTAACATGGGGTTTGTTGTGCTTCCTTGTAGAGCAGTGCTTCCCAACCTTTGGTCTCCCAAATGTTTTGGACTTCAGCCCCTACAATTCCTAATAGCTAGTATGCTGGTTGGGATTTCTGGGAGTTGAGGTCCAACACAATTGGAGGGCCAAAGGTTGAGAACCACTGTTTCAGAGCCTTGGCATTCCTCTGGCTACGCATTGGCTTCCCTTAGTTCGAAGATGAGTCAAAGGATAGCCAAGGGACAAACAGTTCTCAAAAATGTTTTATCCATCTGCTGTGCTGCAGTTACAATACAAAAGGTACCTTTCCCAAAATCTGTTTGGGAGAGAGAAATCAGTTCTGCTGAAAACAGGAAGTCTGAAATCTATGCCTAAGAAGGGAAATTCACTCTTGAAAGAATTATCATGGGGATAAGGTGTCTCCACTGAAGTCCTTGTTTTCACAAGAAGACATATTTTTCAAAACCCAGTTATCACAGGGACAGAAAGCTGAGATCTATTGAATAGGGACACAGATGGCAAAACAAACACCACAAGGATATTAACTTTTCCCTATGTCATCCAAAGTTTATACACACACACATACACATGGCTGGAGTTCCACTTACAAAATGTACCTGGTTTGACTTACATACAAATTCACCATTTCAAACCTACAGAACCTGTCTTGACAAAACCTGGGGGACTGCCTCTGTGTGTGTGTGTGTGTGTGCATGATGTGTGTGTAGACAGATAGATAGACAGACAGATATGACTTTCTCTATGTGTGTGTGTAGATAGATAGATGGAACGAACCAATGGTTAAGCTATTCGGCTAGAAATGGAAAAGAAAAGCAAAGGATCATATATTTTGGCACATGGTAGCTTTGCATGAAGCCCAAAGGAATGGATCAAAGTAGGATAGGATAGGATAGGATGGATAGATAGAGACAATCACAGACAGATTTTCAAGCTATGGAGAGTTGAATCCCTGGATGTGGAGAGCCAATTAGTTTTTGGGCAAAGTACAAGGTATTGGTTTTGACTTTTAAAGCCCTACATGGTTTGGGTCCAGGTTACCTAAAGGATTGCCTTCTCCTATACAATTTGCCCCACACACTTCAATCTTCTGGGGGGCGTCTGCTCCAACCAGCGAGAACCAGACCCAGAGGACCTTTTCATCAGCTGTCCCAAGACTTCCAGTAGAGCTCCAACAGCTAAATGAGCTAAATTTTAAAGCCGTGTAAAGACCTATCTCTTCCAGTAGGCCTACCCAGACAGTCTTTAAACACGAATTTCAAGTGTCCCTTGCTAGATCTCGGGTTTTGTGTATTTTGATATGTATTTGGTACTTCATTTTTGTCTACTTCATTTTTGTCTCTTGAGTGCATTATATGAAACAAGTAGTTTCATGAGAGAGTACCTTTTTGGGCACTGAAAAAACATTCTAAAGCTCTGCTGTTTTTATGCACTGGCAAATCTTTGTTTTCCTGACAGATAGGAGACTGCTGGTTATTTAGTCTAACAACTGAAACAGTTGCCTAGCATAATTATATTTGGTTGTATATTACAATAAGTGATTCTACTCTAAAGCATTTCTTGGCTCTTCTCTGAAAGGTTATGTTCTCTAATAGAGAGTCAGTTTATCCCAGATTATCTGACAGTGGAGACTAAGGGCCTTTCCACACAGCCATAGATCCCAAAATATCAAGGCAGAAAATCCCACATTATCTAAGTGTGGATTCATATAACCCAGTTCAAAGCATATACTGTGGGATTTTCTGCCTTGATATTCTGGGTTATATGACTGTGTGCAAGACCCCTAAATCCAGCCTGAAGATTGGGTTCCTCTGTACTGTAGGATGGATTTGCTGCTGAGTATGAGGATCCTCATCACTATGGGTTTGTTGCTCCATGCAGGGAGCGCGCGCGCTGCCCGCGTGCCCCTCTGAGGCCCCGCCCCTCCTCCTCTTGGCCCCGCCCTTCCCCCTCCTCCTTTTCGGCTTCTCTCGCCTGTCTTTCCCTCGCCGTCTCCTCCGCTCGCTTCGCTCCTTCGGCGGCCTCCCTGGAACCAGCCGCCATGGCCGACATGAAGACGGGCATCTTCGCCAAAAACGTCCAAAAGAGGCTGAACAGGGCACAGGAAAAGGTAAAGGCGGGCCGGGGCCTGCGAGCAACCCCCTTTCCCCTCAGTATGGAATAGTAATCCCTCCCCCCTCCCCGTGTCATTTTCCTCTCAGGCAGAGTGAGTGCGCGCGACTGCCTGTTTGCGGGTCCCGTGCGCGCGCGCATCCTCATACCTTGCAACGAGAGGAAGGGGGAGCTGTTTGAGGCTTCTGAAGCAGAGCCAGGCGCGAGGAAGCGGGGCTGACCTTGCACCGCGTCCACAAGAGCAAAGGGGGATGCAATGCCTTTCTTTTTAAAGGGGCCGTCTCCCCAGCCCAAAAGGAGGAGGGAGAACTGCGGAAGGCTCTTCCTCGTCGTGGTTTCCTTCCTTCCTTCCCCCTTCCCTCCATCCTTTCGCTTGGCACGTTGCCTTCCCCTGCCCGTGTTGTTATATAACCGTATCCCCTTGTCCCATTTAGTCCTGAGGCTCCTTTCCATGGAGTGGCGCAAGGGCAGCACCTCCTGCCTGCGCTTTCCGCCTCACAACAACATACTGCTTGCCAGGAGGCAAAGGGAATAAGGCTGTCACTTGATTTTTTATTCTAAGGCAGGCATGGACAAACTTGGGCCCTCCAGGTGTTTTGGACTTCAATTCCCACCATTCCCAATAGCCTCAGGCCCCTTCCTTTTTCCCCTCAGCCGCTGAGGCTGTTAGGAATGGTGGGAGTTGAAGTCCAAAACATCTGGAGGGCCCAAGTTTGCCCATGCCTGTTCTAAGGGCCCTTCCACACAGTCCTATATCCCAGAATATCAAGGCAGAAAATCCCACAATAGCTGCTTTGATCTGAGTCCACACTGCCATACATATGCATGATACTTCACTTCTGCAGAAAAAATGGAATGCAAAGATACAAAATGGGGGACACCTGGCTCGACAGCAGTACGCGTGAAAAAGACCTTGGAGTCCTCGTGGACAACAAGTTAAACATGAGCCTACAATGTGATGCGGGTGCTAAAAAAGCCAACGGGATTCTGGCCTGCATAAATAGGGGTATAGCATCTAGATCCAGGGAAGTCATGCTACCCCTCTATTTTGCCTTTGTCAGACCACACCTGGAATACTGTGTCCAATTCTGGGCCCTGCAATTGAAGGGAGATGTTGACAAGCTGGAAAGCGTCCAGAAGAGGGCAACTAAAATGATCAAGGGTCTGGAGAACAAGCCCTATGAGGAGCGGCTTAAAGAACTGGGCATGTTTCGCCTGCAGAAGAGAAGGCTGAGAGGAGACATGATAGCCATGTACAAATATGTGAAGAGAAGTCATAGGGAGGAGGGAACAAGCTTGTTTTCTGCTGCCCCGGAGACTAGGACGTGGAACAACGGCTTCAAAATACAGGAAAGGAGATTCCACCTGAACATCAGGAAGAACTTCCTCACTGTGGGGGCTGTTCGGCCGTGGAACTCTCTGCCCCGGACTGTGGTGGAGGCTCCTTCTTTGGAGGCTTTTAAGCAGAGGCTGGATGGCCACCTGTCAGGGGTGCTTTGAATGCGATTTCCTGCTTCTTAGCGGGGGGTTAGACTGGATGGCCCATGAGGTCTCTTCCAACTCTACTATTCTATGATTCTAAATATCCTAATTCAATGCAGATATTGTGGGATTTCCTGCCTTGATATTCTGGGTTATATGGCTGTGTGGGATGCCCAGGGTTGGTCTTTTGTAATGATCAGTGTTAGAAGGAGTCATTGTTTGGTTGTGGATGTTATGAGTGGTCTCATTAGAAATGGGTGGACTACAACTCCCGCCATCCTCAGCCAATCCCCCTCTGTCTGTACAGTTGGTCATGATGAGTGCATATACCACGTTTGCTCCCGATCCATCGTCAGTGGGGTTCACAGTGTTCTCTTGATTTGAGTGGACTACAACTCCCATTATCCTCAGTCAGCCGCCCTCTGTATGTGCACTTAGTCATGATGGGTATGCGTGCCAAGTTTGCTCCCGATCCATCGTCAGTGGGGGTCACAGTGTTCTCTGATTTTGGGTGGACTACAACTCCCATCATCCTCAGTCAGTCACCCTCTATATGTGCAGTTAGTCATGATGGGTATGTGTGCCAAGTTTGCTCCTGATCCATTGTGAGTGGGTTTCAAAACGTTTTCTGATTTTGGGTGGACTACAACTCTCATCACCCTCAGTCAATCCAGTACTGTATGTACAGTTGATCATGATGTGTATGTGTGCCAGGTTTGCTCCCAATCAATCATCACTGGGGTTCACAGTGTTCTCTTGATTTGGGTGGACTACAACTTCCATAATCTGCTATCAATTTCCCCCACAAACTCCGCCAGTATTTAAAATTGGCCATGATGGTTATGTGTGCCACGTTTGCTTCAGATCCATCCTCATTGGTCATGACACAACTGTCTGGATGTGAGAGGCATCCTGGAAAATACCTAAATGCATACATACCATATTTACTTGAGTCGAACGCTCACCTTTTTTGGCTAAATTGCATCGTTAAAATCGAGGCATGCATTAGAATTGCACACCTAAACCTGTCTGCATTGTTGGGCAAGAGATCCCAGATGTGGACAGAGGAAGGAGAGCCAGCGGTGGCCATGAAAAGGCTGATGGGAAGCTCATGGAGGCCATGGAAAGGCTGGTAAGGAGGCCAAATGGAAAGGCACAGCTTCCCACCAGCCTTTTCGCGGCGACCCACTGTCCCACATTACATTTAACATCAAATGTATTTATTTATTTTGTTATGCATACATCATTACATTTGATGGTACATTGTACTGAGTAAATCAACGGGATACACACACACACCCTTTAAATATATAGATAGATAGTTCAGAGCCTATATAATGTATGCACCAGCCTCACATAACTCAAATCAGAATGCTTTTGCAGAGTTATTTTTTCTTAAAGATAAGGTATAATTGAAAATTTGTTTTACTATTTTTTAATTAAAATAGTAGTACAACATACATTTTAGTTGCATATAGTAATAATATCAGAATTTCTATTATCTTTTCAAACTACTCAAAGGTCATTCATATTTTTAACATATTGACTAATGTTTACTAGGGCCCATGCCATTGGGCCAGTTGGTGCCCAGGCCAGTTCGCCATTGGCCAACACACATGCACACACGCTCTGGTAAGGGTTATATTCACATGCTTTGCTCACTGTTGGCCATGGATCTCATTTTTATAATTCAAGAATGCCTCTGACTTAGATTCACATGAAGTTAAGCATAGCTTGGGACATCAGATAGGCATTGAGTACATGCCCTGGCATGTGGATTTGGGAGGCTCAATGGACCCTAAAACTAGAATGAGTAAACATCTTCCCAGCTTCTTTGTGCTCTAGGGTGAAGGTCAGTGCTATCAGAAGTGGACTTTGCTACTCCCAGGGCCTCTGCAAACCTTTTCAGTGATCCCTTGGTATCCGCTAGTGTTCCAGGACACCTGAGGAGACCAAAAATCTGTGGATGCTCAAATTGTATGTGATGTCCCTTATATAAAATGGCAAAATCAAAGTTTGTGTCTTGGATTTTGGGGAGAATATTTTCAAGCTATGGATGGGGGAATCTATGGCTATAGAATCCATGGATATGGAGAACTGGCTACTTAGTTATTGTGCTATGATTCTCCTTTTGCTACCATAGCAACATCCTATGGGATCCTGGGATTGAACTTTAAGGGGGAGGGCATTTGAAGTTCTCAGATAGTGAGCTCTGATGTTTCCTCAAACTACAAACCCTAGAATTCCATAGGATGCATCCTTTGCTGTTAGAGGGATGGTAGTACCCTATTAGTGGACCTTGACCTCCTGCTATATCGAGCAGGCCTTGCCAAAATATGTCTACTCAGTGAATGCACACTTAAGTCATAGCTTTTGTAATGGCATCACTGGAGCAGGTTCTTGTGAGGGGTTTGCCCTAATTATTTTTCCTCCCCACCCCCTGCTCATCCTGTACCATCTGTCTGTAAACACATTCAAGACCAAGGATTTTCTCAGCCCCAGTTTTCAGTAACTTAGGAGGAGAAACAGCCTCTTTGGAGGCCTTGCTTATACACAGAAGCAGCCATGTTACCTCCTTGGTTGCCTATAATAGAAAAGGTAGATTGTGACTGTAATTCTTGATCTATTCAGAGAAAGAAAGATTTGCTCCTCCCTTGGCTCCCGGCTCTATGCATGCACACTTTCCACACTATAAGAGGATTGTGTTTCTTTTAATATCCACCCAAGCTCATCATGAACTAATGTGATCTTCCTCACTGTGTCCATTTAGAGAACTGAGCAGTGAATTGGTAAGAATGGCCTTCAGGAAATCACTTCTGTCAGCCATCTAGAATGGCTACCTTGTCCCCTGACAGCGGCCTTTGCCAGCTCACTCATGAGCAGTGGTTAAGTATTCAGAAATACATTTAAAAATATTCAGTAGAACATTGAAGGTCCTTGGTGGATGAAAGGTGAGTCTTCCAGCAATTCTATGTGTTGCTACTTCAAGGAACTTCTTCAAGGAAGTAACTCAGAAGCAAAAACAGCAGATGAAGGAAGAAATAGAGAGACTAGGATGAGAAAAGTCTTCAAATTGTATCTAGGAGGAGGCTATGAAACATCCTCTACATGTTACTAGATTATAGTTCCCATTAGTAGTAGCTAATACAGCCATTAGTGATGGATGATAGGAGTGGCAGTTCAACAGCATTTGCGGCTTCACACATTTTATGCAGCTGGTGTAGATTTTATTTATTTTGTATCAGAAAGCATTGCATGAATTAGTATAAAACTGATAAAAATAGAGGGAGCACAAGTGGCTAAATATCTTTTGACCAAATATGGGCAACAGCGATCGCATTGTCTGTAGCCTCAAACAACTCTTCCTCTGTACATGAGGCAGGACATTGTGGACAACCATACAGATGCAGAGTTGTCTGTTCCACAGGCACACAAAGTGGAGGATTCTTTTAGGTAGTGCCATTTTGCCAGGTCGTCTTTTGATCTGCCCACTTCACATCTGAGTCTGTTCAGGGACTTCCAGGTTGCTCATTCTTGGTTTGCCCCTAGAGGCAGACCCTTGTGGGAGACCATCCAATTGGGATTTCCTGGTTTAGCTGCCTAGAGGGATACTCGTGCTGTTGCTAGGGGAAGGTTAAGAGGATTGTTGGTTCTCATGAAGCTTTTCCTTGATTTGAGTCTACTGGGAGGAAGCTGATAGCCATGCAGTGTGTGGCTTTCACAGAGTTCAACCTTATTTCCCTCACAGTTGGCAGCAACTTCCTGTCACACATCAGTCTTCAAGGAAGCTCTTTCCATGTCCCCCAGCTGGTGTAGATTGATCACATTCTTAATGTTTGTAAAAACATAATATAATAACATTGTTTCTTTCCTGAAAGGACAGAACAGGACTAAAAAAACCGTTCTCAGGTTCCCAGAACTTACCAGCTGGATTCTGGGGACCCTTCCACACAGCTGAATAAAATTCCACATTATCTGCTTTGAACTGGAACTGGGTTATCTGGGTCCATTCTTGGTTTGCCCCTGCAGGAGGGTTTGCAAAGGAGACTAGGATCATAGGGCCCTTCCACACAGCCACATAACCCAGAATATCAAGGCAGAAAATCCCACAATATCTGCTTTGAACTGGGTTATCTGAGGCCCCTTGCACACAGCTGAATAAAATCCCACATTATCTGCTTTGAACTGGAATATATGGCAGTGTGGACTCAAATAACCCAGTTCAAATCAGATATTGTGGGATTTTCTGCCTTGATATTCTGGGTTATATGGCTATGTAGAAGGGCCCTGGAATCTAGGTTCTGCATTTGGCTCTGTGCTTAGCACATATCTTACTGTTTTAGTACCACAAAATAAAGGGCTCAGGAAACTGCAAATTCAGAAATCCTTTCCCAGCCCCATAGTCCTTTCAAAGATGTTGAGATTATTTCTGAGTTGAGTGCTCTGAATCTGTACTTGTGGGTTTCACAAGGTAATCCCCTTTAACTGTCAGTAAATCTCTTATGCCAATCCATTTCATATTTGATATTTGCAGCACTTTTGTCCCCAAAACATTTTAAGGCATTGATAACCCATTAAACAAAGAAAACTCAGGTGCTTGGTAGCTGCCTGTGTATTTATAAAATCTATAGGGTTGCTGACAATAAAATACAGATGTAAATTTATGGGCATAACATAAACCTAAATGAGTTTAAAATACATTTGCCTAAAATAGATCATTAAAAATAGTGGGGGTATTCGAAAGATTAAAACCAAATTCAGTAGCACATCTGCCTTGAAACCAGGAGCCAGTGTCCTAAATCTAGTTGCTAGATAGTTGCTGTCAGAGTACAGCTGACAGCCGGTGTATTTTGGATGTTGTACTAGGACTCTGGAGATTTGGGTTCAAATTCCAAGTCAGCCATGGAAACTGGGTAAGCCTGGGAAAATCACACCCTCTCAGTCTTGGGAAGGTAATAGCAAATCCTCTGATCAGACCTTGCCAAGGAAATTGTGTGACAGGATCACTATAAATCAAAAAGGATAACACCAATAAGAGTAGAGTCATGGAATCAATGTTAACCTGAGAAGTCAACACGTCTATAAATTATTTTTGATTCAGTGTTATCTAGCGGGGGCTAATAATTGCATTTAAGTCAATACTTTTTATTTGTCCATGGTAATTTTCCAACATTTGGAAGCTTTACAAACCTCTGGTCCTAGATTGAGTTCTCACCATTTCCATGTAGGGCTTAAAAAGCCCTTCAGTGACTGCTGCCAGTCTGTGTACATTGTGTTGAGATAAATGGTCCTGTGGCCTCTGACTTGACTTCCATTTCTCCTTCAAAGACATCTATGCATTCTTTGCAAACTGTTGTACCGCTTTTATGTGTTTGTGTCTTATTTGCCTGATAGTTCTGTCTGCCCCATGACAAATACCTGAAAAGTTGGTTATATTTAACCTAGACAAGATAAGATGAAGGAAAACATAGTAAGTGGGGTTTTTTTTTTGCAATAGTTGATAAATTGTCAAGAAAAGTCAGAGTTGCTCCCTTTTTTTTCCAGGTGACAGGGCTAGAATAAATAGATAGAAATAGTATGAAAACATAGTTCCTATGAACAATGCTATTGGCAGGAATTGTTCAACAATGGAATAGACTTACTCAAGAGTTTTTGTTTTTTTATTTAGGTTCTGTTTGCAGTTAATGCAGTTGGTTGTCTCAAATCACTTCCAAAGTAAATAATTCAAAAATGTTTATTTTTCAAACCTCCTAATAACCTTTATAGAATTTTAAAGCCATCTATCCATTGATTACTCAATGAAATACAGTAGTGAGCTTACATTCTCAATAATTTCAACTTTACATGTGGATGTACATGTGTATTTTCACAAATGTACATCTGATCAAACTGATTATTCTATCAATTTACTTGGAAGCTGGTATTACTGTGTTTACACAGTTAGATATGTTTATGCAGAAATACCAGTAAATCCTTTTCATTTTCACCAGGTTTACTCCCACTTTTATGTGGGCAAGATTACTTGTATGCTGTCTTTCATCCCACAAATGTGTACCCAGATTGGTTCACAGTACCCAGAAGATAAAAAAACAACAACCACAACAACTGCTACAGCAGAAAAGGTGCCTTTTGGAACATAATGAGTTGGGTCCAGGCTAAATGAGTTGCATTTAGCTCCCATTGAAATCAACAGAACCAAATGTGAGGATCTGTCAGTTGATTCTTCCCAAAGTTCCAGACATTGGCAGTATATTTGTGTCTGTTGTATACAATTGTATCTTTCTGTATTGGAAACTTGCCAGGGAACAACAGTCAATGGCTCAGAATCCAACACCAGTCCAGAGACTATCACTTTAAGTAGCACTTCCATAAGCCATTTTAAGTCCATATTTGGGCATAAAATTGGACACATTTAATACAAATGGCACAAACAGATAATCTGGGATCAGATCTTGGGATATAGGGGCAGTGTGGAAGGGGCTGGAGTCATTACTCCTGTCCAAAGGCTAAATGATGTTGTTCTTTGACTACAAGGGATGACCTTTCACAGCAGCCACCACGAAATAATTCTCACCTCTGAATACAGGTGCTGGTGGCTAGATATTTCTTAGGAATGGACCTTAGTCACTAAATGTTTCCAACTTTCACAAAATGCACCTTCTTGTGTCAAAGCAATGATACCAGGGAAAGGCAGGAAGTATTTTTCTTCTATTCATATGCATCAGAATTTTGCAACCCATGTGTCTTTTGGAGAGGTCCGGTGCGACCCTTGGGTTCAACCATGACCCCGGTACCTCCCAAAAACTGGCTATAAAATGTAATTTGAAAAAATGCTTACTTTGTTTGATGCTCTTCAACAGCAAAGTAAGATATGTTGAGTCATCTACAAGGGTGAGCCAAAGACCATGTTTAGCTCTGTTCTTCAGTGCACACATGTAGCATCTATTATATCTGGCTGTGCTAAGTTCTATTAATAGTGGCAAAGTGGTCTCTTCCCAAGTTGTGCTTATAAATAGTACTTTTAGGTCATAAGCAGTGCCAGCTCAAATCATACTTGATGCCCTTCAATTTAGCAGGAGTAAGATGTTTCTGGAAGAGGCTATGATGCTACCATCATCTCCCTCCTCTCTCCTACAGGACATAGTAGTTTTTTAAGTGTTTAAGTGTATAAACTGATCCCTGGAGAAACTATATCACACAGCAGAAAAAAATGTTGCATTGTGGATAGAAAATTGAACATAACCAATATTCAAAACTAAGTCAACCTATACCCTGCTGTCCCTGCTACTGACAGCAGGGTATGATTTGTACTAACCTAGTGGAGATTCAATTGAAATCAATAGGATTGTTGGCCTTCTGTTTGCTGGAGATCAGATATTTGGAAAAAACATTTCCTTACTCTTCATTTGGCTCTTATTCTTTCTTTCTTTCCTCTTTTTTGATCTCTTACGGGAAAGCTTAAGGGTATTCTTTTAATTATTGTGCATAATATTTTTTAAAAATAAAAATTAAGCAGTACAAATTTGCCAATGGAAATGGAATCAGAAAAGCCATTTTAAAAATGTAAACACATTGCAATTATTTTTGTATTTTATATAATTTAAATCTAAAACACTGCTTATTACTATCAGCTGATTTGTATATCATACCAAACCATAGTTTAGGATTAGAGAAAGGCTTACACATTTTCCCCATCCTCCCTGACAAAGACATGAGAAATATTTTGAAAGCTTTCCCGCTTTAACCTCAGCTTGCTGTATAATATTACACCAACAAGCTGTGATTAATTCTAAATATAGAATGTTAATATGAATGTTAATACAGGTCGAGCATCCCTTATCTAGAATTCCAAAAAATTCTATAATAATCCACATGAGATAGTGACACCTTTGCTTTCTGATAGTTCATTGTACACACAAACTTCGTTTAATGCACAGAATTATTAAAATAACATGTATAAAATCAAGGTATGTGTGTAAGTTGTATGTGGAATGTTTAAACTTAGGTCCCATCTCTAAGGTATATGCTGGTATTCCAAAATCTGAGGGGAAAGCCCAATATACAAAATACTTCTGGTCCCAAGCATTTTGGATAAGAGTTCAGCTTTTATTTTAAAGAATGGGTAGGGAAGGTACAAGCCATGGGCCACATGTAGTCTCTACTATTTTGCAGTTCCTTAGGAGACCTCCTCCAAAACAGGTAGACTGCCCCATTTTGAATGTGTGGCCCAAAGTACCTCCAAAATGTTAAAGCACTGTAGATACACAGCAGTTTGCCCACTAATCTCCTCCTAATTCTCTTACCCCCAAAATGATTAATTAGCTAAACAGAAACCCACAGGGACATGTTTCTGAGTCAGGTGAAATGTGATCCTGTGGTCTTTCCCAGAGGCATGGCTGCAAAATATTGGTCTCTATCCTTACTACTGTTGTCTATCCACATTTTAATGGGAAAATCCAAATTTTTAGTGTGAAAGAAAGTGATACGTTGTAAACACATTCTGTGCAACTTATATGTGAGCTGATAGCAGCTTTAAATATGTTTTATCAGAGAAGGCAGCAGCAGGCCTGTAGCGAGGGGGTGGTTTTAGGGGTTCAACCCCCCCCCCCCGAAATTTTTCAGGTTATAAAAAAAACCTGGTTTACTCATGAATTTTAACTGGTTAACCAAATCCCCATGCTAAGTCTATGAGATGCAAAACATTAAGAGTCCCTCCAGGCACTATTTCAAGCAGATATTGACAGGTTTGTAGCGGGGAGAGGTGTGTGCTAGGGGTTCAACCCCCCCCCCCGAAATTTTCAAAACCCCTCCCGAAATTTTTTTCTGGCTACGGCCCTGGGCAGCAGCATATGGTAAATCCAACAGCATCCTGATCTGACTGTGAGACATAAAGCTTATCCAGTGTACTTCGGTAAAAGGCTTCTACATTGGGGTCCTTCTCTAAGCTAATACTAAGAATTTTTATTTGTGTTATTATGTATGCTTGGTTGTGTGAATTTCCCCCTTATATGTGCAGGGATAGTATTTGCATGCATCTTGGGAGTGGCCCTCCAGGTGTGTAAGGGATGCCTCATCATTCCTTACTATTGACCATGATGGCAAAGTGTTCTGGGAGTCAAAAGTCTCAAAAGTTCTGGAGAGTCAAAGGTTCCACATCTCTGATACATCAGAATATTTCTGGGCAATGTCTCTGAATTGCTTTGAAGGGCTGATTTGTTTTCAGAAACTGTTCTAGTTATTAGATCAGGGTTAGAACTGAACTTCAGCAAGTCTCTTTTAATATAATTGATAGCAGGGATCAGATATATCTGTCAAATGTTACCCAGACGGTTCAGATCCAGGCTATTTGGCTGACTGCATCCTCTTGTATGAACCTGCCCGGGCCATTAGATCTTCAGGAGAGGCCCTTCTCTTGATCTCACCTCCATCTCAAGCTCAGTGGTGGGAACGAGAGAGCTGGCCTTCTCGGTGGATGCCTTTCGACTTTGGAACTTCCTGCCCAGGGAAGCCAGAACAGTCTCCTCCCTGCTGTCCTTCTGGTGGCAGGCTAAAACCTTTTTTATTCATACAGGCGTTATTCAATCTATGGATGTAATCTGAATTGTTTTTAATACTAATGATGTTTAATGCTGTTTTAATATTTGTTTATTATTTGTATATTTTAAATTGTATTGTGATTCTTTTAATTTTAGCCGCTTTGACCCTCCTTATGGGGAGAAAAAGCGGAATATAAATAAATACAATAATAATAGTAATAATGATTATGATGATGATGTTAACTGCACCTGTGTTTCACATGAATAAGACAACTACTCCTTAAAATGAATGGGTGAATGGTTCAGTTCTGGTTGTAATTATATTAGCTCATACTTTCTCCTAATTATCTTATTTGTGCCTCTTACCTTCCTTTGTCACCAAACTGAATTCTCTTCTTTTGCAAATTAAGAAATTAAATGTCTCATTTTCTAACAGCATCCCCTTTTGTTTTGCAGTTGTGGTGCTACAACAAAGCTACCTTTCTTGTATCATCTATCTGTGAGCTTCTGGCGTATAGTACTGTAGGGTCTAGTGATTCAGCCCTTGTGCTAAAAATAGCACTTCTTTTTACATAGGAATATATACAGTGAGAAAAGGCTTCAACGTTGTGTACAAACATGCTGCATAGCTCTGTAAACTGTATTTGGATGCAATCCATAGAATGAGGTGTGGAGGTAGGACAAAGTGCATGTTTGATATGCATAATGTGGACATTTACCGTTTGCTTGAAAACCTCAGGTTTGTGGACTCTTTTTTATTTTACTGAAATCTCATGATCCTTCTGATGCAAAACACCTAGAATACTCAACCCAATTATGAGTTTGATTATCAGAAGTGAACAAAGGTTATAGTCTCTGTATTTGTATTCCAATCTTCAAGCTTCTTCCTCAAACTTCTTCCATTTCAGCAGATTGGTTTTGGGTGGAGGAGGGTAACTTTGTTTTCTTTTTGTTGTACATTTAGAGTAAAACATGAAAGCTCCATTCCCTAGTGAGGACAACATACCAGCTGTGTGCACTGGCAAAGCCAAAGAGTGTTGGAGCTTGCAGAACTAGAGAACTTTTAAATCTCTTCCCACCACAGTAACTTTCTCTCTTTTTCATTCCCCCTCTCTGTCATCCCACTCCACCATCTTTTTGTGGGTCACGTGAGGACTAGATGCAAAATGGTTACAAAGTACATATGATGTAAAAGCAAGACAGAATAGGTAAAATGACATTCTTCTCAAATTAGGACATTTAATTTCAATTAGGAAATATTTATATAGCCTTCTTAAAGTGCTGTTAACATGAAAGGAGGGAAGGGGGTTACATAGCTAATAATCATAGGGAAGGCATTGAATTTGAAGTGCTTTATATCAAATTGAAATTAAAATGGATCAGAAAAACAAAACCTTCAATGAACTCCTTTAACACCTGCCTAGCTGCTGCTTTTCCTCCATGTCTTATCTAGCTGAAATATTTTAGCAGCATTGACATTAGGGGAGATGATGAAGGAAGGCTAGCGAAACACAGACTTAAGGCTTATTTTATTATTATCATTAATTATTATTGTTAATTTATAATCTCCCCAAAATGAGACTCAAGGCAGTTAACAACATATCTTAAACAATACAGATCATAAACTGTACAAAAATGATGAAACATACGGATATGAGTATAAAGCTACCTAAAAATAAATTAAACTATCAGGTTAAGACATTAAATATTAAAAACATTACAATTCATTAAAGCATTGTACAGATCATAAAGCATAACAAAACACAGCACATAATTAAAAGACTACCTAATTCCATTTCAAATAGTCTAAGAGCACGATAATGCTTATGGAAGGAGCGCAAGGACCTCCTTAGGGAAGGAGCTTCAAAGTCTGGGAGCCACCAAGAAGGTCCTCTTTCTTGTGCCCACCAAATGTCTTAAGATTTGGCCATCAAAATGAAAGTCTTAAGAAAACTGGAGGATAGTGAAAGAAAAAACCATTCCTGGATGCATTTTTGAAGAATACTTCAAGTAGTCTTTAAAAGATTTAAAATGTTTTTGCTCGCTTATCCACAGCTTAGAATTATAGAATCATAGAGTTGGAAAAGACCACAAGGACCATCTAGTCCCAGCCCATGTGCAGGAACACATGATCAAAGCACTCCCGACATCAACCTCTGCTTTAAAATCTCTAGGGAAGGAGACATCACCTCACTCTGAGGTAGCATATACCACTGTCTGAAAGCTCTTTCCATACAGAAATTCTTCCTAATATTTAAGTGGAATCTCTTTTCCTGCAATTTGAATCCATTGTTTCGTGTCCTGGTCTCCAGAGCAGCAGAAAACAAGCTTTCCCCTCCTTAATGTGACATCCTTTCAAATATTTAATCATAGCTATCATGTCCTCTCTCAACTTTCCTTTCTCCAAGCTAAACCCACCCAGCTCCCTGAGCTGCTCCTCATAGGGCTTGGCTTCTAAACCTTTGATCATAACACTGTTAACTCATGTTCAGCTTGTGGTCTACAAAGACGCCTAGATTTCTTTCACATGGACTGTTTTCAAGCCAGGTGTCACCCATCCTATATCTGAGCAGTACATTTTTATTGTCCAAGTGCAGTGCCATACTTTCTCTCTGTTGAAATTCATTTTGTAAATTTTGACACAGCTCTCTAATTTGTTATGGTCATTTTGAATTCTGATCCTGTCCTCTGGGGTATTGATTATTCCTTCCAATTTGGTGTCATCTGCACATTTGATAAGTGTGCCTTCTATTCTTTCTCAAAATTGAGAAAGATGTTGAATAGTACTGCCACCTCATTGGTCACTTCTCTCCAAAATGAAGAGTTGCTTCATTTCACATGTACCTGTGGTTGCTGTTTCTATACATATATACCATATGTACTCAAAGATAAGCCGAGTTGTTCAGCCCTTTTATGAGCTGAAAAAGCCTCCCTCAGCTTATAATGGGGTCAAGGCTGGGCAGCGGAGCCTGGAGGCCATTGCTTGCAATATATGATATATTTATCTTACCCTCCCTTATCAGTGTGTTTTCTTTTCCAAAGCCCCAAAAGCAAGGGAATGTTTTGAAAAGGGAAATGAGGGGGAAAGAAGCCCTTGCAAGTAAGGAAAAAGAAAAAATACATATCCATTAATCTTATGAAAGCCTTTTCCCCTGAAATATTTCTTAATCTCACCTACAGATATACCGTATAGGCATTTCCCCCTGCAAGCCTTTGCAATCCCTATACATCTGTATCTGTCTATATATATTAATTTTAGATATGAATTTTCCTCACATATGTTTGCAAGTCTTTGCAAATCCTATATACAGATAGATATCTAGAGATTTCCATGTCTCTGCAAATCCTATATAGATATACCAAATATACTCAAAGATAAGCTGAGTTTTTCAGCCCTTTTTTGACCCGAAAAAGCCTCCCTTTGCTTATAATGGGTTCAAGGTCGGGCAGAGGAGCCTGGAGGCCATTGCTTGCAATATACGATATATTTCTCTCTCCTCTTTTTTTCTTATCAGGAGTGTCTCTTGTCTCCCTTAACAGTGTGTTTACTTTTCCAGTCAAAAGGGAGGGAAGGAGGGAAAGGAGATATAGTTCATGTCCTCTTTGTTTGTATGGTTCTCTTTCAATCCCACCCAATTTCCTGGCTTTTTTGTGTGTATCTATGTACGTATTAATTTTATATGTGCATTTTTGTTCCCTTAGAAGTGTTCACTGGCCTTTGCAAGCCCTATAAATCTATAAATATGTTTCTATATATACATGTTTCTTCTGAAATCTTTGCAAACCATATATATCCATTAATTTTATAAAAGCATTTTCCTCTGAAATATCTATTAATCTCTGCTACAGATATATAGGCATTTCCCCCTGAAAGCCTTTGCAATCCCTATGTACCTATATATTTATATCTAACTACATTAATTTTATATGTGAATTTTCTCCTCATATGTTTGTAGGTCTTTGCAAATCCTATATACAGTAGAGTCTCACTTATCCAACACTCGCTTATCCAACGTTCTGGATTATCCAACGCATTTTTGTAGTCAATGTTTTCAATACATCGTGATATCTTGGTGCTAAATTTGTAAATAAAGTAATTACTACGTAGCATTACTGCATATTGAACTACTTTTTCTGTCAAATTTGTTGTATAACATGATGTTTTGGTGCTTAATTTGTAAAATCATAACCTAATTTGATGTTTAATAGGCTTTTCCTTAATGCCTCCTTATTATCCAACATATTCGCTTATCCAACATTCTGCCAGCCCGTTTATGTTGGATAAGTGAGACTCTACTGTACATATAGATACAGTAGAGTCCCGCTTATCCGATTTCCGCTTATCCGACGTACCGTATTATCCGACGCAAGTCAGCTCAGTGGTTGCTCTAGCACAGCAGGCCTCTCCCATCGGAGCATCCAGCCTGCACTGCCGCGTCTCGCCCTTCCTGGCAAAATGCAGCGGGCTTCTCCACTCGTCGGGAAGGGCGGGAGGACCTCTGCATGTTGCTGATACTCAATCAGCTGCTCTGCTCGCTGGGGGGAGCGGGGGGCCTTCTGCATGTTGCTGCTTAGAGAAACTTCTCTAAGCAGCAACACTTTCGGCTTCACCAGTCGCCAGGAGGAGTGGAAGGCTGTCTGCATGTTGCTGCCTAGCAACACGCAGTCAGCTGCTCCACTCCCCGGGAGGCGCAGGGGGGGGGGGATCTGCATGTTACTGCATAGAGAAACTTCTCTAAGCAGCAACACTTTCGGATTTTCCAGTCGCTGGGAGCGGAGGGCTCCCTGCATGTTACTGCATAGAGAAACTTCTCTAAACAGCAACACCAGTCGCTGGGAGGAGTGGAAGGCCATCTGCATGTTGTTGCCAAGCAACACGCAGCCAGCTACTCCACTCGCCAGGAGGAGGAGGAGGAGGGGGGCGGGGGGGAGCTCTGCATGTTACTGCATAGAGAAACTTCTCTAAGCAGCAACACTTAGTCGGCTGCTCCATTTGCCAGGCGCTGAATAGGAAATGATGAGAGCCCTGAATGAGCTACAAAACATTCTTGCATTCATCTTATAGGAAGGGATGGCTGTTTTCACTCTAGTGTTCACATAATATTGCTTCTTTCCCTTTTAGAGAAATAATACCTGTCCTTTATTTTGGTTTATGGTCAGGCATTCATATCCTAAGCACTCAAGTACTCCAGGGCAGTGGGAAAGCAGATGAGATTAAAACTACAGTATGCTCACAAAGTAGGACTGAACCTGAAGAAAAACTGTTGAGTTAATGCTGCTTTATTTCTCCATATCTGACTCCTTACACTTCCAGAGGCCCTATTTATTGAACTGCTTTTTCTGTGGATTTGTTATAAAACATGATGTTTTGGTGCTAAATTAATAAATACAGTAATTACTACATAACATTACCATGTATTGAACTGCTTTTTCTGAGGATTTGTTGTCTAACATGATGTTTTGGTGCTTAATTTGTAAAATCATAATGTAATTTGATGTTTAATAGGCTTTTATTTAACCCCTCCTTATTATCCAACATATTCGCTTATCCAACGTTCTGCCGGCCCGTTTACGTTGGATAAGTGAGACTCTACTGTATCAGAGATTTCCATCTGCCTGTATATCTGTATCTATATGTAAACATTATTTTTATATATGAATTTTCCCCTCACATGTTTGCAAGTCTTTGCAAATCCTATACAGATATAATTATCTATATATAGAGAGATGTCTAGGTAGATATATATGAATATAGATATATAGGTCTTACAAATATTACAGGGGGACATGCACACACGAATATATATATAGACATATCTAAATAGATATGAATATAGATATATAGGGCTTTCAAATATTGCAGGAGGGAAATGCACACATAGAGAGAGAGGATTTGCAAACGTTTCAGGGGGAAATGCATATGTGAAATTAGTATATATAATTATAGATCTATATCTAGCTCTGCATTGTTTATATAGGCATTTAATGTTTGCCTGTTACTATGTTGGAAGCTGGCCCGAGTTCCAATGGGGAGATAGGGCGAGATACAAATGAAAATTTATTGTTATTACTATTATAAAGTTATTGTTGATACCATATGGTTTTTGTTGATCCTGCCTTCGTGACTGTATTTCCTCCTATGAACCTGCACAATCTCTTAGTTTGTCGGGGGAGGCTGTCCTCTTGCTTCCACAAGCGCGGCTGGTGTGGAGAAGGGAGAGGGCCTTCTCTGTGGTGGCCCCCCGCTCTGGAACTTGCTCCCCAGGGAGATTAGGCAAGCCCGCACCCTGGTAGCATTCAGGAAGAGCCTAAAAACTTGGCTCTTCCAACAGACTTTCAGAGAATGAACTCCCCATCACCATGGTAGACCTTATATCTGTGATCATTTCCTCATCTATTGCACTTTATCTTGTCCTATCAGTTTGTTTACAGTCACAGGATCCTCCCCTCCCAAGTTCCTTTCTCATTGACGGTTGCATTCAATCAACTACCTTGTGTTATAATATTCACTCGTTGCACTTTGGCCAGTTTGTTTTTTATTCCTTTTACTTGGGTGCTAAATCCATGTTTTAAATATGCTTATTATTTTGTTCTTTTGTTATGTGTAGAGTGTTGAATTTAATAGCTGTGTCTGTATTGTTTAATGTTTTTATTTGGTTTCCTGTTTTTTTCCGGGCTTGGCCCCATGTAAGCGACCCCAAGTCCTTTCGGGGAGATGGAGGCGGGGTATAAAAGTAAATTATTATTATTATTATTATTATTATTATTATTATTATTATTATTACTTTTCCACTTACAGAACTAGTTTAATGTTTTTCTTTGAAATACTGTTCAAAAACATTTAACCTCCTGATGCCTCAGTTAATGTAATTTTATTGGTATCTATTTTTATTTTGAAATTTACCAGTAGCTACTGCATTTCCCACCCTTGGCTTATACTCGAGTCAATAAGTTTTCCCAGTTTTTTTGTGGTAAAATTAGGTGCCTCGGCTTATATTCGGGTTGGCTTATATTCGAGTATATATGGTAAGTCAACTTTATGTAAATGTTGAAGGCAGCCTTGGGAGCTAAAATTATGGATTTTGATATGACCCATGGATAAATTCAGGATCTCTCTGCAGAGATGAGAAAGCAACAATCACACCAGAGCGGAGCACCCACTCCTGGCTGTCAATGCTATTTCCCTGACCAGGCATTCAAAAAGTCCAGAAGTTGTACCAAGAGGAAGAGAGTAGAGGGCAGGGCTATAGCCAAAGGGGAGGGGGGGGGGGTTAGGGTTCAACCCCCTCCCCCCATTTTTTCAGATTTTAAAAAAATGAATTTTAACTGGTTAACCAAATACTCATGAATTTTAACTGGTTAACCAAATCCTCATGAGGCTCCATTGAAGTGTATCTGTCTTGAGTGTCCACTGAAGTTTATCAATAGAGCCTGATTTCTAAATTATTTTTGCGTTATGGAACTACTCTTCATGATTCACATGATTCACACACACACACACACCCCGAATCTTTTTTCTGGCTATGGCCCTGGTAGAGGCGGTTGGTACTTCTTTGGATTTCATCTTACTACTGGGGGAAAGCGAGGAAAATCATCTTTTTTGCATGGCATTTTGTTTCTCTCCATCTAAAAAGAAAATACTAAACCCATCACACGTGCTCACCTTCTCCCGTTTGTATTGTAATAATCCATTTGTTTTGCCATCACACAGAATAATGTAGACTCCTCCCACCTTTTCTCCCTCTTTTATTTCTTTCTTTTTTGAGGAAAACTTCACAATTCCAGAAGTCCTATATCTCTTATATCCATTCCTTCAAAAATAAAACTTTCTGAACAGCTAATTAGCTCAAATTTGACATTAAGTTGCTTCAGTATTAAAAGGAATGTTTTAAAGCAATTGCTGCTCCTTCTTTGAGTCCTAAGAGTAATGGCAAAAACTGGAGCATTGAGTGGCATGTAAATATCACCCACACAAAACCATCACTAAACAGAAAGAAGACGGAAAAATAAAATAATTCTCATCCCACTTTAAATTTATCACTTTAGCCTATTTTATGTGTAGGGAGCCAGCTGGAGTCGATTCCTACTGTCATTAAAATCTGTGAGTTTCCAAACACTTTAGAAATGGGCTCAAACGATAAACCTATGGAATGATCTTGCATTGTCTGATGGGCTCCAGGGGGCTCTGTGTTTTAGAAGAAGATTCCTCTTTAAAATGTGGTGATAATTTAAAAAACAATTTGTACCTTTAATTCCATCTTACTTATATACTTATCTTGACTGTATGAATATATTAAATTCCATTATTAAAGAACAAGACATTTTGATAACGATTGATGTCAAATTGTTACATATAAGTATATCAAGTCTTGGGAAAATTGCCTGGTCTTGGGGGAAAAAAATGGCAGACATCCACCCACATCTTTATTGAATTCATTGGCTGAGCTGGCACTATACAAAAGTATTTCAAGTCTCATAATATTGGCAAATTAAAGCAGTTGCCATGTGAAGCCCATGGTACTAAAAAGATCATATATGTGTGTGTGTGATAGATGTCTTTCTGATTAGGAGTCTCTTCAAAACTTTTTGAGTAGCTGACTTCAGTAAACAACATCCAGCTTGACATTTGTTGTCACTGTAACAAAATCCACTTTTTGGATGTAACAGTTGGAGTAGGAACTAGCTTATATACCTTGATCTATTGAATAAAACCCTTTTGACTGAAACATTTATTTAAGATTTGACAACTCACATCCTAAATCTTTAAGAAATGATCTATTCTACAATCAGATCCTAAGCATTAAAAGAAAGTGTACAAACAAGCAGAATTCCTTTCAGAAATCTAGGCTACAGAACTGCTAACTGCAGCAAAGGGACTGTCCAGAGAGAGCTATCAGTAGCAGCTTCAATAAGTCTGCAGATATGACACACTGATCTTTTTTTAAGAGAAAGGGTATTCAATAAAAGAATGCATAGTAACCTGACATTGAAACCTGAAGACTACAGAGAAGTATTACAAAATACTGATACAATTTGTAGGATACACACAAGTGTCAAGAAAACCCTCTCATTACTTACAAAGGAACTTGCAGGATTTGTAGTGGTAAGAAATTATTTCAGCGTAGATCAGCACATGCATCTCAATATCCTGTCAAAGCCACATCTTGGTGGGACTTTGCTTATAGTGAATAAATGTCCAGAATAGCAGGGCTTGGGAATTATAGTAATAAAAAGTCAGATACAGTTTTTGTAATGGCTACTAGTCTCATGCATTTGTATGGAATTTCTACCCATTTCTATTTGTTCCATTCGTATGGCCCCGTTTCCGTCCACTGCTTCCGGAAATGAGCTTTTCCACCCAAGGTCCAAAAAATCCAAAGTGCCAGGGCCTGTAGGTCCTGTCAGCCAGAAGCTACATCTGAGCATCGAGCTCTTAGTTGTAGGCCCTGCCTGCCGGGCCTACAAGCATCGAGCATTCATGGGTAGGCATTTGAGGCCCGTAGGCCCAGCTCGCAAGACCTACAGTCAAGTGCCAAGCGCTCGATTCTCATAGGCCCAGCAGGCAGGGCCTACAGCCGAGCGCTTGACTGTAGGCCCTGCCAGCCAGGGTTTAGAGCCAAGTGCCGAAAATCAGCCGTTCCTTCTTTTTCCGTTTTGCTGCTCCTTTTGTTCTAGAGGGGGTTGTACCTTTCCATGGCATCCAAATGAACAGAACAGTACAAAAAGAAGAAAGAATCAGATGAAACGGTATTCGGGCCCAACTCTAATGGCTATTATGTTGTTTGTGTTCCCTGCTGTCATTGTAACAAATTCTACATAAAAAACCTATTTAGAGCCTTGGAGATTTCTGTAACAGAATATTTTTGTAAAATGTGTCATTTGTGTGCGCCTTCAAGTTGTTTGTGACTTATAGTGACCGTATGGTGAATATCATATTAATTTCCTGGCAAGATTTCTTCAGAAGAGGTTTCCCTTCCTCTGAAGCTGGGGGAGTCTGAGTTGTCTAAGCTTACACAATTTGCTTCCATCTCTGAGCAAGGGTTTGAAACCTGGTTTCTCAAAGTCCAATCCTTCAACCGTTACATAAAGCTAGTTATTACATGAGTAATATTAGAATATTACTCATCGATTGAGCACTTCATAGAGCATAATCATTTTTCAAAAGATCTACATTTCTAGGTGCACATATATACAAACATCCCAAATTGCAAGACTGCTGCAATTGGAAATGGATAGGATAATGAGAGTTAATATTGTAGTCACCCATGGATTGAATGTAGGCCTGGATTTTAGCCATTTACTGTAGAGTTGCAGCTTCCCTAAGCTCCCTTCTTGCAGCAAATTCTTATGGTTGAGATAACCTTCAAAAACACAGTTGTTGACAAGTATAAGTTTTAGAGACAACTTTTAAAAGAGTATCTAAAGGTTTTCAATTGTTTTGTAATGTTTATTTATATCTTTATGATTTCATCTAGTTTAATACATGGTTTCTTTACTGACCTACGTTACATGCATAGTTTTGTAATTCTTTTGTCTGTTGCTTTCTTACAATGTTTGTTTCATATGTTATTTTTCCCTTTCACTTTTGTGGGGCTATTTTGAGAAATAAAATATTTTTTTTTGGAATCCTGAGACCCTGTTTCTCTTTTCCATTGGGTTCACTGCATGGTTCCAGTATCTTCTGTTTTTCCCCTGCAGCATGCATGTGGTATGTGGTGTTTTTGTTACTGATTTAGGCATATAAAGATCAACAGCAGCCTTTTAAATTGGGCTTTAGACAAACAATGATAATTTATGCAGTGTCCTGTGTTCAGTTTATTTGGTTTTCATAAGCAAATTAACTGTCTATTTTGTATCACTCAAGAGTGTCTGAACTGTCTTCAAAAGCTGCAGCACTTAGAATGCATGATAGCAACCGAGTCTTAACACAAAAGCTTGAATCACTGGGGAAAGGTCTGCATTTTCCGATTGTTATTTTTGTGCGCTTTCATGTTGTTGCTGACTTATCATAGCCATGGGGTATCCTATCACAGGGTTTACTTGCCAAGATTTGTTCAGATGGGTTTGCCATTGCCTTCCTGTTACACAGTGGGTCTTAGCAGGGATTTGAACCCTGGTCTTCTGAAGCCCAACATTCAAACGTTGACACTACATTAGTGCTCCAGACGACAACACCACAGCTTCCCCAGAGTCATAGTGACCAGAGTTGCCAAAGCAGACAGAAAACAGTCATTTCCATTTCTGTTGAGCATGCCAGTGCCAGAAGCACAACCAAACTCTACACATCATTCTTCAGAACTGTCCAATCCAGACTACACAACTCCATCTAAATCAGCAGTTTTCTTATTTACTATCTTGTCAGGACTTGGCTCCATCTTGATTGACTTCATCCATCCCAAAAATGCCTCCAGACGTCTAGGATATGGTGACAGAAAGAAGGGATGGAGCTGCAGTCACTTGCCTCTTGGTGGCATCTAGCCCAAACATCTGAATAATTTCATCCAGCATTTTATTTGTGGTATAGGGTACTATGTCATCTCAGCTGATCTTTGCACCTGTAGGGCTATAAGTTTAATATCAAAAGAAGGATTTACCCCCCCCCCCAATATTAGCAAGAAATGTAATTTTTAGAAAATGTTTCTGGGCTATATAAACTACCTGCAATTTTTTATTGGGTTCTTTGATTTGTAGTGGCTCTAGTTAAACAGTACGTATTCAAAATTTTCCCCCATGACCTTTGTTTTTCTTATTGATTTAATCAAACACAGTGAGTCACATTTCTACCTTTGGCTCATCAGCATTTCTATATTTTGCTGATGCTACCAGCTACTCAATATATTGTGTTTCGGAAAGCGAAGAGAACCTGTCTCTCCATTGTATATTATTGCAGTGACGTGGCCAAGCCAAGTATTCTGCTAAAATATTTACAGAGATGGCATGCAGATCCACTCGCTTCAGCCTTTGCCTTGCTGTTCCCCAACCAGACACCCACGCACACGTCCAAAGGGCTTAATACATCTGCTTCAAGCTGACTGTCGCCGTTTCATTTAATCATCCTAATTTTTCTTCCCTTACAGCCTGCAGTATTCATGTGGTTTGATGGCTTTATGATGGAAGGTTTTCTGCATTATTTAGTTCAATTATATCTGATTCACCATCACAATCAATCAGTGCAGAAACTAAGTCTAATCATTCAGCGAACTTTTGTTATCAATGTTTCCTTCTATAATGATCTTGTACAAAATTAATAAATGGCAAGAACCACAACCAAATGCAGCGCTCTAGATTTGCATGCAAAAGGTCATGTTAACTGGGAGAGTCTTCCAAGAAGCTTTCAGCTTCAGTCCTGAACATCTCAGGGTCAAAAGCATCCTGTAGCAATTGTCACATAATATCTTTGCCTTTTGAGAATCAAAAGAGCTGCTGCCGGTCAGAGTAGATAGTACAGGGCTAGATGGTCAAACAGTTTCTGCAAGCACAGACCACTTCTCTGCTTCTAACAAAGCAGTTACGTAAGTATTGCAGAGGCTGAGTCATCTGCTTCTCACTATTCCATCATGGGGAGCTCTGCAAGTGTTGTTAGACTGCTATTTTCCGATATCTAGAATTTCAAGAGCAAGCAAACAGTTTTAGCTTCTACTGTGTTAATGTGCCATATTACGTCTTGTCCATCAATATCTGGAGTGAAATATGATTTATGTATATCCCTTGGTGTTGACCAGTATACATACATGGAACTTGTGTCTCACTGAACCTCTGGCATTGGGAGTATCCTGCAGGAAGAGGCACCCCTTGATTTGCTTTCTTTGAGCACTATTTCACCTTAGAGCAGGGCTTTCCAAACTTTTCATCTTGGTGACATGTTTTTTAGACATACATCCTTCTGCTACACATTAATTCGATTTTACTAGCAAACTCTCTTATAAGAGTTTCAAAAATAGTTTAATACTATATATACATACATACATACACACACACACACACATATCCTGTTTCCCCAAAAATAAGACATCCCCGAAAAATAAGACCTAGTAGAAGTTTTGCTGAATTGCTAAATATAAGGCCTCCCCCGAAAGTAAAACCTAGCAAAGTTTTTGTTTGGAAGCATGTCCAGCGCCTGCCAAACAGAACACCAGAGCATTCAGGATTGGTAAATGTACATACCAGTTGTACATGGAAATAATGGTAGTAACAAGAAATTCTTGATAGGATTCACAGTTTGTCTGGTTATGCTGGTTTGTGATGACAACTACTGTACAGTATATAATAAATGTTCATTTTTTTGTTCAACAATAAATGTGAATTCTTCTTCATGGAAAAATAAGACATCCCCTGAAAATAAGACCTAGCACATCTTTGGGAGCAAAAATTAATATAAGACACTGTCTTATTTTTGGGAAAACACGGTAATGTCTGTGTGTGTTTCATATTATCTTTACTATATAAAGGAGATTTGGAAATGTTTCCTTTACTCTTCGTATGTGCTACACTTGATTCTTCTGTAGTTTCTTCTATAGCTGCTCTGTGTGGTTCATCACAAACATTATTGTCAGCAGATTTTTTTTCTGAATTAGAAACTTTTCCATTTTATTGGTAATAATTACTGCAACTCAATCAAAGAATTATGCAAATGATAAAAGTTATAATAGTACTACACTTGAACAACACCAGCATTCCACTTTTGTAGGGATTAAACAGGCTGGGTGGCATCTGTCAGGAGGGCTTTGATGGTTCCTGCCTGGTTGAAGAGGTTGGGCTGGATGACCTACGGGGTTATGCTGTCTTTTGGGAAGCTAGCTTCTTCCTCCTCCCCTCCCCCCACATACTTTGGGACCAACACAGGAGAATGACAAGGAGAAGAAGGAGGATGGCCAACATGGGGCTATCTGCTGCTCCCGCTGGTGCCCCCTTCTTTTCCCTCTTCCTGGGCTGGCCAGCACGGGACCTCAGGCCGTCCCTGCTGCCACTGTTGCTCCTGCTGGGGTGGCCAGCGCATGCCTTGTTTTGTGGGGGCAGGGGGGAACATTTTTATGTGACACACTGGCAGACAACATCCAACATACCATATTGGAATCATTCAATCCAACATTTCCTCCTACCTCTTTTGTAAGCTGGGAAAGAAAACAGCACTGATCTGGGGGAAAATCATTCTAATTAGTAGTTATTTATTGAATTTATTTGTTTATTGTTTCAATCATACCTTTTTCCTAATATAGAAGCTAATAATAAATATAAAACAATGCAAAAACCACTAAACAATACATGTTACAGGGCCAGTTTAGCACAGTGATGTATAGGCTAGCTACAGAGCTTCAAAACATTGAGTTTGGGATGACAGCTTCTATATTCTCCCAAACAGAATGGCCTGCTGGCTTAGGGATTCTGAGAGTTCTAGTTCCACAACATTACGTTCTGGATAGAGATCCCCCAGTGTATTTATTTATTTACAACATTTCTACCCTGTCTTTCTCAACCCCAGAGGGGACTCAAGACAGTTCAACTCTTAGCTCCCATTTGGATTCACTGGGTGATATTAGGCAAGTCTTACATTATTTTTCAGCATGTACACACATGCATGTGTACCCACTGTCTGATACCAGGAAGCTATGGCCTCATCAGACAGACAAAATTTCCCATCCTATGACAGTTCGATCTCACTTCAGGCACAGAGCCCACCGAATCCCATAACGCAACATCAAACTACTTCCAGAAGGGCTCTGTGCCTGAAGTGAGGTCAAACTGTCATAAGAGGCAGCACCGGTAACACAGGAGGTTTCCTGTGTTGCATAGACAACAACGGGAGAAAGCCAGGTGGCAACGCTTCCCCCTGTGGGATAAGGTATGGGCAACGTGATGTGTAGGGTGCCACTTACAATCCATGGTGAATTCCCCTCTATCGCCCAGATTGGTGATCTCAATTTGATGAGGATCCTAGTGGGTTCTCTGACCTCAGTTCAGTCTCAGATATACTTTATATTGTTATGAGAATTACCAGAATCCTTTGGGTTCCCGAGGAAAATGCTGTGGAATGATAGTATTCCAGCATGTTCTTCGTTTATATTACTTCTGAAATTGGCCTTCTGCTGTTAGTGGTAATGACCTTGGAGGCATCTATAGACAATGCCAACTCTTTGGCTTAGAAATGGGGATGAGCATCAACCCCCAGAGTCAGACATGATTAGACTTAATGTCAGGGGAAAACCTTTACCTACCTTTACCTAACCATTTTCTCCCTTTTATGTGATTGTTCTGGTTAATTCATCTTTTAGAAGCACTTAAAAATCCTGAAAGGAGGCACTCTAAATACAGTTGAACCATTTCAAATTCATATATATTTCTTGAAATCCAATAAAAATAATCATAACTATCATCATTTTCCTTCTATATGATTTTAAACATCTTTTCCTAATAAAGAAGCCAGTGAAGCCTAGCATAATTTATTTTGTGCGTTGGAATCGGCCCAATAAAGGCAACACCATTTGTGGATTTTGGATTTTGTTATATTTTGCTGCATGGACAACTTGGTTGCCCTGAATACATTTCTCCTGGATTTCAAGATATCAGATTTAGCCACAACAGTGGAATCTTAAACATGACAGAACCAAAGGACTGGAACTTAAATCTTTGAGGCTTTATACCTCCTACAAAGATTGGACTACAGTTTGGGACTACAATTTATCAAGTTCTACTTATATAGCACCAATTTTTCCAGCTGTAACAGTACAGAGATTCCTTGAGAAATTCAGCGTCCTCTTAAAAAACATTGCTTACATTTGGTTTCACACAGGACAGGGACATCTGGGTCTCAACATAAAATACTTTTCTCTTTTTAATGGAATTGAGATTTTATTACATGTCTTTTATTGTGCTTTATCCCTAGTTCTCACATGGCTGATAAGGGAAGTGGCTTCTTCCTGTATTAAAATCCATTAAATCCATTTTAATTAACAATATCTCATGCCCCTTCTATGCTGGCACAAAATGCAGACCCAATCTGATGGCCTAGATGCTGGATTTGGCTCACATGGAGTCCTGTCAGGGACTATCCAGTCAAGCAGAACATGGTTTGGCATGGCTCAACATTCACTCTAGGGCTCCCCCTCCCCCTGTGTTTTGGCTGCCCCTCCATCGACATGGCATTGCTCTGACTGGCTGATATCCCTCAGAGTGTGGAGAACAAAGTAGGTTTCATGTCATGTTGTAGCTGGGGACCGTCATTTCGTGTTGCCTGTCTGCCTGAGCCCAAGGATTGTGGGGTGGCAATGAAGACACTTAGACACTCATCACATTGACTTGGGCATGGGGGAGATTCACCAACCCTCTTGGCGAATCCACAGGGCAGCAGGGTAATTGAATGTTTGCCTTTATGTGTGCAATGTGATCCGCCCTGAGTCCCCTTCGGGGTGAGAAGGACGGAATATAAATGCTGTAAATAAATAAATAAATCCCAGTGCCCCGTGCCCCAACTTGCCTGCAGTTACACTTTTTCATTATATATGGGGAAGCATTGCCATGTGACTTCCCCCTGCGCTGGTCCCGTTATTCCCTGTCTCTCATGTTCTGGGCATAGTGGAGCATGCTTGTTCCACAGTTTATTGATGGAGCATTGCTTGAAGTTAGTGTGTGTCGTGTTCTGGGATGTGTGAGGCTCTGTGGATCAACTGCAAGAGTTCTATGATGCTTGTGAAGACATGTATGATGAAGTCTTTAGTGAATACTGGTTCCTTGGTCAGGATTCAGTCTTTCTCCCAAGTTAGCTTAACCTAAAGCAAGGCTGCATTAAGGTGGCCTTTTCTTGGATTAACCTGGATGAGCCCTGTGTAGCATGCAACCTCTGCGGGGCTGATCCACTTTATACTAACCTAAGTGGTCAGTGTAGATGAGCCCTCAAACAGAATATAGGCTGCTGACTCCAGCATCATCTCCATTTTTGTCGTTTATCATTTTTTGACATCACTGCATGATGAAGAAGCAAGTGAAGTTTCAAAAGCCTGATTAATGCATTTTATACTTTGGAATTGTCTCAATCAAAGCATTTCTGCTTCTGAATCTGAAATTTTCTTATATGCATATATTTCTATGCTTGATGGTTTTCCTAATATTGAATTTAGAATATTTATTTAAATACTATTTTGCATATGCTCAGAGCATATTACACTTCCTATATTGGTTTTTAATATAGAAGTGGGAGTTAATTTAAGCTTTGCAGTATATTCTGAATGAATATTTAGGAAATTATGGCTATAATTCTTCTGGTAATATGCATGCAAATAACTCAGGGTTACCTGCATGAATATATTTTTCTGGTTGGAACTCAAGCCTCTTGTGCTCCTTCTGATCTAATCCCTAGTTTTTACATGTAATTTCTGCCTCTGGTCCTACATTTTCTGTCAAAGAAGTTATGCCTAAGAGCATATCTATGTCTCCTGTATATTTGTACTTTTGTCTTAAATAACTTGAAGGCACCAGATTCTCTCAAATTTGGAAGGTAAGCAGGGTCAGCCTTGGTTAGTAATTGAATAGGAGACAACCAATAAATACCAGGTGCTGAAGACCATATTTCAGAGGAAGAAATTGGCAAAACCACCTGAGTAGTTTTTGTCTAAGACAATCATAGACTCACCATAGCTAAATCAGCAACTTGAAGGCACATGTGCTTACATGCAACATTTTATTTGTAATTTAAAAAACAATGGTTAATAAATTAAATAAAAAGTTATGTTCTTTCAATTAAAAATTAACCTTCAGCAGAATGTGGGAAATAGTGTTGTCGAAGGCTTTCATGGCCTTCGTGGGATCACAGGGTTGTTGTATGTCTTTCGGGCTGTGTGGCCATGTTCCAGAAGTATTCTCTCCTGACATTTCGCCCACATCTATGGCAGGCATCCTCAGAGGTTGTGAGGTGTGGATACATCTATGGCAGGCATCCACACCTCACAACCTCTGAGGATGCCTGCCATAGATGTGGGCGAAACGTCAGGAGAGAATACTTCTGGAACATGGCCACACAGTCCGAAAGACATACAACAACCCTGTGGGAAATTACTTATTTGAACTACAACTCATTGAATCCACCAGCCCAACTCTGGTTTAAATGCATGCCATGAAGAGGTTTCTTACCTGATTATTGCAACTCATACTACTGTTCAAAGCACAATGCCATTCGGAGTATCCATCGTATAGTTGCAACTGTGCACCTTAGCACACGTGTTTCAGAAAGTTATAATGTTACATTATGAAATCCCCATTAAGTCATGGAAACCACTAGGTTATGGCAAATCACACTCCTCCTCAGAGATGAGCAAAAGCAACCTGCCTCTGAACAAATCTACCAAGAAAGCCCTATAATAGGATTGCCTTAGGGTCACCAAAAGTAAGAAATAACTTGAAGGCACACAACAATTCTGCACATTTTTTTCTATTTGCTTATAAACAACATATTCAATGTAAAACTCCAAAGCAGTTTTCTATACAACAGAAGAAACAGTAGAGATAATAAAATGGCTGAATCCTGCAGATACAATTCCAAAAATTGATCTTTATAATATAAATACATCTCAATTATCATGAGAGTGTGTGTGAAATAATCCTGTATTAGAAAAGAAATCCTAGCATTTTCATTTTATATTTTTATACAATTTCTACTGGAGGGCTGTTTATTCTTCTCAAGGGAGGAGGACATAGCAGAAATCACTCAACCAGAGTCAATCCAAATGATCAAACCATAGTACCAGAAGTAATGTCACTGCCCTGGAATGCCTGTGGGAGATTATCTTCTAGTTCTGTTTTAGTATGCTTAAAATGCTGTTGGAGATCTAGATAGGTGGCCTTCAAATGGAAGTGAGGATGAGGGATATGAATAATTCTTTTGGAGGGCTTGCTGATACAAGGAGATTCAAACATTTTGATTGCTACTTTTGAGTAGAGAGAGAAATGTCCTAGTTGGAGGCCAGGAACAAAGTGTGCTGAATCCCCTGAAGGCAGCAGCCATGGGAAGAAGGTTTCACTAGGGACAGCCCAAATCACCAAATGTTGTAATAGGAATTTGCCGCTGAAACCCAGCAATTGGACTGCAATATACTTACTTACTTCCTTATAAGGAGAGAAATTAGATTATCGTGAACATAGAATAGGGCATTCTTGTAAGGGGATTCATTTTGGGGTATCTTTCTCTGAGAAAGTTAAACTGGTCCCTTCCTTTATTCAGTTTAAACCAAGGGTTGGCAAAGTGTGTTCCACAGGCCATATATGGCCCCTGAACCTCATTTTGGTGACCCCTGAAATTCCCTTCCAATCTCCCAAAATACTTTAAATACTACATGTAAAACAGCCATGATTTAAGGATGTTTTTCACCACCAAATAATACAGAAGCCCCTTCACAACACTCCCAAATTCCTCTATTTTTGTCGGAGTGCTTTTCAAAATTGTGACATTGTTGGAATTCAACTCTACACTGCCCAAGTCTGCAGTCTTCAATGAGGAGTAGTTAGCTTTCGAATAGGTTGAGTGAAATCCCTCCCCCCCCCAACTCTTGAATGACAATTGGAATGAATCTATTTCTTCTCTCCTCACTGTTTCTGTTCTCATTCTGATTGGTTGTATAGAATTGATACTTTGCAGGTGCATGCCTTTGTCCTTGACTTCTACTATTACATCTTAGTATGTACTGTGAGTTTTGAGATCTCTCTCTGCTTGTGTGTCAGGAGAGATGTGTGCTTGGAGATGTTTCCCTCTCTTTTGAACCCTAGAGAGATGGAGTTAGAGTAGCTCAGACCCAGTTATTTGCCATTAAGAAATGTAGTTACTATTTTTGTAAATAAACCTTTTGTAATCATAAAGATTGAACTCTGCATGTTTGCTTCCTAGGCTCTAAATTCTTTACAGCCACATGGCACTTCACACTCTGCTTGCTGTGAGCTGAATGTTCGACTATAAGTATCCTGCTTATGTATTTTTGAATGCTGTGCTGTTTTTGGATAGTTTTCCCTAACACAAAATCCTAACAGACATGACATGTATTCCAGTTAATATTGTGTGAAGGACACAAAAATAGAGAGATTAAGTAGTGTCCTGGGGTGCAATCTATATGGTCTCTCTAGTTCTCATGCAGTTGACAATCCGTCATCTGTTCTGCAAAGCTTTTTACCATCTTTAATGTATTACCTGGGAATCAGATTCACAGCTCCTGCATCAAGAATAGATCAATATATATTAGTGTATGATGCTCCATCTACACTGCTATATAATCCAGTTTCTAGTCCCAGATTATCTGATCTGAACTGGATAATATGGCACTGTAGACTAATATAATTCCATTCAAAGCAGATAATCTGGGACAGGATACTGGATTATATGGCAGTGTAGATCCTTGAACCATTAAACTGCACCTTTAATGGTTAACACCTAATGGTTCTAAACTCACTTACCTGTGGTAAATAGGATCGTATAGAATGATGCTGTAAAGATCCATGAAGGTGTATCATTTTTTCTAGTAAGAATAAGAAGGGAGTAGCACACATGTGAAATGATCATAATCAGTTATAAAATAAAGGTCAGTCAAGCTTTTTCTCTCTTTTCTTCCTTTCTGACCTGCATAGAAGGATGTCTCTCCAACTGAGTTACTCATTGATACCCTGCTGTGGAATTGATATGAAAGAAAGAGTTAAAATGGCTGTAGAGTTGTTTAGATGGAATGGGCTCATGTGGACAAGGCAGCATCTTTTAGTGCAAATGGAGTAGCAACTTGCTGCGGTTGCCTTCATGAATATGACAGATTTGGAGAATCAGTTATTCCCCTCCATTCAGGCAATAAGATATCCAGGGGAAAATAAAATGAACTTCTTTGTTCCAGAGATGGGGAACTGATTACTTACACCCACATGGATTAGTTTGACAATAAAAATATTTCTCATGTCACTAATGTGAAGGAATACATTCTGTGGAAGGGACACAGAAAAAAGTTTATATCAACAATAGTTTATTATTTATCATTTTCACTGTATTTGAGTTTATAAATGTTCAGTGTTCTTTATAAGTATTATTATAATAAGTTAAGTTTACAGAAACCACTAACAATGTCATCTGCATGTTTATTTAGAAGCAAGCCCTGATGGCCTAAGTGAAATCTATCCCCAGGGAAATGTTTGCAGGATTTCAGCCTAACAGTGCAATCTAGTGTGTTTTTCTGCAGAAGCTTACCTTTGAGGCTGATGTTGTAGGTTTTATTCTGTGTTAGTTGTCACATTAATTCCCTGCTCTTTGAAGGTACTTGGTTTCCTGTCGGGTTGCCAGGTCCCTAAGCACTGTGGAAATCTCAAGGAATTGCTTTCCTCAAGGTTTTCAATCAGGAAGACTCTGCCTAGAGCCAGCAAAAGGGGGGGGGGGTTGCAGTTGCGGAGGGGGGGGTCACTTTATGAAGACAAAGGTTTAAAGCCATGGCACCATTTCTGCCCTTTTTCAATTCCAGCCAGGGCCGGCCCCACCATAAAGGCCATTGACGCCGCCGCCTCGGGCGCAGGTCCCGGGGGGCGCCGTCAGGCTGGGAGGGAGGCGGGGCACCGCTCTGACGGTGCCCCGCCGCCCGACCAGTGTGCCCTGGCCTTGCGGCTCCCTCTTTCGCCGCCCGGGGAGGGGAGGAGGGATCGCCTCCTCCCCTCCCCGGGCGGCGAAGCCTGCTTCTTTCGCCGCCCGGGGAGGGGAGGAGGCGATCCCCCCTTCCCTCCCCGGGCGGCGAAGCCTGCTTCTTTCGCCACCCGGGGAGGGGAGGAGGCGATCCCCCCTCCCCTCCCCGGGCGGCGAAGCCTGCTTCTTTCGCCGCCCGGGGAGGGGAGGAGGCGATCCCCCCTCCCCTCCCCGGGCGGCGAAGCCTGCTTCTTTCGCCGCCCGGGGAGGGGAGGAGGCGATCCCCCCTCCCCTCCCCGGGCGGCGAAGCCTGGTTCTTTCGCCGCCCGGGGAGGGGAGGAGGCGATCCCCCCTCCCCTCCCCGGGCGGCGAAGCCTGGTTCTTTCGCCGCCCGGGGAGGGGAGGAGGCGATCCCCCCTCCCCTCCCCGGGCGGTGAAGCCTCCCTCTTTCCAACCCTGGCCGCGCCTCCCACGCTGCGTGGGAGGCGGGGCCAGGGCGAATAGCATGGGAGGCGGGGCCAACCCTGGCCCCGCCTTCCACCCAGCGTGCCCTGGCCCCGCCTCCCACGCAGCGCGGGAGGCGGGGCCAGGGCACGCTGGTTGGGAGGCGGGGCCAGGGCGCAGGAGGCGGGGCCAGCGGGGGGCGCTTTTCAGCGCCCCCGCTTAATATTTAAATTTATCTCCGACCGGCCCTGATTCCAGCTGGCACCAGGCTCACTGACTCCATCTACCATGCCACTGTGACATCACAATAAGCCAGTCGTTTCTGACTCATGGACCAGTCCACGCCAGAGCTCCCTGTCGGCCGTCACTGCCCCCAGTTCCCTCAAGGTCAAGCCAGTCACTTCAAGGATACTATCCATCCATCTCGCCCTTGGTCGGCCTCTCTCCCTTTTTCCTTCTCTTTTCCCCAGCATCATGATTTTTTCCAAGCTTTCCTGTCTTCTCATGATGTGGCCAAATAAAGCCATTCCTATAATATCACAATGGTCTAAGAGTTTGGTTCTGAAACCTCAGGGAATGGGATGATCTGGACTTGGGAACCTACTGTTTTGGGAGTGGGAAGTGCATTGGGGCCTTTCCTTTCTGTGATCTTTTGTCTTTGAAGAGTGGAAATCTGGCATGACTACCGTGTTTCCCCGAAAATAAGACAGTGTCTTATATTAATTTTTGCTCCCAAAGATGCTCTAGGTCTTATTTTCAGGTGATGTCTTATTTTTCCATGAAGAAGAATTCACATTTATTGTTGAACAAAAAAATGAACATTTATTATGTACTGTACAGTACTTGTCATCATAAACCAGCATAACCAGACAAACTGTGAATCCTATAAAGAATTTCTTGTTACTACCAATATTTCCATGCACAACACTTTATGGTACGTACATTTACTGATCCTGTATGTTCTGGTGTTCTGTTCGGCGGGCATGCTTCCAAACAAAAACTTTCCTAGGTCTTACTTTCGGGGCAGGCCTTATATTTAGCAATTCAGCAAAACCTCTACTAGGTCTTATTTTCTGGGGATGTCTTATTTTAGGGGAAACAGGGTATAAACCCAAGAAATAGGCATATTGAAATAGTGAGTAAATATTGTTCTTTTTCCATATTAATGAGAACATAAGCAGGACTATAGTTGCCAAATTTGTATTTCACAATTCAGACATCATTTGATTTGCAGAAAATGTTCTCATATATTCCGACATATAGTTTAAAATTCTATTTAAATACTAAGTGATATCAGCACAACTCAAGTTGAGCACTTTCAGTTATTTTGTTTCATTGATTTTTAACCGGCCTTAAAGTATATCTGCCTTCAAGATCGTGGGCAACATAGTAAGTATTAAATGTAACAGTACCCAAATTCCAGATTATTGAAAGAATAAAATCCTAGGAACATTAAAACAACTTTGAAATTAACATGAAGAAAGGGGCAGAATCTGGTGATAGCCTTAAAATAGCATTTTAAAAATAAAATTAGCAGCAGTAGATAAATCAGTCATTGAAAGAATACCATTCAATTATACAAATGTAGGCAAGAAAATCTATAAATGGTGAAGTTCTGTATTTGAATTTACTAGTTGTTTCTATGAGTGTAAGAATCGTGCATGATACCTTTTATAAACATTTCATCTGTTGGAAGGAATTCTAGCAATAGTTGCTGCAGTGAGCAAGCCCAAATATTGTATTGTGCAGTCCTTCTTCTCAAGGCAATACCTTAGATGGTTAAAATCAGATATTCAGACCAACTAGATACCTGTAGCGGTGAAGGAATCAATTTGTTGCTCAGCGTCTCTAATAACGAAGACAGCTAGGTGATACTAGAAAAATAAATTTTTGAAAAATATGCAGAGGATACTATCTTCCTGAAAATGGATATCTGACAAAACACCGATCTTAAATAAATAGCATGAAATTGCATTTTGTAATTCACAGGCTCATTTGGCTAATCTATGCTTAACAGTTTCATATCTTTTGTAATCCTCATCCTTGTAAAACAATTTTAACCAACATAAATTTACCAGTATTTCAATGGGAAGTTTGGGCCTGCTTTTGGCTGATGAAATAGTCAAGTTAATTAGTATTGTTGTTGTTGTGTGTCTTCAAGTTGTTTTAGACTTAGGATGACCCTAAATCTAAGTTTAGGGTGGGTAAATGACCTTGGGGGGCCACATCCAGCCCATAAGCTCTAGCTTGGAAACTCTGCATTAGACAATGCCAGTTCTCATAGCCTGGGGCCATGCTGGCTGAGAATTCTGGAGATTATAAAATTGAACAGTAACCTTTCCATGCTCTTTCTGATAGGCATGAGATGGTATGAAAAAAAAGAGAAATTAGGAAATACAGTAGAGTCTCACTTATCCAAGACTCACTTATTCAAGGTTTTGGATTATCCAAGGCATTTTTGTAGTCAATGTTTTCAATATATCGTGATATTTTGGTGCTAAATTCGTAAATACAGTAATTACAACATAACATTACTGCGTATTGAACTACTTTTTCTGTCAAATTTGTTGTATAACTTGATGTTTGGGTGCTTAATTTGTAAAATCATAACCTAATTTGATGTTTAATAGGCTTTTCCTTAATCCCTCCTATTATCTAAGATATTCGCTTATCCAAGGTTCTGCTAGCCCGTTTAGCTTGGATAAGTGAGACTCTACTGTAGTTTTATTTTGCTGGCTAACATGGATTTTGAATCAAGTTGCATGTGTATATGGAAACATATATCACATTATCTACATTGTAAATAGTTGTATGCAAGGATTTATTCCATCCATGTGATACAAATGGTCCAGTACAGGGGTCCCCAAACTAAGGCCCGGGGGCCGGATGCGGCCCTCCGAGGTCATTTACCTGGCCCCCGCCCTCAGTTTTATAATATAATATATTGTATATACATATAATATTGATAATAATATTATAATGTAATACAATATAACACTAATAATAATAATACCATATAATAATATTAATTATATGTTCTATATTACATGTAATATTACTAATAATATTACTGTATAGCGGTATAGTTCAATATAGTAATATATAATGCAAATATTGTGCTATGCTAATAATATAATATATTGTATGTACATATAATTTGTAAGCCACTCTGAGTCCCCTTTGGGGTCAGAAGGGTGTGATACAAATATAGTAAATAAATGCAGTAAATAAATAAATAATAAATGAATAAATTTTAGACTTAGGCTCACTCAAAGTCTGAAATGACTTGAAGGCACACAACAACAACAACAACAACAACAACAACAACAACAACAACAACAATCCTAATTAACTTGACTATCTCATTGGCTAGAAGCAGGACCACACTTTCCATTGAAATCCTGATAAATGTATGTTGGTTAAAATTGTTTTTATTTTTAAATTTGCACTACAAATAAGACATGTGCAGTGTGCATCGGAATTTGTTTGTATTTTTTTTTTCAAATGATAATCCGGCCCCTCAACAGTCTGAAGGATTGTGGACCGGCCCTCAGCTTAAAAAGTTTGAGGACCCCTGGTCCAGTACATATTAAAATCAAATAGATTACAAAATTAAATATACAGGGCACCGAATAGATTTAACAAATTGTACATACAAAGCATGTCTAACATAGTGATTGTATAAAAAATACTGAATAACAAAAGTTTATATTAGAGTATAGTTTGTTTGCCCTTAAGCTTTGTAGTTTTTAAACAAAGGCTGTGAACTGTTAATGAGAGCTCATCCAAGTATTGTGTAGACCTTTGAAGAATGTGAATTGGTGCTGATTAATAATTAGTGATCATCAAGGTGAGCACATTTATCTTAGTGATTTATAGAAGTCCTTGAAAGCATAACCAACATATTCCTATACAAGGTAGTAGAAGCTTCAAAATAATTTCCAGACATGTGACTAAGATCAAAAGTGAAGAAATCCTCAACATGTTATGGATCAGCTAACATCTTTCAAAGCCTGACATCTAGCACATAACCAGCCATGCATGAAGCTAAAGGAATTTTTTCACCAGAAAAAAATCATTATTTTCCCCCATGGAGTAGATTCATATAGTGCTTTGCTTCGTATTCTGTCAAGACATACACTTGTACTGTTCAGCATTTCAGATAATGGTCTGGAATTGTCTTAGTTCTTGCAATGTTGGGGGCTTAAAGAGAAGATGGATGGCTATCTGCTAGGAGTGTGTATTCTTCGTGGGAGGGGTTTGGACCCAACTCTATTATTTTTATTTCAAGGAGAGTTAAACAACCACCCGAGGTGGTTGATACTCCATTCACCTGAGTCTGGCAATATTGAATAAAAGTTTAACTGTCAGTACATGGAAAGGGAGAGGATGTCTTCTTGTTCTTTATCACCAAAAGGTTATGGACTGAAGAAGCACTTTTTTTTTTGATAAATAGAAGAAAAAAATCAATGGAGCTAATTGTAAAACCCTTTTGACTCCTATTCATTATATTTGGAAACCTGCTTATTTTGTAGTTTTGACATAATATATTCACTGGTGGTATCATATTTCTCTGATACAGGTAGATAGATACTATCAATAGATATATCAAGATTTTTTTTAAACCCCCACAAAATCAAAAGTAAACTAAGGGTTCTTCTGAATGCTTGGATATTGCTGTGTATGAAGGAAATTCCTTCAATATAATTTAGAGCTGTTAACTCACAACAGTTTATCAGCCAGAGAGATAGTTAAAATGTCAGTCTACCGTTTATCATCTGCAATAAGTGGGAGTGACTGTTTGACACAAATAGAGTTTGACAATCACAGAATTTAATGCATATTTTAGTGTCTGTCTATGTGGTTCAATTATCAACCTTTGCTTGACCTAGATAGACTTTATAGAGGAAATCCATAGACGAATTTGCCTCATGGGTAACATTTTTTTTAAACATTTGTTAAAGAGTTAAAGGATACACCAGTGGTTTCTAATGCTGTGATCCTTTAATACTGTTCCCATGTTATGGTGACCCTCAAACATAACATTATTTTCATTGCTACTTCATAACTGTAATCTTGCTACTGTTATGAATTGTGATGTAAATATCTGATATGCAGGATGTATTTTCATTCACTGGACCAAAATTGGCACAAATACCCAATACACCAGCATTCACTGGTGGAGTTTGGAGAAAATGGACCATGACATTTGTAGTTGCTGGGATTTAGGGTTCACCTACAGTCAAAGAGCCCCTTGAACCCCACCAACTATAGAATTAGGCCAAACTTCCCATACAGAACCCCCATGACTAACAAAAAATATTGGAGGAACTTGGGAGGAATTAACAGTGATTTAGGAGAGATGTATTTCACTTAAATCCGGAGAGCACTGTGCATCCAAACAACAATGGATCTGGACCAAATTTTGCACAAATACCTGATACACCGAAACTTCAATACTAGTGGGGTTGGGGGACATTGATTTCATCATTTGGTAGTTGTAGTTGCAGGGATTTATAGTTAAATTACAAACAAAGAGCACTCTGAACCCAGCCCACAATGGATCTGCACCAAACTTGGCACACCACCTACATGACCAACATTGAATACTGGTGGGGTTGGTGGGGGTTGTTTTTGAATTCTGCAAGTTGTAGTTCACTAACACTTAGAGCACTTTGTAGCAAACTAGTGATGGAACTAGTAAACTTGCAACACTTCGGCGAACCACTGAAACCTGGTTGAGAAACACTGGGATACAGGGACAATGCCCTGCCACAGACCCAGATGCCAGCTCTGTTCCCACATCTACTCTGGGAGGAATATTACAAGGGCCAATGACATCGTCCACAACATCAGAGGTGCATTTACTTGCTCTTCCTCCGATGTGGCATGTGCAGGCCTAAACCAGCATAGAATATTTTAAGGTGCTCCCCCGCACCCCGCATTCATTATATGCTTCAAGAGACTGGCATGGATACTTCTTTGGAAACTATTAATGCAACCATCACCATGTATCATCATCATCATAATCTGTAATTAATTCCATGCTTAATAAATAGCACAGTACAATCCATATAGTAGTACAAAAATGGTTAGGAGCAGGCTTCAAAGTGAATTGTGATATTATACTAAATTTATATGATGGCTGATGTTTGCTTTCCTCTTGAAGCTAGAGAAAACAATGGGCCTGTTTTTAAATTCTGAAGTTTTCAAAGTTACTTGTTAATATATATAATCAAATTACTCTGTTTTAATTTAGTTTTCATTTAACTATTATTAAATGCATTAACATCTAAGCTAGGCATGATCCTAAATCCCTTTCCAAGTATATCAATAACACTATGTACTAAAATTTGGAAAAGAAATTCCTTGTTTGAAAGTGTCATTTTCTGTTTAATTGTGCAGTACTTACGTTGAAAATAGTTGTTATACTCCAGAAACTTTGTTTTGGTGGCTGTCACAAACTATGTTGAATTGGTTGAGATTTGATGAGATATTCATTGAGAAACTATAGCAAAATGTTCTGCAGAATGTAAAGGTTTTTGCAGTTTTAACTGTTTCAATGACATTTATAACCTAGGAACAAAAACTGTGTTACATAGTGTAATCTAGGGTTGAGTTAGGAGGAAAGTGTTTAAGCTCATATTTACAGATCTAATGCTTTATTCATGCATGCTGATTACAGTCAGCCCTCCAAATTTGCTAGCGCTAGTGCTTCAGAAATCTTGCAAAAGTAAAAAAAATCACATATAAAAATGCTATTTTCTCAAGCTGAGAAAACAACTCTAGGAACATCTACAGTAGGCTCTCCAGCATAACTCTGTGGTCAACTCTGGTCACTGGAAGTTGAGTATAGAATCACACTGTAGGACCTAGAGATTCTCAGAGAGGTGTTCTTTTTAGGAATCTCTAGGTCCTCCAGCATAGTCTGTGGTAACTCTCTGGTGAAGCTGATCATAAAACCACATTGGAGAACCTACGGATTCCTAGAAGGAACATTTTAATCAAATCCTTGATTAATCAAATCAGCAAAAGAAAAACCCAGTAATGGGGAGGGCTAGATATATCTTATTGGTGTGTGATTTAAGAGAGCAGAGAAAGAGAATAGATGAGCCAAGGGAGAACAAATGTCACAGGTAGGAATTTCATTGCCCCCCCCCCCCCCAAAGTATGAGCAGAGATGGTGTGCATATGTCAACCTTTTCCAAACCCACCATATTAAATAGGTATCATGGGACAAAAAACCCAAGAAGAGTTCAGGATAGCTGAGTGATTTTACTGTATTTCTGAAAATTGGCAAAATTTGCCACCCTTAGGATACAATCATTGTGTATAGTGTATTACGTACACTTTTTTTAACTAAATGAATTAGTTCGGTGTAACCTCTATCCTTGAATAAACCTGCGTGAGTAACCTATATTAAAAGCTCAAACTTGAGTTTAATGGGATTGCATATCCGTAGTGCATGAGTTTTCTTATCTCTGGCATCAGATTAATCTCTTCATTTTTATATAATTTTAAATTGTCCCCCTTTGAAGAAGCAGAAATTTTCTCCTGTGTTTAGCACTGATAGTTTGAATTTCATAAAGTAGTAATGCAGCAGAATCTTGGCAGACCTCCCAGCATTTGGTTTAGGTATGGCTGCAATAATAATTAGAAGCAGAGGCAGACCTTTGCACTCAGCAGGGAGGCAGGGAAGTGACAATGGACAGAGAGCAGGATCTTGACTTTGTGACAAGACGTTTATCCTGAGAAGCTATGATAACCATGATAAGAGCACTCCCGGCAAAGATAAAAATGTTATTCTTCTTTGTGGTCTCTGTGAATTGCACAAATGGGTTATCCTGTAGTTGTGCAGAGCACACTTGGAACCTTCTAGAGCTTTAATGGTATATTTTTGGCAGTATCCCCCTACTTTGCAAGTAATCTTCCATGTTTTCTTTCCAGTTGATTTCCAAGAATTAAAACACTTGATTTCATCATGATTTTAACCGTGACAGTTTTTTCCAACATCATATGTATTTGAGCTGTATATTTCTGGGAATTTGAAAGATCAACATTTGTCTCATATTTCCAACATTTGCTAGAGCTGCCTTTGTACATACAGTATTAGAAAGTCTCTCTGGCATGAAGTACCACCTATACCTCATCATTCACACACACATATGTCAGATCATATTTAATAACAACTTCTATATTTTTGCAATCAGGTGACCATCCCCTGAATATGATAGATTTTCAAATTCTGGTTTAACAGTTAGAAATCCAAATAAGCCTTTATTCATCTTAAACCACTCCGTGATTTGTCTATAGGCAAACCATTGTATTGCAAAACCCTCTGTTGGTAATTGCTCTCTTGTCTTTAACCTATATTGGTCATCTAGTATTAACAAGTCTTTGTACATCAACCATTTTCCAGAGGAAATTAGATCGACTCCACCCTCATGACATTTAGGAAAGGGGTGAAGACTTTCCTCTTCAAGCAGCTTTTAACTGAAGCCAGGCACTTTGTGGACATTGAAACATGGAAATTTTAGACTGTTTTATCTTTAATGTTTAAACTATGGGCAGTTTTAAGTATAATTGAAGATTATTCAAGGGTTTTAATTAATGGTTTTAATATTTCTATATACATTTTTAAAAATGTTGTGAGCTGCATTGGATCTATTCTGGAGAAAAGTGGCATAGAATCTCCGAAATAAATAAACAAACACATTTTTCTTCCCCAAAAAATTATCTTCTTAACAAAGCTTCATGTGGAGAACACCATAGTGATATTGTTTAATGAACTTTTCATATATTTATTTAATACTTGCAATAGTGATCTCCTTATGAAATGATTGTTAAAGTTTAAATCAACTTTTTTTGGAATACCAAAATAAGAATATATCCCAAATGTTAGGGTGATTGCCCTAGGTATAATTGTGTTAGTTGTTGTACTTTAGTTTTATACTAGCGTCTTTATACCTGTGTTGCCTGGGTGTCAAAAAGAGTCACTGGCTGCCTGTTTTCTCCTTTCTCCAGGTCTGAGAAGGCCTATCAATATCGCCATGGCAGTGCTCTGGCAAGATAGGCAGGTTCTCTTTGTTGCTCTTTCATTCCTTCCTCTGTTTTCTTAATACACCTCCCCTCCCCTCCCTTCTCCCTTCTCCCCTTGCTTTCCCTCATGTACCTCCCCCCCCTTTCTGTTGAGAGATGCAGACTGGTAAGTAGGATGAGCCTTTGGTTAGGAGAGGAACGCCTCCGATTGTGGTTGTGACTCATGTGCTCTCCTTTTGTGACTGGATTTCAGCTCCCATCATTTTCTATAATTTCTCCTCCTTAATCTCTCCAGTATTTAGAGTTTAATAATGAAGGATATGGCTACCAAGTTTGATCCACTTCTATCGTTGGTGGCCAGCTTTCTGGATGCAGGTGGACCAAAATTGCCCTCATCCTCTGCCAGTTTCTCCATAGGGGGCTATTCTGGCCTCCCTTGGAAGGGAGTTTCAGAGTCTAGAAGTAGCCACTGGGAAAGCCTCTCTTGCATCCCCAACTGTCATGGCTCTGACATTGATGGGACTGAGAAAAGGGCTTCCCCATATAATTTCAGGGTCCTAGCATGCTCACACAGGCAGCTGCAGTCTGCCAGATAGCTTGGACATGAGCCATATAGGGCTTTATAGGTCATAGCCAGCATTTTGAATTGTGCCCAGAAACAAATTAGCAGGCAGTAAAGCTGTTGCAGCAGGGGACATGTATGGTTGCTGTAGCTTGCCTTGTTCACTTTCTGGTCGCCTCTCTTTGTCCTAGCAGAAGATTTCCAACACACTTCAAAGACAGATTCGTATATAGTATATCACAGTAGTCCAAATAGGTAACTCAGACATGACCAGTGTGGCCAGATCTTGTATTTCAAGGGATGGGTGTAGTTAGATATGCAAAAGCACTCCTGAGCCTCCAAGTTCAAACGTGAGTCAAGGAATAATGTTGATGATGGTGATGATGATAATAATAATAATAATAATTTTATTTCTTATCTACCTCTCCTCATGGCTCAAGGCGGGTTACAAAACAATTAATGTACATAAGCAAAGCAAAAACACTACAAATACATACACTAAAACATACCTCCATTAAAGTTACACACCAAAACGTACCTCTACAAAATAAATACTAAACACACACAAGACTGAGATCAAACAAAGGACACTTAAAATTCATGTTTAAAGACTATTTGGATAGGCCTGCCAGAAAAGATAGGTTCTTTACATGGTTTTTAAATTCCAACATCTCATTTAGCTGTCAGAGCTCTTCTGGCAGGTCATTCCACAGTCTTGGGGTGGCCAATGAAAAGATAATCTGGGTGATGGTGGCAAGCTGAGTTCTGGGTGATTGGAGTAGCCGTCCCCAAAAAGACCGAAGTGTATGGGGTGGGTTGTAGGGGAGAAGGCAGTCTTTGAGGTAACCTGGACCCAAACCATGTAGGGGTTTATATAGGTCAAAACCAACACCTTGTTCTTTGCCCAGAAACTAATTGGCAGCCAGTGGAGTGACTTTAAGTTAGGGGTGATATGCTCACTCCTAGATGTTGCTGTAACCAATCTGGCTGCTATATTTTGAACCAGCTGGAGTTTCTGAACTTGGTACAAGGGTAACCCAATGTAAAGTACATTGCAGAAGTCCAGCCTTGAGATTACTACTGCATGCATTGCCATGTTCAGGTCTTCCAAATCTAGGAACGGGTGCAGCTGGCATACCAGCCAAAGCTGATAGTAAGCAGTCCTGACCATCGCATCTACCTGAGCTGACATTTGGAGAGACAGATCCAGGAGTACTTCCAAGCTGCAAGCACAGTCTTTCACATCCAGAACTGGTTGACACACTTCTATCACCAGGTGAGAACCTTTAATGGCAAGCACCTCTGCTTTGTCTGGATTCAGTTTCAATTTTCCTCATCCAACCCATTACCTGATCCAGACATTCATTCAGAGGAGACACACTATCCTTGAGTACATCTAAACCATGAACCTATTTCTTCAGAGGAAGTATAATGCCATCTGGCACAGGCTGAATCCTTGTTTCCTTATTCAAATGTCTTTTGCCACTTGTTCCAGGGAGATATTAAAAACATTGAATCATAGAGTTGAAAGAGACCACATGAGCCATTCAGTCCAACCCCCTGCCATGCAAGAAAAGCACAATCAAAGTACCACCAACAGGTGGCCATCCAGTCTCTTTTTAAAAGCCTCCAGAGAAGAAGCTTCAACCATATGAGTTCTTAATGTTCAGGTGGAATCTCCTTTGATGTAATTTGAACCTATTGCGTGGAGTCCTATTTTCCAGGACTTATGAAGCAGATTTCAGTACACCATAATTTAATGGTCAGGGAGCATTGGTTAAAACCTGTCCTAAGACTAATTTCAGCAGAATTAAATGTTTGCATATTGCAGTACTTGCTTTAAAACTGTTCTGAATTTCAGTTGCAACATATCAGTTAATTTAGAAGTTTGTTTGTAAATAAATCTATGTTTGGACTGTGTCCTGTCAGATTGCAGCTGATTGAATATTACGTAGAAGCCTAAGTATCAGATAGCAGAGTTAGCCTTCTGCCTGAAATCTAGCTTTCTTGTAAAGATTGGTGACATCTGAGCTGAAACCATCTGAAGTGGTACAGCACAGAGTCAGATAAATTGTCTACAGTTAAGAAGAGTACAAACCTTTATATGATTTTAAGTTTAAATAGTGCAAGTTAAGCTACCAGTATTAATCTCAGATTGAGCAATATCAGTATTATCAGTATCCTGTCTTCTATATTCTTTCCAGAAGAGCTTTATCTTGTATCTTCCCAAGTAATCCATGTTGTTGAGCTTTTCCTATTAGTTAGATGCTATCTGCCTCTTTCTCTGAGCAGATGCACAGAATTCAACAGAAAGCTGGAAGCAGTTAATACCTTTGATATCCTCTGGGGTTTAGTTTGAGGATGTCCCATTGATACTGAAATCTGTGGATGTTCAAGTTCCATTATCTATAATGGAGGAATAAGATAGTGTCCCCTACAGAAAATGGAAAAATCAAGATTTGCTTTTGGGACTGAGGGGTTTATTTTCAAACGTTTGATGGTTGAATCTGTGCAATTGGAGAACCAGCTGTATGTATATGACACAGTAACAAGGATCAAAATGGTCCAGGTTTACCACCCTGAAGAGATGTGTATTTGTTTGTGGGAGAGGGTAGCCTTCTGATTTAACATTGTGCCATATTGTGCTTCAGGGTGGGCAGTGATGGTAACACTGTTTTTGTAATTAGCACATATTGTTCAGTTGGTTAGTTATGGAATAAAAAAAGTAAGTCTTCCAAATCCTTCACTGGCATCTGTGCATTTTGACATTTTACTGTTGAATGCAGATTTCTCCTTTTCCTGATAATGAATGTGAACTGAATGTTTGTTAGCAATCATTAGATGGATTCACTAGCAATTAGTTTGTTAATGAAATGCTGACAGTATTCACAGTTGTTTGGATGACCTGATCGACCAGATGGCTTAATTAAAGCAGTGTTCTGCATATTACCATCTTTAAGGATCTCTAAAGAGGTTACATTTGCTGCTGACCCTATTCCTCCCACACCCAACTGAGCACATGTAATGGGGACAGGAGTGGCCTGCACTTGATTATCTGATATTACAAAATTAAAGTCTCTGAGTTGAATTAATTTCTGGCATTAGCATGGACTTTTGTTATAAGCTAATGTAAGTTAATAGACAGTCAAAGGAAAATAAGTGCACAGCAAAGCTGAGTTCAGGAGCCCTGTGGTTTTGTATAATTTAACATACTGAAGTTGCTTATTAATAAAGATTAATGGATGTGAGTAAATTATTTGGAAAGTGCCCAGGCACTGTGTGGACAACCTTAGACAACAATATTACTTTGCTTTCTGAAGGCTTTAGTCCAATCCTATCATCCCCAGGTATTGCCTGGAAGCATTCCTCTGTGAAACCTACAGGCACTATGGCCCCTTGGTAGAGATAATAGCGAATGAGATGCAGCAAGTTCTCATTTTCCTCACCAAAATAGCAAAAACAAAACCTGATATTTTATATGACTCATTAAGATACTACATAAAATTATTCTCATCAACTTGGGCACACAGTGTTTTCTTCTCATGGAAAGTTGTTTCATCCAGTTTTTTCTCCATTCATATGATTTGTTTCAAGAGCACCATTGATCATTTCAGAATAGTATAAGAACTGCCCATAACTCCAGCTAGGTATGCCTATAAGGTAAAGGTAAAGGATTTCCCCTGGTATTAAGTCAAGTAGTTGTGTATAACTCTGGGGGGTGGTGCTCATCACCATTTCTAAGCAGAAGAGCTGGCGTTGTCCGTAGACGCCTCCTAGGTCATGTGGCCAGCATGACTGCATGGAGCACCATTACCTTTCCGCTGGAGCGGTACCTATTGATCTACTCACATGTGCATGTTTTTGAACTTCTAGGTTGGCAGAAGCTGGGGCTAAAAGAAGAAGCTCACCCCATTTCCCAGATGTAAACTGCTGACCTTTTGGTCAGCAAGTTCAGCAGTCAGTGGTTTAATCTTCTGTGCCACCAGGGGCTCCAAAGTGTGCCTATATGCTTTGAAAATTTTACTTCGCTGCATTTTTTTCACTAATACCACGGTGGTAGGCAATTTGTTTTTGATTTTGATTTGTTTTAGTCATAGCTGGACAAAATTTAGTCCAGATGTCATGCCCTTCATACACATCAGATTTTTTAAAGTGGCATCACAGTTCACCACTGGAATTCAGTTGTGTGATAGTGCAATGGGATAATCAATAACATAGTCCATTTAGTCTTTTTGCCAGTGCCAATAGTCAATATCATAGTGATTATATTAAAGTCAGTATATATAGTTTAAAAGTGCATTAATTGTAAATGCAACAAAGTGAATAATGTGTGAGCAGAGTTTATTTGCTAATAATGAGTGGGAATATTTCATTGACTTCAGTAATATTTAATCAAAGGTTAATTTTGATTATTTTCAGGTAATGTTAATCTCTTTTATGATATTTAGTTAATTTTTGAGAGCCAGTGTAGTGTAATGGTTTGAGCATTGGACTATGACTCTGGAGACCAGAGTTTGGAACCCCCACTTGGCCATGGAAACCCACCGGATAACTTTAGGCAAGTCACACTCTCTCAACCTCAGAGGTAGCAAAGGTAAACCCCCTCTGAATAAAATTTTACCAAGAAACCCCTGTGACAGGGTTGTCTTAGACCCCTTCAACACTGCCCTATATTCCAGGATCTGATCCTAGATTATCTATTATTTTTTTTATCTGTTTATCCCAGGTTATCTGGCAGTGGAGACTCATATAATCCATTTTAAAGCAGATAATCTGGGATCAGATCCTGGGATATAAGGCAGCGAAGAAGGGGCCCTAGAGTCATCATAAGTTGGAAGCAATTTGAAGGTTCACAACAACAACAACCCAACATTTTTATATATTCTTAATTTTAAAACAGCTTAAAAGTACTTGGCCAGTCTAAAATAAGGCTCTGGCTACATGGTAGTTGTCTACACCTGATTTAAGTGAAAGTTTCTTCTTTCCCTTTGTACAAAGAAAAATAACATGTCACCAAGGAGTTTTGGTCTGTCAAATTTGTATTCCAGGCAGACATGAGTGGGAGGACTGCTATACAAAAAATGTGTAGCTGAGTTCAGTACATCTCACAATCTCCTTATAAAACTGTCAGTGAGTTTGACTTGAGGGTAGCAGAACTGCAAATATGAAAAGAAAACCTGGAGAGCAAATAAATAAATGAATGTAGCAGGAATGTGATTCCATCCCCTGTGGGCAACATCGAAAGGCCCTCACATCTCTGGAAGATATTAGTAATATTCCACATTGCTCAGCAATGCATTCCTGCTGAACAGTGCAGAATACATTCAAAGCTTGGAAAAGTAGTTTTTTGGGCCAATTTTGCAAGTAACACATGGATTTGAAGTTTCAAAACAGAACTTTTCCATGCTCAGACTGCTTCTCCCAGTTCAGGCAGCAGAGAAGACTTCCACAACAGAATAGTGACAACATGGAAGGACAAACATTACTGGTATTAAAGAATAAGTTTTAGGATGAGTTGTTCACCACCCACTGCCAAAGATTTTTTTTTTTTTGAGATGAAGAAGTGAGATGCAAAACAATTTATTTCCTAATGGTAAAATGTGGATTTTCAGACAATAGAGAGTATATGTGTCCCCCTGGGGGAGAAGAGCGGTATATAAATTAAATAAATAAATAAATAATATAGTAGAGTCTCACTTATCCAACACTCGCTTATCCAACGTTCTGGATTATCCAATGCATTTTTGTAATCAATGATTTCAAAACATCGTGATATTTTGGTGCTAAATTCGTAAATACAGTAATTACTACATAGCATTACTGTGTATTGAACTACCTTTTCCATCAAATTTGTTGTATAACATGATGTTTTGGTGCTTAATTTGTAAAATCATAACCTAATTTGATGCTTAATAGGCTTTTCCTTAATCCCTCCTTATTATCCAACATATTCGCTTATCCAACATTCTGCCGGCCCGTTTATGTTGGATAAGTGAGACTCTACTGTATAACGATTTCTCTGTTCATAGCCTAAGCCACCATGCATTGAAGCTTTTCTGCTGCATGATACTCTCCCAGTCATCTATATATATATAAATGATCTGACCGTTTTTCCCTTAACATAAACAACAAAACTACTGGAGCAAATAACACCAAATTTGGCAACAAAAGACATAGTCATCCGGTCTGTGTTTTTACAACAAAAACACCATAAAAATACTATGTGGAAATGACAGAAAAAACCCAAAAATGCAATAATGCATTCTGTGCATGCACGGAGCAGCCGCCCCAATGGCGCTTTCAACATAATTAGGATAATAAATATCATATATATATATATATACACACACACACACACACACACACACACACACACACACACACATATACTACGGTATAATAATATAGGACAATATAAACTCTAATATCAGCACAGTAAATAAACAGCAACACTCTGGAAACAGGGAAATTCCAGAAAGAAAACAAACACAGCCAGCTAACACCTCCCAATAAAGGAATCACTCAGGGAGGAATCAGCCAGGCTTTGAAACTACAAGGCCACTAAAGGCTAAACAAAGTGACTAATTACAGCATTCATTCTTCCCTCCAACAGACAAGAGATCATCCTCCCATGCTAGATATTATTCCACAGGTATATAAACCACACTTACCGGCCTGTTTCTTACCTAGGTAAATCCATTGACAGTGAAAAAAACCTGGCTCCCACCATAAAACATATCTAAAACCAGAACAGTAAATACAGAACTACAATCTGAAAATAGGAGAATTCTAGACAAGAAACAAGCAGCCAAGCTAACACCATGCAACAAAGGAATCCCCAGGGAAGAATCCGCCAGGCCTTTAGGCTACAAGGCCATTAAATCCTACTCAACCTGACCAATTTACTATGCCACAACACACTGACACTTCCAAGGTATGACCTCCAATCCAAAAAAAAAAAAACCTAAACAAATACACAGCAATGAATAGCCTTGCAGCTTCAAAGCCTGCCTACTTCTAATTACTTTATTTTCCATGCCACAGCAAAGCGTGGCCGGGCAAAGCTAGTTCTTATTATAAATGGTAATGATTGGCAAAAGACTAGCAGGGCATAACCTTAAAAACTGTGGTATAAGCACCAAGAACTGGGAATCTCTGGCACCCAAGCATTCTAACTGGGCATCAGTGTTTACCAATGGTGGTATAGATTTTGAAGAGGCACAAATAAGGGGTGAAAGTCCTAAGTAGTTTACAATAATCTGTATTGTTCCATTATCCAGGTGGAGGTCACCAGGGGACACTAGAGACTCAGGGGACTCAGAGCGGCTTACAAATAATATTTACATACAGTGTATTATATCAATTTCACCTCACAACACTAGCACTATATACCAGCATATTGCACCACACCACTATACTGTAATATTACCAGTAATATTACATGTAATAAATAATATATTATTAATATTATTATATTGTATTATTATTAGTATTATATTACATTACATTATAATATTATTATCAATATTACATGTATATACAATCAGGCATGTAGCGAGGGGGGGGGGTTAGGGGTTCAACCCCACCCCCCCGAAATTTTCAAAACCCCTCCCGAAATTTTTTTCTGGCTACGGCCCTGTATACAATATATTATTTATTATTGTAAATCATATTGTATATCATATACAATATTATATATATTTATACATACACACACACCACACACACATCTACAATACTATATTATTAGCATAGCATGTTACTGGGGGAAGGACCTCCAGCTGACAGCACAGAAGACAAGATGGAAATGTCTTCCCAGCTTCCCCTCTTCGCCCTAGAGTGTCAGTTGGTGATGAGGGAAGGGGCAATAGATATGTTTTTAATTGGCAACTAAAAGACATGGGGTGGGGAAAGACCAGATCCCCAAGAAGGGAATTCTAGCAATTGGGATGCTGCCATTTAAAAAGTCCTGTCACTTTTGTGAACTTATCTGTGAATTGAGCCCTGTGGCTCCCTGAAGACTGATGTTGTTATAGTAAGAATCTGACTTTGGTGCCTTCCTAGGGATGAAGTTATTGTTTTGCTGCATTTATTACTCTGAATTTTGTTTCATTTTGGGGAAGAAAATTCAAAGCCCACTTTATATACTGAACCTTTTGAAGAACTGAACTGGACTGATACACATTTGGAAACACCCAGTTTGGAGGGAAGCAGGGACAACTGTGAATTAGATTTCATGGTGAGGATTAGGTTGCCATGGGGTTCTTCACCCACTTTCAGAATCTCTCTTAGGGTATACATCCTTGTGTAGTGTCAAATGAACAATATGGAAAGCAATCCAACCCCCTTTGTGGAGTTGCTGGTTGACCAGGAATTTGCAGCTTAATGGGCAGTGTAAGCAAAATGATCTTACTGCATCAGCTTATTTTCTCCCATATATCTGTGTGACTCTGTACATATATAAAGCCAAAGAAAGAAAAACAAGGTTGCCCAAATAGTATAAAAATAAAGAACCGGTATGTAAAAGTACATAGAGGTTGCATAATATTAATAAAGAAATGCATTGAATTAACTTCCATCTCATTCCTGCCAAGGTCCTATCATTAGGTAAAGTGAAGAGGTTGCAATGTGTTGTCGAAGTCTTTCATGGCCGGGATCACAGGGTTGTTGTATGTCTTTCGGGCTGTGTGGCCATGTTCCAGAAGTATTTTCTCCTGAAGTTTCGCCCACATCTATGGCAGGCATCCTCAGAGGTTGTGAGGTATGGAACATGGCCAAACAGCCCGAAAGACATACAACAACCCTGAAGAGGTTGCCTCCGATAGCTGGTTCAAGGTGCTGTGAAAGGGCAACAAATAGTTATTTCTGTACTGTATCAAAATAAGCTGTTATACAAGAGGAATACAAATTGGTTAAAATTGGTAATGAATGAGAGTTTTATGGATTTCACAAAGGGCCCTTCCCACTTTCCCTTTTATAATTTTGATTACTGGCCTTGTACTTCTTTTGTCTGCTGCCACTGCTTCCCCTCTCTGCAAGGGCTGGAAAGGAAAATTTTCTGCTCTTGGGATCTTGTAATGATGCATAGGTTGCCAAAAATGTTCTACAACAATCAAACCAAGGCTGGAGGTGGGCTTGAAATATTTTATGTTAAGCAATGTGTATAACCCTTTTAAAAGTAGAATTGCATCTCCTGGAAACTTCTGGGAGAGCCAATTTCACCTCCTTTAAATGTGTCAGAAAAAGAACAACTCAGGGAATCTGAAACCCTCAGATTTCTGGAAGCTTCTCACCTTAGTTCTTTGTATAAGAAACTTTTATTGAGACTCAGAATATAAAAAGTCAAAAACTAGATAAAACCAAAAGCCCTATAATCATTTGAGTTGATCTGATGTGGACGTGTTTGCATTGGCAATCTGTAGTGTCACTCTTTCCTATGCTGCCAAACAGAGCCGTCCTGAGGTAATTTTCCTTAGTAGGCAAAGGTACTTTTTGGTGTGCCCCCTCACCCCTGTGCAGGGGTGAGGCCACGCGGCACAGGAGGTGGGGCCACGCGGTGCGGGAGGCGGGGCCATGTGGCGTGGGAGGTGGGGCCGCCACCCACGGGAAGGCCTGGAAAGGAGGAGGAGGCGGGGGGTGGCGCCATCTTCCCGGGGCCTTGACGGCACCCACCGGATAATGGCGTCACAGGCAAATATTTCCCTCGCCTAGCGGTTGGACTGGGCCTGCTGCCAAACTAATGTGAGAACCCTGAAACCTTCCTTATGTATTGTAGGCTCATGTTGGAATTTGTTGCTAATTGAGCTGAAATTTTGTTGCCTGTCATTTATTGCCTCTGACCTTGGTTCCCACATTGACAAGAAAGGGAATGACATCAATCTGTATGGATATCCCTCCGATGGTTCCCAAACTTTGGTCCTGCAGATGTTTTGAACTTTACTCCCAGAAGCCCTATCTGACATGACTGTCAGGAATTCTGGGAGCTGAAGTCCCAAACATCTGGAAGATCAAAGTTGGGTAAACAACTAGAGCATCTCAAGTGACAAAAGAAATAACATTTAAGACAAAATGTAAGCCTATGTCTCTAACATTATCAATTTTCTTATGTATGATTTTTAACATCTTTTAACAAGACAGTGAAACTTCAAAATGTTGCACAATGTATTTTTTTACATATTAGTTGGCTAATAAAGTTACTCCTTGTTTTGTAGATTTTATTGTGTATTTCAAATTTTTGCTTCCTAATTACTGTTGAAAATTTCTGAGATTTGAAGCACCTAGTCTGTTCAAGATTTCTTTTGTTACCCAGGTGATAACTCTGTTTTCACCAAGGTGATATAAACAAGGCTGAAACCTAATGGACCCATGATTTATTTTTATATGTTGTGTAAACTGTATAGATAATACCATCTGAACAATTTCAGCTTGTTCCAAAGATCTATTGTAGCAGTCACACTGTGCTCTTGTGTCTGCAGCTCTTGTTCAGCCAAGGGAGGAGATCTCAATAACATTTGGCATAATGGAGTAGACTGTGAACCAATATGGCTTATTGTATTGATTGTGACACGTTTGGCTATTACTTTCTAGTCTATTGGGAGCTGTTTTGATACAAACATTCTCTGAAGATGAATTATGTCAGTCCTGTTTGTGCTTTCTCTTCATGATTTATGCCTTTTCTCAACCAACCAGTACTTTTCTTTGTTATAATGTTTCATTATCTTCTTGATCCTTCTGTGTCAGTAAGCATATCTTCTGCCTATTTTAAGTATTTAAGCATTCTCCTTTTATCTTTTAGTGTCTCTTAAAACCATTAGAAGGGAGAGAGCCAAAGCTTTGAACAAAATTTCAAGAAAGTGCTGAATGAGAAAACACAAGTGAATTTTGCTGAGTAAGAATGTAATTCCCCTTGGTTTGTTAGCAAGTGTAACTGTTGGTTGTTTCTGGATTCAATGTAGTCACATAGAATATGTATGTATGTATGTTCAATTATTTATTTCTTTATTTATTTCAATTATTTATACCCCGCCCTTCTCACCCGAGGGGACTCAGGGCAGCTTACAAGTGGCAATTGATGCTGTTACACTGTTATACAATGAACTAAAATGTTAAAACAGTTAAAACAGTCATAAAATACAATATACAAAGTTTAAAACAATGCAAAGTGCTTATGCCATTCATCCACCAGACCTTATACAAGAGCCGTAATTCAGACTGCGTCGAAGCCAACACATGCTTATTCTTCAAATGCCTGCGTACATAGCCAGGTCTTCAGTTTTTTTCTGAACCCCAGAAGGGATGGGGCCTGCCGAATGTCACTGGGGAGGGAGTTTCACAGCCAGAGAGCCACCACCGAGAAGGCCCTGTCTCTCGTCCCCACCGGCCGTGCCTGTGAGCGGGTGGGACCGAGAGCAGGGCCTCTCCAGATGATCTTAAGGTTCTCATGGGCTCATAGGGGAAGATACGTTCGGACAGGTAAATTGGACCAGAACCGTTTAGGGCTTTGTAGGCCAAGACCAGGACTTTGAATTGGGCTTGGTAGCATATCGGCAACCAGTGGAGCTGGCTTAACAAGGGAGTAGTACCATGAATGCGGATGGAATAGTACGCTCCCTGTATGCTGCCCCAGTTGACAATCTGGCTGCCGCCGGTTGTACTAATTGGAGCTTCCGGGCCATCTTCAAAGGCAGCCACACGAAGAGCACGTTGCAGTAATCCAACCGGGATGTGACCAGAGTGTGGACCACCTGGCCCAGCTAGGATGGGCAGGGGTCTAGGATGCATGTGGTAGCCCTCACCTCTCCAAGCACCTTGTCCACATCCCCGAGTTCAACCAATTGAAAATAACCCATCAAAATGGGACAAGCAGATGCTCATGTTACATCCCCGGAGACTGCCGTTAATATGGTGTCAAAGCCAGAGCGGATCAGAGCAACTTTGTCTGCAAAAAACCGAGCAAATGCTTCACAGTGGGCTGCCGAGCTGTCAGGGATCCCATCTTGAGAGATGGGATTTAACAAACCTCTGACAACTCGAAACAGCTCCGCCGGACGGTTTTTTGCAGATGCAATATTAGCTGCGAAGAAAGCATTCTTTGCAGCATCTGTTGCCGCGGCATATGTCCTTAGGTAGGAACACAGCCGTGTTTGGTCCGATTCGTTCTGCTTCGAATACCACACACATTATCATTTTTTGTGTAAAAGTGTAAACGTTCTGATACCTGTTTACTGGTATTTGAATCCTTGATGGAGTATATTGATTTGGATTTGTAATTTTATGTCTGTTTTTAATAGAACTGTTTTGGTTCTATCTTATGATGTTGTTTATTATGTTTGTAGAGGTGGCCCTAGGTAATTTCGCCTTGTAGGCGAACCTAGTGGCCGCGCCCCCCCCAAATTGCGCCCCCCCCAAGGACCCGCAAATACCTTTGTCGGCGGCGGCAGTGGCGGCGGGGACCATCGGCTTCCTCCTCACCGAATGCAGAAGGCCTCAACTAAGGCCTAGCTCTTCTCGCGAGGTCTCGTGAGGACTTGCGAGACCTCACGAGAAGAGCTAGGCCTCAGTCGAGGCCTTCTGCATTCAGCGAGGAGGGAGCTGATGGTCCCCACCACCGCCGTGCGGTGCCCCCAGGGACAATGCGCCACAAGCGGGCGCTTACATTGGCCTCTATGTTGGGCCGGCTCTGTATGTTTGCTATGTTCAGCTTGTATGGTGGTTTTTTGTTTTTTGTTTTTGTTTTATTTTTACAATTTAATGTTTTTTATGTTCATGTTGGAAACCGCCCTGAGGCCTCTCGAGATGGAGTGGTATATAAATAAAGATGATGATGGTGATGATGATGATTATTATTATTATGCTTTCTCATACTGAAAAATTACAATAAAAAGAACCAACCTTTGCTTTAAAATTATTGGAAAGTTATTCATAACATAACTATGGCTCTTCCTAGTAATGTCTAATAGACAAACCAATTATAAAAGGGTATATTTATTTACAGGCATGGGGAAGTGGGAAAGAGTATAAACAATAAGCCAAATGGTCTTGAGAGCCCTTCAGTAATAGATACCATAAGAGATCAAAATCACTAGAATTTCATATGTACCAAAAGCACTGACATCACAGCAGGTCTCAGAATAAAGTACCAGAAAAATCAAAGGAATAAAGAAATAAAAAGCCTAGCTGTACCTCAGTTGAACCCAATTAACCAGTGAGGCACAAAGTAGTCTGAATATTCAGGCATCTTGTCACCTAAGCGGTTCATGTCTGATCTAAGATGAAATGGTTCTCTAACTAAGAATCAGGCCCTTTGAAGATTATTGAAAACCTCACAACATAGGACAATGCAGGTGTTTAAAGTATTATAATTTGGGGGCAGCCATGAGAAGAGCATACGGATTTGGGTTATTAAAATCCTATAATGCCTATTGACAAAGAAAGGGCAAGGAGAGGGGATTGTATGATTGTTCTTACTCTACTTGTTCTTGTAGACTATGACTCCCTGTGTATTGGAAAATGTGCTGCAGCCAGAACCTGTGGGAAAATATCACCTTTTGTGTCCTGCCCTATTCTCTTTCATTCTTACCCGTTTCAAAAAAAGCGAGTTCTCCCAGACTGCTTGCAATCACATTAGCCGGTTGCCGCCACCTTCCCCTTAATCTCATTAGACTTTAGAAGGGCATCTGTGTTACCCATGTAGCTGAGTCAGTAATCATCCCTGAGCCTGTTGGGGGTGTGACAGGCATGTTTATCTCAAAACTGTGTATACATTTTTAAGCAAACAGATGACAGTCTTAACAAAAATACATATTTTACATTTATATGATGTGGAAAGAAATGTCCTTTAAATGGCACCTGCTGTTATTCTCATTAAATGTTGAACAGCCGTCTGTGATATTTTAAGGCCAGAAATGTTTAAATGTCTTGTCTTCTACCTTTTCATGCTGATAGTTCTCCCAGGAGTCCGTTTTTAAAAGTTTCACTGTGTATATTTGGTTGTTTTGTTATCCTCTCCTCTCTTCTGTTTTCCTTCTCTTAAAAATCTAAACGAAGAGGAAACAGAAATGGTACTACTGGTGAGACCTGTTGTAGGCCAGGGTAAGACAAGACTTGTGAGTCATGACTTACTTGCCAGAGATCCGTGATATAAGATCCTCTTATAATGGAAAAGTAGGGCAGAATCAACTAGAAGGCTTTGATGTTGTACTATACATATGAAATGCATTTCATCACCAAAAAGCTAGGGAAATTTCATCACCAAAAACCTTTTGGAATTATAACTTCCAGAATTCTAATTTCCATGCTCCACTCTCAGTGAGTTCTTATGGCTCCTGAAGAATAACGGTATCCCTATGCTTGTACAAAGGTTGTCATAGGGTGCATCTACATTGCAGAATTAATGCAGTTTGAAACCACTGTAACTGCCATGGCTCAATGCTATGAAAGTGTAGGAGTTGTAGTTTTATGAAATCTTTAGCTTTCTCAGCAAAATAGGGCTGGTGCCTCACCAAACCTACAAATCTTATGATTCCACATAATTGAGCCATGGTAGTCAAACTGCATTAATTATGCAGTGCAGATGCATCCATAGTCATTTGATCTTTTCTGGGAAAAGATGTGTATATGCATTCTTGCTGTTTTATTTTTTAATATATTTATACCCTACCTTTTACTATAGGAATTCTAGAAATGTATAGATAAAACAATATACATTTTTGTCAATTTTATATTTGATTTCTACTGATAAATCATTTTCATGCTATTTTGTGTATCTTGAAACGACTATTACATTCTATTGAATCTGTAGCCCTTTGTAGAGAATCTGTAAGGTTTGAATTTCAAACATTAATCCCATGGGTATGTATCTAAGGGCAGTTTTACATTCTAGCACACACTGCCGCTAAAGGGTAAGAAAAGTAGTGTTATAAGAAAAAAAATGAACAGAGGTAGTGGATGAATGGCATGTGTTTCAGTTAGATTTAGGATGGTTTGCCCAAGTAACACTGTCCTCTTTCCTACCTTTTTTCTTTTATAGGTACTTCAGAAATTAGGTAAAGCTGATGAAACAAAGGATGAACAATTTGAAGAGTATGTTCAAAATTTCAAACGGCAAGAGGTACATTCTTTTGACTTTGCAGATATCTGACTTTAAGCATTTTAGATGTGTCTACAGGTAGTCTTGTAGAACAGTAGATAAAACTGCTCTTGGGGTAAATTACATGCTTAGAAGATGTGGAATAAATGTGTGGAGATTTCAATTTCTTTAGCTCTTCAGCTTCAGAGGACGAGGATCATTCCATGGGAAGGGAAAAGCACTGTGACTGTGTTTCCTGCCAAGCATTCAGAAAGCCCTTTCACCATTCTACTCAGAGAATATAATGGTTCTTTATTTATAAAAATTAAGGTACAGTATTAACTCTCATCAAAGGAAGGAAACATCATCTTGCAAACAGTGAGATCTTAGTCCAGGGTCCTCAAACATTTGAAGCAGATAGCTATTCATGATCCCCCAGACTATAGTTTGAAAAAAAACTTGAACTAATTATTTGCACACTGCACATATCTTCTTTGTAGTGAAAAACTGAAAGAACAACACAATATTTAAAATGAGGAACAATTTGAACCAACATAAACTTATCGGTATTTCAGTGGGAAGTGTAGGCCTGCTTTTGGCTGATGAGATAGCCAAGTTAATTGTTGTTGTATGCCTTCAAGTCATTTCAGATGTAGGAGAACTGTAAATCTAATGTTTAGGGTGGGGATGGGTAAGTGACCTTGGAGGACTACATCTGGCCCACGGGTCTTAGTTTGGGGACCCCTGTCTTAGTCCATCCCAGGAGTACCTAAAAGAAGCACTGACCTCCTCTACTTTCTCAACACTTCTCAAAGAGTCACTACTGCTGTCATTTTCTTTCCCAAGCATTCAAAAAGAGGTGTCTTGATAGAGAGAGAGAACAGAGTTGGTGATTTCAGATTCTCCGGGGATGGAATGAGTTTTCATCTTTCGTCATTCTACTCAGAGAACAGGCTGGTTCCTGACCTGTGGGTAAATTGACTCAGAATTTTTTTTGGTGGGGAGGAGTCTAGGTTTTGACTAAAATTTCTAGACATAGAATGTGAATGTTTTTAAATATACTTTCTGTTTGTGTCTTTGTTCTAAATCGAATGAGACCCTCTTTTGTGTCTGACTTCAGCTCACATTTCAGAGATATGCTTCATGTGTATATATGTATGCTTCCTATTATCTAAGCTTTTCCAATAAGCACCCAATGAATCATCTACTGTAGTCCCCTTTCTAGCAAACAGAAATGCAAAACCACAATGCTATCAATAAGACACTTGAGATTTGTCTAAATCTTAACATGTGGAACTTGTGATCCAATAATCTCCTCTTGCTCCGCACAAAAAATACAGCAAGTGCAGTCCGGGCAAGATCCATGCAACACCTTCCTTAGCATTTAGTTCCGGGACTTAACACACCTTCTTGTCTCTGACTGGTGATGAGAGGAAACTGCAAAAAAAAAAAATCCTTACCCCTGTTGTAAGAGGAAGAACTAAGTACCATAAAGCCACATGGTTGCATTACCAACATTTTTTTACTATGCATAGGTAAGGTTTAGAAGCCATGTTGCCAGTGCTACTTGATGAATTCAAATGCTGATTCATCACAGATATTCATTCATACAGAAAGTATGCTGGCTCATCTTGAATAAAACTATTATATCACTTAAAATATATTTCTGGAGTAGAGATTCCCAATCTGTGCTCCAGAAGTTTTGGGGTTCAGCTCCCACAATTCCTAACAGCTAGTAAACTGGTTGAGATTTTTGGGAGCTGAAATTCAAAACACCTGGAGTTTGAGAAACACTGTTCTAGAGTAACAGGCTTGTCAGCAAGGAAATGCAATAACTGTCCTTTCTTTCACTGCTTCAGTCCTTTCCTGAAACAGCTTGTGATAGTCATGGGAGGCTATTTCGGGAGAAAGGGGGCTTGCAATGTGTGTAAAACCTGCTTGTCAAGCTGGCTGTTTTACTTGTAGTTTAAGAGTTACAAGGTCTTGCCTTGCTGGCTAAGGACCATATCTCATGCTTTATATGCATGGCATCCAAAATCAATTCCCTATGACCCACTGGATGTATAAGAACCTAACCTTAGACCAGGTTAGAGCCTGACTTAGTGCAATATATGTCTATATCTATATGATTGAATTATGGTGTACAAATATGGAAACTGAATACTTCTCTCTGGCAGATCCATGTTTGTTCTGCTGTGTTGCATGTATTATATAATTTCCCTTCTGTTTTGTATTTCAGGCAGAAGGTTCCAGGCTCCAAAAAGAACTCAGAGGATATTTAGCTGCAATCAAAGGTAACTCCAAGCAAATTACAAATCTCATTTTCTTTCTTGCCCCTCATTTTCTTTGTAGATATTGCTGAAGATTATTAAGGTCTGCTTAATTTGTTTTCAGATAGTTTTGTTTCCCCCTAGATGAGTAAACATAGAGAATGTATTGGCTATGAGGACTGACAAGTGGAGAACCAGTGTTCTTATTAAAAAGGAGCTGTTCAGTAAGAACACCCAAATATGAAGTGGTGGGATCTAGTCTCTCCCTTCTGAGCTATAGAGGCTTTGTAGCTCAGAGAGGAGAGGCATGCGGGTGGGGGAACTTGTCCACCTGCTTCTCCCCTCCCCAACTATGGTTTGAGCATTCAACTACACCCTCAGAGATAGAAAGCCCTTTGAAAAAAGCCCCCTTTGAGGGGAGTTTTTTTCACTGCATAATAGTCATCACTGCATAATAGTCACACCCTCTTTCATCCTCCCAAAAAAAGTGAGGGGGGGAGTATGACTATTATATGGTGAAATAGGATAATTGTCGTAGTGGCTTTAAGGTACCCTCCCTCAAGTCAGAGAAAAAAATACTTTTCAATGCCAGTTGTTAGAAAATACGATCTATAGAGACATTGTACTTGTGATTAATCCCTGTGAGAAGCCAATTGTGAATGATAAAGATTTTAAATCTGATTCAGTGGGCTTTTCATGTTCACAGGAGGATAATTACCTATCAGACCCAGACCAGGGAAGTTGCTAGAGTGTTAATCAGGAAATCCAGATTCTAGTCTTAAGGTGCATCTATATCATATAATTAATTCTGTTTGACACCACTTTAATTGCCATGGTTCAATGCTGTGGAATTCTCGCAGTTGTACTTCGACAAAGCCTTAGCCTTCTTTGGTGAAGAGCTCAGTTGCTTCACCAAACAGGAAATCCCATGATTCCATTGCACTGAGCTATAGAAATAAAAGGTACTGTCAAACTGCATTAATTCTACAGTGTAGATGCAGCCCTAATGACACAAGGGAGAGAGAGAGAGAGAGAGTGCGCAAGGAAACAGGTACTAAATGGTGATTTTAGGGTATCTGAGCAGTTTTGCTGAACTACAGATCTTACATAATATCTGATCATTTACTCTTGTTTGCAGTCTGATCTACTTAAAAGAGTTGTTGTACAAGGAAGAATAGTATGTGTTTCCCCTCATAAGCTCATATGAGAAAGAACCACATAGAAATGTAACACATCAATAAATAGAGATATCATGGTATTAGTAATGGACACAACTCAGAATTTCAATTTTTATACTTTCTAGTGAAGATTAATGAGGTATATTGTTCAGTGAGAAGAGATTGGAACATTTAGATTTTTGAATTACCACTCTCTGAATCACTTACCAGGATCCTTGCTGGCCGTGGTGGTTGCTACATTCTTGGGACTGCAATCACAGAAGCCAAATTTCTAACTTCTGGCTATATGACAAATCCATTTTTAAAACCATGCTTTAACAGATATCCTAATCTGGTTCCATGAATATGTGTGACAGAGATGTACAAATTATTTTCAGACTTCAATTATCAAGGAATAAAATAGGATTTAAATAGACTATAAAGATTAAAATATTGCTTGCAACCCAGCTCGTTATTCCTTGTCCGAGTTCTGAGACATGCTGGATTCTCATCGTTGTTAGCCCTCATTTTTGTTGAGAGAGAGCTGTGGTTGTACATGTAGTTTGTCTTGCCTACAGCACAGGTTGGTTTTAAAACAAATGTTAATAGTAATGTCTGACAATCCACAATCTCAAGAGAAGTAAAACTTCTAGACATATTGAACTCATACGGAAAAGAAGACTGTTTTTTACTTCTTCTTCTTGAGAAAAATGGAAATTAGTGATAAATAGAAATATATCAATCTAAACCCCTCTCCGCCTACAGATGCAGGAAGTTACAACTACTCTGTCTCTAGTTTAACTTTGTTCCAGCATAATGTCTGTGTCTGTGGGTTGGAGGTAGTTGGCATTTGGCCAAATTCAGCTCCTCCCTCCTTTCTCCTCCCGGTGGCTCTTTTGGTACAGCAATTGTGTTGGCAGATCCCAATGCTGGCAGATGGTGGAAGGAGGCTCAGAAGGGAGTTATACCAGCATAAGGGCAGTTCATTAAATCAAAGCCTCTATCTTACACACAGCCCCATATTATGTTGTTCCTGAACTGATGAGGGAGTAAATCATTGTCTGAAAATGAGAGAATGTCTTGAGAATGCTTTGTTGGATTTTTGTCTTTGTTCTATAAAGCTTCTTATTTTTCCACTGCAGGGTAAACAGTCCCCTCGGGTAAGAAAGGCAGGATAGAAGTGATGTAAATAAAATAAACAGTCAATGAGAAAAAATAGGGAAAATATTTTCCCCATTCTTCCCCCAGATCATTATGTCTATAGTTTTGGTTTCCCAAATATGTCTGTGCTTGTACCAGAGAACAGTGTTCCCTCACTTATTGAGGGGGTTAAGTTCCAGGACCATCCGCAATAAGCGAAAATCCGCAAAGTAGGGACGCTATATTTATTTTAATATTTATACATTATTTTAGTAGTTATACACTATTTTAAGTCTTTATCAACCAATCGTTTGTTGATAAATCACCTCCTTCTCCTCCCGTTGCTGCTTGGGCTCCTTTTCTCTCCCTTTGGCTTCTCCTTCCTCCCTTCCTTAGGCTGTAAATTGTAATTTTTTAATTATTTATAATAGTCTTTTAGAGTTTATTGAAAAACCGCGAAACAGCGAATCCGCAAAAAGTGAACTGCGAAGTAGTGAGGGAACACTGTAATATCTGTGGCAACTGGTTTGTTGTAAAACTGCAATTCATGAAAAAGGGTATAGCAGCAGCTCAAAGGCTAAAGAGAGGATTGGATAAACAGAAGAAGTACCAAGCAGCGAGAAGACAATAATCTCAAATGAACAACTAGGAGGGATGTCCGATGGGCTTAGGTGTTTGCATGGGAAAATAAAATGAACTGGAACTCTTAGCAAAACGAAACAGTTATGATGTAATAGGCATTACTGAAATCTGATGGGATGGATCCTGTAATAGGAATGTAGTAATAGAGGGGCTGTGGTGCAGGCTGGTTAGTAGCCAGCTGCAATAAATCACTATGACTAAAAGGTCATGAGTTCAAAGCCAGTCTGTGTTGGAGTGAGCACCCGACCATTGAAATAAAAAATAGCCCTGCTCATTGTTGACCTAAGCAACCTGAAAGATAGTTGCATCTATCAAATAGGAAATTTAGGTACCACTTATGTGGGGAGGCTAATTTAATTAATTTACGACACCATAAAAATCGTCCAGCAGCATTTGGACTTGTGTCACAGTGAATGATGAAACAGCTGCTCCCCCTGTGGCCGGAATCGAGCATACCCTCAGGAAGTTGGAAGCTGGAGAAGGTTAAATTGCCTATGTGTCTCTGTCTCTATGTTCATATGGCATTGAATGTTTGTCTTGTATGTGTACACTGTGATCCACCCTGAGTCCCCTTTGAGGTGAGAAGGGCAGAATATAAATACTGTAAATAAATAAATTCAAAAAATTCAGGAATATAGTCAAAACAGAGATGGGGTGGAGTAGCATTATATGTCAAAGATATTTACACCTGTAAAGAAATGCAGGACTTCAATCTTGGCAACCAGGTTAAGAACACAGCATAGATAAGCATTAAGGGAATGAGAACTGAGTTGTGTAGTTGTGCAGGTCTACTACAGACCTCCAAGCCAGGCTAAAGATCTGGATGAAGCCTTCCTTGAACAGATGACCAACCATAAAGAAAAAAGAAATATAACAGTAATGGGAGATTTCAACTATTATAATATTTGTTGGAAAACAAACTTTCAAGAGTACAAAGTCCAACAAATTCCTTATTTGCATTGCAGACAATTTTATTGTCCAGAAGGTGGAAGAGACAACAAGGAGATCAGGTACTCTGGATATGATCCTATCCAACACTGAGGACCTGGTCAATGGAGTGGAAGTGATGGGATCCTTAGGTGGGAGTGATCATGTTATCCTGGAGTTTGTGATACAGAAGAAAGGGGAAACTAAGAGAAGTCAGATATGCATTCAAAACTTTAGGAGAGTTCACTTCAGGAATGTAGGAAAATACAGAGTGTGATCCCATGGATAGGAATACTAAAAGAGAAGGGAGTTAATGATGGATGGGAGTTTTTAAAAGTGAGATACTGAAGTCACAATTGCAAACAGTGTCAACATGGAGAAAAAATATCAGAGAAGTCTAAAGAAACCAGAGTGGCTGTCCAGAGAACTTTCAGCTAAGCTAAAATTGTAAAAAGACATGTACAAGAAATGGAAGGGGGGGGGGGGAATCAACAAAGAGGAATTCAAATGAGTAGGGAACATATGTAGGTAAAAAGTCAAAAAGGCTATAGCAGAAAATGAGCTCAGACTTACCAGACATTATTAAAAACAATAAAAGGGGTTTTGTTGGTTATGTCAGTTGAAAGGACAAGAAAACGACAGGGCCTCTGCATGGAGAAGGTGTTGAAATGCTAACGGGATATGGAAAAGGCAAAACAGATGAGGCAGTAGGGGAAATGCAACCTAAAACAGGCAAAGAAGTGGTCAAGGAATACCTAACTACTATAAACAAATTTAGGTTTCCAGAGTCAGGAGAAGTCTCAGCAGACTGGAGGAGGGCGAATGTTGCCCCCATCTTCAAGAAGGGGGGAGAAAAAGAACCCAAACTATTACCGTCCAGTCAGCCTGACATCAGTACCAAGAAAAATTCTGGACCAGATCACTAAGGAGATAGTCTGTAATCACTTAGAAAAGAATGCTGTGATCACTTAAAGTCAACATGGATTTCTCAAAAATAAGCAATGCCAGACTACTCTCTTTTTTGATAGAGTTACAAGTTTAGTAGATGCAAGAAATGTGGATGTAGCATATCTTGATTGCAGTAAGGCATTTGACAAGGTCCCTCATGATATTCTTGCAAACAAACTAGGAAAATGTAAGCTAGGCAATGCTACTGTTCGGTGGATTTGTAATTGGTTAAGTGACTGAACCCAAAAGGTGCTCACCAATGGTTCCTCTTCATCCTGGAAAGAAGTGACTAGTGGAGGACTGCAGGGTTTGGTCCTGAGTCCAATATGGTTCGTCATCTTTATTCATGACTTGGATGAAGGTTTAGAGGTCATGCTTACAAAGTTTGCAAAAAACACCAAATTGGAAGAGATAGCTAATACTCCAGTAGACAGGATCAGAATTCAAAATGACTTTAACAGATTAGAGAACTAGGCCAAAGCTAACAAAATGAATTTCAACAAGGACAAATGTAAGATACTACACTACAGAAAGAAAATGAAATGCACAAATACAGGATGGGTGACACCTGGCTTAAAAACAGTACATGTGAAAAAGATCTTGGAGTCTTAGTAGACAACAAGTTGAACATGAGCCAGCAATATGATGCAGCAGCTAAAAAAAATCAATTGAATTTTGGGCTGCATCAGAAGGAGCATAGTGTCAGGATCAAGGGAAGTAATGGTACCTCTCTATTCTACTTTGGTCAGACCTCACCTGGACCTCACATGTGTCCAATTCTGGGCACCACAATTCAAGACAGATATTGACAAGTGGGAACGTGTTTGGAGAAGGGTGACTAAAATGATCAAATGTCTGGAAGCCATGCCAAATGAGGAGCGACTTGAAAAGCTGGGCCTGCAGAAGAGATGGTTGAGAGGTATATTTAAATAGACATGATAGCTATATTTAAATATGTGAAAGGGTGTCATAAGGAAGAGGAAGCAGGCTTGTTTTCTGCTGCTCTGGAGACTAGAACTCAGAGCGATGGGTTCAAATTACAGGAAAGTTGATTCCACTTGACTGTGATAGTGGGACTCTCTGCCTCGGAGTGTGGTAGAAGCTCCTCCTTTGGAGGATTTTAAAAAGTGGCTGGATAGCTATCTGTCAGGGGTACTGTCAAGAGTCAGACGCCAGTTAACATACAAAACAAAGTTTATTCCGAAGATAAGCCAAAAAATAACATAAACACAGGAAATATCCTTGAAACACTTCACTTTTCAGTGTTTCGAGAGTAGATTGGACAATAATAACTCAAAAACGAGCCACGCTAATTTCCCATGCTGGCATTCAATAAAAAACTAAATAACGCTTCAATTCAGCTTTGGAAAACAAATAGAGTTAATTGCTGGAAAATAAACAAACTAGGAAAGCAGTAAAGCTGCTTCCACGGTGCAGATAAGCTGAGAGCCTCAAAGGGATGATGAATAGCCGTCGTCAAAAGAATCCAAGGTCACGTCAGGAGGCAGCAGAAATTCGAAAGACAAACCAATAGTCAGAAGCCGGGAGTAGCCATCAGTCAGAGGGCGTAGACAGAAGCCAGGTCAAATTCAATCCAAAGTCCGAAGAGGGTGCAGTCATCCAAAACAGGTCCACGATAAGACACAGCGGGAGCCAAGCTAGATGATATCAGCAGATTCAAATCACAGTCCAAGTCCAGTCTTCATGGAAACACAGAGATCCCAATGGCGCCTCAGCAACACCTTGCCACACGCAAAGTGCAGTGGCCAAACATTCCCATTTTATTCCCCTTCCTCCTGGGTGACCAAACACTCACACCCAAACACCAGGTGTCCCAAATCTACTCAGAGTCTGAACTCCACACAGCTAGAGCTCGTGGATCTGGAGTACCTAGCAATTCGTCGGAGTCCCAATCATCCTGCCCACACTTAGCCTCATGAACACTTAAAGAACCATCCTCCCTTCTCCAAGCATCCCAATTGGGATCAGCTCCTGCAGAAACCCCAGGTTCAGAAGTATCCATAAGCCCCAAATCCCCAGACATCTCCGGTGGCTGTGCCCATTCAGTGCCCGCTTCCCCAGCCACCACCTGTTCCTCAGCATCCATCTCCCCATCTGAATCTTCCTCAGAAGATCCCCCATATAGCTCTCTAAGTCGCTTCCTGCGCAACTCCTCCAGTGAACCCTCATCATGAGGGTTTTTTCTTCCTCTTCGAATTCCATCACCATCAACCATAATCCCCGAAGGCGCAGTCACAACAGGTACTTTGTGCTTTTCCCGCATGGTTGGAGGTTGGACTGAATGTGATCCATATGATCTCTTTCAACTGTTTGATTATATGGTTCTATGACTGGATGGTCAGCCCAAGAGAAACACCACCAGTTTCCAGAAGCATGCTGTTTGAACTGTGTGTTTGTACCAATAAATGCCAATCCATTTGTTCATTATAGGGAAATGTAAAGCCGCTTGGTTGTGAACAGAGACAAGTTTTTAAATATATAAATCAAACAATACTTTGGTGAATTCTTGTATTTTTAAATATTTAAAAACGTAACTACTGTGGAACCTTGGAATAAAGGAGTTGGTTAGTACAATTTATAGTTATTTTTCTTCATGACTGAGCTGACTTTTTCTTCTGGTGCAAAATCTATCGAAATGCACTCAGTGTTGTTGATTTAATAGTCAGTGTGCTCTAGGGCTGAATTGTTCTTGCTCAGAATACATCAGGTGTGAATAGCAGAGCTTTTATATCTAGGATTTTGAGCAGCTGAGTAGACCCACTTTAATATAGTTATGCTCAGACATGTTTTCTCATACTTTTTGTTACCATTTTGCCCTAATGATTTGCAGTAAAGTGAAAAATTGGTCCTCTTCATGGAAGAAGGTATAATAAAAGCCATTGATGTGTAGTGTGCTCTGTTTCTACTACAACAATTCCATACTATGTTTTCTTTAGCTAACTATAGTAGTGGCAAAGATATAGAGCCAGTATGGTAGACTTTTCATTGTGTATACTGCATTGCTCTCTTTTTACACAGGTATTATCCTTATTTCTAAATGTGCATTTGTGCACATGCAGATGTTATCCAAGTCTCTTTTGTTCCGATGATATATTTCTTCTTTTTAACAACACATTATTTCTTTTAAAAACAAAAAGACATGTGAAATTTCTGTTAAACATTTATGTTTGAAATTATTTATTAATGTTAGACTTATAATGGCTATGAGTTCTCTTTGTCATATAATGTCTAATGTGTTTCCTTATTTACTTACATTATATATTAATTTTTGAAAGTGTTTATATTCTATTTGTTGGGGTATCTGAGCTGTTAGGCCCCAAAATAACCCTTGGTTAGGGTTATTCCACCAAAATATAGCAGAACATCAGTTCATAACCAGCAGTAACTTACATGTGGTGAGCAGAAATAGCCTTTATCCTTTTAGGATGGCTAAGGATTGTAGAGTCAATTTCAGGTTTCAAAGTTTTCCTCTGTTAAAATGAAATACAATCTGGTCTCTAACTACCTCTTTGATTACTAGAAACTTGACACAAGCAAAGGCTTGAGCACTGCAGGGGTGAACCCAACACTATTTTCATCTTTAAAGGGGCTCCCAGATCTCCTTATAGTCTAAATGCCAGCTTGTGGGGGATGAGGAGGAAAGCAAGTGTTCCTCATCCCACCTCTGTTTCCTTCAGGTGCATCTTTCCTGTAGAATGAATGAAGCTTGACATCACTTTAATTACCCTAGTTCAATGCTATTAAATCATGGGGGCTGTAGTTTTACAAGGTGTTTAGCCTTCTCTGCCAAAGAATGCTGCTGCTTCGCCAAACTACAAATTTGCCTAGCATTGAATCATGGCAATTAAAGCTGTGGCAGATCTGAAGGAAAAGAAATGGGGAAAAGATCCAGGCACAGAGCAGTGAAAAGTAGTGAGGGAAAATTGAAACAGGGAGCAATGGAAATTAATGGGAAGAGATCAAAGCAGGGAGCAAAGGAAAGGGATGGAGAGAGATTGAAGCAGGGACCAATGGAAGGGATGGGGAGAGATATAACCACACAGCATTAAGATTTCGTGGCAGGGTGGGAGAGGAGAGGCCCATTTGTAATTATAAGTGGTACATAAGTCAAGTGTTCTTAACTCAGGGACTGCCTGTAGTGATTATTCTGATGGAATGGCTGAGGGAGGGCCAAAGGCATCTAATCCCATCAGAGATGGTAGGACAACCCTGCTCTTAACCTTCTGCTGTCCAGCCTTCTGAAATGATGACTTCACAAATTATGGTTGTAAAATTCACTGTAATGGTAATTCATTTGTGACAGAATCAATTGTCAACAATGGCCTCTTTGTATTCCAACATTCTAGGCATGCAGGATGCGTCAAAGAAGCTTACAGAGTCTCTACATGAGGTATATGAGCCTGAGTGGTATGGCCGAGAAGATGTAAAAATGGTTGGAGAGGTAAGATTTTTAAAAAATTTAAGTCACTATACTACTAATCTCACTCTCTTGTGACTAACAAATATATAAAGAACTAGGACAAATGCATAACGGTAACTGAAATAAAAAAGGTTGTTCTGTATCTTCAGAATTAACTGTTCAAAGCAAACTTCCTCTTCCAGCTCATGAAAAGCCCATGAATTTCCACATAAGGAAATTCAGGAGCCAAGAAACTACAACTTGAAAAAAGTTACTTTTTTGCATTATAATTATCAGAAACTCATGCCTATTCCAAGAATTTTTTTTTAAAAAAAAATGCAATTATAAGAACCAATTAAAATCAATTAAGTTAACAATTGATTTGACCTTTCCTTAAAGCAAAATGGAATAACTTAGTTAAATTGATTTTTTAAACTTGATATTATTAAATTGGGTTTTCAGTATTAACCTAATTGCTAAATTATGAGACGAATTAAGTTATCGAATAATCCATTAAATTAAAGACTATGCTAAACAAATTATACATTTCACAGCTTGTTCTCTAATTAGTTCAGATGAATATAGGGATCCTTGCTTATTCTTGTTCCTGATTATACTATGATAGTTTAATTAATTCCAAGATTTAATCGATTTAAACAAGCACATATTCGAGGCAGTTTTGAAGGATCTTCATTGTACCCAAGTGGTCTTCTGGCATTCCTCACCAGGCATTACATAGGAACTCCACATCTATCCCAGAAAACTGAAGTTTGAAACTCTTATTTAGAAGAATTTTGGTGGGATCCATATGGAAATCAGTAAAATGAAGAAAAGGGGAGGATAAGAAAATGAGATTATAAAGAACAGAGAAAGGAAAAGGAAAAGAAGTGGGTTTGCTAGGGTTTATTTGAAATCCATGCTGATGTTTTCTCTTCTCCTAAACTCAGGGCAGGGATAAAGGCAGGTGAGAACTTATTGAAATCACAAGTGTCATTTTTCATCTTCAATCTTGATTTCACTGCAGTTGTTTAACTTAAATGGCACTTAAAACATAAGCTTTATAGAGAAAAAGTTTGTACTTCATTATCCAATGTATAATAATTGAGGGGTTTGAACATTTTCAAAATCCCCACCCTTTTGGGCCCAGGGAAAGAAAAGGAACAAAGCTCACAACTTCTGAGGATGCCTGCCATAGATGTGGGCGAAACGTCAGGAGAGAATACTTCTGGAACATGGCTATACAGCTCGGAAAACACACAACAACCCTGTGATTCTGGCCATGAAAGCCTTCGACAACACATTGAACAAAGCTTATTGGCTGCTTGTAGATAAAGTGGTCCTCTGTCATGTGACTGGAATATAAAGGGAGTGAAGTGAAATGGCTGTTACTAGATGACATGTGTATACGTATGTCACCTTTCCCAATGACATCACAAAGGGCAGCAGCCAATCAATTGATATCGCAGATGGACAACAGCCTTTGTGGTACAGACAGAAAGAAGGGCAGATGGACAGACAGACATACGTTTATAGATATAGATAGATATATAGATATACTTGGGGTCACGCAAAAAGTTCTCAAGCAGAAAGAGGTCATGAGCAGAAAAATTTAAACAGCTGTGCTGTAGGCTATATTTCAGAGGAAGGAAATATAAGCTCCCTCTGAATATTCCTTGCCTGCGAAAACCTTGTGAAATCCATAAGGTCACCATAAGTCAACAGACAAATTGAAGGCACATACACACAAACACATATCGTGCCTTACTCCAAGATGCAGAATGGCAATGCACAGTTCTTACCCACCTGTTTCATATTTACAAAAATATGTTGAGGTAGATTAAGTTGTTAGGGAGTGAATGTGCCTAAAATCACTGCATGAATGTCATGGCTGAGTGGGGATTTAGACTTGGCTTTTTCCTGTGCTTATTTCTAGTTTACAGGCAAACTGAGGGCACTAATACTGCCTTTAGGGATCCACCACACTCCATATTACCAGTTTTACTTTCCATAATCCCTGAGCGGAGAAGGCACATGTATTTATAATTTCTGAAGTGACTTAAAGAATGGCCTTGCATTGGAGCATCATCTGTGAATTTCAATTTAATTGGAAATGTAGTTTTAATCTGGTGTGACACAGTCCAATTGTGTCTTCTGCATCATTGCAGCAGCCCCTGCTATGAAGGTTTGAAGGCAAAAGAGTGTCAGTGAGCATTTCCAAAGGAGTTCACAAAGGACTGTGCAACAGCTTATGTTGACAATAGCCTTGTTTATCTAGTGAAGTAGTAGGAGCTCAAATCCAAATTCACAGTGACAAATGGAAAATTCAACTTCCTTGGTAAAATAAAATACTGTTCCAAATTAGAGTGTTTGATCTTAGATCTCTTATACTGATGATAAAATTCCCTATAATAGCATATACCATTTACTTTAATATATATATATATGCCTTTCCAGAAAGTGGGAAGGAGAGAAGTGTGTGCACAAATATGTGCATATGCAAAATTTGCTTTTGCATGGAGCCTTTGGAAAAAGAAGAGATCTGCTTCATGTTATGAAAAAATAATTTCTGTAGATCAGAAATATCTAATACCTCTTCACCAAGGGCTGCATCAGCCTTTTGGTTGCCGGTCCGGTTATAATTATAAGACTGTATAAATGTAACTATGTTGCCCTGGCATTGAAAGCCTTGTGGGCCACATAAAATGACATGGAGGGCTGGATTTAGCCAGTGGGCCTTGTGTTTGAAATGTGTGTTCTAGATGAAGTCTGGATTGGATTGTGGAATCTAGAATGCAGAGCAGTTTGGAAAGGGACCTGGCAAGGAAACTCCTTACTTTGAAGCTCATGTGTTGAGAGTGTGGGGAATGGTTTGGGAGACTGCACTAGTTTTGCACAAAGTCCCCAAGCTCAATTCCTTGCCATTCTAGAGGCTTTGGGCATATAGGCAATACCTACTCTTAATCCAGAAATGATTCCACACCACATTACTGGCCATTATCTTGCTTATTATTGGTGCAGAAAATCTAGAATTTGCTGGAATTTTGTTGATCCTGGGCCCACTCAATCATCTTAAACTGGAACAATTGGAGTATAATTTCCAGTTCAAATTATAATTCATCTGAACAGCAAGTATGCCCAAGCATTCAACCCTTTTCGTGAGTTGAAAAATTTTAGGGTGGTGGTGGTGGTGGAGGGGGGGGGGGTAGATGGATAGATGAGGATTATTCCAATTATGGTTAAATGCAGTGAATATTAAGGTCTGTGCTTAGCTAGAGAGATGACAAACCCTGGGGGATTCTTACTGCTGCTGTCATTATGTTAATTTTAAGTAGCAATAACCAGATTATTACCTATAAAGCCCTATACGCTTTGGGTCCAACCTATCTTTGAGACCGCATCTCTTTCTGTGAGCCTGGGCTTTGAGATCAACAGGTGAAGCCCTTCTCTTGGATCAGCCTTCAATTGGATTTTAAATTCTGGATCTCTTCCGGCAGGTCATTCCACAGTTGTGGGGAGGCTGGTGAAAAGGTCCTCTGGATGATGATCAAATTACACTAAATTCTTTCAAATCAAAGGGCTAAATCCAATTTCGCAATACTAGAGTGGACCTATTTAGTCAACAGGACTTGTTAAGTCACTGCTTATATAAGTCCTGTTAATTCAATATGTTTACACGGGTCCCATATGATCAAAAATTGTTTTGCATATTTTTGTCAAAAAAAATCCTTACTTCCAAGTAAATATGGCTGTTTTGAGTAATGGTTTTAATTGTATTGTTTTTAATCTACATTGTCAGTTTACTTTCTCTTATTTTTCTTCTTAGAAATGTGATGTGCTTTGGGAAGATTTCCATCAAAAGTTGGTAGATGGATCATTATTGACCTTGGATACATATCTGGGACAGTTTCCTGATATAAAGGTACCACAGTGTCTCAGTATATATTAGCATATATTGTTGACAATAGAAACAGAAATACTGTACATGAGAGAGCAGAGTATCATGCACATACACCCTGATGTGTATCACATGTATGCATATCCATAAGTATGCTTTTGTTCAATTGCTGTCCTTCTTCCATGTTGGAAAATGTAGAAGGAAAGCTCTAAATTTCTCTCTCTGTGGACTCCCGCTAAATAGCGCACAATTATCTTTTGGTCCATAAATGCCATGCCATTTATCACCTGATCTATAAAATCATTTCAAAAACATGATCCAGATCAAACATGGAGCCATCTGGCATTTTTGTATTGTTATTGTCATTGTTTTGAATTTTAGTCTCACTGCTTCTGGCACATCAAAATCTGCATTACATCTAGATTCATTGGTACAGAATGATTCTTCTTTAATGTAGAATATTATAAGTAGGAGTTATCTTGAGTAGCACTATTTTAAGTTTCTCATGTTTTAAAAGTTTTCTGGAAGGGCTTTCTTGGAGCGAAAATGGGTACTAGAAGACAGATGTTTCAGATATTTGACCTACTGGGATTGTTTTCAAACATTGGTCAGCCAAGCCAAATCAGGATTGCCCTGAATAGCTATGTCAGCTCTGGCCAATGTGTTCCCCTGGCGTACAGACTGGTGTACATGGATTTTTAGTTTAGTTTGGTTGGGTTACTGACCTTTCTTGTAAACTCTTCTATTTGAACCCCGATCTTGTTCAGATGTAGAAAACATTCCTAGTTAAATTTATTTATTTATTTATTTATTTATTTGCGACATTTATATACCGCCCTTCTCACCCCGAATGTCTTTTCCTGTCTGCTGAAATTTTGCAGCTGCTGTCTTTCAGTTCACGTTCTGACTTTTTTGTTTTGTTTTCTTTTATGCTCTTTATATTTTTATGTAACTTGTTATAATTATTTTTTTCTATCAAAAGAAATGATGTCAGTTATATTACTGCTAAAACTACTAATAATATTGTAAGAGAAGCCAACTTGAAAGCACACAAGAACAAAAAAATCATCTTCATAAAAAATTACAAAGCAAAATCTTGAAATGCTCTGCTGAAATTAAATCTTGATACATGCAAGACAGGTCATGGGTCATTTTAATAAGAGGCCCATTGGGAACTGTGGCAGCCTACTTTATTAATTAACCAAACTACAAACACATGTGAACATTAGAATTTAATTATTCTTGCTCCAGTGCTGAAGATACTGTTAGGATTTTCCCAATTATACATAGCATAGAATTATCTGATTTTTGTCTCTTAAGAATAGTTTCAAAGTTGTTATTTAAAAAAAATATTATCATGTATTCAGTGAATCTGTTATGAAATGTAGAAACCTAGCCTTTCAAATATTAATGAAAGAAAGGAATGTGGGGTTTGAAACTCTTATTTAATAATGAGTCTCTATTTAAAAAAAAAAGAATTAAAGCTAATGAGGTTTTATTAGACAATTCCTAATAGTTCAGTGGTAGGAGAAAAGGAATATAGGTAGAAATATTTTAAAGAAAAATAATTCCAGAACCTTAAAAGCTATACTAAATTTGAATGCACAAGAAGAACTGTGCGTTTGATTTTGGTCTCACTATTTTCAGAATCGTATTGCAAAGCGGAGCAGGAAACTGGTGGACTATGACAGTGCAAGGCATCACTTGGAAGCTTTGCAGAGTTCAAAAAGAAAAGACGAAGGCAGAATTACCAAGGTAAGGTGTTTTTTGAGATTATGATCATCTTTGGAATTGCTGGGTATGGGTGAAATTATACTCTATCCAGTGCTTGTTGTAGCTACTTTTTTATTATTGTCTTCCTGCAATAAAAACATCACTCTGTGAAGGGTGTAGTACATATAATATATATTATATGGCAAGTATGATCTGAGATTTGCATAGAGTTTATCTGAAGACAGGTCTTTAATGGACTTCCTTAGAAGATGGGAATGTTAGTGTTCCTATCTGACCTTCGTGATTTTCTTTTCTTTTACAGGAATCTAGTTCTGACCTTGATCCAGTTTAAACAGGGGTGGGCAAAGTGTGGCCTCTGGGACCCAGATCAGTTCCTTCAACCCGCCCCCCCTTCCAATTTTTTTAAATTGATGCATAATTTTTCAGATTGTGTGTAGCAAGCCTTTATTTATATCAAAACATACAGGCATTCCCCCAGTTACGAACAAGATAGGTTCTGTAGATTTGTTCTTAAGTTGAATTTGTCTGTAAGTCAGAACAGGTACATTTTGTAAGTGTAACTCCAGCAAATCACACACACACACACACACATATATATATATGGTGTGCAGTTCGGTTAGACCCCGTGCCATTTTCGATGTTCGGATCCCCCCCCCCCCCCCGATCTATTTTTCAGTTTGGCAGCTGAAAGATCTGAGAAGATCGACCCATTGGCAGCAATGGGGAACTTATGGGGCTCCCCTTTCCATCATTTTAAGGCATCAGTCTTAAGAAACCATTGCTTCTGGGATCAATAAGACCTGAGTTGAGGCATCAGGCTTAAGAAACTACTGTTTCTGGCATTCTTTCATTTAATCTCCTTCAGCTAGATCTGAGTTAAGGCATCAGGTTTAAGAAACCACTGTTTCTGGTGTTCTTTTCTTTAGTCTCCTTCAGTTAAGGCATCAGGATTAAGAAACCATTGTTCATGGCGTCCTTTCCTTTAATCTCCTTCAGCTAGATTTGAGTTAAGGCATCAGACTTAAGAAACTACTTTTTCTGGGATCCTTTCCTCTAATATTCTTCACCTAGACTTGGGGAGGAATTGAATTCTCCCTGTGGGGACTCAAGGGTGTCAGGCTATCCTCTCCCTTTAACAAACCACCCCAATATTTAAACAAACACCCCCCCCCCCAAATGTCCTTTCACAGCCCATAAATAAAATTGCAAAGGAAAATATTGGAATTGATTCCAAAAAGCAAGATCCTAAGAGCAACAAAGGCACTGAGATAGAACATGGAGCACTTGAGCAGCTTTCTTTTGGTTGGCTCAGGCAGGCAGCAGGGCTCACAACCCCACAGGAAAACCCGTGCATGTGTAGCACCAGCTGCCTCCCTCTCTGCACTCCACCTGCACTCCAATGTAGCTGAAAGAAATTAAAGGCAACAATTTTTGGCTGGTCAAAAGAGCTGAAAGAACCGGAGCCCATTTTGAAAAATATATAACATAGGGAAGGATTAACAGTCCTGCAGTTTTTGTTTTGCTATCTTTGCCCCTGTTCAGAAGATTTCATCTCACTTTCTGTCTCAGTGATAATTGAATTTTGAAAAATTTGGCTTGTTGTGGAAACAAGGAATGGTGATAAAGCTTTAGTAGAGACACCTTTTCCCCATGATTCCTTTTCCAGGAGTGAATTTCCCTTCTAAGGGGTAGATTTCTTTCACTTCATATTGTCTCATCCTTGTTCCTAACTATGAGTCGTTTGTAAGTCAGATGTTTGTAATTCAGGGACTGCGTGAACCCCACAACCCACGAACACCTAGAACTATACAGTACTATACAATACCTCAAATGCCCCTGATTTGTGTAAATGTGTAAAATATCCACTAAGTGGCATGCAACACCATTTTTATGACCCCAACATTGAGCTAAGTGGCTGGGACTACAATCGCCCCTCAGTTCTTCACTGCTGCCACTCTGTATGACAGCTCACAGGTGTACTCACAACTAAAAGGCTTAGTAAAAAGATTTCCATTAGCAACCTTTTTGTGTTTGTGAGATCATTTTTGTGATAAACATTATCTATGTGTACACTGCAATCCCAACAACAGTTGGAACCTGAGTGACAGTAATTAATGAAAGAACCAGCTCTGTCTTCATACTTCCTAGCTAGACTTGAGAAAATTTATCTGAAAAGACCCACCTGAAATCATATGTTCCTGCAGTTTCTAAAGAAGTGTTTGTCTGTCTGTTGTGTTCTAGGCCGAAGAAGAGTTTCAGAAAGCACAGAAAGTATTTGAAGATTTTAATACTGATTTGCAGGAAGAGCTGCCATCTTTATGGTCAAGGTAAATGCAGTGATGTACTTCACATTTTCACAGTGCCTTGAAATGTTAGTATGTCTTAACAATGAGAGTTATGTTACTGAGATATACCACATATAATCCCAAAATAAAATGGCTCAAGATTTTGGGAACCAAAAGGTGCCCCTCTAAAATCCAGTACCACATTCATGTAGGACTTAAGATTCTTAGACGCCGACTTGCAGAATATGGATTATGAAGTCACAGGAGCAAATCTTGAATTTGCGTGGTCAAGTTATTGCCATGTATTTTGTCATACAATCATTTGTCGTGTACATGGAGTAGTTGTGATGGGTGTGTTTAAAGAGGAGAGACCTCTCTTTGCAGAGGGTGGGTCTATTGTTAGTTGTATTTTATGTCTGCAACATTCCTTTTTACATTTCTAGAATTAACACAGTGCATGTACTTAAATGCAGAATAATTTCCCATGAACAACATATGGGAAAATAATAGCTTGTTTAATTTTTTAAAGGAAAATCATGTTTCATTTTTGCCTTTCTTTTCACAACATTTTCATTTCTGCCTTGTTATTCCTACTTAGGCGAGTTGGCTTTTATGTGACCACATTCAAAAATATTTCTAGCCTTGAAGCCAAATTTCACAAAGAAATCACTTTGGTGAGTAAAAGTAAAGTTGGGGTGGGTGGGGGATAGCTGGAAGTTTTGAACTAAGTTTTTTTAAAAATCCAGATACAAAAATGTAAACATTGTAGTTTTGTCTGATATATTCCCTTTCCCTTATCAAAATGCTAATTTCTCGCTATACAGTACTTAACTCTACTGAATGAAACTACAGGCAATCACCATCCCTGAGCAAATTGGATTCTGAGGTTTTAGCAAGACTTTCTGTTGAGGAATCATTTCAATTCAGTAAAATTATTGTGAGTTTTTTTTTATGCCTAAGATTGAATCAACACCTTGGTTGCAATAGTAAGCATTAGGGGTGTGCAATTCCAGTGAACCCCATGCCATTTTTTACTGTCCAGATTTTGCTGCTCTCCTTTCCATTTTTTGGGAGCTTCCCGAATTTGGGAGGGCAAAATACCGTTTTCGATCCGGCAGCCCAAAAATCCATTTTCGCTCAGGGAAGATTCGGCCCATTGGCAGCAATAGGGAAACTCCTGATGTTCCCCTTTTTGTCATTTTTAAGACTATCGGGATAAAAAACTGCCCCCCCCCCCCACAAACGTTTCCGATTTTTTTCCCAAGCCTTCCTGTCTCTAGGTAGGATACAGATGGACAATCTGGGTTTATGCACGTCTTTGTGCACAGGCTGTACATACGGAGCAGACTTGGGGTACATCTACACTAATCATTTGTCAGTGTAGATGTGGATCATCTATATGCTGGAGGGGGCTAATCTGGAATAACCTGGCAACCTTGCCCCAAGTTAACTAAAGTGGGGGAAATCCTAAATCCTGGGGCAGGAACAGGATAAAACTGTTCTGACAACTATTCTAAATGCCACATCCCACCTGTGATTCTAAAACACAATCCATTTTGAGCGATGTTTATATTGGGGAGGGGAGTGAAGAATTGAAGAAATACAGTATTACATATGGAACTTTACAGATTTTGTGTGATATGTTTGATTGTGATAATATGCCATTTTAAAAAGAGTGGTTCTTCTGGGTCCCATTATGGTGGGAAATTGTGATTTAAATATGTGTTTCCTCTCCAATGACATTATTAAGATATCTTTTTGATCCCCAGCTATGCCACAAACTTTATGAGGTGATGACAAAACTTGGAGAGCAGCACGCTGACAAGGCCTTCACCATTCTTGGAGCCCCTAGGTAAACCATTGCTTATTATACTGCATATTACTACAAATCCTACGCCACCAATGATAGGGTCTACAGTTTTGATCTTGGATTAAATGGCATTTTATGAGCATGTATCTGAAATAATTTTATCCCCTTATCCTTAACCAGAGCAGCAATGAAAAGTCTAAGAGAAGTGTATGCTGAAAGGTAGATAAGAAGGCATGTTTGAGAAAGTTCTTTAAATGTGTCTTTTAAAAACATTTAAAAATAATTATTGATATAAGAACTTATACAGTTAATACCGATATGCAATGTATCACATATAAATAACCCCACAAGATACATAGAATTAGCACAAGAAGAAGTGCAGAGAACATAACATCCTTCAACATCACCCAGACTACAGTATTTAACTGTTAGGAAGTCAATCTTGCCATACGTTACTGTGTGAAACCTATGGACATATGTAATTATTTTATATATAATAAATTTTTCATGCAAGTACATAGCTTTTGCATAAGGGCTAGAGACAAGTGTCTGTTTTACCATATTTTATGCAGACTCTCAGATTTTGTGTCTTCTCTCAAATATAGTATCTGTAGTGAAATAGAACAGAAGGGAAAGAATGTGTTAATGTCTCCTTCTTTATTTCTTTAAAAAATATATTTCTACAGAAAGAGGTGGTGAGTGAACATTAAGATGTCTCCTAATTTTAAAATAGTTGTTTTGTTTTAGTGTTGAACATGATTGAGGTCTACTCAATCATGTCTTTCTTTTAGTTCTCCATATGATGCTGAAGCCCAAGTCTCATATTTTGGTGTAGAATGCTTAATAGACACAAATCTTTTCAAAATACACTGCTGTTTTTTATTTGAATCATAGACCTCAGCTGTTCTTAGACAGCAAAGTGATTCCTAGATGCTGAATTTCCCACAATATTTGTTTAGAAAATAAATCAAGTCTGTGGATTTTGTCCAATGTTTTTAGTAGGTTCTATTGTTGAAGAAATTATTCTTTTACTATGTATATGATAGCAGTGAGATACATATTGTAAGTATACATGATGACTAAGGCAAACATAACAGAAAAAGATGTGAATGGACACACAAACACTAATAATAATTAACTAGCTTATGTACCCGGCGATGTCCGGGTTTGGTGTTTGTAATGATAAATATTAGAAATAATAATTGTTGGGTTTTGGGATTTATAAATGGTCTGATCAGAAACACATATGGCTCTCTGGATGTAGGACACACACGAGACTTTTGATGTGAGTAGACTACAGCTCTCATCGTCCTCCCTTGAATCCCTCCTAAAACCTTGCCAGTATTTTAAATTGGATCATGATGGTTATGTGTGCCGTCATCAGTGTGGTTCATAGTACTCTCTGGATGTGGGTGAACTACAACTTCTATAATTCTGGGTCAATTCCCCCAAACCCTGTCAGTATTTAAAGTTGGTCTTGATGGGTATGTGTGCCAACTTTGATCCAGATACATCGTCAGTGGAGTCCATAGATGTGGCTGGACTACAACTCCCAGTATCCTGTATAAATACCCCCAAACCCAACCAGTATTTTAAGATGGTCATGATGATGTATGTGCACCAAGTTTGGTCCAAATCTATCATCGGTGGGGTTCACAATGCTTTCTAGATCTCAGAACCATCTTGGAAAATACATATAAACATAGATACATAGATAGATACAAACATATATACACATTTTCACTTAGATAGATAGATAGATAGATAGATAGATAGATAGATAGATAGATAATTTAAAATCACGATGCTGGGGAAAATGGAAGGAAAAAGAAAGAGAGGCCGACCAAGGGCATGATGGGTGGACGGTATCCTTGCAGTGACTGGCTTGGCCTTGAAGGAACTGGGGGTGGCGACGGCAGACAGGGAGCTCTGACATGGGCTGGTCCATGAGGTCACGAAGAGTCGGAGACGACTAAACGACTGAGCAGCAGCAAAATCATGTTAATTAAGGAAATGAATAAAACTCAGAAATGCATGGAGTTAAATACTGTCAGTCACTTCAGTGTGATTGTATCTCATGAAAAGTGGGGGAAAGTTATCTTATTGGGTAATTCATAAAATTCACCTGGGGATGCTGATGCTCTACATTTTAAATGTAAACCAAGCAAGCATTTTATAAATCTCTTTGCTTAACTAACAAGGATACAGCCATGTGAAACAAGGTATGATTTGTATTAGGATTACTTTATATACAGCACTGTGTCTTTAAGGGAAAAAATATGATTGAAAAGATTATAAGATGGTCCAGAAAATTGAATCTTTATCATTTAAAGAACAAAATTGCTATCAAATAAATATTTGGTCACCAGGATTTAATCTGTCCTGCATAAAACATAAATGCATCATCCATCGTTGGAAATCTAGAAACATTGAAATGTTGTGGATGACCCATGTGGATGCTGAAAAGCAATTTGATATAGGAAAGCCACTGTTTTATGTATTATAAAATGATGTTTTCCCATTTCACTAGTGACTCCGGTCCACTCCGCATTGCAAAAACTCCATCTCCACCTGACGAGGAATCACCTCCACTGAGTCCAGAAGCGAGTCCGAATCATACACTGGCAGCACCAGCCTCTCCAGCACCAGCACGGCCTAAATCCCCCTCACAGGTAAGACAAGCAGAATTAGGGGAAAATTATGGGATATCCGTGTTACAATTTGAGTTTTGGTTTAGGTTATTTTTGATATAAAGTAGAGATACAGTTCCTGAAGTATGTCTTATGTGAAGGGCTTCCATAAGACGTATCTTGATTTTTATAAAATATATCTAGGAAATAAAAGACTGCAGGAGGACTAGAACACCTTAAGATAAAACCTCACCTGGATGCTGGTAACCCACCCTGGCCCTGCAGACTGCTATAAATTATTTTATAATTTTTATGCATTTTAGTTGTTTAGATTTTATTATGGTGTAAATGTGTCTGATTAGAATTATTATGTTTTATTTAATTACTTATTTATTTTTGGCTAATTGTTATAAGTTTTTACTGAACTTGTTTTATGTATTGTCTCGATTTGGTTTGTTTCATTATTATGACACTGAATGTTTGCTACTTCTGTTCAGAAACGGCAGAGTCCCTTAGGGGAGATAGGGTGGGTTATAAATAAAGATGATGATGATGATGATGATGATTTATTACCACCTTTCTTATAGGAAACATTAATTTTGTATTAGAAAAAGCTTCTGTTTGTAAATGCAAATACTTTTAAATTACAATTTTAGATAATAAATTATAGTTTCATGTGCTCTTCCAGTATCTAAATCATTCATATTTCAGGATTAGAATGACAAATATTCACTATCCATCATCATTCAGTAGGCTTGTGCATGGATCTGTTTTAGCCGTTTTCCTTCGACCAATCTGGCTTCTTCAGCTTGGTTGGATGGCCGCAACAGCACAGGCCCAGCCATCATGGTTTCCCGTCCATAATGGGATCATGTGGCAGTCAATCATGGGTCCTCCTCCCCTTTTCAAGAGCATGTGACATGCAAAGGTGCTGCCATGTGCTCCTCCTCGCATGAGGTTTCCCTGTGAGCCCTGCCTATTGAAGTAGAAGAACGCAGTGACATGTCTTACGCAAGCTGTGTCTGCTTCCTTAACCCCGTTGCTGAAACCCAGGCTCCCTTGAAGAGAAAAAAGGAAAAGGCCCCAGCATGGATGCTTCATTGACATCTTTGCTGAAACCCAGGCTTCCTTGAAGGGAAGAAAGGAAAGGGTCCCAGGAATGGAAAGGGGAGTCTCATAAGTTCCCCGTTGCCACCAATGTGCCAGATCTAGTTGTATTTTTCGGCTGCGGAACTAAAATGGCTATCCGGCTACCTGCCCTTTTTTGGGAGGCGTGCAGAAATGGATATGGGAGTCTACTGGTATCCAGCCAGCTGAAATGGATTGAGGTTCAGCCAAAATGCACAAGCCTATCATTCAGCAATCATATTTATTCATGTGTATTTCAGCTCCAAGTTAAACATATGATTGAATTTATGCTTAGCTTATGTTACTGGATATGTCTGTGCATTTCTACCTCCTCTTTTCTCTCTTTTTCTTTTCTCTCTTTTAGTTATATTTTAAAAAGACAATTAAATAATCTTCATTCTAAAAAAACCCTTAGACTTGAAATCTCAAATTGTGTAATGTTACATCGAAAACCTTGGTGTTCACTAGAGAATGCCCTCTTCAAATTGTAAAGATTAAATATGGTTCCATTTCAAACAAAGCTATTCACAGGCAAATCAAAATGCAAATGCAAAAGGAGGAAACCATTTAGAAGCTGCTGTGATTAACAAGGCTGCAGCTGCTTGAAACAACCTATCTCTTCATTTGGAGGAATTCACATGTAATTAGTGTCATTTAAGCAGTCATCTGTCTATCCAAAGTTTGCACCATACTTTTTTCTCTTCATAAAATATATACGATCGAGGTTGTTTGGTCAAGACTGGTAGAACAGAAATGAATCTGAAACAGGCTTTGCAGTACAGTACAAGGACTTGCACATGGATGACTTTTTCAACTAGAAACAGGATTTAGTTGCTAATAAATGTATAAGTCATCATGTTTCCCAAGGATCAAAATTGTGCAATACATCATTTTGGTGTAAAACTAATTATTCTTCATCCAAGGCTGGATTGAACTGGATTATATAGCACTTCAGTGCAGTTCAAACTGCATTATATGCCAGTGTAGAAGGGGCCTATGACTCTGTTTTTTCTGACATCCAAATTAGCTTAAAATGTATATACTATGTCAAATGGTCTCTTGCTCCACCACTTCCTTCTCTGGCCTCCTCTCTCTTTCTTCTCTGCCCCCAAAACTGCCAACCACAGTCAAATGGACAGGCATACAACTCAGGATTAAAAGGCAGAATACAAACTGAACACATTTTGAATATGTTTTCAGTTCCAGAAGTGAACTGAATTTGCAGTCCTTTTGCACAAAAGTACAATCTTGCTTGACCCAAGCTTTCTTCATTTCAGCACCTTAATTTACGTGGAAAAGGACATTTGGCTACTAGTGAACAGATAAGGATCAGAAACTCTTGCTAATCTATTGTAAATCACCCAGTGATCTGCCAGTAAACCCCCTGCCCACAATAATAATATAGTAGTAGTAGTAGTAGTAGTAGTAGTATTAATAATAATACTGATAATAGTAATTTATTTCCCGCCACTCCTTGCTGATCAATGTGGGATACAACATGATTAAAACAGTGAGATAAAACAAAACACTATTAAAATACATGTAACAAATATACACAGGTAAAATACAGATTAAAATTGCTAGGTACAATTTTCCAGAGTCAGCACCACCGAAAAAAGAAGGAAGAATCAAGGATGCAGGGCAGTTGTGCTGCTGGAAGCTAGAAGATGTGAAGAGGAAAAGAAGGGTGGAGCTTATCAGTGCGGTTCTGGAATTATAAATACTAGTTTTAAAGCAACACTTTTTCACCATCAAGCACCATTCAACAACTTTATTCCTTTTCAAAATAAAGGACTCTTTTAGCCCTCTTACGATTACTATGGTAAAATCTCTGACAACCGAATTAAAGGCTGCCAGCTGCATCTGGCATCATTCCAAGCCCTGGATTTACCATGGCTATTTTTATCCCTTTGATATAAAAAGAATATAATTTCTTTTCCTGCAGGGTAAATGTGATTTGATTTCTTTTGTCATGGGCTCTCTGTTAGCCTGTATGAAATGTGTTGGCACAGCATGCCCCTTGCAGCTGGAGAGATAGTGGCTTGAGTGATGGCAGGCGGACAACGTGTATAATTATTTTTGATCCTGCAACAAATCTGGAGTGTGCAAAATATTCTATTAGTATATTTGTATCAAATGTTGCCATTCTTAGTCTTTAATTAGTTATTCTTCTACAGTCAAGAGGGTTGCCATCCTTCAATGCTGATGTTTTTATAGAATTTTATCTCATAGACATTATCTTGTTCAGAAATACCTTAGTTTGCTAATAAGATAACTAAGCTGGAAAAATCTTCAGAGGGGCAGATTTGAAAATGCCCTGTTGTGTATGGAAGGTCTCCTTCCATGAACAGAGGATGATTTAATTCAGCAGGAGATTTCTCAAACAAAAAGGCAAAGGCAATATTCCCCAATTCCCTATAAAGTGCATTTTACCACTGTTTGAAGGCATATCAGAGTTCCCACAATGCGCTGCCTCATGCACAGAGGAAGAACTTTTAAAGCTGCAGACAATGTGGTCGCTGTTGCCTGTTTTTGGTCTAAAACTATTTAGCAGCTTGTGATCCCCTTATTTTATAATTTAAAACTTATCTATTTAATCAATGCGTTTGACACGAAATCAATAAAAAGAGTTTGAGGATAAATTTTCTGGGAGTTTCCAGGGGGAGAATTGAGAGGAAATGGCTTATTTTCATTTGTGGGAAGTTGGGAACTGAAGATCTAGTTCTCTAAGCAGAATTATGATCACATCTCTCTGATCCACTGGAACATGTTTTATTGCCATAGTGATAAGAATGTGAATAGATTTTTTTTATTTTTAAAAGCTACATATATTAATTCACATGTATATTAAAATTAATGATATAAAATATTCATATTTTCTTTTGGCATTGAAAAGAAAGGTTATCTTGACATATCAAGAAACCCTGTTGAGAAAAAGGTCAACTGGAACTTTTGAACAAATAATGTTCAAAAATTATACACACACACAGATACATAAATACTATTTTTTTCTCCAAAACATTATTATAAAAACCTGTTTTTATAATAAAGCATAAAATGTAAAAAGCATTGAAGAACTCAAAATTCCACATAGAAGGAAGAAAAAAAATGGAAATTCTTTATTCTTGCATGTAAGAACAAAATAAGATAAAAATTTAAATTTCTATTAAAAAGAGACCTTGTTCCTCTACAGCAGTGGTTCTCAACCTGTGGGTCCTCAGGTTTTTGGTCTACAACTCCCAGAAATCCCAGCCAGTTTACCAGCTGCTAGGATTTCTGGGAGTTGAAGGCCGAAATATCTGGGGACCCACAGGTTGAGAACCACTGCTCTACAGAGTAGTGGCCTGGTTTATGGCATTTCCCCCTTGCATTCAATTCACAAGAACAGAACTTTCCTAGCTCCTCTTTTTTCTGCAGTAGATACAGTAGCCTTGGGACTGAGGTGGGAAATGGGAAAATCCTTTCATCTGAAATGAAATAGATTTCATATCTGCTCCCTCCCTCCTTACTTCCTTCCATCCATTCATCCACATCTTCATTGTTTTTCAGTGCACTAGGACAATATTTGGCCTTAATTAGGGTATACCTATAAACATAATTGAGGATAACTAATTTCAATCCCATTGATGTCATGTTGCCTCATTTAGAATGCTGAAATTCCTAGGTGTCCCAGCCATCGGGGGGGGGGGGGGGGGAGGGGTAGCACTTTCCCAAATCAATTCTTCTCATAATATACTTGCATGCACTTTTCTTTGTTTAGCTGAGGAAAGGGCCTCCTGTCCCACCGCTTCCAAAACTCACACCAACGAAAGACCTGCAGCAGGAGAATATTATTAGCTTGTTTGATGACAACTTTGTTCCAGAAATAAATGTGACAACTCCTTCACAGGTAAGTCAAGGGCTGACTCAGCCTTCTATTATTTGGTTCCCTTTGGGTGCCCTCTATCATCCCCACTAACACAGCCAAGGTTGGGGAGATGATGGACATTGTCTAAGAAGAGGGCCAGGTAAGGAAAGGCTGGAAGGCGTTATAGACTTCAGTTTCTAATGCAATCAGTTGGTTTAACTACAGGTCCTTCCATTTGTTTCCAGTGGTGTTATAGGGAAATTCTCGTATATGCTATTAGTGTATGCTAGATGGTGAATCTGTACTATGACACTTCCTTAACTTTTTGTCTGAGCAAGAATTTGAGCCTATGGCAAGATTGTCAGAAACCGACATGACTCCTGTAGCCTCATCATTAGTCATATGGTGAAATTGCCAATGGATATGGGGAAAGGGCCACATGGTGAAACTGCTAATTAATATTAAACATTTACCATTGAGCAGTTGCCAAATTTGTATTGAGAAAAATAAAATATAGAGATTTATAGAAAATATATTCAGCATAGTGTAATATGCTAATATACTTCTGTTCTCTGAGTAAAATCAAAGGCTGCTATTCTTACAGAGGGACTTTTGATCCACCGAAAACTGAAAACCGAAAAGAGATTCTACCTAAACATTAGGAAGAACTTCCTGACTGTCAGAGCAATTCAACATGCTACCATGAAGTGTGTTGGAGTCTCCTGTGGAGGTTTTAAAGCAGAGACTAGATGGCCATCTGTCAGGAGTGTTTGATTGGATGTTCCTGCATGGCAGGGGGTTGGATGGCCCATTCATCATTGGCTATGCATCTTAGGTAGCTTGATTTCCCAGCTCTGCAACATCTGGAAGGCTACAATATTCCCAACCCTAGTCTAAATAGGGAGAATTGGGGGAAATCATCTGCCTCTGCCTTAAATTAGGAGCGAGTGGTAGTGGATTAAAGACTTATGTGAAGTGAATGGCAGCATTGGATACTACTTTAGATTGGTATCTCGTTATTTTTATCTGTGATGCAGGAGCGGCCCTAGGTTTTTTCAGTATGTACGCAAACCTAGGGCCGCAGTGCCCCTCCCCCCCCCCCCCCCCCCGAAATTACGCCGCACGCAAACTTACCACCGGCGGCGGCAACCATTGGGTCGCTCGCAGCGGAACAAGGAAGTACTTGCTATTCTTGCGAGATTTCGTGAAATCTCATGAGAATAGCAAGTACTTCCTTGTTCTGCGGCAAGCGACCCAATGGTTGCCGCCGCCGCTTCGAGAGCGCCCAGCAAGGCCTGTGCCCGAAGCGGTGGCTTCATGGGCCTCCATTAAGAACCGGCCCTGCTGTGATGTACATTGTGCGTAAGCCTTAGTTCCCTGAAGGCACAGGATCCCATTTGAACTTGAAACCTAAACAGCATCAGTGCTGTCTAGTATTTGGAATATGAGGTGCTGTAGGAACTGGCACTATTTAATGTTTGTTACTTAAGAAAAATTCTAGGAAATTAATGGGATGCTATAAGTCAGCAGGCAACATGAAGGCATTTTGCTTTGATATTGTACAATGAAAGGTTAACTTGAATGCAGCAAACTGAGAAATTTGAAAAAAAGATATTTATGATTTTTCAAAGTGATCGTAAAATATTGTGTTTTTTTTTGTTTTGTTTTTTTGACAGAATGAAATTCTCGAAACTAAAAAAGAAGAGTCTTTGTTAGATTTGGACTTTGATCCTTTTCGACCTGATGCTGCACCGACTGTGGCAGCCCCTTCACCAATGTCTCAGGTACTTTTCGGGATTTTCAAAAATATGTAGTACACTAGATATGCCATAATCAATGCTGTGTTATGACACCATTTGACTGAAGCACAAAAAAGTATGAAAATTTAAAAACTCGGGTTTAATACATTTTGTAAGAAAAGCATGTTTTGGCATTGATTACAGTAACTTGCATATATGTGGTCAGTGTCTTCTGAAGTACTTAGATTCAAGTAAGAGTGAAGTCCAAGATGGGACTTCTGGAAGTTGACCATAGTGTTATGTTGGAGGCATAGAGAGAACTTTTCACATTGTCCATCTGAACCTTTTTGTGGCATGCCTTGGCCAAAACCCCAGGATATTGTTCATTTCAGATAAGAAAAATAGGGTTCCAAAATGTATTATACAAAGTATCCTGGAATGGATACCGATATGTGGATCTACTCTATTGCCCTTGAATATCCTTCATGTTATGAAGAACATAGTAGGTGTTTCATGCACGGAATAGGCCAAAAGTCACAGAGGTGTCTCATGTTTTAATAACGTTTGGAAAAATTTTTAAAGGATTTTTCATGTAATGTAATTTTATTTCCTATAATAATACACACTCAGTCCCCAAGTTACAAACATCTGACTTATATAGTTACAAATGAGGATGAGACAACAGGAAGTGGGAGGAAATTGCCCCTTGGAAGGGAAATTCACTCCTGAAAGAGTTATCATGAGAAAAGGTGTCTCAAGTCAACTGAAGCTTTATGACCAATCTTTGTTTCCACGACAACCCAACATTTTAAAATTCAGTTGTCACAGGAACAGAAAGTGAGGTGAAAACTTCTGAATGGGCACAGACACCAAACCAACGTTACCCTGTACTGTATATGACTATGTTGTTGTAAATTAAAAACAAAAAATAAAAGAGTTATTAAATATTGAAACCCTTTTGTGACTTTTGGTCCACGTTGTAGTTCTAGGTATGAATAACACTCAAGCAGGAGTTATAGCTCAGTCTCTTCAACAATGTGTTCTGAGTCATTTCCTGGTAGTTGTTGTTTTGCTCTCTTTCATTCCTGTATGTCACTAATAGTACATCTACACTGAAAAAATAAACTAGTTTGACATGATTTTAACTGCCATGGTTCAATGCCATGGAACCCTGAGATTTGGAGCTTGGAAATGCACCCGCAGTCTTCAGCAGAGAAAGCTAAAGACCTTGTTAAACTACAGCTCTCATGACTCCTTAGCCAGTTAAAGAGATGTCCAGCTGTATTAATTTTTAAAGTGTCAAACTCAAGGCCCGCAGGCCAAACCCAACCTGCCAGTTCATTTTATGTGGCCCACAAAGCCTAAACATTAGGGTTGTCCAAAATTTTGGAATGATTCGTAATTCGGAATGATTTCGGATTGTTCTCGCTTTTTGAACCGAGTATTGAGACGTTTTCCCTGGGGGCAACTGGCAATGTAATTTGAACCATCGTTGGCCCATTCTTTAATGGTGTCTTAATGTTTTGTTAAATTCCCCCCCCATTTTTTTATATTTTTTAAAAATATATATTTTTAATTTTTTTGTTTCTGCAACCTAACTTGAATGGGCGCCTAGCGCAGCCTAAAATGGCTGCCGCTCCCTGGCCAATCAGAGACTTCCACGATGGCTGGAAAAGGTGGGGGCTAGCGTCCTCCGCGTCCACGTGGAAGATCTCTATAAAAAACCCCTCCCTAACCCAGGCAAGCCATTCTGGGCTGGGTTACAAGCGGAGAGGGTGGTTCGGGCTGCGCTAGATCAAGCCGCCTGCATTGAGGGGAGAGAGGACGAAGTGTTCTGGCTGTTGGGTCTGGGTTAGGGCTGGCTCAATATTGTGTGTATTTTTTGGGAAATTGGCTTGGAGCTTGTGGGATCTTGCAGAGTCCTTGCTGAGGCTTTAGGCAATTTTTATTTTTAAAAGGACGTGGGCGCCAAGGCATTGCTTTCCTGACGCTCCGTTTCTAAAGACCTCTGCCTTTTATTTTATTTCAGCAATCAGCCGTTCTTTTTAAACCTTAAAGGGTACACTCACTGGAAGTAGTAGTTTCCAAAGGACGTGTGCATTCCTGCCAAGGCATTGCTTCCCTCACCCTCCGTTTCTAATCCCAAGCCTTGGGCTGAGTTTTATTTTTGCAATCACAAAGTCAGACATTGATTTGATTCAATAGAGGGTCCACAGCAATTTATAGTTTCCAAAGGACGTGGCACTCCTGCCAAGGCATTGCTTCCCTCACCCTCCGTTTCTAATCCCAAGCCTTGGGCTGAGTTTTATTTTTGCAATCACAAAGTCAGACATTGATTTGATTCAATAGAGGGTCCACAGCAATTTATAGTTTCCAAAGGACGTGGCACTCCTGCCAAGGCATTGCTTCCCTCACCCTCCGTTTCTAATCCCAAGCCTTGGGCTGAGTTTTATTTTTGCAATCACAAAGTCAGACATTGATTTGATTCAATAGAGGGTCCACAGCAATTTATAGTTTCCAAAGGACGTGGCACTCCTGCCAAGGCATTGCTTCCCTCACCCTCCATTTCTAATCCCAAGCCTTGGGCTGAGTTTTATTTTTGCAATCACAAAGTCAGACATTGATTTGATTCAATAGAGGGTCCACAGCAATTTATAGTTTCCAAAGGACGTGGCACTCCTGCCAAGGCATTGCTTCCCTCACCCTCCGTTTCTAATCCCAAGCCTTGGGCTGAGTTTTATTTTTGCAATCACAAAGTCAGACATTGATTTGATTCAATAGAGGGTCCACAGCAATTTATAGTTTCCAAAGGACGTGGCACTCCTGCCAAGGCATTGCTTCCCTCACCCTCCATTTCTAATCCCAAGCCTTGGGCTGAGTTTTATTTTTGCAATCACAAAGTCAGACATTGATTTGATTCAATAGAGGATCCACAGCAATTTATAGTTTCCAAAGGACATTGCCAATCCTGTCAAGGCATTGCATGGCGTGTGCTGCGTTTCTAATCCAAAGTCCTCAGCCAGAGTTTCATTTTTGCCATCACAAGGTCAGCCAGTGGCACCATTGATCAAAAGATTCAAAGGTAATTTATAGTTTCCAAAGGACAGTGGCACTCCTGCCAAGGCATTGCTTGGCGTGTGCTGCGTTTCTAATCCAAAGTCTACACAAGTAGAAGAGGGACTTTTACAGTGATAAGAACCCAATTGAACAGGAAATAAGACTCAAACCAGGAACAGGTTTCTTCAAATATTGAAAAATAGTGTATTATAAAAAGTTATGAAAATTCGCCAAAAATCATAGGAGAAAGGAAACGTTCTGCAATTTGTTGAGCAAAGAGTGTTGAATGTGATCTCCCACTGTACCAAATTTGATGAGGATAGCTCAAGAAATGAGGGCGGGAGAGCCCTGTAAAAGTCCCCCCCCCCCGGTTTCCTTTTTTTTTTTTGGCGATTGCGGATGCGCGTCCGCCATTTTAGAAACATTAAGAATCATTACGAATTTTCGGAAATATCCGAAATTTTTGGGTGAAAAATTCAGAAATACTTTCTATATCGAAGCGCTGGCACCCCCTACTTTAGAAACGAGAATTGAAACATTTTTTCCATCGATCGGACAAGCCTACTAAACATACTGACCACAGGGAAATGTAAACATTTTTAAAGCTGAATTTGAATAGTTGTGCTTGCGTTTTGTTTTGTCTTTGTTATTTTCAGAACACGATCAATGGATGAAGATGGTGTGTGATATGGTGTCTCTGGTTATTTAACAATATGTTAAGGAGTAGTTACATTATACAGTCTCACAATTACAAACGGCTTTTTGAAGGCAGCCATAAGGCTGATGTGGTCTGTGGGGAAAATGAGTTTGACACCGTTGGTTTCTCTTCCTGCTTGCTCTCTTGACCTTCCTCCTTAGTTCCAGATATGTTAATTCAGTAGGCTTCCTAATGACCTCAACAGTGTCATCTGAACAATGCAGAGAAGAATATTGAAGGCTACTGTATTTTTCCATCGTACAAAGTGATGAACAGTAGTTTGGGGCTGCCTCTTTCAAATCTTAGATCGTACCAGTTGGGTGCTGATCATTTCATTGAATTCTGTGTTGTTTGTAAAGTGGCTATAAGTTTAATATAGTCTCAATTGTGTGGCATTGAAGTCCTTGAATGGGAAAAAGGTGCATTACCCTTGACACTCTAGCTTAGCAAGAAAAGATAGACCAGGTGATAACCCCAGAAAAAGTATTCCTGTGCGAACACTTTAATATATTGGTCCATACTTCCAAAATATAGTAGGTGAAAGAGCGCTGAGTACTGCTGTTATAATCAGTTTTCCTGAACTGTTCCTGGTCATTTCCATCAGGCATATGAAGGTGAACATCACAGAGGATTTTTCCTTAAGAATAGAGTGTCTGTTTTTATAGTGTTTTGAGCATCACAGATCAAGCAAATAGAGATTTATGAAATAGTCTATACACTGTCTCAGCCTATAAAATAATGTTAAACCATGCTTTGCTGAGCACACATGAATAATCACACTGTTTGATTATGCTTTACAGCACATAAAAGAGTGTACAAATGAGGTTTTCAACCCTATCCTTCTTTCCTCTCTGCTCAGACGCTACCATGGGATTTATGGACGGTAAGGTGTCTTGACCTTTGCATGCTGCCTTGTTTTATTTTCTATAGTATCATTAATATCATAGATGCTCTACAAAATAGCTTAAGGGGAAAAGTTCAGTTCCTTCAGACTAGGCTGAAAGCCCCCAAAAGCTTTCAGTCTAGATTTTACCAATGGAGGGAGGAAGAAGCAAGAGAAACACAAAGACTGGGGGCAAATATAATTCTGGGTTTTGTACAGAATAAAGACTGGGATGTTTTCTGTGTGTATATTTTTGCAATAAGCTTTGAAATCCCATCACATAAGCATTGCTCTATTATATTTTGAGTTTGACAAGTCATAACAGGTATTTACTGGCAAATGTGAGACATCAGTATGCATTCCACACTATTCCATTAATTTCAGTATTCCATTTCATTAATATTTTTGAATGCTTTTAATTAGCTTTGTTTTCATAGAGACTTGCATTGGTAAAATGATAACTGGGAATCCTGTTTTCAAATTTTAATTTGCAGATTTTACAGTATAAACATTGACATTGGTTATTGTCAAATTGCTTATTTATAAGGATATTAAAACACTATTTAAAAAAGGTAAAGGAACAATGCAAATGCATTGAATTAGGTATAATTGGGTTAATGTGTTTCATTAGCCTTGGTATCCCAATTTTCCAGAATGGACTTTCAGAATAACTCAATCCATTTTTAGCCATATATCCAGCATGCCCTCTGTAACACCTGTTGGAGCTAGCTTTATAATAGGCACCCCGCAAAGTCTTTGAGGGTGTCTCAAGGTCTGATCAAACTGGCAGAGAAGATAAATAGGCATTGAATGACTCAAGGACAAAAATAGACTAGGAATGAGTATCAGTTGTCTCTGGAGAATGAAGATAACACCTGTGAACAGCAGGAGTAATAAAAAAAATGATGGCCAAGAGAAGGAAAAATGCAGGATTGTGGCCAAATTCAGACAGGAGGCAAGTCTTCTGGTAGGTGTCATTAGAGATATCAAGACAGTCAGTTGATTACCTAAGAGCAAAATTCTTAATGTTTTTTTGGGGAAAGACATAGTGGAGCTGGCTGCAAATAAACATGGCTGGATCCAAACTTAGACATATCTACAGTAAACACATTGACGTGAATGAAACACATTAGTGATGTTTAAAGTTAGTGATGCCTAATTTATTTCCTGATTTTTGTCATTTTGTTTCAGAACTGGGAATCATGTGGGCCATTCTGATGTTCTTAGATTGTAACTCTCAGCAGGCCTTCCTGCTGGCTGACTAGGGCTGCTGGATGTTATTGTCCAGCAACATTTAGAGATGGGCGTCTTAGACTTTTTCCACTCACAGCCCCTTTTGCTTGAGAAATTTTTACAAGACCCCAGGTATACAGATGCCATATTTCCTAAAATCTAATGGCTAAATTACCTTGCCAAAATTAGGGTGCGCATTCGATTCGCATCATATGGTAATCACAGTGCTGAGCCCAAAGCAAAAGGGGAAGCTGCTTCAGGAGCGCCACAGTTCAATGTTATACAATCCTAGGATTTGTAGTTTGGTGGGCCACCAGCATTTTTTGGCAGAGAAAGCTCAAAACCTTGAAAAGCTATACGATTTCATAACATTTAGCCAGGGCAATTAAACTGGAAATATTCTACAAGATAGATGCACCCCAAGGTTTTCTTTTTAATTCCTGGAAGCTTTGGTGTTCTAATACTTTTGTTTTTGAAGAAGAGATTCTAAGCAGGCAGCAACTGTAATGTGCACCTGTTTTGGCCAAATTACAAAGAATACACTTTTAGCCACTGCACATTACATTCGCCAGTAATTGGTTTCAGAGCTTTGAAAATTGTGGTGTGCAGTAGATTTAATGGCTCATTAGCCCCGAATTAATACGGTATATAAAACAGGTATACAAATCAAACTGTTACTGGTAATAAATCCTAAGAAATTAAAACAATTATTTGATATACATGTAATTTTATCATTTATTAAAGAAGAAAGCCAATTTGCATCATAATGAGGTACACGTACTTGTTTATTTTGACATAAAGAATTAAATCTTGGCTGACTATTTGATACTATGGGATGTAGAGCATCTTCAATCTTCTTTCATCACCATACTGACTTGCTTGGTTTGCAACATCAAGTGGAAGAATATATTCAATTTCTCTTAAATTGGGGGACCAAAACCATTGGCAACATCAAAGTTTCTAGTGGCTATCTCAGATATTTACACAAGTCTGTTCTGCACTGCTTGCAGTGGACTCTGCAGAATATGCTTCAGTTGTGCTTTATAAAAAGGAAAATCAGCCTGTTTTACTAATTTGTTATCAGTAAATGTTTGGAGTTTCTACTTACTTTACATTACCTATAACGTGTGTTCATTTAAAAATGTATCGGGCCAAAAAGGGATTGTGAGTGGAAAAAGTTTGAGAAGCCCTGATCTACAGGGCTGCATAGTTTTCACCCCAGTTTATTCTATAGGTTTGGGTTATTATGTCTGGATCTCACACATTGTCTCAAAAGACTACCAAGGATTCCAAATTCTATCAAAGTCATTACTGTAAGGCAGTGGTTCTCAACCTGTGGGTCCCCAGTCTTTTGGTCTACAACTCCCATAAATTCCAAACAGTTCACCAGCTGTTAGGATTTCTGAGAGTTGAAGACCAAAGCATCTGGGGACCCACAGATTGAGAACTAGTGCTGTAAAGCTTTTGGTATATGTATCTCTCATAATGACTCCAGTGTTTTTAATTAATGTACTCTTTATGTCCCATTACTATGACATTTCTATAAATACAAAGCCAGAGCTGAAGGCATATTTACTTACATAGGTTCTGCTGAGATCAGTCCTACTTATATGCAGAGATGTCTGTGATTACATGTTTACCTCTTTTTCCTTTACAAGATGCTCTAGAAAGAGACAAATAATTGTTGCTACTTCTTTAAAGGAATGGTTGTGATTTTCAGAACTCTGACATCACAACACATTAGTGGGACTTATTTCAAGGAATCCTATAGGCTTACAAAATTGATTGGTATGGTTTCTCATCCCATATTCATCTTTAGAAAACAGATTTCATAGGGTTTAGTGTTGTTTCAAAACTAAATCTATTTGACCAGATGTGATCCTGGAATGAAAGTTGTGTCTATATCTGTGTATATACATGCTTTTATAACTCTCTTAAAATATTGTCTGTCTCAATACATAGGTGAGACTTGTTTAGGTGAAAAAAATGCTGAGTTTCTTGGTACTTTAAAAGTATGCTCTGCTATTGATTCATTGACCCATGTCAAGATATTGTTTTGAATCTGCTGTCAACTTTGAACACTACCTCCTAGACTGCTGCTTTTATTTATCATCTTTGCATCATGCATTTCTTCCAAGTTGTTCACAAAAACATGGAATTCTTCCATCTTATATTCACAAAAGCATTGTGTAGCTGAGAAATAATGATTGGTTTTAATAGTCAGTGAGCTTCAGGACTGCACTGGGAACTTGAAGCTGAGCAATCTAAGTGTATCCAATATGTTATAGAGGGCCTCCATACAATTGATGTGCAAATTATTGGCATTCCAATAATTCTACTGGAGAAATTGAGGTGCAATGCCAGTTTTAAGCATTGCTATCCCATATGAACTAGCAGGATTGCACACAATAGCTCTAAATCCTTTCGAAACAGCTATCTGGAATGATACCTATGTTAAGGAGATGATCCAGCATAATATAATTAGATGGTGCTTAATTTGCCAGCAGTGTGAAAACATTACCAAAGGAGACATTGTCTGGCATCCTGTTAGTGACTTGTGCAAGTAGAATTCCACCTTGAGCTGTGTATGTTTATTCTTGGTCTCTGTGAAGATTGATACTCCCTTACTTCCTTTTTGTAATGACCAAAGCACACCAAGGACTCTCCATCTTGCTGGGGACAACCCTACCTGTGCCATGCTGTTTCTAATGGAAATATGGGCAATTAGAGAAACATCTGACTATGCTCCCATAACCAGATGCTTCTTCGATCCCCTCCATCATTCATAGCCAAAAGTAGAGGGATGACATATTCTGTGACCTCCAGAGAGCTCTGATGGATTTTGACAGAAGATGTCCTTGGACCACATGTGACTGTGAGAACATGGCCCGCTATCCATCCCCTTACCTTCCATCAGCCACAGAATGATTGTTGAGAGGGGGGTATTGAAGTGACACATTGAGTCCTGGGGCTGGTGACAGGGGAGTCATAGCAGAGTTCAGAAGGATGTGGAACTTTTACACTGCTCGAAAATATAAAATGATTTCAGCTACTATTTGCTTTTATAGCAGTATGATACGATGTCCCAATCCCCCAATGCAATCTTTTTAAAGTTATTAATATGATTTATCTCCATACAGACAAGCAATGAACTGGTGCAGCCGGTAAGCAAACCGTTTCTATTTCACTGGCAAAACCCTTTAGATAGATAGCTACTGTCTCTTAAATGTACATGATTCCCATAAGTGTTACAGTTGTGGTTAATTCTTTAATTTAGTCATAGTTCATTTCTAAGCTAAGACTACCATAGTAAGATATTGAATTGTGTGTGTTTATCATCCAGACCATCTTTATCTTTTTCATCTTGTTTTTTTCTTTACTTTCCTGTCTGCTAAAGCCCGATTCTTCAAAAAGTCTTTCCTTGTGTAACCTGGTCATGGAGGAAAACCCCAACAGTGGGTCATCAGAAGATTTTAATAAACCCCAAACCGATCTAGGTTCACTCAACTTGGACCTAGATAGTAGTACAGCAAGTGAGAACCAGGAAAAGGATGCAGGTGGTGGTCCTTTCCCTGAGGCAGAGCAAACCTCAACAGAATCGTCTGTTGCACTGGCAACTACTACTTGGCCTGCAGTAGGCCAGCAAGAGGATGGTGTCACTTGGACAGCCTCTCTAGATGAAAGTGAAACCAATTTCCCGGAACCATACCTGGACTCAGGCCACATTATGGACAGTGACACAGATTTGGTGGAGACAAATGAGCCTTTAGTGGGTGAAACCTGGGCCGAAGGGCCTGCAATGAGAACTGATAGCTTTTTCGATGGAGACCCTTTTAGTATGGAAAAGACAGAAGAAGAGAAACAGGAAACAGAAGAGTCTTTCTGGGCAAATGTGGAACCATATGAAAAGGTAGAAACCAGAGATGTTAAGTTCAGGGAGGTAGACTGCACAGAGAAGTTTCAAGAGAGAGATTGTGACAGTGAAAGCTACAGTAAGGTAGATCATTATGAGGCCTTAGCAAAGACAGACCATGAAACCCTAAAAAGCACTGAGGCAGCAGTTGTAAGGGATTCAGAACATGATGATAAGCAACCAGAGACAACTGTTGTCAGTTACTTTCCTGATTTTGGCCCAGAATTTAATGAGGTTGCTGTGATGCAAGAGGAAAATAAAAGAGATGCTGAGAATGTAGTAAATATAGGATCGGGGTGTGGGGTGAGTGACTGTGCAACTATAGAATGTAGATTTGAAACAGACGAAGGTTTAGGTCTCTGGAGTCAGGATAATGGAACAGTATGTGTGAATGACTTCCCTGCCACTGAAAATGTGGCCGTAAATTGTGCCCAGGAAAATGAAATGGCAAATCTTATGGGATTGGCTAATGTAGATGTCAGAAAGAAACCAACTGGAGAGTTTGAAAACCCTGTGTGTGGTGAGGAGTTATGTTGTGCAGAAGAGCCTGGTAAAGAAACTGAAGACCATAGCCACACCCTCTCTGAAAGCAACATTTTTGCTGGTGAATGCCAAGCAACCTTTATACCCTTTGAAAAGGATATTGTCCTGCAGCCTAGCTCTCACACAGATAATGCAAATCTCAATAATTCTTGGCTAGGCACTGAGGAAGATAAATTTGTAGATGGGGAAGCATTTTTCACGGCTGATAAATTCGATACTAGCTTTAGTTTTTCAGAAGTATTGCAAACAGATCCCTGGCAAACTAACTGGGATCCAACAGTTAATGATTCCTGCGGGTTTTCTAACCAAGTAAATGGAAATGACAACTGGCCCTTTCCTCCCACAGAAGACTCTGTGGATGGAAACATGGAGAACCCCTGGCCTAGTTTTAATGAAAAATGGTGTACAGAAGACATGGGAGGTTTAGATAACAGCTGGGAAGCTATGGGTATAACACCAAGCCATCAGAATCAGGAGGCACCTTTAAGGCAGGAATCATCTGGGGAGCAGTCAAATATTAGCAGCTTTGGACCAAACAAGGAGATAGGCAGACCGCTGGTGCTCTTCAAAATGGGAAATTCCAGAAATGCTAGCACCGAGAGCTCTGCTAGCCCCAAAGACAATGAGACCAACAGCTCAGATTTATCTGAAGATGAAATTGCTAACCGGAGATATGGATTGTTGTACCAGGAAATAGAGGCTGATAAAGAAGAGGTACCTACCCCAGTGTGTAGCATAGTCTAGAAATAAGAATTCCTTAGGTCATATATACCTATATATATATAACCTTGTGTTTTATGAAGTGTCCTTTTCTATGTACTCCTCCCTGTCCCTCTTTGCTAACCTTAGTGATCATACCAAAATGCCAGACTGGGTACAGTTCAACCGTATATACATTGGCCACAAAGAGGTTGGCTGTTTAATTCACCATTTGATTCTTACCACTGCGTTTTTTCCTGTTTTCTAACACAATGTATGTGCCTCCTGTCTTTTTCTGACTGTAATGTGTATCATTATTACTTTTTCTCTTTTTAAAAAGCCATCTAAAAAGATAATCAGTCATGTCACAATGCTTGACAGAAATATCACCTATCCTTTTCTTTTTAAAAATCATTTTGGGTTTTTAAAGTGCATTTTTGTAATGTTCAAGCAATATTATGATATTAAGGTGATGCTTAAAAAGTTTATGTTCTGATTTCTCATTTTAATTAGGCACCCGGCAGTGCTTTCAATGGATTCACACAGGTAAGAGCTCATTTTAAATCCACAAGAGATCGAGCACACCCAGACTGATTGAAACATCCCGGCTTTCCTTCATGTTCTTTTTTAAATTTTAAATGGGGTTAAAATAAACTGACTGGGGGATCTGGTACAAAAAGTCTCTGATTGTATGAGGAGCTGAACAGAAAATATTCAGGGACAAAGAAAATGTGTATGGATCTCCCACATAAAATCAGAAAGAATTAGATCAAAAGCTGGGGTTTTCTGGTGTTTTAAATTGGTCTGAATGTACCCACAATACTCAGAGTGCAGGTCATCTACGCCCCGGACGGTTAATATCTGTGAGGCAAACGGGATAAAGGATTTTTTTCTTATCATGTCCTAAATGTCATGTCATATTTAGCAGAGTTAATGCAAATACAAATTTAAATAGGTAGTTTCTTTGCCTGCTTGAATTACCATTTGATTTACAGCACATTTTAATCTTATTTTCAATTAGAACATTTGAAACACAGGAATTTCACATCTTCAGCTCTTTTAACACTTTCCTTGAGTTTAGCAGGAGTTTGGTCATCTAGTTTGATAAAGTTTGAGAATCTAAATCCCTAGACGTCACCCTGGCCACTATATGACACCTGTCCTGCACTTTACCTGTTCCTTTGATTTTGTGATGGTATTTACTTTTATTAGTTCTACCTGATAGCCATACAGGAGGTTGAAGTGGTGTAATCCTGGCCTAGGTTCCTTGCTATTAGTCACACTTCACCTCTGGCTTATGCTTATTTTTACCACATGAGTCCTACACTGGTCCATATTGCCATCTTGTTCAATTTATATTTTATACCCATTGGCTGTAGAATCACCCAAGGGAGCGGTTGCATTTGCTTTTATTAAGGTATTATATTGTTTTAAAATGTTGGAATTTTAAATATGTTTTGTTAATTGCTGTTATATTGGTTTCTTGTATTTTGTATGATGTATATGTATTGAATATTTTTATTATGTGTAAACCACTCGGAGTCTGATAGAGACAGGAGATAGAGCGGTATATAAAAAAGTTTGTTGTTGTTGTTGTAAAGAAGAAATTCATTTTGAAACTTGAGCTTTCTTGTTGAGCAAGAGTTTTCCCCTCTGATTAAATGAAGTCTCATTTTTTTGTTATTTTAAAAGTATTCTCTCCACCTTTGAGAGCAATCTATTTTAGCACAGCTTTTTAACAGCATTTAGCATCTTTACAATTCTGTGTTAATCAAAGCCAACACCAGATCTCAAGTAAAGCCAAGAACAATACTTTGATCAGCAAAGGATGATAATTTAAACATTTACCATCAATAGTATGTGTGTGTGTGTATATATATAAAAGGGTAATGAAATTTTGGCCTAGGACAAAACAACAAAACTACACATCGCGGAAACACTAAACTTGGCAGCCCAACCCCTCATCCATGTCTCTACGTTCATACAACAAAAAGAAAAGAAAAATAAAGTCCTAATTAGAGGGAGAGGAATAATTGTTTTTATCCAATTGCTGCCAGTTAGAAGGCTAAGCTCCGCCCACTTGGTCTCCTAGCAACCCACTCAGCCCAGGGGACAGGCAGAGTTAGGCCTCACTTAGGCCTCTTCCACACTGCCTATAAAATACAAATTATCTGATTTTAACTGGATTATATGGCAGTGCATATTCAAGGCCCTTCCACACAGCTATATAACCCATTTATAATCTTATATTATCTGCTTTGAATTGGATTATCTGGACTCCACACTGCCAGTGTGCATTTTATACAGCTGTGTAGAAGGGGCCTCATATAATCCAGTCTAAGCAGATAATATAATATACTTTATTTCCCATACCACCATACTTGCCACAGAGTAAATCTTCGAAATCCACTCAATCCAGTGAGGACTAACAAATTGCTGCTCAGTACCATAGGGAAACTGACATCATAGCAGTCTGATGAAATGCTAAGATTTAGTTTGATAACAATTGATGTAAGATACTAAATTATATAAATAGATGAAAGAAAACAATTGTATGCTTCTTTGGAGATATAAATGAAAGCATTAATGAATGTATGGTGCTATATGAAAATACCACTTTTTTACAAGCTTCACCCTAATTTCTTTCTATATTTGTCTGAATCCTTTTTCATTTTGTCCTTCCCTAGGATACTTCCTTATTCTCAATGCAATCAAGTCAGAATGTGGGGGATAATATGGTAAGTTACTGGTTTTTTCCCCTGTTGTTTTTGAAGACTTCTGTTTCAATGACTTGCACTCTTTGTATCATCCCATTTTGGAATATTAAAGATCCCACACCAAGTATTCTTTCTCTTGGGCTGCGGAAGGAGGCTTGGTAGGTTCTTTGTTGAAGGAAGAAAATGCACAATTCATTCAGCCACACTAATTTATATGTGGTAGTTAAAATATCCAAGTATACAAGATCCCATTCAGTGATGTTTTACAACACTGCAAGTGAGTAACAGTATTTTCAGCCATTTATGCAGGGATAGCTAGTGGGATTCCATTTTGATGTGTTTGAGGTGTTGAACTAAAGGTGTGAAAATTCTGCATTCAGTTGTGCAGTACTTGCTGTCTACACTCTGTACCTGTTGAATTTTCTGCTTTGTGTGCCATTTGCAATTATGAGACCTGTCCTAAATGTTCCAAGAGTAGCATGTACTTCTCCTTCCTATGCTTCTGAACTTTGCCCAAATTTCAGCCCCTCAATTTCTAGCATTCTTCAGTTGGTTTTATTTGTCTACCTTTCCAAAACCAATAACAAACACAATGGTTAAAGGTTGATACAGAAGAGGCGCCATCTTTAGAGGTCCAAGCAGAGGACGCCCCGAGGGCAGCTGAAACGGCTGACACTACTGTTGAGCCAGAAGTGCAGCCTGAGGAGGCTGCTGGTGAGCCAGCAGCTGACACTGTGGTGAGTGACTGGTACTTTGCGTGCCCACACACTCATCCAGTTGGCTTTATCATTGACAAGCATATCACATTTCATTTGCTTTTTCCATCTTCATCATTGTGGTTTCTTAGAACTGATGAATGCAAAAGCTGTGTCTTGGCAAATGCTGCATTCACTACAGGGGTTGCAAATCTGAGAACAGACTGTGAAAGCATTACAGTAGAGTCTCGCTTATCCAACCTCCACTTATCCAGCGTTCTTTATTATCCAATGCAGTCGGTCTGTTAGTAGTCAATGTTTTTGTAGTCAATGTTTTCAATATATTGCGCTATTTTGGTGCTAAATTTGTAAATACAGTAATTACTACATTACGTTACCATGTATTGAACTACTTTTTCTGTCGATTTGTTGTAAAACATGATGTTTTGGTGCTTAATTTGTAAAATCATAATGTGATTTAATGTTTAAGAGGCTTTTCCTTAATCCCTCCTTATTATCCAACATTTTTGCTTATCCAACATTCTGCCGGCCCGTTTATGTTAGATAAGTGAGACTCTACTGTATTTTATTTATTTATTTATTTATTTGCGACATTTATATACCGCCCTTCTCACCCCGAAGGGGACTCAGGGTGGTTTACAAGTATATATACATACAATATATTATATTATACAACTAAATCGCAATATTATTAGTAATATTGCATGTAATATAAATATACAATTATAATAGTGAATTATAATAATTATTACATTGTATTACATCATAATATTATTATTAATATTACATGTATATACAATGTATTATAATATTAGTATAGTATAATATTATTATATTAGTATTTTGATGACAGTTCCCAGAATCCGTTCCCTAACATGACCACTGTTTATACTCCCTGGATGATTCTGGGAGCTGTCATACCAGCTTTTAGGTTTAAAGTATTTGTGGATGATTCAGTAAGACTAAAGTATAAGCCCCATCCTATCTTTAAATTCTCTCACTGTTGGATTTATGGGAATATGACTCTGTCTTTTAATATGGAAGCAAGCCATTTGTTCCTTAGGGGTCTACACAGAAGTAGTTCCTACAGTACCTTTAAAACTGGAAGTAACTGGAGAATTGTCTCCAGTTCTGAAAAAAAATTCCCCTCCATATATCTAAAATAGATTGGAGAGAAATGTAACCAATTGGCTATCCAGTTCCCGTAAGGCCACAATTTGCTCTTTTGGAGAAAAAACATGTAAGGGTGAAAACAAGGAACCTCATGTAAGACCAAAATGGTATATGAAGTCACTAATCTGAATTGAAATTTACTGATTGTACGAGATGAGTCTTGAAACAGTTTCATTTCTCCCCATGTAATACATAAGAGATTGAACCAATATTTTCTGTGGGGAGTTAAAGTCTAGGTAATGATGCTTATGCACAAACAGTTGGGTTAGAAGAGCCATTTAATTCCCTGCTGATTTCACAACTTCTGTGGTATTTGCTTTAAACAAGACTACTGGCTTCCAGCAGTCTCCACTGTATTGCTCTCCTGTCACTGTGAATTAAATCAAATTTTCTTCCTCAGTGTTCCATAATTAGCATCAGAAACCTAGTAACAAATAACCTATTTCATGCAGAATCTTCTTGTAGATTTATCATAAAAAGAAAGCCAATTTCACTAAATGTATGCCTTCTGTGGTAGAGTGAATGCTTTCTGAAGTGATTTGACACCCCCTGGACATTTTGTTCGTTTAAATTTACAATAACAAGTGTATATACAAAAAAGAGAAGCTAAATCTTTTAATGACTGATATCCAAAGCAATTGCCGGATATCTCCCCATCCTTTCTTTGTTAGTAATATCTAGTACTACCAAAATTGTGATGTGATACTGCTGTGGTATGAGTTTCCCCATTTGCACAAACCGCAACCAATGAAGTGGAGCTAGGAAGGCATGATTCAAAGCATGGTCCTGTATGATCGTGTGGTCTGTACGTGCTTTTTGTGTTAGTCACATGAGGTCATAGGGGTCAGCATCTGGTTGACTTTCTGTTCTTTAAAAAACACCTTGTCTGGATTCAAAATGACTTGAGGGTAAGGGAAGCAACCTCTGTCTATTACAAAGATATGGGGAGAGGTATTTGAGCAAAAACATAGCTATATCAATTGGGAGCATATCTCCACAGCTTTAGACAAGAATATTCCAAATCTGTCAGGAAATGCCAAAAGTTGAAATCTTCTTCATTAAGCAAAAGTAGGTTCAGCAACTCTTGCTCTGAATTACAAGACATGTACTTTTTGGTCCTTTATTGGGAATAAAGCCCAAGGTCATTTTGGAACTGGTGTAGTAAAGATACATCAGTATACTTCGATGGAGGTCAGTGCACTGGAGAAGGAAAACCAAAACAACTAGGCAGGGATGGCCAGTCAATGGCTATTTAATTCTGAGTTATAGCTGTGCCCAGATGCTCTCCAGTAGCTGTTGTGCTTCCTAAAAAAATGGTTGCATCAGGTTGGTACTAACACACGTCACAAAACACTGGGAAAGGAAGTTCCACTACTAACTAGCCATTACACTATTGTGGGGATTCTCAAACCTTTTCAGCCATGGAGCACCTTTAAAATGTGAAATTCAAGGCAGAGCACTAAATTTCATCTCGCAGATATATATTGTGTTTGATATTTGCCTTGGAGACAATGAGTCTGGTTTCTGTCTCTGTCTGGCAGCGGGATGCATTGTCTGAATGCATTGTGTATCTTTCAGATATGTTGGTTCCCAGGAGCCGACTGGCGAACTATAATCTATAGTTTGTGCTAAATATATTCTCAACTCGATACTTTTCTACATGCCACTCAAGGGCGCAAAAAATCACTATATTGAGATCCCCCCTCATTTATTTCTAATAATAATAATAATTTTAATTTTAAAAAATCCTTACCTTTTGTGGAGCACTTGGAAGTGTTTGAGAAGCTCTGCCCCAATGTAATGCTAAATAAGGGCAAGGCTTTTGTTTTTGTTTTTTACATTGGAGGTAGGGATGACTTCTCACTGAAGCAGTTGTGCAACTAAATCAAAAGGCAATTGATTAGAAAAGGTGTTATATAACACTAATTCTAACAGGATAAGGCTGTGAGATGTTTCCATAGCAACGAATATGCTGTCAGCAGTTATCTGATTTTGAAGCAAATAAGAGTAGACTATATGTTTTGAAGGAAAAAATATTGATAATAAAAATTGGATAAAATAAAGATGGAACATTAGAAAAAATGACTAGGGCCCTATCTTCAAATTATGTTAAGTTTTTAACTGTTAGTCTCCCAGCGCTGAATGAGTATTTCAAATTTGTACACATTGCTGTCTGTTTATAACAAACAACTGCTTTTTATGTTGAGTTGAAGATTAAAGGCAAGCCTTCTCATTTTTGCATATTGGTATGCAAATAGCCAACCTGAGCGGAGATTTTAAGTTTCTTTGCTTCATCATTTACCATCATCATTATTAAAAGAAAGAAGTTGTTGGTTTTTGCATGTTCTCTTTCCATCTTTTGTCTCTGGCCTGATAGGTTTCCAAGAGTATCATGTCAGCCAACATCATGTGACCATTCTATATGCTTTTTATGCTTCTCTTCATTTTCATGTAGCTAACAATACATAATAACAATGCTGATATTTCTGTAATACAACTCTTGATATCAGTGCTATAACCATATCTCTGCTTTTATAAAGGATGCTGTAGAATCAGGAGATAAGGAGACACCAGGACATGATGAGAAAGAATGTGAGGTATGTACAAACATCTCTGTATGCACAGTAAGAAGCATAGTCTGATGTTTTTGAGAAAGTCTACGATAGCAGTATTGTCCATTTGCAGTACTATCTCATGCAAGGTGAGAGACACATTCAGAGTCTCATTGATTTCAACAGAAGAAAATTTTAACAATATGTGTTTACCTGTCTGGAAAGAGTGTTTCACTTTGACTGGCTAAGCTTCTGGTTTCTGTCTGTTAATTTGTTATGCGACACTTTTCAAATCGGTATCTAAATATTAAACACTGTTGCAAGGGTCTATCTGCTGTAAAACAGAAGAACTGGTAAAATATACACTGTGCACTCAAGTCAGCTTCAAACTGGTATTGAAGAAAGTGGTTTCACTGTAGATGATTGCAGTGTTTCCTCACTACTTCGCGGTTCACTTTTCGCAGATTCGCTGTTTTGGGGTTTTTCAATAAACTCTAAAAGACTATTATAAATCATAAAAAAATTACAGTTTACAGCCTAAGGAAGGGAGGAAGGAGAAGCCAAAGGGAGAGAAAAGTAGCCCAAGCAGCAACGGGAGGAGGAGGAGATTTATCAACACACGATTGGTTGATAAAGACTTAAAACAGTGTATAACTACTAAAATAATGTATAAATATTAAAATAAATATAGCGTCCCTACTTCACAGATTTTCATTTATTGCGGGTGGTCCTGGAACCTAACCCCAGCAATAAGTGAGGGAACACTGTACATCAGAAATCCTGGATCCACTTTGAGGTCTAAATAGTGAGAAATGACACAAACCACAGAGCACTGATGTGTGTTAAGGGCTACCTTTTGTTCACTTTCCTGAGTATTTGTTGTCTAGGACAAGTAGAGATCCATATAGTAGGACATTTTAATCAGAGATTGACATTGAGGTTCAGGGCCAACTAATAAGGTAGCCATATAGACATAAATCTTCAATACTCACAACAGAACAATGTCCACCACTATACTTGATGGTGGAGCTATCTTAGGAAATTGAGAGAAACTCTTGGCAAACACAGCTCAGTCCACCAACCCTTTGCCACCTTTCTTTGCTATCCAGCACTTGCCACTTATCTGCCTGCCTCACTTTGCTACATAAATCATATTTACTCTGCCACTGGAAGCGTGAATACCAGACCTGCTCCTTTTAAAAGGTCCTTTGTATGTTGACACATCTAAGATATATATGAATAGGGTGTGTTTTTTTATTTGTGTTAGTTACAGATGGATTCTGTGATTGAAGATGTTGGTGAAACAGAGGTCGTTGATATCACTCCTGCAAAAGAAGGTGACGAAGTTGTTGGTATTGCTGCAACTGGTGTTCAGGATAGTGACATACCTCCCATTGAAGAAAAAGCAGGCGAATCTCAGGTAAAACATTTTTTAGAGATCATAGTTTTATTTATGTTAGAAAGCTCTATCAGTTTTCTATTATTTTGTCTATTTGCTTGTCCCAAATAACTGTTTCTGTGTATGGTACTGAAAATTCTCTCCGAGAACACCATGTAAAGGAATTCTTGTTGAATCTGTAGTATATTTGATAAAGAGCGTGTTCCATAACCTTAGCTATTTCACCAATTTGGTAAAATTCACTAATATTTAGGTTTTAAAATTAGTTATTTCAGAGCCAGGATCTCAATTAACAGAAGGCTGTTTAAGATTTCCTGTGATCAGAAGCTTAAATATTTTAGTTTTTTCAATATGGCTTTTCTAGCTTTTTAAAACTTTAGTATGCTGAAGACATTACAGACCCAGGCATATTTGAAACAGATACAAGTGTTGAAAATTATGGACACCGTCCAACCATGTTCATGTGCTTAGCCTTTACTTTTGGGCTAGTTGATCTGGGAAGTGATAGACAACTGCTAGAAATAAATATGAAACTAGGAATGGCAAATAGAGGAAGACGGGGGGTCAAACATTATCATTGTCTATAGATTTTTGTTACGTTGTTACGTGTTGCATTTTTAAAAGTCAGCATGGCTCTTTTCAATTGCATGCCATCACTTTCCTCTAAAATGGAAACATTTGGTTTGTTATTTCCATCTTTAATATGTTGGATCTTCCATTTCTCTGAAAGCACAGAAAAAAACAAACTTTTGTGGTTCGGTCTGATATAGACACTTTGAAATCAAACTTGCTAAAGTATCTGGCTGCTCTAAAAGACAGAATAGTAACATCTATATGAGAATAAACTATGATCTTTCTCTTTCTACATCTTTTTTTTCTCTCAAGGAAAATCTCAGCAACATTCCTTCAGTAGTCATAGAGCCTGCATCCAACAATGAAGGAGATGGAGAAGATCATGAGGTTTTAGTGAATGAATCTAAAGATACTGTGGAAGACCCTGGCACTCAGGGCACTGAAGGCATAGCTAGCGAAACATCAGAAGCTGTGAAGGAGCCAAAAAGCAACAAAGATGTCCAGCCTGCATCTTCTGAGGAACAGCCTGCATCAACAGATGATGGCATGCCACCTGGCTTCCTGTATAAGGTTATTTTAGTATTTATTTGTTTCAGTTTGATGTTTCATTCCCAGATATAGACTAAGAAGAATTTGTATCCACCTTTCTTTACATCCCTTCCACATGAAGGGCATAGAAAATGCAGGCTTGGATATAAACATGCATCTTGGTATCTCTCCAAATGTTCCAATGCTCAAACACTTTCTGTTTCATTCAAAAAAAAAATGCTGTACTCGCAGAGCTCAGGCAGTGTTGTATTTCAGTGTCGATGTTGACTTTTGTGGAGAGGTGGCTGCCAAGGTAGCAGAAATGGTCAATGTTTTCTAATGTTACACCTTTATGCTGTTATTTCTGGCATTGCAGTGGGATTGGCTGGTGTCTGCTGATAGAACACTTTGATTTTCTCGATGTTCAGTGAGAGGTCAAGCTTTTCATATGCTTTTGCAAAGGTGTTTAAAGTGGCTTATAGGTCGTCTTCTAAATAAGCAAATACTACATTATCATCAGTATATTGGAGTTCTATAACATGTGGTTGTGACCTTGGTTTTGGCTTTCAGTCTGCTAAAGTTAAATAGCTTGCCATCTGTCCAATAGGCAATTTCTACACTGGTGGGAAGCTTCCCATCAACAAGGTGCAGTATCATAGCTATGAAAATGGAAAATAAGGTTGGGGCAATAACACATCCCTGTTTGATACCTGATTCCACCTTAAATTGGTCACTTTGGGAGCCATTACTGCCCAAGACTGTTGCAGATGAGGGTGAAAATCAAAAATAAACTGGCATTGGTTGCACCCTTCAGCATTCTCAAAAATTCATTTATCACTAAAGGTAGGTTTCTGTCCCCAATGATTTCAAAATATGTTGAAATGATATATTCAGCAATGTCTACAATCTAAAAACCAAAGAAGGGACAATTTGCCAAGTACTTGGTCTGCAGATTCGGGGCATCAACGAAATTCCTTGCCTTTTTCAAAAGGGGGCTCTTGTTGTGGCAGAGTCCGACGATGGCTAACGTAGACTCTCCCTGATAATTCTTGCTGCTGGGTAAGATAAAGGTCTAAAGTTGAGGCAGATGTTAAAACAGAGTCTTTGCCTTAGCAGATGCTGGCTCGTTGCAAATGGTAGTCAGTGTCACCCTCTAATCTTCAGGTCCCTAGTAAATTCTGCAAGATTAGCACTTCTCTGATACTTCCCAAAAAAGTGTGACGTGCCCTCATGGTGAAGGGAAAACAGGAATTGGTATTTACTGGGATTTAGTTCCAGGTTACTCCATGCTCAAGTGCTATAATATAGAATGGCATAGTAAAATTGTGCCTTGTATATAAATTGGAAAAGGGGAGGTTTGGTTTGGGGATTTTTCTTTTAAACTATTTTCAAGATGTGGATAGTGGAATCCATGGAAGCAAATTCCTTATCTCTTTGACAAGTGGAGGCTATTCTGCCAATGTCTGTCTTGGGCTGGGACATTTGCAGCATTTGTGCTTCTGACTTCACTGTACATGGGAGGCATGGCAGGCATGGATTCTTTACTCTGCGGCCATTTTCTTATTCTGTCTGGGTGTCTTTTGAAAATGAGCATTAGAGTTAGGCTTATCCATAAGTCTATAAACTTTATTTAAAAAAACCCTCAGTCTATATGCCATGGGTCAGTGTAAGCGCTGCACCTTAACTCTTATCAAAAAAAGGAACGCCCCCATCTATAACCTGAGTGGTGAAAGGTTAGGGCTTTGTCCATCCTGGGGGAACCTAAAAGAAGCATGGACTCCCTCTTCTCCCGCTGCCAAGGTGCTGCTTCTGACCTTTTTGAAAGCCTAGGCAGAGAAATGGCGGTGGTAGTCAGGGGCAGATTTGGTACTTCCCTTCTCCACAGAATGATCCTTGACTTATCCATGGGTCATAACAAAATCCGTAATTTTGGCCCCTGACTTTCCCTCAATTTATATATGAATTCAACTTATACCTGAATATATACAGTAACTTAGTTGCAAATACAATGCTCCCCACCTAACAATTGCAGTTGCAGAACATTGCCTCTCCCCAGGGAGCATAGAATGCCTTCCACAGGTGAAGGAATAAAAGGAATATGCAGCATATAGTTTCCATTTTTCTGGGGTGGCTTTGGATTAACTGAATAGTAGTTAAAAAAAATCTCACAGGGTGAAAGCCTCATATCATGCTTATACATCTAGGGTAATAATTAAAGAACAAAACAGTTTTGCAATATCTTATCAGGAAAAGGAAGGCATCTGCACTGTAGAATTAATGTGGTTTGACATCACTTAAACTGCCATGGCTCAGTGCTATTGAATCATGGGTACTGTAGTCTTCTCTGCCAAAAAATGTTGGTGCCTCACCAAACTAGGATTGAACCACGGCAATTAAAAGTGGCGTCAAACTGCATTACTTCCAACAGTGTAGGTGCACCCTCCGTTACCTACAGAGGTCCTCCATGTTATATCAAGATCTAGCATAAGTAAAACTTCTATGCTTCTACCCCAATGGTGCAGAACCTGTGGCTTCACAGAAAGTGTTGGAATACCTGGCCATCGTTGCCTGAAAATAGGGGAGCAAATGGCACTTGCTTTGATGATTTTGTACAACGCAGAGGTCGTATTTTGTGGTGTAATGTTTCATATTGAGCAGGGAGTGGGTACCAAAGAAAGGAAAATCTGAGCATGTTTTGAGTGCGTGCAAGTGACTGGAAGTCTATCAATTAAAAGAATGTCACATAGTTTCAAGCTATTCTTTTTCTGCTTTATAGGTTGAAGTTCTTCATGATTTTGAGGCAGCCAATAGCGATGAGCTGAATTTGCAGAGGGGAGAAAGTGTATTAGTAATCCCATCTGCAGCTGCTGATCAAGTAAGAACAAGAGGAGTTTGCTTCATCACGTATTAAAACAGTAAAACAGATAATTGAATGAAAATTAACTAAAATTATTGAAGGAAAATCAAATATTTGCACATTGTTTCAGTTCAGAATAAATGTGAATGGTTGTATAATGCTATTTAAATGGAGGGATCACATCTATACAGATATAGGCTGCAATTTTATATCACTTAGTTTAGCTTGGTAGTTTTGAACATGGACCTACAGCCTTATGCCACTGTACAGCTTCTGAAGCAATTCTGTGCCTTATGGCAACCAGACAGGGTTGGAGAAGTGCCCCACACTCATTCGCAACAAGATTACCATATTTCATAGCATAATAATTGCACTTTTAATCCCCTCATTTTGTTGGGGAAAAGAGGAGTGTGACTGTTATGCAATGAAATACAATTTGTATCTATCTTACTCCTGAGACAGAGGAGAGAAGTAAAACTTGGTGTTTACTAAACTTTGAGGGCAAAAGGGATGAGGGAAAGTTCACTGTTTAAGGTGTCTTTGAGGAGGAAAGGAATGATTATGTGAGGAAAAGAAAAAATCAATTTTCAAACCCCCAAAATAGGATGCAACTATTATGCAGTGGTGACTATTATTCAATGAAACACAGTACTATATTCATGCTAAGATCCACTGAGGTTGTCTAGAAGCCTGAGCAGTTTTATAATCATTTTACATGTGGCTGTGGTGGCTTCTATGATTCCACCCATTTTTCTACAAGGCATAGAATAGCTTTGTTCGGGGGTGTGGGGATCTGATGCTGTACAGAAAGCCATAAGTGGGGGCTGCAAAGTGAAACTGCAGTGTCAATAGAGGGACATATGAAAGTGTAAGGGAATTTTACACATGCATATGTCCTTCATGGGATGTCTGTCATAATATGATATTGTAAAACATGCATTCACACATATACACACACCAGTCACATGGCTCGTACACAAAGGAGACATGTAAACACTGAGAAATTCTTTTTCTTTTCCCCATGCAGGAAGCCGGCTGGATAACAGGCATTAGGGAATCTGACTGGCTTCAATACAGAGATCTAACTTCGTATAAAGGACTGTTCCCCGAGAACTTCATCCGACGCTTGGAGTAGTTCTCAGTTCAAGAGGTATAAAATGTGTTGTAGGAAGCTCGGTCCTGACATTCTGCACCTCTTTAATGTGCAGGAGTCCACCTTTAGAGTCAAGCCATCATGGTTTAGACTGATGCCAGACAAAAACATGGGTGACACATATCAAATGAGCATGATTGCAAGAAATTAAAAGCTAGCATATTCTGAAGCAGTATGCGGGGGGAAATGTCCTTTTTTGTTCACATGTATGTGACAACAGATTTGTTTGTATTTGGTCAAAGCTATGGTGATCCTGTAACCTGATCCTTTCCTGTGCAAATCTGAGTAGCCTCCGCAATACCAGAACCTTAACTTGTCTGCACTAAATGTCTTGTATTGAGTTGTTGCACTGCAGAATACTTGATTTAATAATCCTGTAGAACTAAGGTCAAACTATTCTAATTTCAATGTCTTATAAAAAACTTTCTGCAATGTTTTTCAGTGTTCTTTTCAAGCATACATATCTATATATATATACACACATATACATACACAGAAACAAATGCACATGTACTGTGTGTATATATGTGGCAAAAGGGTCATATGTGGGCCAACTAGCTGCATATGTGCTGCAGACAGCAGGCATAGCAAGAGTTCTGGTAAAGCTGGAAAAAAAATTGGATGGTTCACAAGCCTGATCACAGCACAGTCAGGCCTGTAGTTCATTACTCAGCTTAATACACTGGAGAGCGGATCACATCTAGGGATGAGATTTTGGCCTTGGTTTGTGGCACATTTGCCAAAAGGTTACTCACCCCTGATTATCTGCATTAGTATACATATCTTACCCATTCATTGTAGCTCCTTGATGTAGTATTGTTCATATTGGCATTTGCTCTTATTGTCTGACATTAAAGAATTCTGTTCCAAGTGGAAATTTGCTGCTCCATTGCCAAACCATTAGTAACATCTGCGTTTGTAATGCAAAAATATCATTTCAAGACAAAGAAGTTATCAAAATTACACTCAAAGCTGCTACACCAGGGAAGGCATGGCTCAGTCGCCTCTATATTACCAACTGCTACAGCTAGGGATGAGATAATTCTGATAAAGGGTGTTACAGTACTAATTTTATCTTATTTATGAACTTAAATGGAGGGATACGCAAAATTCTATTCTAAAGATAAATGAACACTATATTTTCACTATATGTACTTATGCAGCACACCTTCAACAATCCCTTGAAAGTGAATACAATATATCCTATATCAAGAAATCATCTGTAACTATTGTTTTTCAGTGTTGTGTCATTGCAAATAAATCTTTGATCGGCTCCAGAATTTTTTTTCCTCAGCACATACCAAACCTGGTGATCGTTAATCCTGTCAAACAAGAAAAGGCTTCCACAAAAATATATTTCATCAATTGGAAGATGCCATCGATTAAGATGTACCCTAATTTCAGTACCACCAACACCAACAAAAATATGTAAAATGCAATTCTAAGATGAACTCATTTTTAGAGATGTTTATATAGGGGGAAAAGTGTGCCTCAGAATTGAAAAGACACCTGCTATTCAGCAGACATAATTGTTTATAATCAAAGCCCATTAGGATCAGAAAGCAGTAGGAATGCTTTCAATTAGATATTTTAAAATATATATATAATGAATTAGTCCCCCAGATGAATATGACTATGGCTCTTCTCACGTCGTAATTTCACTTTGCTCATTTTTCATGCTGTAACTTCTTAAAGACAGAGATGAGAAATTTGTGGGCCCCCAGATTCATATAATCTTACTGTGGAATACATATATTGTATGTATATAGCTGGTTTAACCTTTGGTTTGCTAGTAAAAATTACTGTGTCACAAAAGGATACGTGGCTATAAAGCATGTCACCAACATGAACATTTTGGAAAGCTCTGCTTTACATTTTGAATGGCATTTTCCATAATCATTAGCTAGTAGTGCAAGTTGGTGAGGGATTTCTAATTTGCACGACAGACTGAATTAACTGTGGATATTAATTCTGGAATGGCAGGAGGATTGGATTCACCCTCACTTTCAGCCCAACTAGGCAAGACCATAGCTATGCAGGATCCAATCATGGTGGAGTGCTTCTCTGTTCCATCCCCAAAATTAATTTTTTAGAAATAATTTTTGTTGTATCTTTTAAGTAGGAATAGATAAAAAGAGGATGAGAGGATAGAAGTGAAAGAAAAAAGAAAGAAAAAATAATAAAAAGCCAGAAAAGAAGAAAAGAAGAGAACAAATAACATTTAAAAGCATGCTGAGATATAGCAGTTTTGCGTGAGGTTAAGAATTCGAAGTCCTTGTTCTTTCCTTTGTTTATCTCCTCCTCCTTCATATCCTTCCTTCGTCATAGTCCGCTTGGACTATCACAAAATTACATTGTTAATGGCATTAGCTAGCAGTAGAGAAGAGGTTGGTTTAGGCTCAAAAGGCGCCTCTTTGGCCACTCCTATACCCTCTACTCCAATGGTTCCCAACATTTGGTCCTCCAATTGTTTTGGACTTCAACTCCTAGAAATCCTAGCCAGCTTACAAGATGTTAGGAATTGTGAGAGCTGACGTCCAAAACACTTAAGACGACCAAACCACTGCTCTAGAGGAAGAGATCATCAGGCATGGCTCCATTGTGCTTTAGCTCCAGCAGCAGACGAAATCCCTCTCCGTTCCAGTTGCAGTTTCTCAGAGTTAGGGAAGAAGAATGGGTTCTCACTTGCCAGTCAATGCCCTTCCCCACTGCCATTTCCTTATTATAAGCCTGAGGGCATAGGACTGTCAAGTCAATGCTTTGTAAGCTGCTCCTGGAGGCTTTTTGGCTGAAGAGTGGAATATAAAAACTTTAAACAAGTGAATTAGTATACACTGAAAACATATAGACTCCCGGAATCTGCCCAATGTTTCAGTTTCTCAACAGAATCACAGTGTCAAATCAGGATCAGGATCCAGCATTGGGAGACTTATTGTAATGCTCAGCCCAGGAGGAACAATTATACAGCTCTGCTCCCCTCCAACATGGCTATTCAGTGGCCAAATGAATGCTTGCAACCCAATCCACAATTTTCAACCAAAATCTCAGGAGAACCCCACAAAATACCAGAGAACGCATTTCATTTTTCGATGCCTTACTACAGAAACCTATCCTGACCGTTTCCCATCACTTCACACTCTACCTGCCATGCAGCCCCTCTGTGAGAGGTTTGGTCATTATGTGAGGTAGGTAGTGAATTTCTCCTTTTGCAATGTCGCTTTGCTAAGAGGATAGCAGCCCTAGCATAGAAGCTAGTAAAGTGTTATATAAGAGGAGGCAAGGCCCTGTGGCGTGTTATGAATTCACACACAAAGCTGCAATGTCACATTTTATTAATGTGTTCCTTTAATTTGCAAAGAGTGCTTAAATTCATCTTTAAAAAAAGATACATTAGAAAACAATATGTAAAATTAATGACATCAAACAATATATAGTGAATTCAAATCATAAAACAGAGGTTTATGATATAGCATTACTTCATGTATTATTCAATTTATAGGTTTGCTTCACAAGCACACCACTCTCCAGTGGCTTCCTCATCATTAAAAGTCAGTTTCAAGCATCACTGAATACATTACAGATGAGCATAATTTCGTATTAGGCATGATTCAGTCCGATATATATACATATATATGCAGATGTGATACAGATTTGGCGAGGTATTACAGAGAACAGGGAAACCCCCCTTCATCAATAAATAAATAAATAAAAATTCCCACTCTGAGTTCCAATACTGTGAGCCAATAGCATCACCATCAAAGTCCCAGAAACAGCATGTCCTGAGCAGCTCTGCTTTCAGGTTTTCTCTCTGAAAACACACAGGCACAAGCACGTATTTAATAGGCAGAAGACCTCAACAATTGTTTCCATACACATACATTTGAACTGAAGGATAAAAAGCTCTAAAACACTATTTTCTCTGACTATGGAATTACCTTATGAGGAAGACCATTCAACAATAGGACACAACTAAGAAACCCCTGCCATATACACTGCAAAGAGACTCATTAATCACTACGTAAACAATATTTCTTTTCCATACAAGAAAAAAATCCTTAAAATTCAAAAGAGAACATTGAGGCTCACATAATTCAAAATGGGACAGAGACAATGCTCAGTGTTCCAATAGTTTGGCTCTTCTCTAGCAACTAAGAGATGCAAAACATTTTAATGCCCTACATTCTAATTTGCAACTCGCCTTCAGGCCAACTGCGTAACAGAACACTTGACAGGAGACCATAAATTAATGGAGAGTTTTATTCACATAAATGTTCATTTCACTATACAACTTACCTGTTATTGCAGCACTGCTATAAAACTGCTTTCTCACTATCCTGTTTTTCTTCAGATTCTTCATCAGATCCTGAAAAATAAATTAAAAGATTAATGCCAAAATTAAGTTTGATGTGTCAAGGCAACTTTTTGCACAGTACTGAACAAATGAGAAATTAAAGATATGTGATTTCCTGAACTAAGTTTGGATGATATTTGATTATATTAAATGCATTACTATTATACAATACCTATATCATAGCAGGGTATCAAAAGGATACAGACTGAGAAGAGAAGGTATAATTAGAATACTATGCAAGCCCAGTGTAACACAGTACTTCTAAGTTGCAGATTTTTCTTTAATTCAGACAACTAAAGCACTGGCCGTTATGAGTGGCCTATCAAGAGTTCTCTGAAAGACTGTGAACAGCACTTCTAAGAATCTCATCAGGATTGTGAAAAATATCTCTGAGAACCACAGTGGCATCCAGACAAAGCTCATGGCACAATGGTTGCCACAAACATAATTCTTGTGAAATATACTGTATAAAAAACCTAGGCAGCAAATGAAGTTAGGTGTATTTTATATTTATATTTTTTGTCTCAAGTCATCTCCCATTTATAACAACACGAAGGCCTATCACATTATTTTCATGACAAAATTGGTTCAGAGGGATTTTTGCCTTCCTTGGAGGCTGAGGAAGCATGATTTTCCTTTCTTCTCCTCTTGACATCTGCCTGTGCATACGCTGAAGGCAGCACCTGATTTGAACATGGCTCAACAGTTTCCTACAACACCTCAAATCAAATCCCGGCTTCCTAGTAACATATATCCATGCATACTTTATTACTTTCCTAAACATGCTGCATCTTCTACTGAATATATTTGTTGAGAAGTATTTTTTCTTAAAATGTTGTAAAGACATAACTTTCTGGATAATAATAATACAGCAAAGGCTGGGTTGTTATATGTTTTCCGGGCTGTATGGCCATGTTCTAGAAGTATTTTCTCCTGATATTTTGCCCACATCTATGGCAGGCATCCTCAGAGGTTGTGAGCCTCTGACAACACAGCGAAGGCTGTTTCTATTTTTCTGTTAATAATCGAGGGGAACACAACTCAGCAAGATGGTTACATAACATCCATGCATAACATCTTAGTTTTTGTCTCTGGCATCTACAACTGATGAGTTTTAGGTAGCAGTGCTAGGGAAAAAAATCTGCTATCCCATATGCTCGCTTGTTAAAAATGCCTGGCGAAAAGGAATATACAAGCACAGAACGTGGCTTCCTGATCTTGCTACATGTGGGAAGCGTAGGCAGGGAAGTCACTAGAACCTGATCCAGTTCCAGTTTCTTATCTGCACCCTACAGGGTCATGGAGCACCGATTGTCTATAGCAGGGATTTCGAGACAGCCAGGAAAGGACATATTCAGACACCTGATCCAGTTTCAACTAAACTATACCTGTCCCTTTTTCATGTCATCTATTTCCAGGTGCCCGGTAGAAAGAAAAGATTCAATGATTAGTTAATGTCAGTTAACCAACAGCCATGAGGATTGATAGATGCCAGATTAATGTAGTTTCTGGTTGCTTGAGAGTTACTCTTAAAATAGGCCTAATACTAAACCCCATCCTATACACCATAAGCTCTGCACTGACTTGATATTATCATTGAAATACAGTTTTACTTTAATATAAAAATTCCTTTTTTATTTAAAATATTATTTTGTTGATTTTTTTTGCCGGTTGCTTAAGAGTTTCAGCTGCGGAAGTTCCAGTTAACTGAGAGTGTAATAGATGGCTCACTCTTTGATCACCACTAGATGGGGCTAAAAAGAAAATAATTCCACTTCTATTAAATATAGCTTCCCATATCATCCCCAAAACTTGTAGTGATGAAAGCAATTAAAAGTTCACTGCTAATCATTCATATAGTTTAATTCTAGACAAAAAGATCTTGTAGCATCTTTGAGACATAACAATACTAATAGATTCCCTTTAGTTTCAAAAATCCTCTTTTCATCTTAAAGTCCCTGGTGGCGCAGTGGATTAAACCCTTGTGCCGGCAGGACTTGAAGGTTGGGTTGCTGACCTGAAGGTTGCCGGTTCGAATCCAACCCAGGGGGAGCATGGATAAGTTCCCTCTATCAGCTCCAGCTCCATGTGGGGACATGAGAGATGTCTCCCACAAGGATGGTAAAAACATCAAAACATCCGGGCATCCCTTAGGCAACATCCTTGCAGACGGCCAATTCTCTCACACCAGAAGTGACTTGCGGTTTCTCAAGTCGCTCCTGACACGAAAAAATAAATCTCAAAGGGACTACCTAACTCATTTGCATCCTGCTATTCCAGACATAAAGAATTTGCAAATGGGGCAGAAATCAAAAGAGGAAGAAAATGACAAGAGTGTCAGGGTGGGGAGGGGAGGCTTGGGTGTTACTGCCTCACCAAACTGCAAATCCCATTAAAGTTAAAGTAGTGCTAAACTGCATTAATTCTCCAGTGTAGGTCGGGCCTCAGAAATCTTGAGATTCAATAGTTACATGTTTCAACTACATGACTTTCTCCCAAGGATGGTAAACAACAGCAATGTCCATCAGTTTAGGGTTTTTTATTTCCTCCACACTGAACCTAATCCTTCAAAATAATTTTGAGACCATGAACAAATGTGTTCAATGCCACGGTTTAGAAGGCTATACAAAGACATAAGAGAAAAAAAATTTCAGAGAGTGTTAATTTAAAAAACAAATAAACATATGGTCACTGCAAATCTTCAGTTATTTACACAGTAGGATTCAGAAATCTATTAGTAGAGCTCCTCTGAAGTATACTGTTTTCCCCACTATACTTGTCTTACCCATACTAGAATTTCATCCCAGAATCTATTTTGGGGCGTATTTTGGGGCGTGTTAGCCACATATGGCTCCCATCCCCTATTTCTCCACTTTCTCCAACATAATTTGGAAAATCCATTATTAATTTAAGTAGACAACAGCATCTATGCATAAGTATTTTCTCTCAGTTGTGCTGAAATTGATTTGTATGCTTGAGTTTTCCAGATTGAACTCCACTGTTTCTCTTCCAATTTGAACCACAGTTCTAATTTCCATACCAGTCTCAGTCCATTTAATGTTCCAGTTTTTACTTTTTGAAATATATGATATAGTTTTGAAACTTGCCTGTTGGTTTGATTGAATTTGTCATTGCAAATTGATTCAAGTAATGTTAGCTCTCTTGGTGGTGGTGGTGGTGGGGGGGGTGTTTTCTAATTATATCTGAAATGTATTTATTAATGTATTAATTAATTGGCTGTAATTTATTTTTTAATTCTTCCATTTGAATAGATTTTCCTCATAAAAATAAACATTTCATTGTATAGATTTCATTCTATTCCCACACTTTGAACTGACTATATGTGTTGTCATGTTTAAATAATACTATGTAACACTATTTTTGTTCCTGGGTTATAAATGTCATTTCCTAGTTGGATCTGTCATAAAAACATGGAAAAAGTTTACTGAACTGCAAAAACTTTGTTTTTGCAGGACATCCTGCACATTTTGCTATAGTTTTTCAATGAATATCTCAGAGTTTCAACCAATTCAACAAAGTTTGTGGCCACTACAAAAATGAAGTTTCTGGAGTATACTCCAAAGTACTTACTTTCAAAGTAAGTACAGCACAAATAAACAGGAAATAGTGCTTTCAAACAAGGAAAACATTTTTTCAAATTTTGTTACATAGTCAGAAACGACTAAACGACTGAACAGCAGCAGCAGTGTTATTTAAGTCTCTGAAGAAAATGTTTCCTTACCTGCTTCGGATTCAGGAGGGGAATAAAACTGTCCATCAGAAAGGAGTCCAGGCTGAAGAAGAGCAGCTCGCTCAGAGGCATCTTGTACCAGTAGCAGTCCTACCAACAAAAAAGAAGTCATCATTACAAAATCTTTTAAAATAAGGTTATGAACAGTCATAATAATGTACCACAGCATTATCACACTTTAAAAAAATATTATCTTACAGTTTTACTTTGTGGATACCAAAGCAGCATTCTCTCTCCAGCATTAATATACTCTACAAAATTCCTTCAGCATGCAAGGCAAACAATTTTTCAGGCTACTATAACAGCAAAGGAACATACTGTTTTCTTCTTCTGCTTCCTGTGGCAAAACTTTGAAATCCAGGAACCAGGTTTCTATCCAGGCAAGAATGAAAGATATGATGGGCAACACATAGCCAAAAGGACCTTGAGACAACAGCTGAAAGGGGGTGAGCAGAGAGAAAACACATTATACAAAAATCTATCTCAACAGATGAATTACAGTATATCATTTAAATGAACATTTACAATGATAAACCTACCTTTGAAATGATTACTTTTGTTAACAAGAAGGCACTGGTTACTGCAGTTGTAAACTGAAAGAAACATTAATGGTTACGAATGCAGGTGTATCTTCGAGTTTAGTTTCACAAGTCACAGGAAAGTATCACAAATACCCAACCATACAAAAACTATGATCCATTCTGGGTAATCATGGATTATTAAAATTCTGGACTTAGCAAGTTTAAACTAAATGTCCATGAATTGTCAAAATCATCTCCCATTGATCTATAGTTCCAAATATGGGAATACAAATCTGCAGTTCACTCACAGACTTGTGAGCTGTAGTTAATTGTGTTTTCTATCAGTTTCCAAATGTATTTAAAAATATTATTTTCAGTATTCCTACCTCATTGAAGACAACAATTGAAACTAAATTGCAACCAGAGCAACTGGGGGGGAAATCATCCCTGGAAGTTTTACAGAAATAAAGTAGTAACATAGGAAACTGTTCCACAGTTAGCCCTTAATATGAAGTACACCTTCTAGATAGAACCAAAGGAATGCAAGGAACATTCCCAAAAATTCAATCAGTAAGCAAACAACATTCCTGAACAATTAAAAACCCTATTTTTCCAATTAAAACTAAATGGAAACAGAACACAGGCAGGTTCTTCATGTGGCCTATGTTGTCCATAACTTACTTTCCGAGCTATGTCACACCATCCACAGGAACGTGAACATATGGACTGCAAAAAGCTATTCAACAGAAAAACCTATCACTCTAATATATTCTACAATGACAGAAGCAATGCAGTTCTGGAAAGCATATTACATTATGAATGTGCTGCCAAATCAACACCCCTTGTCCATATCTGTTAAAAAATCTGCTACTTACTGCTATTGCCCACCAATGTCGCAATCTGCACAGCGCATAGGCAAGTATCAAAATCTTAAACCGAAAGACAGCCAGGAGCTACAGAAAAGTTTGGAGAATGGGGAACAAAAGAGATTTTTAAAATATTCATTTAAAAAAGTAAAATTACAAATGTCGCATCATCAGTCTTTTTCTGTCGCCATTCCATCCGACATTTCTCCTAGGCATCTCATGGACATCATTCTACACTTGCCGCCTTTTTTTCAGCCACAGCCAGCCTTTTCCTTATACGTAGAAGTTTCCTCCTCATAAAGATTGCTTTCATAAAACAGGCTGTAACAAATATTTTCTGTATAATATGCCGATCTCAGATTTATTCAACCTCTGATCACATGCAGTCACTGTAACTCTATCTGAATAATGCTGTTGAGAGCACAACCTCTCCAGCCAAAGTGATTAGAGGATTACATTTTTAAGGGAGAGAATTCTGGAAATACTCTACTCTCTCATTTAAATTGTTCTCCTTGCTATTTACAGCTTTCTTCTCTCTCCCTTTCTTATTGCAAAAAATGGAGCATTTGTTAACAACAACAACAACAACAACAACAACTTTATTCTTATATCCCTCCAACATTTCCCCAAAAGGACAAGGGGTGGCTTACATGGGGACCAAGCCCAGTATAAACAAGATTACAAAGTGACACAGTAAAATCATAAACAATAAAACATATTAAAAACAATAAAAACCAGCAGAATATAAAACATAAAAGACACCAACCAAACAGCAGACAACCCAGTTGCCGAGAGCAGTGGGCATGTTCAGATTTGAGGGGATGGGACAATGTCTTGTGCAAACACGAACTGTAGGGCTGGGGCTGGGGATAAAGTGGGTAAGTTCAGATTTGAGGGAGCAGGACAAAGGCTAGTGCAAAAACAAATTGTAGGGCTGAAACAGGAGATAAAGTGCTGGAGATCCAAAACAGAAAATTAGGGCTAGGCAGACTTATCAGTAGCTAAACTATTATTCAAAGACATATAGGAACATCAAAATTTTCTGGGGACTAATCTAATCTCCCTGGGAAGAGAGTTCCAGAGCTGGGGGACCACCACCGAGAAGTGTGGGGAACCACAAACTGTGCTTGTGATGGAGGAGGGAGATACGGTCACGAAGATAAGCAGGACCCAAACCATTTAGGGCTTTGTAGGTGTTAGCCTGCACTTTGAATTGGGACCGGAAACTTATCAGCAGCCAGTGGCGCTGCTTCAGCAGGGGCGTTGTCCACTCCCTGTAACCTGCTCCAGTTAGCAACCTGGCTGCCCACCTTTGTACAAGTTGCAGTTTCCAGGCTGTCTCCAAAGGCAACCCCATGTAGAGTGCATTGCAGTAATCCAAACTAAATGTAACCAAGGCGTGACCACTGTGGCCAAGTCAGGCTTCATGAGGTACGGTTGCAGCTGGCACACGTTTTAACTGTACAAAGGTCCTCCCAGTCACCGCCTGAGAATCAAGTGTCAATGCTGAGTCCAGGAAGACCCCCAAACTGTGGACCTGTGTCCTTAAGGGGAGTGCAACCCCATCGAGCACAGGTTGCCACCCTATATCCCAATCGACCTCTCGACTAACAAGGAGGACCTCTGTCTTATATGGATTAAGCTTCACCTTGTTAGCCCTCATCCAATCCATCACAGAGACCAGGCACTGGTCCAGGATCTGGGGGGCTTCCTTGGAATTGGGTGGAAAGTAGTAGTAAAGTTGAGTGTCATCTGCACAGAGATGGCACTGAACTCCAAAACTCCGAATGACCTTTCCCAGTGGTTTCATGTAGATGTTGGGAGATAGAATGGAACCTTGGGAGACCCCACAGGCAACGGCCAGGGATCCAAACAGGTGTCTCCCAGCTTCAGCAATTGGGAACAATCCTCCAGGAAGGAGCAGAACCACTGCAAAACAGTGCCCCCAAGACTCATTTCGGAGAGCCGACCCATTCACTGCTGTTTGGACAGACAGGACAGAACAGAACAGAAAGGAGGTATGTTATCTTGAGGTCCAATTTTTGGTGCCTTGGAGGTTGAGCTCAGATTCAGTCACGGGGGGGGGGGGGTGCTGTTGCTCCATTCTCTATGACCAAGAGCCATCAGGACTTCCTCCTTCCACCTTCCTTTTTGTCACCACATTTCTGGTCTTGTTATTTATGGTGTTGTAAAATACCCCCAGGAGCCCCGGTGGCGAAGTGTGTTAAAGCACTGAGCTGCTGAACTTGCAGACTGAAAGGTCCCAGGTTCAAATCCCAGGAGCAGAGTGAGCGCCCGCTGTTAGCTCCAGCTCCTGCCAACCTAGCAGTTCGAAAACATGCAAATGTGAGTAGATCAATAGGTACCGCTCCGGCGGGAAGGTAACGCCGCTCCATGCAGTCATGCTAGCCACATGACCTTGGAGGTGTCTACGGACAATGCCAGCTCTTCAGCTTAGAAATGGAGATGAGCACCAACCCCCAGAGTCAGACATGACTGGACTTAACGTCAGGGGAAACCTTTACCTTTACTAAAATACCCCCCACCCCCCGCAATTTGCAGTACGTAATTTCTTGACTTACAGCTCTAAGCTGTTTTCGAACTGCTTAGGTAAACAGTAAACTGGGCTTGACGGTCGGGTGCTCATCCCTACCGGGCTTTGAACTCACCACCTTTCAGTTGGTAGATCTTATTACTGCTGGTGAATTACCAGCTATGATACAGCCCAACCCTGATGATGATATCTCTTGGTTTCTTCTTTTTTTAATTGTAGGGATCTATTACTAAAATCTATTTGGAATTTTCCTTCGTTATTTCTAAAGTATGATTTCTTAGTGATTACAAACACAAAAAATGGGGGAAGTTTCTTATCACTGCTTTCTCTTTTTTATCACCAAGAAACTGAGCTTCAGAATAGATTTAGCTTTGTTGTATTACCTAATCTATTTTCAATTCACTTCCCCATGTGCTTAGCAACTATGAGGTCTTCTACAATCCTTGGATTAGCAGACCCAATATTTGTCAGTTCCCCCTTCCCTTTCTCTCAAACCCATCTGTCTTCTCTCAATCATCAGATCTCTCAGGGATTTTTGGTCACCGGATTTCCTTTTTTCTGGGACCTTTCCCCATTTGACATTCAAACCATAACTTTTATTATTTTATCTTTTGCTATCTCAAGTGTTTTTTTCTTTAACCAAACTTACTTGTCAGTTCCAGTTGCAGAAACTGCAAATTATTTCTCAGCTTCATTACTTATATAGCCAGGATGCCCATGGACATTTTAGATCATTAAACTTATGGGAGTTAAGATTTTGGGTCCTATTTTATTTCCCTTAAACCCCAAGATCTACCAGCATAGAACAATCAGAACTCCTCCGAGTACTAGAACTGAAGACATTTGCTGTGTTCCTCCAACACAGAAACCCCGATTATTTTAGCTTTTCTGCAATTTTGCTGAGTTAAATTAGGTCATGAGTAATTTTGCTGAAAATACTGTTATCCTGAAGTGGTCACTTCTGTTTTGAAAAGTTTATTTGAGGTCTAAAGGAGGCTTGTGATGTGCATTAAATAATCTAATGCCAATTACACTTTCTTAAGACATTGGTGGCTTCACTGCCACTGGTCTTTTTAATTTGATTTTTGCTTTTCAAGTTTTGGCCGTAGAGTGGGAGGGATTGGGATAAGTGCTGCCTGCTGATGGCCAAGGAAAGTGAACATGTCAACTTAAACCATTGAAGTAACTCACACGCATTAGATTTATGAAGGTTAAGAAACAAATTTGGGTCCCATTCCATCACCATGCCTAGGTCATTCCCCCCACATTTTTCAGCACAAAAACTGGGAGAAGAAATACTGAGCTTATTAATGTGGAATGTTTATTAATGCAACTGTCAGCACTAACATGCATTTCTCAAAGAAGCTTGTATAAATATACTTTTTGCTGAGCGGTTTTCTATTATTTTACTGGTTCTTGGAACAAGCCTTTTAATACAAAAGAATTCAAGTACAAAAAGTAAATACTTACAAATATATCAAAATATGAAGAGTGGTAGTCATAATGAAGGACTTCTTTTTTTAATGTATTCTCAATGCCTCCATTTACCTAAGCAGAAATAAAATATCCCCTCATATTAATATATATACACAGTTACAAGTGGCTTATTCTATGTACAGGCAGTTCCCAAGTTACGAACAAGATTGATTCCGTAGGTTTGTTCTTAAGCTGAATGTATATATAAGTCAGAACAGGTACATTTTTAAATGCAATTCCAGCCAAATGTGTGTGTGTGTGTGTGTGTGTGTATACAGCAGAGTCTCACTTATCCAACACTCGCTTATCCAACATTCTGGATTATCCAACGCATTTTTGTAGTCAATGTTTTCAATATATCGTGATATTTTGGTGCTAAATTCATAAATACAGTAATTACTACATAGCATTACTGTGTATTGAACTACTTTTTCTGCCAAATTTGTTGTCTAACATGATGTTTTGGTGCTTCATTTGTAAAAACATAACCTAATTTGATGTTTAATAGGCTTTTCCTTAATGCCTCCTTATTATCCAACATATTTGCTTATCCAACATTCTGCCGGCCCGTTTATGTTGGATAAGTGAGACTCTACTGTATGTATATAAGTGTGTGTGTGTGTATATATATGCAGTTTTTGATAGCATACGTAAGGGTTAACATCCCTATGGTGTTTCTTTTATTGTCTGTGCTCCTGTTCAGATGATTTCACCTCACAGTGATAATTGGATTTTGAAAAATTGAGCTTGTTGTGGAAACAAGGATCGGCACTAAAGCTTCAGTGGAAACACCTTTTCCCCCATGACAACTCTTTCAAGAGTGGATTTCCCTTCCTAGGGGTAGGTTCCTGTTGTCTCACCTGTGTTCTTAACTATGAATCATTTGTAAGTCTGATGTTTGTAACTCAGGGACTGTCTGTTATTAAAACAATAAAACAAGATGGACAGAGTATGTCTCATATATCACATGCATTACTCAAAGTTGTTTTATGTTGCTGCCAGCCACCACTCAGCATCTTATCCTGTTTTATAATAGCCTTTTATAATATCTTGTATCACTCCTGAACGTTATGAATAATAACTTGTCTTTGTTAATTTTAGGCTGCCATCCTGTAAGCCTGGCAGTAATATCCACTCAATTCAAGCAGATATGCCACTGAATGGTGATATATTTATAAATTTATACATAATTAAAGAGGGAGGGAGGGAGGGAGGGAGTATTATGCTGTTCATGATGTCATGGGTAATATTTCATTACATATTTTTAAGAAACGGGCTAAGCAGTAAACTTCTCCGGCTGGATCTACACTGCCATATAATACACACAGGAACTGCGTTATATAGTCAGTGTAGACCATACAATGCAGTTCAATATATTTCCAAAGTGCCTCTTATGGCATTGTAGATCCGTCCTCTGTAATACCCACATTTGCCGGCAGGTACTAAAAGTGCAAAGCAAGAAAGGTCCCTCTCAATCTTCTCAACCATAAATTTAAAAGGCTGTAGTAGAGTTACTTTCCCAGCCTTAGCCAGAGGTTTCTTGCCAGGCTGCATATATTTTATTATTACATTAGACTTCTGGTCTGGTTTTGTACTTTTCAAATTGACTAGTAGCTATGCATAGTCACTGTGCCACTGTATGGTTTTGCTTTGAGTTCAGATTTTAATAGTAGTTTACATTTACAGTTACTCTGTTTCAAAGAGGAGGCATGAAAACCGTTTCCATGAATGTAGTCAGTTAGTTGAAACCAAGCTACTGTAATTTTCTTAGGCATTTTCACAATATGAAAATCTGTAATTGGAAGGCTAGGGAGGATATACAGTATGCCTTTTAAACACTAGCAGATTTCACTTTGTAATTATTCACTGTTCTCTTTTTGCTACATAATTCTTTGTTAAGATACTGATTGTGGGACATTTAAAAATATAGACAGTGACAACTTTCAGATCAGAATTTTTAAGTATGTCAAGCAACAGTTCTCAAGCTAGAAATTATTTGTACAATATAAGTTATCAGACTCAGATACCATGAAATCTGGATCTTATTATCCATGTACAATTCCAGATGAATGCTTAATTGCCCTATTAGCCTTCAGTTTAATAAAAGGTGAATACTTACTGTATATACTTGAGTAAAAGCCTAGTTTTTCAGCCCTTTTTTTAAGACTGAAAAAGCCCCCTCAGCTTATACTCGGGTGAGGGTCCTGGTTGGCTTATATATGGGTCAGCTTATACTCGAGAATATATGGTACATTTATTATTTTTCTCTATTATTATTGGTATTATTACATGTATTATTTTTCTCTATTATTGTTGCTACTATTACATTTATTTTACTCTATTTTAATTATTATTAATACATTTATTATTTCACTCTGATCTTATTATATTTATTATTTTACTCTATTTATTACTACATGTATTATTTTCCTTTATTATTATTATTATTATTACATGTATTATTTTACTCTATTATTATTAAAAGTATACATAAGCACATTTACATTGAAGAAGATGAGAATAATGATTTAATCAGAGTTAGACAATCTTATCTTAAATTAGAGCTTTATGTAAATATTCAAAAATATTTAACCTACTGATGCCTCAATTAATGTAATTTTATTGGTATCTATTTTTATTTCTGAAATTTACCACCCTCGGCTTATACTGGAGTCAATGTTTTCCCAGTTTTTTGTGGTAAAATCAGGTGCCTCGGCTTATATTCGGGTTGGCTTATACTCGAGTATATACGGTAAATCATTTGAAGACTGAGACTGACAGATATATAGAAGTGGTCCAACAACTCTTAGAATCCTCTTAACATAGTAGTGCTATCCTCAAATAAATGGTGCTTTTTGTTGTTGTAGCAATTCACAAATCAAAGTCAATGTACAAACACAACCATCTTAGACTCTCGGGAAAAGAAGGCATAACAAAACTTCAGTTTTCAGAGACAAAATCTATTCCAAGTCTAACCAAAATATGTTAAAAATAAATTTTAAAAAACCATGGGCCACAAACTGGAAATATATCCCAATCATCAAGAAAGGGATTCTTGGGATTGCAGTAATCACAGGAATATTTCATTAATTTCCCACGCAAACAAAGGATGCTTAAAATCTTGCAAAAATGCAAGCTGTCCAAACTGGGTTCAGGAAAAGAAGAAACACAAGGAATCATATCACAAACATATCCTGGATAATGAAACACATAAAATAATTTCAAAAGAAAATGAGCTTTGGTTTATAGACTTTTAAGCCTTTTAAGCAACCTGTACTCTAGACAAGAAGCTATTGTTAGGACAGAATGCAGAGAAACAGAACAGTTTGCAATTGGCAAGATGGTTAGGCACGGCTGCATTTTATCACTGTATCTGCTTAACTTGTACGTTGAAAATATCATATACCAGTGCATACACGGCGGGGGGGGGGGGGGGCTGCTGTCTACCTGCTTTCTCTCTTCTCCAGCTCTGAGAAAGTCTATCTCACAATGTCTCCATGGTAACACACTGGCAACTCTCTTTGGGCAGGCACTCTTTGTGGCTTTCTTTCCTTTCTCAATTTCCCTTGGACCTTCTCCTCTTTCCTTTTTCCTTCTACCCTGGCTTTCCTTCATATACCTTCTCCCCTCTCTTTCCTTTCTCCTCCTTCCTTGACACTTCTTTATCTGCCTTCCCCCTTTTCTTTATTTTTTTCTTTCCATCCTCCCTCACTTCTCCTCATACACATCTCCACTAGAAACAGCCAAGTTGCTTCACTTTCTTTCCCAGTGACATCACAAAAGGCCATTTCACTTAACCACAGTCAATCTTTCACCTAGCCACAGCCAATCCATATCCCTTTTCTTTCCTTCAGCTCTGGGCCAATCCACCTTGCTCCCTTTCTTTCTCTTTATTTTTTTAAAGTTCAAACCCCTCAATTATTTTAAGTTGGCTAGTTAAGAGTAAGTGTGCCAAAGTAGGTCCAAATTTATCAAGCCATGTAGGAGCCTTTGTCGCACTAACGTACAAACCAACATATATACAGTAGAGTCTCACTTATCCAACCTTCGCTTATCCAACATTCTGGATTATCCAATGCAGTCTGCTTCCCACCCGGATCCACAGCTCTTTCTCTAGGCAGCAAGGACTGAACTTTTTACGGATTTAACTTCCAACAATGTTGTTACTGTAAGTTCATTTTATGCAATATCTTTATTTGTAGCCAATGTTTTTGTAGTCAATGTTTTCAATACATTGCAATGTTCTGGTGCTAAATTCATAAATACAGTAATTACTACATAACGTTATCGTGTATTGAACTGCTTTTGCTGTAGATTTCTTGTAAAACATGTTTTGGTGCTGTATTTGTAAAATCATAGGCTTTTCCTTAATCCCTCTTTATCATCCAACATTTTTGCTTATCCAATGTTCTGCCAGCCCGTTTATGTTGGATAAGTGAGACTTTACTGTACATACAAACAAATATATGTTGACTTTTAAATATATAAAGCAGGTTTCAACTTGGAAATAGGTGTGAAAATTGGAGAAAGGAACACCAACAATCTAAGATATGCAGTTAACACCATACTACTAGGAGAAAATAGCGCTTTGAATGATTATTGGGAAAGTTGAAAGGGCGAAGAATTAACAAAAATAATGACTACTGATGATTGAATGAACTTTAGAATAGATGATGAAGACATGAAAATAATTCAAGATTTTCCATACTTTGGGACTATCATTCATCAGAGTGGAGACTAGTTACTCTGATCCAAAAATCAGAAGAGTAGGACTTGGAAAGATACCTATGAAGGAACTAAGTTAAGATTGTCTGTGACATCATATTTTCCATTTCTATGTATGGTTGTGAAAGCTGGACAGTGAAGAAATTGGATAAGAAGAAAATAAATACATTTGAGATATGGTACTGGAGACAAGTTCTATGTTTGTGGTAGTGTGCTAAAAGACGAATATGGGTCTTAGAGCAATCAGGCCTGAACTCTACCTAGAAGACAAGATGACTGAACAAAGTCTGTTGTATTTTAGTCATATCATAAGAAGAGATGACAATGGTTGGTAAGGTGGAGGATGAGAAAAAAAGAGGAAGACCCCATTCCAGAGAAAAACACTCTCAGTTCTGAGTTTGTTGATGACAGGGTAACTTGTAGGTTTTTTAATTCAAGGAATCATTGTATATCAAAATCAATTTGAAGACAATCAACAAGAAAAACAATCTCAGGCATGTCTACTCAGAAATAACTATCATTAAGTTCAATGGGGCTTTCTCCCAGGTAAATTGACATGAGACTGTAACCTAACTTAATGAAATCTTGGAATTCTCCATTCCTGATCTTACCAATTCTCAGAGGAAAATCTATTATTAGAAATACTCACATTCAACTCTATAATCCACAGTAAAGTTACAAACAGGAGGTCAAAGGTAACAAAAAGACAGAAAGTCCTTCGGACATCAGATATGCCTTTTTTCTCCCTGGTGTCATAAGATTCAATTCTTGCCATTAGCTGTGCAGGGTTTATGGAATGAACATCTCGTAAAGAAGGCTGGGATCCCAAACTGCTGCCCAGGGCATTTCCTCGATGTTCTGGCAGTTGATTCATCCTGGTTTTGGTTACATCAGCTTTTTTCCAGTTTCAGCATCACTGCCACATTTATCCATATAGAAGATCTCTCTATGAAAAAAAACAATTAATTTGATCATGTAGATTGATTAGCAAAAGCAAACTCAATATTCTTTCAAAAATGATCAAGTATCACTCAGTATCCCTAAATAACCAAATAATACATACATACATTGGGAGCTCCCAAAGTAGTTATGACTATGTGTTTATAATGTAAGAATGAAATTAGAAATTAAGTATCGACAATATGGTCCTATGAGCTTCTAGTACCTACAGGTGTTGAAGGCAAATAAGTAACACAATTGTAGTATGTCTTGAGGAAGAACTTAACTAAGTCCAAACTTTGTCTCTCAGCCACACAGAGAGATAAAAGTAGAGTTGCCTATAGAAAACAGAATACATAACATATCTTCGTTATATAGGAATAAAGGTCTGAAATTCAAAACAAGCCTAAATATACAATGTAAATGGAAAGCAGAACAACAGTACTTTCTAAACTCTGTACAGCCATGTAAGGCTGGAATCCTGCTGTTAGTTCCAATTAGAATAGGTTCACAAAGTTAACTGAACTAAATGCCGACTTAATAAAGTTATCACTGATACAAGAGGTCATCTGTAATTTGGAAAAAAACCAATAGATTTAGATCTCAGGATTCCAACTGGGTGAACCTAAGCCATGAACAAAAGCTATTTGTTGAGTTGAAGGTCAATAGCTAACTCACCCAACCATCCAAAATATTTTGTATGCCAAAATACAATTTCCTTCCCCCCTTCCCATACTAAATGAAGACTTAAAAATACGTTGTAGAGGTATTGAGACCAAAATCAAAGTACTAGAGGTAGGGGAATATCTTTAAGAAATGTATATGTTTTAAATATGACTGGGTGGGATTTTTTGGAAACTGGTTAAGGTTTTGAAGACCACAGATATGGAATCTGGGAGAGTACATATGGGTCCACTTCAGATGTGACTCACTACAAAATTTTGCAGAGGGTTTCCATTTATTCCTGTATTAGTGAACTTGGGAGGATCGTTCTGGGCTGTCTTGCTGGGGCTTGAAGGCACTGTTTTACTGTGGCCCCTTCCTTTTTGGAGGGGCGTACACAGAAGGTGGTGCTAAGGAACTCCTGTTTGAACCTCTGGCCAACTTCCTGTGGGATTCCTCTGGGTTCTGTTTGGTCCCCCATGCTGCTTAACATACACATGAAACTGCTGGGAGGTCATCCAGAGTTTTGGAGTGTGGTGCCACCTATATGCAGATGACACCCAACTCTACTATTCCTTCCCACCTAAAGCCAAAGAAGCTGCCCTGACCCTAAGTCAATGTCTGTCATAAGGAATGGATTGAATGAGGACAAACAAACTGAAATATAATTCAGATGAGACAGAGATCCTCCTAGTCAGCTGGAAGGCAGATCAGGTAATAGGGATCCAGCCTGTACTGGATGGGGTTACACTCACCCCAAAGACACAGGGCCGCAGCTTGTGGTTCCTCCTGGATTCAGTGTTGAACCTGAAGGCCCAGGTATCTGCAGTGGCCATGAGGGCCTTTGCCAATTACAGATTTTCTTGAGAAGCCACATCTAGTCACAGTGGTACATGCCTTAGTTACATCCCGTCTTGGGTTACTGTAACACGCTGTACATGAGACTGCTTTTGAAAAGTGGGGCTGCCTTTGAAATGTGTTCAGAAACTTCAGCTTGTCCAAAAAGCTGTAGCTAGCTTGCTAACTGGGGCTGGCTACAGTGACTAGACAACCCCCCTGTTCCAGCAGCTCCAGTGACTGCCAGTTTGTTTCCGGGCGCAATTCAAAGCGCTGGTTATGACCTTTAAAGCCCTATATGGCTCAGGTCCAAACTATTGGCTGACCACATCTCCTCGTACAAACGTATCCAGGCCCTGAGATCTTCAGGAGAGGCCCTTCTCTTGATCTCACCTCCATCTCAAGTTTGGTTGGTGGGGACAAGAGAGCAGGCCTTCTCTCTCAGTGGCTGCCCCTCAACTATGCAACTCCCTGCCCAGGGAAGCCAGAATGGCTCTCTTCCTTGTGTCCTGCCAATAAAAGGCTAAAATCTTTTTATTTGGGCATGCTTTTAAAGAAGAAGGCTTTTAAGACCAAGTCAGGGAATTCTGTTGTTTTTGCTTTGTATGGTTTAAATTTGTATGGATTATAATTAATTTTTTTACATCACTAATGTTCAGTTCTGTTTGAATGTTTGTATATTTGTGAATTCTAAATTGTATTGAAATTGTTTTAATGTAAGCAACTTTGAGTCTCCTTTGTAGAGAGAAAAAGTGAGGTATAAACAAACACAATAATAAACATAATAATAACAGCAGAATTGACGAGAAGCAACTGGAAAAGCTTACATGATACGAGGATTTAAAGATCGAACTGCGCAAACTCTGGCACAAGCCAGTAAAGGTGGTCCCAGTGGTGATCGACACACTGGTGCAGTGCCTAAAGATCTTGGCCAGCACTTAAAAACCATTGGCGCTGACAAAATCACCATCTGTCAGCTGCAAAAGATCACCCTACTCAGATCTGCATGCATTATTCACCAATGCATCACATAGTCCTAGACACTTGGGAAGTGTCCGATGTGTGATCCAATACAAAAGCCAGCATAGTGATCTTGTTTGCTGTGTACTAATCTTGTTGTGTATCAAATAATAATAATAAACATAATAAAAAATTGAAAGCAAAATGCAGACTCTCAAATATAAAACACTGATTGCCACTTACTCAAAGGTTATGTTAAGTAAAACAGCATGTGCTAATCATCATCATCTCTCTCTCTCTCTCTCTCTCTCTCTCTCTCTCTCTCTCTCTCTCTCTCTCTATATATATATATATATATATATATATATATATATATAAAAGAGTGATGAAATCATGGCACCAGACAAAACAACAAAACTAAACACCCCACAACCTCGAAAATTGACAGCACAACCCTTCATCCACACCTCAAGGACAAGACAACAACAAAAAACAAAAATAAAGTCCTAATTAGAAGGAGAGGAATAATTGTTTTTATACAATTACTGCCAGTTAGAAGGCTAAGCTCCGCCCACTTGTTCTCCTAGCAACCCACTCAGCCCAGGGGACAGGCAGAGTTAGGCCTCACTTAGGCCTCTTCCACACTGCCTATAAAATACAGATTATCTGATTTTAACTGGATTATATGGCAGTATAGACTCAAGGCCCTTCCACACAACTATATAACCTATTTATAATCTTATATTATCTGCTTTGAACTGGATTATCTTGACTCCACACTGCCATATAATCCACTTCAGTGTGCATTTTATACAACTGTATAGAAGGGGGCCTAATAATAATAATAATAATAATAATAATAATAATAATAATAATAATAATAATAATAATAACAACAACTTTATTTTTATACCCCGCCCCATCTCCCCGAAGGGACTCGGGGCGGCTTACATGGGGCCTTGCCCGATAAAACAATCAAATATCAAAACACAGCAATAAAACAGTAATCCAATAAAAACATCAATTACAGTAAAAACAATCGTTAAAATCAACATAAAACATACAATATTAACACTGGAAACTAATTAATAGAACCCAGGCAAAGTGCAACATGTTCCGAAATGTGCCGAAATGGGGAAGGTAATTTCACAGTTGAAATGGACAAAGTCATAGAATCCAGTTCTAAGCAGATAATATAAGATTATAAATATACAGTAGTCTCACTTATCCAACATAAACAGGCCAGCAGAACGTTGGATAAGTGAATATGTTGGATAATAAGGGATTCAGGAAAAGCCAATTAAACATCAAATTAGATAATCATTATACATATTAAGCACCAAAACATCATGTTATACAACAAATTTGATAGAAAAAGTAGTTCCATGCACAGTAATGCTATGTAGTAATTACTGTATTTACAAATTTACCACCAAAGTATCACAATAAATTTAAAACACTAACTACAAAAACACTGACTACTAAAAGGCAGACTGCGTTGGATAATCCAGAACACTGGATAAGCAAATGTGGGATAAATGAGATTCTACTGTAATATGAAATAATTACTGTGGTAGAATAATTCAGAACAATATAATCTCTAAAACCAGGATCAAGAGCAACACTCTGAAAACAAGGAAATTGGGAATTCCACAAAAGAAACAATCGGGGCCAGCTAACAACTCCCCAGAAAGGATTCTTCCAGAAAGGAAGCTGAGAAGGGAGTGAAGCAGTGTGTATTACCAAAATCATTATTATTATTATTATTATTATTATTATTATTATTATTATTATTACTATTATTGTTGTGTTGCTGTGAACCGTGAAAATGAATACAATCTGGCTCCAAGTATTCAAAAACACTAAAATCGGAATATATAAAAATTACTGTGGTATAATAAAACAAAACAATACAATCTCTAAAATCAGAACACTAAATAAAAAACAACACTCTGAAAATGGGAATTCCACACAGGAAACAATCAGGGCCAGCTAACACCTCCCAACAAAGTATTCCCATCACCAAAGTCTGGCAAATCCTCAGTTTTCTGAGGGCCACAGACAGTAGAAGCACATAAAATATCGCAAAGAACACCACTCTGAAAACAAGGGAATTCCAGACAGGAAACAATCAGGGCCAGCTAACACCTCCCAACAAAAAAATTCACTCAGGGAGGAAGCAGGCAGGCTTTAAAGCTGCAAGGTCAGTACATGCTAATAATTTTGCCTAATTGCAGCATTCATATTTGCCTCCAACAGTAAAAAAAAATCAGAAATATTATATATTCACAAGTTTTAGGAAATAATATCACCTGATGGCGCAGCGTGTTAAAGCTCTGAGCTGCTGAACTTCTGAACCGAATGGTCGCAGGTTTGAATTGGGGGAGCGGAGAGAGCCCCCACTGTTAGCCCCAGCTTCTACCAACCCTGAAGTTCAAAAACTTGCAAATGAGAGTAGATGAATAGCTACTGCTCTGGCAGGAAGGTAATGGCGCTCCATGCAGTCATGCCACATGACCTTGGAGGAGTCTACAGACAACGCCAGCTCTTTGGCTTAGAAACTGAGATGAGCACCAAACCCCAGAGTCAGACACGACTGGATTTAATGTCAGGGGAAAACCTTTACCCTTTACTTTAACTACCACCAATTCCTCAATACTTTATTTCCCATACCACCATACTTCGCCACAGCAACGCGTGGCTGTGCACAGCTAGTTTCTTTAAAAAAGGAATTGAATCACAAGCACACAAAATAAACCAAGTACATGTGACTTAACAGGAACTACGAACAACAGATATTTTTGTTGCAGTGGGGGGAGGGTAGGCAGCAAACAGTATCAGAAATGTGTCCTAATCTTAAATATGATGTGCCATTTTCATTGTGAGAAATGTATAGGTCAACAGACACACGTGAATAGGAGTTGACTGAAAATTCTACAAATTTATTCTGCTGGAATAAACAAGAAAATTGGTCTATTTCCACCAACTGCAGCATACATATTTCTGCTTTAATTTAATATACTTCCTGATTTCCTCCTACAATTTCCTGGAAAGTAACAAAAGTTTCATAGAACTGTTTGCCCATCTTGTTACACTGGATACACAGTGTGTTTCCTTGATTCCTGAACTGCCCAATGCCTGTTTGGTTGATATTTCAGGCAGTTATGCCAATATGTATCCAAATTATTTCCCAGCACAAATAGCCTCCTTTGTCACCCTTTTACAGCAGCCCCTTTTACAGCAGCTTTAACACACTGAGCCCCCCGGTGGCTCAGCATGTTAAAGCGCTGATCTGCTGAACTTGCAGACCAAAAGGTCCCAAGTTCAAACCCGGGAAGCGGAGTGAGCGCCCGCTGTAAGCTCCAGCTTCTGCCAACCTAGCAGTTCAAAAACATGCAAATGTGAGTAGATCAATAGGTACCGCTCAGGTGGGAAGGTAATGGTGTTCCATGCAGTCATGCCGGCCACATGACCTTGGAGATGTCTACAGACAACGCCAGCTCTTTGGCTTAGAAATGGAGATGAGCACCAACCCCTAGAGTTGGTATTTAAAGAGGATTCTGAAACCAAACCCCAAAGATATCAAAGGTTCATAGTACATTTACGATAATTATGTAATTTATTCCAAAAGAACACATTATCTGTGTCTAAAGTAACAAAATTACTCTAAATCAATCAGAATAAAGGATGAGGGCGAGGGGTTATAAATGTACCAATGGGTTAGGTCCAGGTTACCTACAGGATCATCTTCTCCCCTATAATCCGCCCTTTAGGACACTGCAGAAGAGAAGGTTGAGAAGAGACACGATAGCCACGTATAAGCATGTGAAAGGATGCCTAAGGAAGAGGAGACAAGCTTGTTTTCAGCTGCCCTTGAAACTAAGACTCGGAGCAATGAGGTCAAATTACAGCAAAGAATATTCTAATTTAACATTAGGAAGAACTTCCTGAATGTAAGAGCTGTTCAGCAGTGGAACTCTCTGCCTCCGTACAAACCATCTGTCAGGGGTGCTTTGATTGTGCTTTTCCTGCATGGCAAGGGGGTTGGACTAGGTGGCCCATGTGGTCTCTATTTATTTAGAAACTCTATGATTCTAAATAAATAATAAATGTTTAATAAAATTATTTGGAAAAAAAATAATTACTACAGTATACTACGTACCTAAAAAGCCCTAAACAGTTCAGACCCAGGCTATTTGACTAACTGCATCTCTGCATATAAACCACCATGGAGACTGCAGTCTGTGTAGGAGGCCCTGCTCTGGGTCCCATCCCATCTCAAGACCAACTGGTGGGAACGAGAGAGGGGGCCTTCTCAGTGATCGCTCCCCACCTTTGGAACTCCTTCCCCAAAGAAATAAAAATGACCCCTCTCCTCTCCTTCAAGAAGCCTCTAAAACCCCATCTCTGTACTTTGGCTTATGGAGAGGAGAACTAAAACATCCTAATGCAACCTGGTTAGATGCTGGAAACCACCCAGGTTCTGTTGGTGGTTGTAAACCAACCCATGATTTTAATGCATTTTAGCAGTCATATTTTTATTGATGTAAATGTACTAGGTGATATTTTATTATACTTTTATTAATTATGTTATATTGTTTTAAGGAGCCCCAGTGGTGAAGTGCGTTAAAGCACTGAGCTGGAGACCGAAAGGTCCCAGGTTCAAACCCCGGGAGCAGCGTGAGCAGCCGCTGTTAGCTCCAGCTCCTGCCAACCTAGCAGTTCGAAAACATGCCAACGTGAGTAGATCAATAGGTACCACTCTGGCAGGAAGGTAACGGTGCTCCATGCAGTCATGCCAGCCACATGACCTTGGAGGTGTCTACGGACAACGCCGGCTCTTCGGCTTAGAAATGGAGATGAGCACCAACCCCCAGAGTCAGACATTATTGGACTTAACGTCAGGGGAAACCTTTACCTTTTTACCTATATTGTTTTAGCATATTTGATTTGATTAGTGATTATAAGTTATACTCATGTTGTTGTATTACTGGTTTGATTTGGTTTGTGTGTTTCTTTAATGGGATTGAGTGTTTGCCAATTTTTGTGTGGAAACCGGCCTGAGTTCCCTTGGGGAGATAGGATGAGTTATAAATTATTATTATTATTATTATACAGCTGAATGACTGTGTTGCGAACTGATGCATGGAGAAAAAGGCGTGGCGCCAACCTGAAACGTTTGGCTGCAAAGGAGGTAAACAAACAGCCCTGCTTCCTTGACTCTTGTCGGACTCTAGGCACAGCTGGGAAAGGAGGGGGCGGGACAAACCATGAACCCGGATGGGAGTCGAGGAAAGCCCCGCAGACTGGCAGGAGAGAGGAAGTAGAACTCCAAGGCCGGGGGGGGGGGGGGGCACGGAGGAGGAAGAGCCCCTCTGTCCCGCAAGTTGGGCGCGAGGAGAGCGCGCGAGGACCTAGGCCTTGGCCCACGCGCCCTCTTTCCCTCACAGAGTACACAGCCGCGCGTGAGGGAGCAGGCAAGGCCCACTTACCCGGGAAGAAGCTCCCCGAAAAAAGGAGAAAAGCGTCCGGTGGCGACTCAAAGGCCTTTCTCACCAGCCACTCGAGGCCCGGAGCGGCTTCCAGGGCGGGGCCCGGCGAGGAACTGAAAGCCAGGGGACGGAGGCGGCGCCGAGGAAACAGAAAGAGCAGGCAGGGAGTGGGCGGGGCCTGATGCGGCGGCGCGAGGAGGGGGCGGGGCCGGCCGAGGGGAGGGGAAAGGGGCGGGGCCTAAGATGGGCGGGGCTTCTCGGAGTTTCACACCTGATTGGCTGGTTCCCTGTCAGGAGAGCGGCCCCCTCCCACTCTTTTACAGGAACTCTCCAAGGTACTCAGCCTCTTCTTTCCTATTAACGAACCCCTTGGAAAGCTTTCAAGTCCAGGCTACAATCCCTTCCACATAACCCAGAAAATCAAGGCAGAAAATCCCACAATATCTGCTTTGAACTGGGTTGTCTGAGTCCACACTGCTGTATTTCCTAGTTCAAAGCAGATAACGTGGGATTTTATTCAGTCATGTGACTTAGGGCCAGACTTAGCACAGCAGGCTAACAGAAAATTCCTGCTCATCAAAAGGTTGGCAGTTCGAGCCCGGGTTGGGGTTGAGTACCGGCCATTAAACCCAGCTCATCTACTTACCGAGCAGGTCAAAAGCAGAAATGCGAGTAGATAAATAGGTACCGCTTTTAGCAAGGAGGTAATAAATGCGCCCTTAAGGACACTGATTGAAGGAAAGCCCCTCAGCATGGAAGGTGGAGTGACAGCACCCATCATGGCCAGGTCAAAAGCAGAAATGCGAGTAGATAAATAGGTACCGCTTTTAGCAAGGAGGTAATAAATGCACCCTTAAGGACACTGATTGGAGGAAAGCCCCTCAGCATGGAAGATGGAGCGACAGCACCCACCATGGCTAGAGTCAAGCACAGCCTTCAAGATGCCAGAAATAACATGGGAAAAACTGCCTTTACCTCTGTTGTGTTGTCTGTTCTTGTCTGTCCTTGTTAATTGTATAATTGGCATTGAATGTGTTGCTGTATGTGTGTTCTGTGAGCCGCTCTGAGTTTCCTTCGGGATGAGAAGGGTGGGGTATAAATACTGTAAATAAATAATAATAAATTTATAATAATTATTATAATAATATTTTTTTCATGTCAGGAGCAACCTGAGTTGCTTCTGGAGTGAGAGAATTGGCCGTCTGCAAGGACGTTGCCCAGGGGACGCCCGGATGTTTTGATGTTTTACCATCCTTGTGGGAGGCTTCTCTCATGTCCCCACATGGAGCTGGAGCTGATAGAGGGAGCTCATCCGCGCTCTCCCTGGGTGGGATTCGAACCTGGCAGCCTTCAGGTCAGCAACCCAACCTTCAAGTCACAAGGCTTTTATCCCCTAGGCCATCGGAGGCTCCATAATAATAATAATAATAATAATAATAATAATAATAATAATAATAATAATAATTTTATTTTGTATCCCACCATCATCACGCCAAAAGGACTTGTCGCAGTTTACACACGGCACAAAAGTACCTAAAAACATTGCATTAAAAATTAATAAAACAAAAAGGCATATAAAACACAACTTAAAACTCATTTAAAATAGTGCCCATCTGGCAGTATGCTACTGTAAATATGGCCCAGCTGTAAACAATGGCCAAGGGAAGGAGATAAGTGTAAAGGTGCAGCCATGGGACGAGGGCATGGGATGTAGTGCAAGACTGCATAACAATTGCACCAAACAACTAGGGACTAGGCTTGTTTGAACATCCAAGTCTCCAAGTCCTTACAAAAGGTGGACAGTATGAGGGCTTGCCTAATCTCCCTGGGGAGGCTGTCCCAAAGGTGGGGGGCCACCACCAAGAAGGTTCTCTTCCTCGTCCCCACCAACCACACTTGTGATGGTGGCGGGACCAAGAGGAGATAGGCAGGACCTGAACCGTTTAGGGCTTTGTAGGTAACCAATGGAACTGCTTTAATAGGGGTATCACGTGCTCTCTATAATTAGCTCCAGTTAGTAGCCTGCCTGCTGATTCCAGCACCAACTGCAGTTTCTAAGCCATCTAAGGGAGATGTTGACAAGCTGGAAAGTGTCCAGAGGAAGGTGACTAAAATGATCAAGGGTCTGGAAAACAAACCCTATGATGAGCAACTTAAAGAGCTGGGCATGTTTAGCCTACAGAAGAGAATGCTGAGGAGACGTGATGACCATCTATAAATATGTGAGGGGAAATCATAGGGAGGAGGAAGCAAGCTTGTTTTCTGCTGCCCTGGAGACTAGGACACAGAACAAGGCTTCAAATTACAGGAAAGGAGATTCCACCTGAACATTAGGAAGAGCTTCCTCACTGTGAGAGCTGTTCAGCAGTGGAACTCTTTGGCTCAGAGTGTGGTGGAGGCTCTTTCTTTGGATGCTTTTAAGCAGAGGCTGGATGGGCATCAGTTGGGGGTGCTTTGAATGTGATTTTCCTGCTTCTTGGCAGGGGTTGGACTGGATGGCCCACGATGTCTCTTCCAACTCTATGATTCTATGTAACTAAGGCATGGATCACCATGGCCAAGTCAGCCTTTACGAGGTACGATCACAACTGGCGCACAAGCTTTAACTGTGCAAAGGCCCTCCTGGCCACCACCGATACCTGAACTCCAACATATTCGCTTATCGAACATTCTGCCGGCCCGTTTATGTTGGATAAGTGAGACTCTACTGTAAATAAAAAAGGAGCCCCGGTGGCAAAGTGTGTTAAAGCGCTGAGCTGCTGAACTTGCAGACTGAAAGGTCCCAGGTTCAAACCCTGGCAGCGGCAGGAGCGGCCGCTGTTAGCTCCAGCTCCTGCCAACCTAGCTGTTCGAAAACACGCCAATGTGAGTAGATCAATAGGTACCGTTCCAGCGGGAAGGTAACGGTGCTCCATGCAGTCATGCCGGCCACATGACCTTGGAGGTGTCTACGGACAACGCCGGCTCTTCGGCTTAGAAATGGAGATGAGCACCAACCCCCAGAGTCAGATATGACTGGACTTAATGTCAGGGGAAAACCTGTACCTTAATATTGATAATATTATAATATAATACAATATAATACTAATAAGACTGCAATATAGTATAATAATATTGTAATACAGTAATACTAATATATTAAATATAATTCCTACTGATAATATACAATAATATATAATGATATATTATTTTGTTATTGTATATTTTAAGTTGAAATGTTTTTTTTTTATTGTGAGCCACTTTGAGTCTCTGTATGGAGAGATAAAGCGGGATATAAATAAATACATAAAATTAAAAAGGCTCTTTAAGTGTATTTATTATATTTTAATCTGGTTTTTCCCCCACTGTACTATTGAATTGGTTCTTTTAAACTTTTGTAATGCGCCTTTTAGACATGACTGTGGGATTACTTGCCACCTTGAGTCTCCATGGGAAGAAAGGTGGTGTATACATAAAGTTAATAATATTGATAATCCTTGTTTCAACAACAAGCCACATTTTTCAAAATCCAGTTATTGCAGGGACAGAAAGTGAGGTGAAATCTTCTGAACAGGGGCACAGGCAGCAAAACAAACACCACAGGGGTGTTAACCTTTCCTAACTCTAACCCTATGCCACCCAAAGCTAAATTTTATATCTATATCTATATCTATAGGTTGGAGCTGCACTTTCAAATGTACCTGTTCCGGCTTATATACAAACTCAACTTAAGAACAAGCCTGCAGAACCTATCTTGTTCATAACCTGGATCCCCAAAGTGAGACAGGGTAACCCAGTTTCCACAAGATGCCCTTCTGAGCTTTTTTTTCTCCCCTCTAGAGATGTGAAATGTACAAGTACAGCAATAAATGCCACTCCTGTTGCACCACTTACCCATTACATATGGGCAGGTCATGAAGAGCATTTTTTTGGCTGTTGTTGTTCTACATATAGACATGGCCCCTGGCTGACAGTACCCGGTCACAGCTTTGTACTTTGAGGTGATGTCACAAAGCTACCTTTATGACACCAGTAGCAGCAAGATCAGCACAGTGTTGTGCTGGAGATGAAAGTACTTGTGAAGTGATTCAAATGGGAAGCTGAAGGCCTGGTTAGGGACACACTCTTATGACTATAAAGGAAACTGGAGGAAAGAGGAAGAGATTATTTTTCATGTCAGGAGCAAAACTGCAAGTTACTTCTCGTGTGAGAGAATTGGCCATCTGCCAGGACATTGCCCAGGAGACGTTGCCCAGATGTTTTGATGTTTTACCATTCTTGTGGGAGGCTTCTCTCATCTGCTCTCTCCCCAGATTCGAACCAGCAACCCTCAGGTCAGCAACCCAGCCTTCAAGTCAGCAGGTCTGCCGGCCCAAGGGTTTAACCCATTGCACCAACGGCGGGCTCCCAGAGGAAGAGATGACAGGACTCAGTCAAAACAGATATTTAAGGCTTTGAGCATCACTGAAGGAGGTGACTGGGTTCATGTGTGCACCTTCAAGTCACCTGCCTACTTATGCTGGCCGCATGAATATCATAATCAAAGAATGCTCAGAAGTGGTTTGGTTGGTTCCTTCCTTTGAAATACAGTAAGATCCCCATATCTGCAGGATCACTTTCTGCAGTTTTAGGTTAAAAGTAAAGGTTTTCCCCTGACGTTAAGTACAGTCGTGACCGACTCTGGGGGTTGGTGCTTATCTCCATTTCCAAGCCAAAGAGCCGGCGTTGTCCGTAGACACCTCCAAGGTCATGTGGCCGGCATGACTGCATGGGGCACCGTTACCTTCCCGCCGGAGCGGTACCTATTGATCTACTCACATTGGCATGTTTTCGAACTGCTAGGTTGGCAGGAGCTGGGGCTAACAGCGGGCGCTCATTCCGCTCCCGGGATTTGAACCTAGGACCTTTTGGTCCGCAAGCTCAGCAGCTCAGCGCTTTAACGCACTGTGCCACCAGGCGCCCAGTTTTAGTTACCTGCTATTGTCACTGCTAGAAGTGTTTGTAGGCATTTATGTAATACGCAGTGAGCCCCCTGTGGTGCCATGGGTTAAACCACTGAGCTGCTGAACTTGCTGACTGAAAGGTTAGTGACTCGAATCCGGGGAGCGAGGTGAGCTCCCGCTATTAGCCTTAGCTTCTGCCAACCTAACAGTTCGGAAACATGCAATAGGTATGCTCTGGCAGGAAGGTAACAGCACTCCATGCAGTCATGCCGGCCACATGACCTTGGAGGTGTCTACAGACAACGCTGGCTCTTCCGCTTAGAAATGGAGATGAGCACCAACCCCCAGAGTCGGGCACAACTAGACTTAATGTCAGGGGGAAACCTTTACCTTTACCCTATACATGGGTTGGAAGATGTTGCACAAGCTTCGGCTAAGGAAGCAATGAGATGAAAGGGAAAACCTCGGTTCCCCTGCCCTCTATGGGGCTGCAACTGAGCGGGGGTGGGAGAGTACTCCTCCAGACCATGGGAAGCCAATATATAGGATCAGGAATCTTAGGGTATAGCCTTCAGCATCTGGTATTCGTTGGCAGTCCCCCATCCAAATAATAACCCTATTTCCAAGATCAGATAGGATCCAGGATATTTAGGGTATTTAGACCTCCTACATCCCATTACATAAAAAGAAAAGTTACTGCAAGATGTACTGCAACACCTAGGGTAATGCTAGGTATACATGCTAGTGTTATTCAGATAATTTAAGAGTCTAGGAAGTCGTAAACAGATACAATTTTGAGAGTATTCATTCTGCAAACGGAGTCACTGTTTTGTAATTCAGTCCAAGAGGATAAAATCACAACCAAAATATTGTATAAAGTTTTTCAGTACAGTGGAACTCTCTCCCCCGGACTGTGGTGGAGGCTCCTTCTTTGCAGTCTTTTAAGCAGAGGCTGGATGGCCATCTGTCAGGGGTGCTTTGATTGCGATTTCCTGCTTCTTGGCAGGGGGTTGGACTGGATGGCCCACGAGGTCTCTTCCAGCTCTACTATTTTATGATTCTATGAGTGTTCCCTCATTTATTGCTGGGGTTAGGTTCCGGGACCACCTGCAATAAGTGAAAATCCGTTAAGTAGGGACACTATATTTATTTTAAAATTTATACACTATTATAAATTAGTTATACACTATTTTAAGTCTTTATCAACCAATCTGTTGATAAATCGCCTCCTTCTCCTCCTGTTGCCACTTGGTCTCCTTTTCTCTCCCTTTGGCTTCTCCTTCCTCCCTTCTTTAGGCTATAAATTGTAATTTTTAAAGATTTATAATAGTCTTAGAGTTTATTGAAAAACCATGAAACACCGAATCCGCGAAAAGTGAACCGCGAAGTAGTGAGGGAACACTGTACTTTAGATTTCTTCATCAGGCTGGCTTATGTCAAACAGGGAAGTTGCAGTTGAAGCCATTGGATATGGATTTAGTCCCAGATTTAAAAGAGAAGGATTGTTATGTGGGATTTATGTATGTATGTATTTATTTATTAGCAATATTTATACCCCATCCTTCTCACCCCAAAGGGGACTCAGAGCAGCTTTACAGAACACATATACAGCAAACATTCAATGTTGAGTATACAATTAGCAAGGACAAACAACACAGAAGAGGTAAAGGTAGTTTTCCCCATCTTATTTCTGGCATCTTAGAGGCTGTATTCGACTCCGAGCATGGCAGGTTGCTGTTGATCTTCCATGCCGAGGGGCTTCCTCCTGATAGATGTCCTTAAGAGCGCCCCTCTAAAAGCAATACCTATCTACTCACATTTCTGCTTTCTGCCTGCTAGGTGGGCAGGTGAGCTGGGGCTAATGGCAGGTGCTCACCCCCAGCCCAGGCTCGAACTGCTGACCTTTCGATCAGCAGGATCTTTCTGCAACACAGCGGTAGTTCTATTCCTAGGGAGAATTGCTGCAATAATCAATGCAATGGTTGATATGCCATTCTAGCTATTATCAAAATAGTCCCCATCTTTAGTTGAAACAGGTGTCTTAAACTAGAACTTAATTTTCAATAGTCTATTAAGTTTTTTAAAATGATGATAGAAATTCAGTTGAATTCCTTTATTTAATTATTTTGACTGTATAACTGATGATGCTCAGTAACATTAAACTTCAGTTCACAGCATCACGGAGGGATCCATGTCAGTGAAATGTACATAAATCACTAGTTTGCAGCAATGATGTATACAGTCTTGAAATTCCAAGATAAGTGTTCCACAAAAATGGAACAGTCTTTACTATGTTTTCTGATAAAGTTTTCATCAGTGCTGCAAAGAACTGTGCATTCTCTTTGTCTTTAGACTACTCATATGAGGGAAAGGGAGGAAGAAGGGAAAGAGCCACAAAGAGAGCCTGTTCACTGTTGCCAGAGTCTTGCCATGGAGGCATTGCGAGGTAGGTCTTCTCAGGGCTGGAAAAGGGGAAAAGTAGGTAGGCAGGGATACCAACAACCAAACAATGCTGACTGGCAATTAAGAAGAAAAAAATATTGAATAATGATTGAGTGGGAAATGGAATGGAATATCCCTGAAGAGGGCTTTGCTGGCTGCCTGCAGAAACACCCCACTGCAACATTTGGGTGCAAGCCATACATATTTTGCTAGTTGAGAACATTGATATGGTTATTGTAAAGTAGTAAAGGTGAAGGTTGTATCCAACTCTGCGGTTTGGTGTTCATTTCCATTTCTAAGCCGAAGAGCCGGCATTGTCCATAGACACCTCCTGCATGGAGAGCCGTTATCTTCCCGCCGAAGCAGTACCTATTGATCTACTCACATTTGCACGTTTTCAAACTGCTAGGTTGGCAGAAGCTGGGGCTAATAGCAGGAGCTCACCCCGCTCCCCAGATTCGAACCGCCAACCCTTCAGTCAGCTAATTCAGCAGCTCAGCAGTTTAACTCGCTACACCACTGGGGGCTCCATGGTTATTGTATTGGCTGCTAATTCTTAGTGCAATCTCACTTTTACTTAATCTGCTTATAAAATGCCAGTTGAAGAAACTGCTTTATTTCTGAATAAATAAGTCAACAAAAACAAACAAAAACAAAACTTCTGCCATGATTGCAAAAGAATATGGACTCCAGAGCTATGTCTATATCCACATACATATTAAAACTTCAAATCAAAATATTCCAAATACAATAGAGTCTTGCTTATCCAATGTAAACGGGCCGGCAGAATGTTGGATAAGTGAATATGTTGGATAATAAGGAGAGATTAAGGAAAAGCCTATTAAACATCAAATTAGGTTATGATTTTACAAATTAAGCACCAAAACATCATGTTATACAACAAATTTGACAGAAAAAGTAGTTCAATACACAGTAATGCTATGTAGTAATACTGTATTTACGAATTTAGCACCAAAATATCACGATGTACTGAAAACATTGACTACAAAAATTGGTTGGATAATCCAGAATGTTGGATAAGCGAGTGTTGGATAAGTGAGACTCTACTGTAATAATAATTGGAAATCATCCCAGTATGATCAGAAGTTAAATATTGTGGTAAGAAGTTCAAGAATATGGACACTGTCTTTATCTGTGTCTATGTAAATATTACAACTTTAGATCAAAGTTTTCCAGATAATAATTTGAAACCACCAGAGTATAATATAGAGTTGAACTAATACAGTGACATTACAGTTCTTATTTTGAAATAGATTTGTTTGCGCTTCGCTTGTGGATACATTTAGAGAGATTAGATCAATTCAGTTAGATAAAGCTAAGTACATGCAGCTTGTGTGGTCTTTGTCCTACAGAAGATAAGGAACAGGTCTGTGTTTTTTACAACTCTCCCAGTCCGCATAAACTGTTAGAAGGTTCAGAAAGGCGTCAGTCTGAAATTTCAAAATCGTTACTCAACATTTTGTGCAAAAAGTGAGAATCCTAGTGTTCTGGGTGTATTTTCTCCCCTCTATAACACAAAGAATGTCTAGCAACTTCCTTGCAAATGAAAGAGAGCAAGTTATTGAGTAGTAATCAATATGCCTATTGAATGATATAGAACGTTCTCATATTGGTTTCTCAGACATTTGTGTTCGTACCAAAAGGTTTTTTTGAATCCAGCTCAATTATCAGTCTCTTTTTATACTCACATCAGGACCATAGCCAGAAAAATGGGGGGGGGGGGGGGTATTGAAACTTTTTTTTAGCGAATCATGAAGAGTAGTTCCATAACACAAAATAATTTAGAAATCAGGCTCCATCAATAAACTTTAGTGGACACTCATGGAGCCCCCGGTGGCATAGTGGGTTAAAGCCTTGAGACTTGAAGTTTGGGTTGCTGACCTGAAGGCTGCCAGATTCGAATCCAACCTGCATAGAGCGTGGATGAGCTCCCTCTATCAGCTCCAGCTCTATGCAGGGACATGAAAGAAACCTCCCACAAGGATGGTAAAAACATCAAAACATCCGGGCGTCCCCTGGGCAACGTCCTTGCAGATGGCCAATTCGCTCACACCAGAAGCGACTTGCAGTTTCTCAAGTCGCTCCTGACACAAAAAAAGTGGACACTCATGGAGATTTGGTTAATCAGTTAAAATTCATGAGTCTTTGTACAACAGACAGACATGCAAACATACTTTGACTTTTATATGCAGGCAATCCCCAAATTACGAACCATACAAGTTATGTAGGTTTGTTCTTACATTGAAGTTGTATGTAAGTCAGAACAGGTACATTTTTAAAGTGTAACTCCATGTGCGTGTGTGTCTGTGTGATGAGCTTTGAACAGTATAGAGAAGGGTTTACACCCCAGTGGTGGTAGTTTTGCTGTCTGTGCCCCTGTTCAGAAGATTTCACCTCACTTTCTGTCCCTGTGATAACTACATTTTGAAAAAAAATGGCTTGTTGTGGAAACAAGGATTGGTGATAAAGCTTCAGTGGAGACACCTTTTCCACATCATAACTCTTTCAGGAGTGAATTTCCTTTTTCTATGGGTAGATTTCTCTCACTTCCTGTTGTCTCACTCCCGTTCTTAACTATGGCTTCAAAATACTGGTTTGAAAGGTATGCCCTAACAAATGAGATCTGACTTCCAGAATGATTTAAATGCTGCTCTATCCAATTCAATAATATACCTGGACAACAAATTTTCTTCTTTGGTGGAGCAAATAACAAACCTCGGATCGCCAACATCTGAAGCAGTAGATCAAAGCTTAGTTCATGAAAACAAGATTGACGATCTTCAAAAGCTCATTATTTCCTTGCAAGAGAGAATTATTGACCTGAGGATTCATAGTTGCCATTTAGATGTATGTTTCAGCTGGACCGCTGAAAATGTGGAGTGAAATGGCCTCATCTGCTTCCTTACAGACAGAGTCCTGGATCTTCACTTTTACAACTCACGCTTATATTACAGGTTTATATGTTTCTTGGGAATTAGATACCTATGTATTTTTTTTACTGAAGATTTAAAACACCAGTCACATTTATTTATTTTATTTATTACAGTATTCGTATCTTGCCCTTCTAACCCAATAGTGGACTCAGGGCTGCTTACAATAAAAACACATATATAAGAATAATACAGAACATTCAATCAATTAAAATTAAGTACAATAAACATTCATAAAAATATACATATAAATATACAATTGGCACATCTCTAGTCTAAAAAACTGGGTCTATCATTGAGTTCTAAAGCTTGTAGTAATAATTAATGCTGCTATTTTTGTTCAAAGGCCTGGTCCCACAACCAGGTCTTAACTTTTCTATGGAAAGATAGAAGGGAGGGAGCCTGCCTGACATCATTACTACTGAAAAGGCCCTGTCTCTCATCCCCGCCAGCCACATCTGTGAGGCTGGCGGGAGCGCCAGTAGGGCCTTGCCCGAAGATTTTGAGGTGGGTCATAGCAGGAGACACATTCGGATAAGTAAGCTGAGCCGGAACCGTTTAGCGCTTTATAGGCTAAAGCCAGCACCTTGAATTGTGCTCGGTAGCTAATCAGCAGCCAGTGGAGCTGGCATAACAGAGGAGTAGTATGCTCCCTGTATGCTGGTCTGGTTATTAACCTGCCTGCCACCCGTTGGACTAATTGAAGCTTCCGAACAGTCGTCAAAGGCAGCCCCACGTAGAGCACATTGCAGTAGTCTAATTGGGATGTAACAAGAGCATGGACCACTGTGGACAAGTCCGGCTTCCCAAGGTATGGGCGCAGCTGGCACACAAGTTTTAACTATGCGAAGGCTCCCCTAGCCACTGCCGAGACCTGGGACTCCAGTCTCAACGATGAGTCTAGAATCACCCCCAGACTGCGAACCTGCGCCTTCGGGGGACTGTGACCCCATCCAGCACAGGCTGTAACCCTATACCCTGTTTGGCTTTCTGACTGACCAGGAGGACCTCTGTCTTGTCTGGATTCAATTTCAATTTGTTGGCCCTCATCCAGACCGACACAGCGGCCAAGCGCCGGTTCAGGACCTGGATAGCCTCCTTAGTGACAGGTGGAAAGGAGTGATAGAGTTGAACATCATCTGCATAGAGATGACACCGCACCCCGAAACTCCTGATGATCTCTCCTAGCGGCTTCATGTAAGTATTAAACAACATGGGGGACAGTACAGAACCCTGCGGGACCCCAAAAGTCAATGGTTGTGGGGCCGAGCAGGTGTCCTCCAATGACACCATCTGGGACCGACCCTCCAGAAATGACTGGAGCCACAGCAAAACAGTACCTCCAAGACTCAACCCCGCGAGGCGTCCCAGAAGGATACCGTGCTCAATGGTATTGAAGGCCGCTGTGAGGTCCAGCAGAACCAGCAGGGACACACTCCCCCTGTCCAGCTCCCAGTGAAGATCATCGACTAAGGCGACCAAGGCTGTCTCGGTACCATGCCCCGGCCTAAAGCCAGACTGTGCTGGATCCAGAAAATCATGTCAACCAAGAATCCCTGGAGCTGCGAGGCAACCACATGTTCCAAGACCTTGCCCAAATAGGGAAGATTGGAAATAGGCCAAAAGTTTCTGAATAGAGTGGGATCCAGTGATGCCTTTTTCAACAGCAGCTTGATCACAGCCATTTTTAGGCTCACTGGAAACTTGCCATCCCAGAGGGAGGCATTCGCCATCACCTTCACCCACTCGGCCAAACCCCCTCTGGCTTCTCTCATAAGCCAGGATGGGCAGGGGTCTAGGATGCATGTGGTAGCCCTCACCTCTCCAAGCACCTTGTCCACATCCTTGAGCTCAACCAATTGAAATGAACCCATTAAAACTGGACAAGCAGGTGCTCTCGTTACATCCTCAGAGACTGCCGTTAATATGGCGTCAAAGTCGGAGCAGATCAGAGCGACTTTGTCCGCTAAGAACTGAGCAAATGCTTCACAGCGGGATGCCGAGTTATCAGGGAACCCACCATGAGTGGTGGGAGTTAACAACCCTTTGATAACTTGGAACAGTGCCGCTGGATTGTTCTTTGCAGACGCAATGTTGGCCACAAGGTAAACTCTCCTTGCGGCTTTGATTGCAGCAGTATATGTCCTAAGATAGGAACATAGTCGTGTTCGGTCTGACTCGTACTCTGATCGCCACATGCACTCTAGTTCCCTCTTCTTTCGCTTCATCGCTGCCAGCTCCTCAGTGAACCAAGGAGCTGTTTTAGCTCGGTTACTCGAGAGGGGACGCTCCGGAGTGATCGTGTCTATTGCCCTAGTCATCTCTCCATTCCAGAGAGAGACCAGAGCATCAACAGGATCACCTGCCGAGGAGGCGGGAAACTCCCCAAGAGCTGTCAGGAATCCTTCTGGATCCATAAGTCTCTTGGGATGGACCATTTTAGTAGATCCACCACCCCTGCAGAGGTTGGGGGGGCGCAGTAAGTCTAAACCTGATCAGGTGATGGTCGGTCCATGGCAACGGAGTGATGGTAAGCTCCTCCACATCCCTGACAGAAGACCAAGTCCAGTGTGTGTCCTGCACATTGACATTACAGCCCAGTAATTAAATAGATGTATTCTAAGTTGAAAGTCTCTCTGTGATCTAAATTGCTGCAGTTAAACCACACATCTTACCAGGTTTGCAGATCTCAACCAAATTATTCCTATTGTCCTCTTCTCAAAATGAAAGCTTGACAGAAGACTTTAGAAAAACTTTTATTGGGAGGTCTCAGTTGTCTTAGATTTCCTAAAATCCAGCAAAAGAGCTATTCCAAAACTTTTGTTTGAACCACACTACCTTTTAATTGCATATTTTCCATAATTACATGAACATCCAGTGGGCAAAAATGTAAAAAACTGGCAAGATCAGTGCTTTCCAAATTCAAAGAGAAATGGTAAAGTATTTGGAAACAGTGGCTCAAAGATTTTTATCTTTGTCTACTAGACACATTACTGTCCTCTTACAGTTCCTGTAGGATAATGTACTTTTTTTTTTTGCATTAAAATGTGGAAAGAACATGAATTAAATAGAAATAAAGACCTGATCTTCTTCAAAGCAAAACCATTTAAATAGAACCTTTGGTTTGAAAATGAGTGGGAACTTTGATATTCTGATTGCCTAAGAGGCAAATGAAAACACTCCCAGAACATTGACACTAAGGACTTATTGCAGCAAAGGTACAATGTCCAAAATATATAGTTGGATCATAGAACATCTATACAAATTAGGAAATGGAGCCAAGTGGCAATGGAAATCAGATTTCTCCTTTATTAGGTGCCACAAGACTGAGGTAGTGCAGCATCGGAAGCTTTTGAAAGGACTGTCTTTCAGGTACTGGATGGACATAATATGGAACATTGCTCTTTCTGAAAAGTTAATGAAACAAAAGTTTATAATGAGATTATGACCATGATTTTGAAGAACTATGATATCCATTTACTGTCTATTCATATCTAAGTAATTTTCCTTAAGATCTGCCCACATCAAATGACAAATGTCTGGAAATACGTATTATTTGTTGCATTTTTCTAAACGAAATTAAAATTGCAGTAAAGACAATTTTTAAAAATGGTTAGCATGCATCCCCGATGTTGCCTGGGTGTTTGTAGGTCTTTCTGTATGCGTATTTTAGAGACGGCTAGCATTGTGTTTATTTACTTCAATGCCAAACTGTGAGAACTAGTTATCTAAGTGATGGACTATGACTCTGGAGACCAGGGTTCAAATAATTTCTTTGCGGTGGGAGCCCAAGCAGATCACACACTCTCCGTTTCAGAAAACCCCAAGGCATGTTCACTTTAGGGGTGCCATATGTTGGAAATGACTTGAAGACACTCAATAACAATAATGCAAAACTTTGCCTTCCCCCTCTCTTGAGATCTTCTCTCTCTCCTTTCCCCTCTTGAGATCCTCTTTTTGACATGTATCTATGACAAAATGTGAAAATTCCATTTTGGTTTATAATAATGTGGTACAGAGTAATATTTTAAATAAAAATAGACACAACATGTCGAGAAGGAAGTGTGATTTCCAAAGGAATATAGGACAAATCTTCAAGCTTCAGTAAAGCTGAGAACAAGAAAAAACTTGTACTTTGCTTGCACCACCTAGTGGCAATTTCTTTATAGGAAAGTCATGAACAAAATATATGTCAAGATACTGCACCTGTAAATCCAAATCACAAAATATATTTACACATTTCATAATAAACTGTGGCATGTTCTTGGTGGTATGGGGATACCAAGTCACCTTGTCTGTCTCCTGAGAAATCTATATAAAGATCAAGTTGCCACAGTAAGAACAGACCACGGAACAACAGACTGGTTCAAGATTGGAGAAGGAGTACAGCAGGGCATTATATTTTCACCCTACCTATTCAACTTGTACGCAGAACACATCATGCGACGTGCGGGACTTGACGATTCCAAGGCCGGAGTTAAAATTGCTGGAAGAAACATTAATAACCTTAGGTATGCAGATGATACCACTCTGATGGCTGAAAGTGAGGAGGAGCTGAGGAGCATTATCACCAAGGTGAAAGAAGAAAGTGCAAATGCTGGGCTGCAGTTAAACATCAAGAAAACCAAGATTATGGCAACCAGACTGATTAATAACTGGCAAACAGAAGGAGAAAGTGTGGAAGCAGTGACAGACATTCTAGGTGCGAAGATCACTGCAGACGCAGACTGCAGCCAGGAAATCAGAAGACATTTACTTCTTGGCAGGAGAGCAATGGCCAACCTCAACAAAATAGTGAAAAGCAGAGACATCACACTGGCAACAAAGGTCCGCATAGTCAACGCAATGGTATTCCCCATAATAACCTATGGATGTGAGAGCTGGACCATAAGGAAGGCTGGGCGAAGGAAGATAGATGCCCTCGAACTTTGGTGCTGGAGGAAAATCCTGAGAGTGCCTTGGACCGCAAGAAGATCCAACCAGTCCATCCTCCAGGAAATAATGCCCGGCTGCTCACTGGAGGGAAGGATATTGGAGGCAAAGTTGAAGTATTTTGGCCACATCATGAGAAGACAGGAAAGCTTGGAGAAGATCATGTTGCTGGGGGAAATGGAAGGAAAAAGGAAGAGAGGCCGACCAAGGGCAAGATGGATGGACGGTATCCTTGAAGGAACTGGCTTGAACTTGAAGGAACTGGGGGAGGCGATGGCCGACAGGGAGCTCTGGCGTGGACTGGTCCATGAGGTCACGAAAAGTTGAAAACGACTAAACGAATGAAGAAGAAGTTTTTATTATAATGGCTCCTAGAGTATATACCCAGCATTGCCAGGGTTTGCATTTCCTTTGTGGCTTTTTCTTTTCTTCCTCCCTTTACCTTGATACACCATGTCCTTCTTTGTTTCTTTCCTTATATCCCTTGCTTGTCCTCAAATACCATCCCTTCCTTCCTTCCTTCCTTCCTTCCTTCCTTCCTTCCTTCCTTCCTTCCTTCCTTCCTTCCTTCCTTCCTTCCTTCCTTCCTTTCCTCAGTTATTTTAAGTCAGATAATGTACAGTATATGTGCCAATTTAGGTCCAGATCCATCAACCATTTAGGGCCACTGTGCGATGGCCTATCTTGGCCTATCCGCACTGATATCATTGGGTGGTCCTGAAACTCTCCCTCTGAAGCAGGATTCCCTCCTGGTTGCGGAGGGTGCAAATGGCCAATATTAACCCTAAGATAAAGGTAAAGGTTTCCCCTGACGTTAAGTCCAGTCATGTCTGACTCTGGGGGTTGGTGCTCATCTCCATTTCTAAGCCGAAGAGCTGGCGTTGTCCGTAGACACCTCCAAGGTCATGTGGCTGGCATGACTGCATGGAGCACTGTTGCCTTCCCGCCGGAGCGGTACCTATTGATCTACTCACATCGGCATGTTTTCGAACTGCTAGGTTGGCAGAAGCTGGAGCTAACAGCGGCCGCTCACGCTGCTCCCGGGGTTTGAACCTGGCACCTTTCGGTCTCCAGCTCAGTGCTTTAACACACTTTGCCACCGGGGCTCCTATATTAACCCTAGTGATGCCAATAAGTCTACAGCTTTCAAGCCTAGTTTCCCCCATCCCATACTGTACCATTGATTGCCCTTCCACTCTCCGCAAATGGCCCACTTTACATTGATCTCTTCTCAATTTCATCTAGCTTTGGTTCATCCCATCTTTTGGTACTGGTCCAGTGTTCCAGTCTGGAAAAGAAGGTAAGGAAGGGGGAAAAGAGAAAAGAGCATCTGCTATCAAATACAAGTTTCTGAAGACATTTCAGATCCTTTCATTATTATCATTTTTTTCTCCCAGGGTTATTATCTGGGAAAATCTGTATGTGTGCATGTGGAGGAGGTGTCCACTTACACAGACAGCCTCCCACTTCCACAAACAGCTATAATTCCCACTGAGCAGGAGTCACCCATGGCCCTCCCTCCACTGACATTGCAGGTTATGGTGGGCACCATGAACATGTAACCCAAACTTTGCCAGTGTTCTCCACAAACTCCATACTGCCCCCCACCCAAGTGAAGGCTTTCATTTGGGGACAATTTCCTCCTAGATTTTCTGTTTTTCCTCCAGAATGGACATCCCAGGGTTCCTTTCTCTCTCCATTGGTGTGGAATTTGCATGACCCTGCCTACTGCCTCTCCCTTAACCCTTTCCTATCCTTTCCTATGGCACACAGCAAACAGAGGAATCAATCAGCAACTGAACAAGAGGTTTGGGGAGAATTCACCATGATTTATAAGAGTTGCACTTGACCTACATCAAGAGAACACTGTGAACCCAACAAATGATGGCTATAGACCAAACTTGCTATGGATGATGGAACTTGCAGTACCTTCACTCACTTCCAGCGACCACTGCCACCCCCACGAATGACGGACCTGGACCAAACTTGGCACACAGATTCCCCATGATGAACAGAACATACTAGAGAAGTTTGAGGGAAATTGACCTTGATGGGAGTTATAGTTCACCTTCATCCAGAGAAACTTTGACCCTCACCAACAATGGACTGGGACCAAACCTGGCACATAGAAGCTCCATGACCAACTGAACATACTGTAGGGGTTTGGGAGAATGGACTTTAATTTTGGGAGCTGTAGTTCACCTGCCTCCAGTGATACTGTGACCCTCACTGACAATGGGCTGGGACCAAACTTGGCACAGAGAATCACCATGGCCAGCTGAACATACCGCAGTAGTTAGTGAGGATGGATCTTGATTTTGGGAATTATAGTTCACCTACATCCAGAGAAACTTTGGCCCGCACTGACAATGGTCTGGGACCAAACCTGGCACAGAGAAGCCCCATGACCAACTGAACATACTGCAGGGTTTTTTGGGAATGGACCTTGATTTTGGGAGTTGTAGTTCATCTGCATCCAGAAAGCATGACATTCCAGCTGACGTTAGATTTGGACCAAACGTAGCACACAGACCCAACACGGCCAACTGTACATACAGGCCTGGTTTGGGGATGATTGACCTCGGATCTGGGAGTTGTAGTTCACCCTTATCCAGAGAGCCCTGAATGCAGCCAATCACTGATCTGGACCAAACGTGGCACACAGAGGCAACATGGCTAACTGTGAATACTGACAGGGTTTGGGGGTGATTGCCCTGGAAATCTGGGAGTTGTAGTTCACTCCTATCCTATTGACTGAACCCAGCCAATGATGGATCTGGACCAAACTTAAATAATATTACCTAACATCCCAAAATAAACAATGTCTTCTTTCAATAACCCGAGCACCGCCAGGTTCACAAGCTAGTCTAAAATATAAACGACTGCCCTCTTTCCATCAACTTTCTTCATAGAAGCAGGCAGCTGTCATTACATAGTCAGATTTTCTCAATGATGCAAGATTTAAAGTATAGACCAGAGCACTAAGATCTTAGATGTTTATGCTGGCATGTTTAAGACTGACCATGTGCAGCATTTATAATAAAACTTTGTCCAAGGACCATTCAAGTTATATTATTATTGCCAGGTAAGGTTGGGATTGGGTTCTTGTGGTCATCCAGATGGTACAGAACCAATTCCAGCAAACTCAGCTAGTGTCGCCAATGGCAAGGAATGCCATTGGCATTCAACATCTAGAGAGACATACAGTTCCCCATTCTTGCAAACCGAACTAGGAATTCTAGTCCCAAACCAGAAATAATCTGTAGTTCTCCTTGCTAGCTGCATTGGTTTGTCTGATGTGCATTTGCTAAACCTCAGCCTCTTTTCACACATTCAAAGCCAAGGAGAATCATGTCCTTAAATGGATAGGCACAGTACTGGAGAATTGGGGTGCATTTACACCGTAAAATTAATGCTTTAACTTCTGTGGCTCAATGCAATTGAATGTTGAGATTAGTAGTTTGGTAATACGCCAGCATTTTTTTTTTTTGGCTAAACACCTTATAAAACTACTGCTCCTACGATTCTCTAGCTCTGAGCATGGCAGTTAAATTGGTGTCATACTGCATTACTTCTACAGTGTAGATGCAAGTTTTGATAGTGGTTGAGTCACTTAGATACTTGATCCAGTTCTGGAAGTTGCATAAAATAAGGTGGAGCAGAATAGCAGAAGAAATACTTTAATCCAACAGTTTAAAGAAAGGCTATTTTGTTAAGCATAAAGAAGGGGGAGAAAATCCCTAAACCACATCATATAAATATCCTGCCAGCAACACTTGGAGAGTTTCACCACATTGGAAGAAACCCAAGGACAATTTTTGAAATGAAAACAGCAGGACAAGTTCACCCAGAGTACTTTGGCAGCGAAACAGTGTTAAACATCTTCACCTATGCAAAATGTTTAGAACAGATGGAATCCCACAAGGCACCAAAAATAAGATGCATTCTGCTCTATCTTCCTGACTAAAGGAATTTTACAGAGTTTAGTGTTGGGCAGTCTTGGATAAATATGGTTGAGAAGAAGACTCAGTCTCGATGCCAAACTGAAAGAGACACCAAGCTTGGTGACTCAGGGTTTCTGGAGTGGCCTGTCTGCAATAATATAAGATTAAGAAAAGCAGTGTCTTGAATCTTTAAAATAGTCAAGAGATGTGTGCATTTTATGTGCATTTAATTGCAAATTTTAAAAAATACAAAATATTTACAGAAATTAAAAAAGAAAAGAACGAACAAGTGAAAGAAAAAAAGAAGTTGACTTCTAATCTTTCTTATGCATTTATTAACATACTAGCTTGGGGACCTGGCAATACCCGGGTTATTTGAAAAAGGCATTGTTTGTTTTTGGATGTTAGGTATTCTCAGTTTGGTTTGGGTGAACTACAATTCCCAGAATCATGGGTCAATCCTCCAGTATTCAAATTTGGGCATATTGGATATGCATTCCAAGTTTGGTCCAGATCCATCATTGTTTGGGTTCATAGTGCTCTCTGAGTGTAGGTGAACAACAACTCCTACAAATCCCTCCAAAGACCTCCAGTATTTTTTGTTGGTCCTGAGGGTTCTGTGTGCCAAGTTAGTTCCAGGTCTATTGTTGTTGGGGTCCAGAGTGCTCTTTTCAGACAACAGTTCTAAATTTAGGTGAATCCCCCCCTCAATATGTTCTGTTGGTCATGGGAGTTCTGTGTGCCAAATGTGGTCCAGGTCCATTGTCAGTGGGGGTCACAGTGCTCTGACTTAATGCAGGGTGAACTATAACTTCCATCATGTTGAGTCAATCCCCCAAACTCCTTCAGTATGTTTAATTGCTGCTCTGTTATGCAGACAATTGAAAAGAATAGGAAAGGGTTAAGGGAGAGGTAGTGGGTGCGGTCATGCAAATTTCACACCAATAGAGAGAAAAAGGAACACTGGGATGCCTGCCTATGGTGGAAGAAACACGTAAAATTGAGGATTAAATGGTCCCCAAATGAAAGCATTCCTTGGATGGTGAGCCGTAGTGTTTGGGGAGGACATTGGGAGGGTTTGGGATACATGTTCATGGCGCTCGCTATAACCTGCAATGACAGTGGAAGGAGTGCCTTTGGAGGCTTTTCAGCACTTGGAACTATAGCTGTTTGTGGAGGTGGGAGGCTGTCTGTGTAAGTAGACACCTCCACTACATACACACAGATTTTCAATTTTATTATTTGTATAGATAGATATATTGGGCATAGCCCAGGTGTTTGTCGGACCACTCCCCCCCCCCCGCTGTAAGGAGGGTTTGTTTTTTTTAGTTAGATGCCATGTTTAATTGTGTTTTAAAAGGGTTAATATTTCAGTTACTATGCACTCATGGGTTGGTTGCCATGGAGAAGGGGGCAGAGCCAACTGCCTGTTTTGCTGAAGAAGTGCAGAATTTGAACAAGCAGCCATTAGTCTGTGTTCTTATGAGACACAGAGAAGACTGATCCTAAGTTAGGGGATCAGGGAGACTCAATTGATCATTTTGAGTTAATTTAAAATAAGTTTTGGTGACTTATTTTAAGGTAGTCTGTAATCGGAGGAATTATAGTGAAGACTGATTCTCAGATGGAGAATCAGGAAGACTCAAATGTTTATTTTTGAGTCAGTTTAAAATAAGTTTGGTGGCTTATTTTAAGGTAGTCTGTTTCCAGATAAGGAACAGATAGTCTGTGATTGAAATTCACAGGGTGGCTGCAGTAGAGAAGTAGAAGTGATATTTTAAGTAATTTGCAACACCTCAATATAGCTTTGCAACAGTTATCTAAGTGCCTCTAAAGAAGTTATTGTAACCATTAAGCTTGTGCTTCAATAAACGTATTATTGTTCCTTCTGCCATCTAAGCTTCTGTCATCTATTTTACCATCAGAAGCAAACCAGAAAGAAGAGAAATAAAATTTAAAAAGTCTCCTATCTAAGTAGCTAGTGGCTACATCTTCTAATAGTGGTGGCAAGAGTGGATAATCCCCTTAATATCTGGTGGCCGCATTATAAACATCTTTACCTCTGGTGGCAGCATTTAAAATAAAAACATCTTTAATAAGTGGTGGCAGCGATAATATAAAATATAATTAATTAATAGAAACTCCTCCACATCTCCACAATTGGCGTCAGAGGTGGGATTTTTAAAAAAAGATTTCTCCCCCTTCCTGACATCTTTGCACCCGCTTTCTCCCTTCTCCAGCTTTGAGAAGGCCTACTTCACAATGTTTCTGTGGCAATTGTTGCACCCCAGACCTGGAAACCCCTATGATCACAGCACCACGCAAGAGTCCAGAAAATAAGAAAACAGTTTCTTGTAAAATATATCCAAAGTATAGGAAAAAAATCAGGAATAGAGAAAGGAATAGAAAAAGGGTTTAGCAATAAGCAATAATCCAACAGAAGTCCAAATGTCTCAAACAGATCCAAAGGTAATACAGTCCAGGAATAGCCAAAAATCACAAGAACAGCTTAAGTCCACAAACAAAAGATATTACTAGAGAAACTTGTTGGTTTTTTTTTTTTTCATGTCAGGAGCAACCGGAGTCGCTTCTGGTGTGAGGGAATTGGCCGTCTGCAAGGACGTTGCCCAGGGGACGCCCGGATGTTTTTGATGTTTTTAACATCCTTGTGGGAAGCTTCTCTCATTTCCCCGCATGGAGCTGGAGCTGATAGAGGGAGCTCATCCGCGCTCTCCCCGGGTGGGATTCGAACCTGGCAGCCTTCAGGTCAGCAAGCCAATCTTCAGGTTATAAGGCTTTAACCCATTATGTCACCAGAGGCTCCTAGAGAGAAATTTGATCATGAATATACATACAGGAACATAGAAACTTCCAATATACTTGAATTCCAAAAACAAAGGATTGACTTGAAATATGGACCAGGAACTCAGGCCTAGCTTCTTACTCCACATGTTATGTTGCCTGAACTGACTTGAAAGTAAAGAACTTGCCAATTAAAAACCACCCATGAAAGCATTTCTTCTCCCTTGAAATCTTTCTCCAACTTTCCCACACAAATGCTCTGCCTTTCGATGCCTATTGTCTGCTCTGATCTGTAAACAAAGGCCTGCATTGATTTCTGTATCTCCAGGTGATTTTTCCTGGGAGCCTTCTGTATCACTTAATTCTCCACTCTTAATTCTACACATATATACATACACACACAAAGAGGGGGTCACTTTTTTATCGACAAATACAAGAATCCACCTCTTCCACTGAACCTATTTTCATTAATTATCAACCATAAATCAACAGTGTATTACATAAGGGTTCCAGAGGCTCCCTTTATGCGGGATACGCACAGTGTTAACATCATTTAGAATGGCACATCTGAAAAAGTGTCACATTTGTTTAACACTTGTTTAAAAAATTACTTTCGAGCTCATACACCTCTCTTTCACTGGTTCCCATAAGCTATACTGAAGAAACTGAAAATAGCAGATTGTTGCTGACTCTGCTGAGTACAGATATATGGGAATCTTTCACTCATCTGCTAAAAAAATCTGCTATATGAATTGGTATAACTACAGACTCGGGAAGTGAAAATGCATTTATTTGTGACACTGGCCACATCACTGCAATGTGGTGGTGTAGGACTGAACTCCGAGAAAAGTAAATATTTTGTTTTTGGTTAGATCTTTCTGCCAAGCATTTTGTTTTGGTTGGTATTGTTTAAAAAGGGAAGGCATTGAAAAAATGGCACATGATTCCCCTGTCAGATCAAAACCTCTAAAAACAGAACTTTGGTCTCAGAAATATAAATATCACATCATTTGCATCAAAAACAAGGGCAATCAGTGGATCAACCACCATGGGAGCGTGTATGTGAACCCACTCTTAATATTAATGCCTTCCTTTTATGTCTTCTCCAAGTTGAATAGGTGCACTATTTGCATTTGGTCAGTATTCCTTCAGAGATTCGCCACTTCGAGAGCTCTCGTTTAGCTGAGAGCAACTATGGAAGGGGAAGTGATAAGATCAAGATTGGATTTCCTATCCCCATGGTGATAAATTCACTGACTCATCTTGACAAATGGACCATTTTAGTTGTATACAGATAGAGAGATAATGTGGCATATTGTTTTCAGCACTGGAGTATGGCTTTGGAGACTGGGATTCAAGTTCCCTCTTGGTAATGGAAACCCACTGGTTGACATCAGTCTTACTCTTATCCTCAGAAGACAGCAAGGGCAAACCTCTTCTAAAGAAATCTTGCCAAGAAGATCCAACAATGGGTTTATTTTAGGATTTTGGCCCAGTCCACCTCTCCCTCATCTGGGGAGGTCCTGCTCTTGATCCCACCTCCTTCGCAAGAGCAATTGGTGGGGATGAGAGACAGAGTCTTCTCAGTGGTGGCCTCTCGGCTGTGGAACTCTCTCCCTAGTGGTATTAGATCAGCCCCCTCCCTCCTAGTCTTTAAGGAGAGTAAAAACCTGGCTTTGGGAGCAGGCCTTTGATAAATAGCACAGTGAAATAATTTTACCTTGAAATCGTGCAATTGATTATGGAACAGCTTTAAACCTTGTCTTTGGATGATGTGTCACAACATGTCCGAACGTATCTCCTCCTATGAACCCACAAGAACGTTAAGATCATCTGGTGAGGCCCTGCTCTCGATCCTGCCCGCCTCTCAAGCGCGGCTGGCGGGGACGAGAGACAGGGCCTTCTCAGTGGTGGCTCCTCGACTGTGGAACTCCCTCCCCAGCAACATTTGGCAGGCTCCTTCCCTTCTGGGGTTCAGAAAGAAACTGAAGACCTGGCTATGCGAGCAAGTGTTTAAAGAATAACTTTTCGTTGCTTCGACGCGGTCTGGATTAAGGTTTTGGTAGAAGATCTGGCGGATGAATGGCACAAGCATTTTGCACTGTTTAAATTTTGTTTATTGTATATTATGATACTATTTAAATGTTTTAACTTTTTAAATGTTATTTTATTGTATATTGGTGTATTGGCATTAATTGCCATTTTTGTAAGCCGCCCTGAGTCCCCTCAGGTGAGAACGGCAGGGTAGAAATGATATAAATAAATAAATAAATAAACAATGGAATGTATTTTAATTATGCTTTTATGTCTGTATCGATTTTAATATAATTTTACTTCATGTCTGTGTTTTTATGCCCAAGGCTCTTCATAAGTGCCGTTTGTAAGCCGCCTTGAGTCCCCCGTGGGGTAGAGAAAGGTGGGATATAAATTGTCGGAACACAGGTGCCTTAAAGAGCCACACACACAATACTCAGTCTTAACAAATGATTTATTGCAACTCAAAAACAGGCTCAGAGACACTTAACTGCAGTGTCTCTGACCAAAACTCAAAGTTTTAGCCCAAACTGGGCTCAAAAAGAAGAACGGAAAATAATCCGGATTAAATGGATGGATAATCTGGATTAAAACGCAGTCAAAGGAATTGGCAGCAAACAGCGCTGCACACTGAAAGTAAACAAAACCAGTCAAAGTTCAACAAACAGCAGAAGAGAAAGTCCAAACGAACGTCGTCTTCAAGGTGTTTACATAAGCTGCAGTCGAGTCAAACCAGGAGCCAGGAACAGGGGAAAGCCGTACTCACGATAGCCAATCCAAAGGTAGTTTTCTGAAGTGGGTAACCGGAGCCGAAATCAAGTCAAAAGCCAGAAAGGGAATAAGCTGCATCCATGAAAAGCCAATCCGAAAGTCGTTACCGAAGGTCATCAAACAGAGCCAAAGTCGCCATTCCAAAAGTCCAGGAAGGGAGAAAAGCACACTCACGATAGTCGAGTTCAAGAATCACAGGAACCAGGAACTCCAAGCTGTAGAGCCAGGACCCAAAGCCCAACAGGAAAAACAGGCAGGGACAAACCTACGCCAAAACGACATTTTGCCTTCTGCAAAGGATTCCCATTTCAGACCCTACTTTTAACTTACACAGCATTATCTGAAGATGAGCTGACCTTCACCCCATCGTCATCTCCCACAGCTGTTCCTGTCATTACACGTGATTCCCGGTTATCATCCCTCCAGTTCCTCCATCTCCTATCAAGACTTAGGTTTCCCCATGTCCCTGGTATATCAGCTGTTTGCCAATCCTCCTGTCCCGAAAACCCCACAAACGTATCACTAGAAGTTGGCTCTGCACACATGTCCCTTATTTCTTGCACCCTAGTCCAGTCCGATGTGCCCTCCACATTTTCATCACTCTCAGACCCATCATCCCCATGAGAAACCCAAAAACGACTCCTCCTCTGTGGGAGCAGTAAGTATATCCTGGAGCTTCTTCCTCTCCCGTTCCTTATCTGATTCCTGCTCCCGAGTAACCCTCTTAGTTCCTCTATTCACATCCATCCCGTCTCCTTCTTCAATCAGTGTCTTCCTCAGAAGGTGCCATAAGTATCTCACGGATCAGTTTCCTTTGCTGTTCTTCATCTGGCACCTGCTCAAGATCACCCCTTTTCCTCCTACTAGTAGTTCTACTACCCTTTGTAATATTGCCAGCAGACTCAACTACAACATAAATATGATAAACAAACAAATAAATAAATAAAATAATTGCCATAAGCTAGAAATGACTTGAATAGCAGTAAATATAGATATGTTGCCCCCAGTCTGAGATTTCCCCAGATTTATGTTTACTTTGAGAACTACCATGATCCATCACTGCAAACTATTTCAGTAAACTGTTTTAAACAAGAACAACCAACTGTAGAATGCTAGGTGTATGCACGAGACCCTAAAAGACCGTGTAAGGCTGCATTTGCACCTGAAAAAAGATTTCCTAAATATTTCTAAGGGGTATGGGGGCAGCTTCACCACGATTTCGATTTCAAAAAACCTTTCCCTGGACTTAAATTGGCGTATTACCAAACTACTAATCTCAAGATTCCATTGCATTGAACCACAGAAGTTGAATCATTAATTTTACAGTGTAAATGCACCCCAATTCTCCAGCACTGTGCCTGTCCATTTAAGGACACGATTCTCCTTGGCTTTGAATGTGAATATAGGCAATTTTTGGAAACTTTATGGTAAACATTCTGCTTGATTGGTGAGGTGGGGTCCTCCACACTCCATAGCATACATTTGGGGAATTATGGAGCAAAACATTCAGGGAGGGGAACATTTCAAAATATATATTTTTGATCACTTCTGGACTGGGGCACCACAGAATGGGCCTAGGGGAGTTTTTTTGGCATGACAGAAATCGTAAACCTGCTAGTATTCATATTTAGTATGGTAGTGATGGCCAGGGTCAGGTAAAGCAACAGGAAGGAATTGATTGAACAATGGCAGTATATATAGTCTAATCACTGTGTTCAGAAACTAACTTAACACTGCGTTAAATAGTCAGTGTAGATGCGCCCCTAGTCCAACATTCAAAACACTATAGCATGCTAGCTCTCATGCATCATGTTCTAGTGCAAATCCAGTACAGGCAATCTCTAAGATACAAACAGGATATGTTCTGTAGGTTTGTTCTTTGAGAAAATTGGCTTGTTGTGGAACCAAGGATATGGGGTAAAGCTTCAGTGGAGACACCTTTTCCTATGATAACCTTTTCAGGAGTGAATTTCCCTTCCGAGGGGTAATTTCTCTCACTTCCTGTTGTCTCATCCCCAACTATAAGTCATTTGTAAGTTGGATGTTTGTAACTCGGGGACTGCCTAAATTCTGTTGACTGCAATGCAGTCATTCATTGTATGTCAGATCACTTAGTGCTGGTCACCCCCTCCCACTGCTCTTGTATCATGCTCAAAATGCATATGGAACCCCATCTCAATGAAAGAGGGCAAAAGATCAATTGAGATCTCTGTGTCTTTTGCTACATTTGGCCAACTTGTTGAATTGATGGGAAACAAAATACTCCCCCATCTTTAAGTACTGAGTTCTCTTTCTGACCTACAAAAATCATCCTTCTACTATTCTTTCCCATATCATATCTGCCATATAATTGTGGTGGACTTTGAAATATGTTTTAAAGATGTGGCATTCTCAAAACCACGAAGGCATTTTCCCTGTGGATAGAATCAGGAGGATGTCCAGTACGGTTTCTGAGTTCGACATAACATCCTGAAAACTTGGTTGCAATGAGGAAGGATGCCAAAGAAAACTCGGGAGCAAGTGGCAGGTCACAGTTTGGTCACAATTCACTCCCTATAGCTGACAGTGCCAAAGGCTTCAGCATTTGCATAAACACTCAAAAGTCTTAGAATACCTTACTACTGAATTTGATGTTATCGTTTTATAAAATTAATGGACCCTGTCAACATGAAAGCAAAGAAAGGGACTTGTGGTTGTGCAAAGTTAGCCTCTCCCACAGGTTGTTGTACAGTTGTATATCGTGGCTCTTGTATTTGCTCCTCTTTCACAATGGTCACTATGGTGCAGCTATAATAATGTTTCTCTCTTAGAAATACAACTGTTCTACAACATCATAGAAGATGTGCATGGAATAAGTCGAAGATGGTGAAGATTGATGCCTCTCTAGGGTTTTCTTTTCCAGAGTTTTCCAACTCTGGGTTGTTGTATGTTTTCCAGGCTGTATGGCCATGTTCTAGAAGTATTCTCTCTTGACGTTTTGCCCACATCTATGCCTACTTCTAGAACATGGCCATACAGCCCAGAAAACATACAACAACCCTGTGATCCCAGCCATGAAAGCCTTCGACAACACATTTTCCAACTCTTTTCCAATTTTCTTTCCATACATGCCCTGGGACTACTAATTCCATTGTTGAAGCACCAGCCCTGGTGGCACTTCTTGTCCACATCTTTCCATGGGGAAATATCTTTGACCTTGAAAGCTTCCTAGATCCACCTAGTTTCATTCTCTTATTGGACAATGGGAGAGCAAAGTTAGGCCTCTAGCTGTAGCAGAAGATGGAAGCTCTAACTGATGCTTTAGCTGGATATGAGTGGCATCAAGAGGGGATGATCTCATCTGGCCTCTGAAGGTGGACATTCAGTCTACACACACTCCCAAACTGGTTCCCCGTGACTGCATTAAATTAACGTTGAGAAGTAAAAACAAAGGTATTTGTGATGGTTGAAGTGAAAAGAAGATACAGATGAGGTGTTGTGACTCAGCCTTTGTGTGTCTCTGATGAGGATTCTGGGATGCAGTTTCAGGATGATGGGATTCAGGTTCAGGATGAGTTTCAAGATGACTCTGATGGGAATTATGGGATTCAGGTGCAGAGTGTTTCTGCTGTGGGAGATGAGGAGCAGGGAGGTGGCTTTCCCATGGGAAGAAATGATGTTGTTAATGATGATGGTTTTCAGGTGCAAGAAGCAGAAAGGGAGAGCAGTTCCCAGCCTCAGTTTGATAACACCAACGAGCCCTGTGGCCTTGAAAGTGAAAGCGATGAGGCGGTATCTCTAGATTGGGCTAGCCGTCTGGAATTTCGGGGGTTGCGCAGAAGTCTCAGAATAGCCAATAAGAGGGAGGTCAAAGGGCAAAGAAACACTTTCATGTTATGCTATTAAAACAGTCTGCTGAGAGAGAAATCTTCATCAAAGCAATCTCTTCACTTGAATCAAGAACCAAGTCTGCTCTCCTGTATTATCTTGTATCCTGGATATATTCTTGTTTCTGGGACTTTGGTTTCGTTTTAAGGACTTTGTTTCTTGCTTAATGTTTCCATGGATTTATTCTGCAGCCTTGTTTTTATAACTATCTTTTAGAACTGAACTTTTACATTTTATGAACTATCTTTTCCTTATTTCCTAATAAATCACAAAAGACTACGATCTGTGTGCAGCCTGGTGTCTTTAGCAAGGTGAAACTAACCTGAGGTGCAACATGAGGGGGGAGTGTGGAAGAGAATATTGGGATTTGCTGGAGATGGCCATAGAAGATGCGATGAGAGCAAAAATGATAACCAAAATGATGGTACTAGAGAAGAACATGGATGTGTTGATGTCAGGATGGAAGGTAAGGAATCAATGAGAAAGATGAGCATAGAAGAAAAGGAAGAAATGATGGAAAGGAAAAAAGAATGAATCATTTGTCGATCAATACAAAGGGAAGAGTGGACTGAGGAGGACAACACCATTGGAAAGAAGTTGCCTAAAATGATATTATGACAACAAGTTCCTGTTGTGTAGTAATACAATCTCTCTTCAAAAGACTGGTATCCTATTGAGGACTTGTGGGTATGGAGACTCTCTATGTAACATTAAGACTTCCCATAGTAAGTAAGTATTTCTCAGCCTGACAACTGGGACTTGAAGAATTTCTCATCAGTGTGTCATTTTCAACTGTACCACTATGGAAGGTCATTCCTGTTTTCCAGCTGTTGTTATGAACACTGAGCTAAAACTACTCAGAATTCCATGCTGAGTTAAAATATAATCTCTGTGACAAATTCTTTAAAAAACCTTCCTCACTACAATTTAACATTATTAAAATTATTCATGGGACAGAAAAATCATAAATCCTGCTTATTGAACTTGACACTGACTTTTTAAAACGTCTCAGTGAGCAATTTTCTGTAATGCCGAGTTCTTAGCTTAGCTCACACTATAAAGGAAGCATTCCTGTCACTACTCTGAAAACTGGTTTGTGGTTGAGGGAAAAGGTTGCTCCAGACACCCTAATGGCTACTTGGATTTTGTGGGCAATGCATCCGTCTATTTAGAGAACTGCTTTATTGTTTAAAACACAAAAGTAATCAGCCCTGGGAGCTGTTGGTTGAATTCAAAATGTTATATCTATGGACAGCTAAAAATAGCTGAATGGTGATAAAGTGCAAGATTACTGTTCTCACAGAAGCAACATGTGATAATGTCTGCATAAGCCATGACATCATATGCCATATTTGCAATTAAATGCAAGTTTAAAATCTCAGTTGACATCCAGGGACAATAGGAGAAAATCCTTTTGGATCTGGAATTGGTAGAACTTTAACAAGTTACTTTTTGAGACTGCAACTGTCACAATTCCCAAAGGCAGCACAGGTACAGACTGTGCTGGCTTAAGGATTTGGGGAGTTGTACCCCCTCCAAAATAACTTTCCCCAGGTCTGAGGTGTGGCTGAACTGTGATAATCTCTCCCAATGGTTTTTAACTTTCCTTTGGAGAGCTGCAGGGAGAAGTTTAGTACAGATCAGAATCATGATGCTGCGGGAGAATTGTCTACCTCAGTTGCCCTTCCCCGAGGATCATTCTTGTATATCAGAAGTTGCCTTTAGCATTCAAAGACAAAGCAGGCTGTTAATGAAAAATTGTACAGTGATACCTTGACTTACGAACTTAATTCATTCTGTGACCAAAAATCTTTACGCAAATTATCTCAGAGCAAATGGTCTCACTGAAATGAACTGAAATGCTATTAACCCATTATAATAATGGGGTTGAAAACCAGCAGAGACCAAAAAGGAATGGCATAGAAAGGGCAAAGGATGGTATATGGAAACTGGAGGGATTTGAGGTGATCAAAGTAACTTTGGGAATTTCATACAAAAATGGGGGTTCCTCTGCTCAGTATTAAATAACATCCTCAAAGTAGTATAGGTCCTCAACTGACCAAAATAACATTTTTTAAAGAAGCAAACTGATGAATCAAGCACACAAGCACACTTTGGAATTGATTTTATATCAATTCAAAGAGTATGTTCATACACAAAATGTATCCATCACAAATATTTCTGCCATGGGTGTGCATTGAGGAGCACATCGTCATAAGAATTGTACATAAATTGTTTTTGTTATGTGCATTCAAGCAGATTTTGAATTACAGCGACCCTATCTTGGTTTTTTGTTGTTGCAAGATTTATTCAGAGGAGATTTGCTACTTCTCTTAATCTAAGCTGAGCGAGTATGGCTTGCCCTAGATTCTCCAGTGGGTTCCCATGGCTGAGCAGGGATTTGAATTCTGGTCTCTCATGAACCTAGTCCAACATTCAAGTTACTACACCAGCCTTTTAAACCTTTTTTTCCTGGGACCCTTGAAAATATCTTTAGTTCTAAGGAAATCTCTGCATAAAAATGTTGTATCCACAGCTTACACTGTGTTAGCATGATCAGAACGTCGTAAATACAGTAATATTATAATAACTCTCAATGTTGTTTGGGGCAAATTATTTACTTGATTCTAATGTGCCATCGAATCTAATGTGCACCCCCAATTTCAAAACCTGGAAACTAAAAAAAAGGGTTGCTGGTGAATACAATGCACCGCAGCAAAAACTGCACTTTGTAATTTGGCCAAAAAAGGTGCAAATTCCAGTTGCTGCCTGTTTAAATTCCTTCTTTAAAACACAAAAGTATTAGAACATCAAAGCTTCCATCAATGGAAAAGAAAACTTTGGGGTCCATCTATGCTGTAGAATGAATTCACTTTAACTGCCTTGATTCAATGCTATGGAATTATGGGGTCTGTAGCTTTATAAGGTCTTGGGCCTTCTCTGCCAAAGAATGCCAATGCCTCGTGTAACTACAAATCCCAGGATCCCATAGGATCACAACAATTAAATTAGAGGTGATGTCCCTCCAGGTTTAGCTCCTGAAGCAACTTTGGGTCAGCACCAGGATTACTATATTACGCATATCTAATGTGCACCCTAATTTTGGCAAGGTAATTTAGCCAAAAAAGGTGAGCATTACATTTGAGGAAATAAGAGAACTTTCTATGGATCTGTTTATCATCGAGTTTATAGTTACTGCAAGTGTTGGGAAATGATATTTTTGTTTGTGTCTTTTCCAATATTCCTTCCCATAACATGCCTAGGCTCCACATCCATGTATATGCATGACATTCAAGTGGAAAACAAGACTCTCATCTCAGTTAAAACAGATTTATGGGTAGAAGGGTCCACAACTCCCAAGCTGAGTTATTGCTCTTTGCAAAATAACAAGACCAGGAAATCAAGGAAACATTGCAGGCTTACCACCTGTTATAAATCTTTTAAATTATTCTTCCAACAGTGGGAATGATATACTTGATCCTACAGGCCTTCTGAATCCCCAAGCTACATGCTCAGATAAATATACACACATGCACTAACATTTAATTTGGAAAGTGAAGTCTCCAATGAATCTTCCCTGAAAGTGGTGAGCAGAATAACTGGTCTATTTCTTGATTTGTATAGAAGATGGCCCATCCACAGGCTCTGTTGGCTCACAAAACTTGGTTTGATATTCTGGCTATCTTACCTTGATATGTGATAGCACTGCAGTTCAGGGATCATCCAGACAAAAATGAAGAAATACATTCTGGTATGGATTAAAGGTAAAGGTTTCCCCTGATGTTAAGTCCAGTCATGTCTGACTCTGAGGGCTGGTGCTTATCTCTATTTCTAAGCCAAAGAGCCGGCGTTGTCCATAGACACTTCCAAGGTCATGTGGCCGGCATGACTACATGGAGCGCCGTTACCTTCCCGCAGGAGCAGTACCTATTGATCTACTCACATTGGCATGTTTTCGAACTGCTAGATATGGATAACTGGAATAATATTTAGCAGTATAAAAATACCATCTTAAACCATATGTATGATGTAAGTCTTGCCTTATGACCTCATTACATGGAGGAAAATTAGCATCCTAGCACACTGCCAAAACGTTCCCTCCTCGGAGCCTGACAAACACTATCATACAACAACTTCTGGTGGGACTCCGTAGAGGAAGCATCCTAAAATCATGGTAGGACGCTTCCCTTGGAAACAATGGGGCAAGTGGAGGGGAAAGCCACATGTGACACATGTTTGATGGGGAAGCGTTGCCGCAGGCAAGGCAGTGAAATAGTGCCCGCTCTCCCACAAATTCACCACAGAGACTGGCAAATCACTCCACTGCCCCTCATCAATGTTTTTTTTTTCCTATTTTTTAATTTTTTATTATTAATTTCTTCATACAGATAACAAAACAATACACTGCATACAACATACACTCCAACAACTATCATGTCAGACTACAAAGAGAAGCCACTGAATTCCACAAGCATGTGGACAACTTCAACAGAAAAGAGGAAACCATGAAAATAAACAAAATCTGGCTACCAGTATTAAAAAAAACTCTAAAATCAGAACAGTAGTTGGGAACCAACACTCTGAGGGCAGAGGAGCTCCAAGGATGGCTAATGACTGAACAAAGGATGCCCTCCAGGCATGAGACAAAACCTTTCCAATGCTAATTAGGGTGAATAACTGAAACATTAATGCTGGCTTCCCAGTGACAAAGGACTCTTGCCACACCCTGGACTCTCCACAGATATATATATATATTTTCCTTTCCTTGCCTAGTTTATCCATGCCACACAGGCTCTGAGGATGCCTGCCATAGATGTGGGTGAAACGTCAGAAGAGAATACTTCTGGAACATGGCCACACAGCCCGAAAGACATACAACAACACTTTTCACACATTACTTCAAAATACAGTAGAGTCTCACTTATCCAACATAAATGGGCCGGCAGAACGTTGGATAAGTGAATATGTTGGATAATAAGGAGAGATTAAGAAAAAGCCTATTAAACATCAAAATAGGTTATGATTTTACAAATTAAGCACCAAAACATTATGTTATACAACAAATTTGACAGAAAAAGTAGTTCATTACACATTAATGCTATGTAGTAATTACTGTATTTGCGAATTTAGCACCAAAATATCACAATGCATTGAAAACATTGACTACAAAAATGCGTTGGATAATCCAGAATGTTGGATAAGTGAGACTTTACTGTATACAAAATGGCAAAATATAGTAAATACTTTGTAGCAGCGCTGGATAAGTTTTTGAAGTCTTTGATCAGTTTACCTCTCATTTTGTGATGGCTTTATGTGTGTGATCACTTTCACAAAGGAGAAGAGAATGGTTTTACACAAAAATGATTTATATATCTCTGGACAAATAGAAATTAGAGATCGCTAAAGCAAGCTGGACAATTCTCAAGACATTGCCTTGCCATATTGATATAAGCATTCTCACCTACAATCTTGAGAACGGTGATATTTTTTCATAAACTTCAAAAACTTCCAGATAATGAATACACAGCAGAACATCATGTGCAACTTTTTTCTGAACTGGACTGTGTTACCTATCTTGAAGTACAGCTATGGGATAGTCAAAAATAAGATGATTCACATTGATTCATTGCTGGTTTATATTTTTAAATATTTCAGTGGTTAGCAAAGTTGTTTGAGTGTACATGAGCTTTTAGAAAGGTATATAACTTTTTAAAAATGTTGCTGCAATTTCAGGAAAATGTGGTTTCTCTAATTGAGGGCTATACAAAAGAGAGTCCTTTCAGACATCAATTGATTAGTCATGGTAGGGTGGGTCACTCTTTTCTATCATTCGATGTCCGGTAATGTGGTACAACTTACAAGACATCCAGCCCACATTGCATGTCATCTTCAGACTAGACAGCTGGAAAATTATTAAATCAGCCCACAATCTTCTTCTGTTTGTAGGGGAAGAAAACAATACTGCTCTTGGTAGCTCGGGCCATCCTAGAATAGTTTAAAGTGCTATGAAGGTATCTCCATAGGGCTGTTAGCATTACTTTTATCAGAACTAGTGTCACCAGAAGACTTGGATGTGTTTCCATCCCACAAACTATGAAAGGATACATCACAGACTCATAACATTAGAAGGGACCACAAGGACTTGTTTTCCTAGTATTTAGGTGGAATCTCTCTTCTTGCAATTTAAACAAACATTTTTCTCCTGGAGTTTGGACATCCTGCCCAGGAAAGCCCAGGGTTTGGGCAGCTTGTGGAGACAAAAATCCACACCAAAGTGGGGTTTTTAAACCTGCTTCAGCATGGATTTTAGCCCTTTCTGGAAGCACCCTTAGTCTCAGGCGAATCTCTTTTTCACAGCTTGATATCAAAAGGATATACCCCCACTAGGTTCAGGTTTTAACCATGAATGTGATACTACTGAGCTGATATCTCTGCTTCCTATAAAAACCAAGCAGCAAGGAGTATCCACCCAAGGTTCCTTGAAATTATCTTGACCCCATGTTCAGGGGCTACCAATAGCTTAAAAGGTTTGACTAAAACTTTTAATGCATTTCATTCATTGTCAAGATGCGTAGATAAGAACCATGTTAACTGCAAATTATTCTGACCCAATCAAAAAGTGAATATAACTATATTAAAAGATAATAACCTGTCATGAAGATCCGGCTTGATTGTGTTGAGTCTTGGTCTATTGACTGTCTTTCACCTCAACAAAACTTGAAACCTCTGCTGTGTTTGTGATATCATTCATGACTCCACAATGTCATTCAGACTGTGCTATCTCCATGCCAACAGCAGTAGCCAGTAACCTAAACTAGGTAGCTGCCAGCCTGACTCTTCAACAGTTTTATGTTTGATCGCATCATCCAAAATTGAAGAGGACTTGGCTTGCATCAATTCAGAAATTAAGAAATCACAAACAGCAGAATGCAGTGAAAGTGTGGACTCATTTGTTCTTCTTAGTTTGTTATTAGTTAATAATTTCTTTTTGTACTAGTTAATAAAATAAATTGACAAATGATGGTAATAATGTCCAACATTTTTATTTTGTTTTTGAAAAAAGAACTTGGCAGAAAGGGGAAAATGCTATAAGCATATGGAGGTTTTGCCTAGAATAAATTAGTGGGATGATTCACATTGTCTGCAACTTTTTTAAAAAAACCTTGTTTCCTCTAACATTTCTGAGTCAGCAAAGAATCCTTGAAATAGTATTGGCTTTTCTTCCCTTGATTTCAGTTAGATTCATTATCAGCTTTACCTGACATTGGAAAATGCCATCTAAAGATCATATTCCCAGGAGAAAATGCTGTCAGCCAGCCAGTGTTTTAATGCCCTCAGCCTGGAAATTAGTTTTGTTATGTAACCAATATTGTTGCTTCTCTGTGACTACAAATTCTCAGTCTCCACCTGTAATTCCCCCAGGTTCTATTGTAACTCTAACTTTAGAATGTTAGGTTATATCTTAATAGTACTACTGCTTCACTATTTTTTGCTAATCGCAATCTAGATCAGTGGTTCTCAACCTGGGGTCCCCAGATGTTTTTGGCCTTCAACTCCCAGAAATCCTAACCGCTGGTAAACTGGCTGGGATTTCTGAGAGTTGTAGGCCAAAAATAACTGGGGGCCACAGGCTGAGAACCACTGATCTAGATTCTCCCCTGGCTTTGTCTACACTTCAGCAGCTGCATCTTGATTCTGAATATTTCCTTTAAAAAAAAAAGAACAATTCTTGTTCTGCCCCCACACTAGCTATTTATTTGGAAAATGTCTGTGATGTAGGGAACAGATTGAATGCTACACATTTGAAGTAAAAACAATTATTAAATAACAGATCTCAAACTTCCTCTCCTCCAGAGTTTTACTGCCAGTCTTTGTGAAGGCAGTTAAAGTCATAGAAGCACAACCCCAGTTCTGACTGGATGTTACTTTAATATAGCTTCAATTGGAGCTCAATTTGTTATATCTCCAATGTGTTGTCGAAGGCTTTCATGGTCGGGATCACAGGGTTGTTGTATGTCTTTCGGGCTGTGTGGCCAAGTATTCCAGAATATTTCTGGAACATGGCCACACAGCCCGAAAGACATACAACAACCCTGTTATATCTCCGCTGTGTCTTTACTTTGTGTCTTTACTTTTATATAGCTTTAATGCAACTTGAATTACACGTGTGGCTTCTACGTGACTTGTGTCACTTCAACGTGACTTGTGTAACTTCAATGTGACATTCTATTTTGTGGTTCTTCCACCTTCCTTAATCTTCACCTTCCAATAGAACACTATCTGACTATTCCAGTTCCGTTACCCTTAAGAAGAATATATACCAGGGCCAGGTTTGAACAACTCAGTATTATGATGCAAACTGGTCGCTACTGTAACATCCCAAGAAATGAGAGATTCTGTGTCTGGGGAGATCAAATAGTGGAAGATATCGAACATTTTTTGATTGACTGTCCAGCATATGCCGAACTTAGACACACTTACTTACATCCATTACTATCTAATTTTAGGTCTCCCAACAGAAATGATCTTCTGACAGTCCTCTTGCAAGGACAAGAAAGATCCACCATAATTAAAGTAAGCCTTTTTATCCTGAAAGCTATCAAGAAAAGAGCACATTTCCTGAAAGAAGAATCAGGAAAATAAGATTTTGTCAGCAAACAGATGGTCAGCTGCCTGTCCTCCCATCCTTTTTGCCTTGTTTTTATTTATGTTGCACTTTGAAATGGTCATATGACTGGTCAAACAATAAATTATTATTATTATTTTTACCTTCCAATACCAAACTGCCTGACTCCCCAAGGAACTAGAAGGGCTTGGCTAAAGTTCTGCCCTTGAGTGGAGTCTTAAAGGGACAGGGTGAGAGAGGTTTCAAGTACAGTAGAGTCTCACTTATCCAACACTCACTTATCCAATGTTATGGATTATCCAACGCATTTTTGTAGTCAATGTTTTCAATACATCGTGATATTTTGGTGCTAAATTTGTAAATACAGTAATTACTACATAGCATTACTGCGTATTGAACAACTTTTTCTGTCAAATTTGTTGTATAACATGATGTTTTGGTGCTTAATTTGTAAAATCATAACCTAATTTGATGTTTAATAGGCTTTTCCTTAATCCCTCCTTATTATCCAACATATTCGCTTATCCAACGTTCTGCCGGCCCGTTTATGTTGGATAAGTGAGACTCTACTGTACAAGGAAAAAGAGGCTATCTAGACTTACCCCACAAACTCTACATAAAAATACTAATCTCCTCCAACTAAATGAGGGTTTAACAGGAGTAATCAGTGAGAAATCTTGTGGAGGCACAACAATACTCTTCCTTGATGTTTTTTGGACTGTGGTTCACTTTTTGACTTTGTTTCACTATATGTTCAGTCTTATCATTCTACCCATCACTCACAAACATTCTCTGACAATATGTCTGAGAGATCTACCCAATCAAACATACTAAGTAAACATCCTCTTGTTTAAATAACATTGATTAGCACTTACAGCAATGGCCTTTCCAGCCATCTTAGATCAGTCAATAACACCACGAGCAGACAACATTATGGCCAATGTTACATTTGAGAAGGCCATTATCTTCATGACTTACAATCCCTCTTGACACCACCCCTGATACAGAGTACATTGGAGGCAGGGCCCAGAAGTTTGGGAATAATGAAAATGGAAAAGCTATTTTTGCAGCAGCGCATTCAGGGAAGGACTTTGAGAAGATATCCAGGGTTCCATTCAGCAGAAGGAAGAAAGGAATTTTGAAATGGTTTGCTATGCTTTGAAACAGAACTAATATATAGCATAGTACTAGCAGGCAGAGGGTTATATAAGAACAACTGAAATAATATACATTACAGTCAAGAAGCTCCTATCCCAAAGGGCCACTGAGATGCTAAAATTACTTAATGTTAACATAGATAAAGGATTGCCAGTTTGGATCTGGGAGGGAGCTCTTATAACCATAAAGTTTAACAGATCTTGAAAGCAGGATGGGACCTTTTTATTGATGCTAATGAACCGCAGCATCAGCAATTAACAGAACAAGGCAAATGCCAAGGCTCCCAGACACTATGAAACCCACCTGTCTTCTTTTTAATGTAAATAAAGTTTCAAAGTCTAGAACTATCATGAGAAACTCTGTTTCCTTGTGTTCCTACAGATTTGATGGAGTTATTGCAAAATGCTTTAACTTCTCCTAAAATAAAAGGCAGAGAGAAAGAGAAAGGGGGAAATGATTTTGTGGTACCAAATAAAGAAAACATATTTATTTTAGCGTACATTTTTGTACATTACAATCCACTTCCTAAAATGTATTCAAGTTCCTTGGATGCATGTGCTCCTCAAGGTGGCCACAAGATGCTGCTGTGAAGCTGAGTTCCAGTTGCAACTTTAGCAGGCCCCTTCTACACTGCTCTATATCCCAGGATCCGATTCCAAATTATCATTTTTAAACTGGATTATATGAGTCTCCACTTCCAGATAATCTGGGGTAAACAGATAATCTGGGATCAGATCCTGGTATATAGGGCAGTGTGGAAAGGGCCACAATTCGCCTGCATATCTTCTTGCACATGATTTACTCTAGCTGGCTCCTCATTTCCCCAGAGCATTTAGCCCTTTGATTTCTTTCCCCACCCCTAACCAGAATCTCAGATTATATAGACATTTCTTAAGATTCAAGATAAGTCTTATTATGACCTACAGGCAATAGTCATAAAGTTCCAAGAGGAACTATAATGAGTGACAGCAAATAATATCTTCTTACTGTTGTTTCTATTCAGCAAATAGTTTCTTTAATACATGAAGTTTTCTCACCAAGCTGTTATTAAAAATTAACCACCCCCGCTAATAATACAAGCTATAAATTTATAACATATGTTAGAGCTTGACAGGGTCTCAGGCAAGCTCAGCCCCAGCCTAACCCCAAACATTCCTGGGAGGATTAATCTAATCATTCAGCAAGCCTAAAACTGGTTTGGCAGAAAGCCCACCAGGCTATAGACAAGGCCCCCACACCTTTTATAGAGGTTTACATCGACAAAACATTTTTAGAGCTTCTCCTATGTCTTGATTCAGGTTTATGTTTTATTATTAAACAGATGGGGAAGAATACTCACATATATACACAAAAACTGGGGTACAACTATAGACATATTCCAGGGCACCCAAATAAACTTAATATAATATATGAGTTTGGGAAACAACACAGATTCTTCCAGTGGACTCCCTGCTAAGAGACTGATTACCCCGGGGACCCAGAACTCAACAAGGACTTCGTTTATCTACTTGATTGACTTTCCAGTTTCCCAAACCTCCCTTTTTGTGTAGAGATTATTCCAAGCTTCCAAATTCCATTAGTACTAAATACCCATTCTTTTACAGTCTGGACAATGGGACCTGCACCCTCAGAGGCGGGCACAGCAACCAACCTTTAATTTTGAACACCACCAATCGCAGCTGGTTTCTCCAGGAAGTTCTAAAGAGAGAAGAAAGCTCAGAGTAAACAAGTGAGATCACAGGTATCATTTATGCCAAGTAGGTGTGGAAGGTGAGGAAGACCCTCAGTCATTGGTCAATTTTAGATAAGCCAAAGGTATATATTCTTTGTTTGCTACGCACATGTTGCGATGGCCATTTGCATGGTATGGACCCACTAAAATGGGTGCCTACGGCTGTTTGCCTTATCATCAGCTGTGATACCAGAAAAGGCTTGTTTTATTGCTCTCTTGGAATTTTCTCCTTTACTTCCCCTCCGGGCCAGTCTCCAATATTATAAAGGTAAACTGGTTATAAGTAATAAACTGGTATAGAGAAACTGGTTAAGGTACTGGTTAAAGGTAACTGGTTAAGGTATCGACTTGAGATGGTTTGTCAAAGCCTGGAACTCTGTGACCAACTGAAGACACACCTTGCCTCTAGAATTCCCTGCTGGTCTATGATCTATAACGGCTCTTTTTACCTCAGTCAGCAGAAGCCGTGGCCAACTAACTGACACAAAATGGTTCCCTTTTTCTCAGACAAAAGGACAAATAAAATAGCTAATACAAAACAATAAGGGTTTCCCTAAACTCCACCCTTATAAACTAACATAAAAGTAACTGCTCTAAAACTATGGGCAAGGAAGCCAAACAAAAGGAAACTGGAACTCATGCCATTCCAGCACAGACTGAGTAAAAATAAACTGAAGCTGAATGTCAAAAGGCAATGGTACTGCTGCTACTTAATGCAGCCTACATGAAATATGGTGTCCATTTTGTTACCGACAGCATTGTCCTTCACTCAAAGGAACAAGCATACAACTGTGGGATGCTGCCCACTGGCCTTTTGTGTCCAAAGGATACAAGTCTTTCTGAATACTGGAAACAGCATTTTTGTTCAGGTGCGTCATCTTTGTTCAGGTGTCACATTTTTGTGGAATAATACAAAGAAAGGATTCCCTGAAATGCACAGGCAAGAGGCCACTATAACCAGAAATGTAATCCAATAATATAAACTATAAAACAGTAATTAAACCAAAATATAATCCATGTGTTACCAACACACATACATTCATAGAAAGTAAAACTCTATATTCAGAGTTTGTGAGTCCAATGCCCACCAGTTCATGTTCCACATGGAGGACTGTATAAGTCACTGAGTCCAAATTTAAACGTCCAAGTAAGTGAATCCTTTTATGAAATCCAATGTTTTAAACAAGTCCAAGGTTAGTCACCATCCACGACCGGTTTCGACTGTGTAGTCTTCCTCAGGTGGTGGTTATGCAGGTATGGAGAACCTAGAGTCAATTTCGTTCTTCAAGTATATAATTTCAATGTGTCATTATCAATGACGGAGTGGACATAAACTCTCCTACATCAACTCTCCTACAGAGGTGCTCTGCTACTGGTTTGATTCCTTAGGCAAGCCATATTTTTTTTCTGTAATATTTTTATATTGTGTTTTATTGTAAGCCGCCCTGAGTCCCCTATGGGTGAGAAGGGCAGGATATAAATACTGTAATAAATAAATAAATAAATGCAAACGTGAGTTGATCACTAGGTACCGCTCTGACAGGAAAGTAACGGCACTCCATGCAGTCATACCGTGTTTCCCCGAAAATAAGACAGTGTCTTATATTAATTTTTGCTCCCAAAGATGCACTACATCTTATTTTCAGGGAATGTCTTATTTTTCCATGAAGAAGAATTCACATTTATAGTTGAACAATAACATTTATTATATATATACAGTAGTTGTCATCACAAACCAATATAACCAAACAAACTGAATCTTATCAAGAATTTCTTGTTGCTACCATTATTTCCATATACAACAATCTATAGTACGTACATTTACCGATCCTGCAAGTTTAGGTGTTCTGTTCGGCAGGCATGCTTCCAAACAAAAGCTTTGCTAGGTCTTACTTTCGGGGGAGGCCTTATATTTAGCAATTCAGCAAAACCTCTACTAGGTCTTATTTTCTGGGGATGTCTTATTTTTGGGGAAACAGGGTACCAGCCACATGACCTCTTTAGCTTTGAAATGGAGATGAGCACCAACCCCCCAGAGTTGGACATGACTAAACTTAATGTCAGGGGAAAACCTTTACCTTAATAAACCCAAGAATGGCCATGGGGGATTATAATAGTGAAAAAGTGATTATAGGAAGAAATAAACTTATTTATTCTTTAGTTCATTCTTTAATCAAGATTCCTCTTTCACAGGCAAAGTGCTTCATTGTGATTATAATTCTTTCACTATATGGACATCACAAACCGCCCAACTTTACTTTCATCTTGTGAGTGCATTTGCTGCAGTTTGAACCTATAATACCCCCAGACCATGTTGTGTCTTTGTGTTCCTTTCTGGTCCTGTGTGTCCCAACCGCACAGGCAAATGCTGCTTCTGTCACCTGTCAGCAGGGATCAGACAGTTTCAACTTGCCAGCCCTCTGCCCTGAGGTTACTCAGACGCAAAGCCATTGATTACTGTAACACCACAAATTAAAATTCTTCCACCACATGGTTACAAATTCTCCAGGGACAAAAGAGTACTCAGAAAATGTAGCTAACACAGCTCCACCATGGAGATATGTGTCAAAGCTAAAGCTGTTGGGTTAGCTAAGAATAATTGGGCAATTGATTGTGCCAATGAAGGGCATGATGCAAGGAAGAAATCGCAGAACAGACCGGTTAAAAGGCATGACAGAGGAGTGTTACTTCTAAAAATGCAAGAGGATAGTTCTTTAAGAGATTCATTAATGGTGCTCTGTGTCATCACAGAATGTGATCTAGCACTAATCATAGAATCACAGAGTTGGAAGAGACCACAAAGGCCATCCAGCCCAACCCCTTGCCAGAAAGAAACACAATCAAAGCAGCCCCAACAAATGGCCATCCAGCTTCTGCTTATAAACCTCCACCATGCTCCTAGACCACATATCTCACTGCCAAATAGTCTTACCATCAGGACTTTCTTCCCAATGTTTAGGTGGAATATTTTCCCCCATAATTTAAATCCTTTACTCCATGTTCTAGTCTCCAGAGCAGCAGAAAATAAGCTTGCCCCTCCCCAGTGTGACATCCTTTCAAATATTTAAAGACAGCTATCATATTCCCACTCAGCGTTCTCTTCTCCAAGATAAAGATATCTGGCTCTCTAAGCTAGTCCTCACAGGGCATGGCTTTCAAACCTTTGATCATTTTGGTGGCTTTTTCTCTGGACGCATTCAAAATTCCCTATACCTTGAACCAGGGCCGGTTCTAGGTAATTTTCAACTGTAAGTGAACAGAATTTTGCCCCCCCCCCCCGCCCGAAACCAATCACTGGAAAAAAAAGTGTTGGATAAGTGAAAATGTTGGATAATAAGGAGGGATTAAGGAAAAGCCTAAACATCAAATTACATTATGATTTTACAAATTAAGCACCAAAACATCATGTTTTACAACAAATCGACAGAAAAACCAGTTCAAAACATTGTAACGTTATGTAGGAATGATTATATTTACAAATTTAGTACCAAACTTTGCAATGTATTGAAAACATTGACCACAAAAACATGACTATTATTATTAACAAATTGATTGCAAACTCAGTCATTACTGAAAATGGAGAATACAGTCAATAAATCAGAAGAAGGACTTGGAAAGGCAGGTATGAAGGAACTAGACAAGATCCTGAGGTGTAAAGATATATAACTGAATATTAAAATTAGGATTGTCCATGCCCTCATATTTCCCATTTCTATGTATGGTTGCAAAAGCTGAAGAAAGCTCATTTGAAATATAGTGTTGGAGAAGAGTTTTGCAGATACCATGGACTGTTAAAAAACAAATGGGTAATACAAGAAATCAAACCTGTACTCTCCATAGAAACCAAAATGACTAAATTGAGATTGTTACACTTTGATCATGCCATGAGAAGTCATGAGTCACAAATGAAGCAATATATATCACAATCAATAATGCTTGATAAGGTAGAAGGCACATGAAAAATGGAAAGCTGCATTCCAGACGGATAGAATTGTTAGGATTTTTTGTTAGGGTAATTCCCAAAAATACAGCAGAGCATCCAAAAATACAAAAATAGGATACTTACGGTTTGCATTCAGCTCACAGCAAGCAGAGTGTGAAGAGCTGTTGGATGTGGTTGTAATGAATTTAGAGCTTAGGAAGCAAAGATTCCAATCTTAAAAATAAAAAAAAGGTTTAATGTGTTGTCGAAGGCTTTCATGGCCGGGATCACAGGGTTGTTGTATGTTTTCCATGCTGTATGGCCATGTTCTAGAAGTATTCTCTCCTGACGTTTCGCCCATATCTATGGCAGGCATCCTCAGAGATTGTGAAGTATGGAGAAACTAAGCAAGGAAGGTTTATATATATCTGTGGAAAGTCCAGGGTGAGAGAAGAACTCTTTGTCAGTTGGAGGCCAGTGTGAATGTTGTAGTTAATCACCTTAGTTAGCATTGAATAGCTTCATCTCCCGGCTTCTTCCTGCCTGGGGGCATCCTTTGTTCAGAGTCATTAGCTGCCCTTGGTTCTCATGTCTGAAAACAGAGGAGCTCCAGACATGGGAACCAAGGGCAGCTAACAACTCTGTACAAAGGATGCCCATAAGCATTTACTTTATGATGAAGAATCACATTTTACTAACTTCTTAAGTGCTGAGCTGCTGAACTTGCAGACCGAAAGGTCCCAGGTTCAAACCCCGGGAGCGGAGTGAACACCCGCTGTTAGCCCTAGCTCCTGCCAACCTAGCAGTTCGATAACATGCAAATGGGAATAGATCAATATGTACCGCTCCGGCGGGAAGGTAACAGTGCTCCATGCAGTCATGCCGGCCACATGACCTTGGAGGTGTCTATGGACAACGCTGGCTCTTCGGCTTAGAAATGGAGGTGAGCACCAACCCCCAGAGTCGATAATGACTGGACTTAACATCAGGGGAAAACCTTTACCTAACCTTCTCTAGAATTGGGAAATGTTACTTTTTTATCACAACTCCTAGAATCACCAATGTGCACGGCCAATAGCTATGTTGGCATGAAGATTCTGAGAAGTGTAGTGCAAAAAGTAACTTTTTCGAGCCCTACTTCTACTGGTGTAAATATGGTTCTATAATAATGGAGAGGCATGAACAACATTATATATGACAATGCTTGTTCCTGGGTTATAAATGTAATTTCCTAATTGGTTTTATCATAAAAACATGGGAAAGAGTTTATTGCAAAAACTTTGTTTTTGCTGGACATCCTGCAGCACATTTTGCTATAGTTTTTTAATGAATATCTCATAGAATCTCAACCAATTCAACCTAGTTTGTGGCAGTCACAAAAACAAAGTTCCTGGAGTATAACAACTACTTTCACAGTAAGTATTACAAATTAAACAGGAAAAAATGCTGTCAAAACAGGAAAAGATTTTTTTCAAATGTTGTTACATGGTGTAATTTTTGAATGATCGTAGCCATAAATTCAGGCTGCCAAGATTCGAAATAGTAGACTGTGCTTCAAGAAATTATAATGATGATGATGATGATGATGATAAATACTACAATCTCCTTACTGTGGCTGTATTGTAGTAATGCTGGCATGTCAAGCAATGCTACCTCTAATTGGTACGGCATGCCGACTTTATACGATACTTAATTCTTGATGGCCTCATGCTAAGCCTTCATTAATTACAAGAATAGAAGTGCGGCCCCCGTCGCACACCAGTGTGTTGCCCCTAACACTTCAATGGCGTATGTTTATACAGGCTTGGAGAACTCTGTCACCTACTGTGCCTTTGCAGAATGAAACGGAAATGACAGCTTCTTCCATGGGATCCTCGTCCATCCGTTATGCTAAATTGTTCTGCTTTCTTAATAGCGGAGAATAACCAATAGCTGTGACAGAAATTGTGAGGTAGAAAAGCACCCATTTTGCTTATTCCACAGTCATTGCTCCTTCTGGGGGTGAGTGGATTTGTGACTTCATAGTCCTAGAACAATTGAAAGGTTGCCTCAAAAGGGAATTGACGAAGACTAGTTGTTTTACTCAATTAGCACTAGATGAGTATAGAACACTATTCATTGACTGAGTAGACCTTTGATGTCTGCATCTCTCAAGAACAGTGTTGGTGGATATTGTAAAAGAAAAATGAAAGGCCACCACCACCATCATCATTTAAAATTATCCTCATGACTACGTCTTCTTGGCTATGGGGAACAGTTCAGCTGTTTTTTTTTTTCGTGTCAGGAGCAACCAGAGTTGCTTCTGGAGTGAGAGAATTGGCCGTCTGCAAGGACGTTGCCCAGGGGATGCCCGGATGTTTTTGATGTTTTTTCCATCCTTGTGGGAGGCTTCTCTCATGTCCCCGCATGGAGCTGGAGCTGATAGAGGGAGCTCATCCACACTCTCCGCAGTTGGGATTCGAACCTGGCAGCTTTCAGATCAGCAACCCAACCTTCAAGTCACTTAGTCCACTACGCCATCTGGGGGCAGCTGGTGATTAACTGGATTCACAGGAAATTTTGGTATAATGTCAGTGACATATATAAGCACTCAATAATACCTATAAATGTAATGTTTTGGTCATGGCAAATGGGGAAATTCAGCACACACTAATCTCTTCCAATTGAGCATTATCCCCTGACTTTCAGGGGCTGGGGGAGGATGCGGGTGAGAGGATGGAGTACCCAGTCAACCAACTCAAACCAGTACAATATAAGATCTCACCCCAATTTAAATGAGAGGCATACATATATGATTAATAGCCATGTTACCAAGGGCAATTTCACTCCCAAAGAAATGTAGCCTTGGAGTTTAGGTGGAGCACATGACATCATATTAGAAGATGCTTTCAACATCCACGAGGCTTGTGGTGATATTCAGAGCATATAGACTGAAGGGCTATGCATGAGCAAAGTAACTTCTACCATGACCAGGCCTTGATGTGAGTGAACAAAAACCAGACCCAGAGCTCCTGCTGAGAAGCTTGGTATTAAAGTCATGCTAGAATGAAAAATAATATTAGGTATTGATGCAAAACATTTAAATCTGTGAACAAGGTTTCTTCTTCTTAACTCACTTATTCAATAATGTATCATGTTTGAACGCAAGAAGAATCCAAGCAATTGGATGACGCACCACTGGTTTCAGGAGGTCTGCTCTAGATATGACTAAGTCTGGATTCAACTGAATACTAATAACTAGCAATAATGGTGTGCACATTTGAGAGGCCATTATATGTATCATATTCAAATTACAGTAGTAGTTGTTGCTAATTTTCCTCCCCATTCAACAAATCAAGTCCAATTGAATGAAAAATAAGAATTAGTTGGCCAGTTTCCTCTTGATTATTAATCATTGCCAACACAATATAATTCAGCTGGGGTACAAACTAGGCTAGATTTAATTTGACTTGAATGGAGTCCACTTGCAAAACTATACTTAGTTGCCTTCCATTACTTGCTGGTTGTTGATGCTCATCATAGGTGTTCCTTCTACCCAACTTGCTCTGTCGGTGAAGGTGCCAACAGCTCCAAGTAGATAGTTTGTTTTTTATTCATTCAGTTGCTTCCAACTCTTCATGACCTCATGGACCAGCCCATGCCAGAGCTCCATCAGCCATGGCCACCCCCAGCTCATTCAAGGTCAAGCCAGTCACTTCAAGGATAGCATCCACCCGTCTTGTCCTTGGTCGGTCCCTCTTCCTTTTTCCTTCCATTTCACCCCAACAATCATTATCTTCTCCAAGCTTTCCTATCTTCTCATTAATGTACCCAAAGTACTTCATCTTTGCCTCTAACATCCTTCCCTCCAGTGAGCAGCCGGGCATTATTTCCTGGAGTATGGACCAGTTAGATCTTCTTGTAGTCCAAGGCACTCTCAGAATTTTCCTTCAACACCATAGTTCAAAAGTGTCTATCTTCCTCCACTCAGCCTTCCTTATGGTCCAGCTCTCACATCCATAGGTTACTACAGGGAATACTATTGCTTTAACTATACGGATCTTCATTGCCAGTGTGATGTCTTTACTCTTCACTATTTTATCGAGGTTGGTCATTGCTCTCCTCCCAAGAAGTAAATGTCTTCTGATTTCCTGGCTGCAGTCTGCATCTGCAGTAATCTTTGCCAATAGAAATACAAAGTCTGTCACTGCCTCCATTTTTTTCTCTACATTTGTCAGTGATAAGTCAGTCTGGTTGCCATAATCTTAGGTTTTTTTTAATGTTTAACTGCAACCCAGCTTTTGTACTTTCTTCTTTCACCTTGGTTATAAGGCTCCTCAGCTCCTCCTCACTTTCAGCCATCAAAGTGGTATCATCTGCATATCTAAGGTTGTTAATGTTTCTTCCAGCAATTTTAACTCCAGCGTTGGATTCATCGAGCCCCACATATTGCATGATGTGTTCTGTATACAAGTTGAATAGATAGGGTGAGAGTATCCAGCACTGTAATACTCCTTTCCCAATCTTGAACCAGTCTGTTGTTCTGCTCTCTATACTTACTGGCCCTATTTAAAAACATGATGGCAGGGAGCATCTGGTGTCTTTGCAAACAGAGTGACAGGCCAGTGATGAGGTCGGTGTCAATATGGAAACTTATGGTGTCATCCTCCTGAGCCTGCTCCAATACCAGACCAGACCACAGTGTTGTTAGAAAAATATGAGAAAATTTGACAAAATCAGTGATGATATAAAAAGGTTGCAATAAAAACAACAGCATATGTTTGTAGCTAGTGCAGACAAAACAATGTAAATTGAAGTGTCATTGTAATCTGGGAATAATGACAGCTCTAATGGGTAGTAGAAAGATCAAAAAGTAAATTGACACAGGTTTTTAGCTTTGTAGGTATGTGGTTACAGTACATATAAAATGGAGTTAAGAAACATGTTTTTGTGGTTCTATCTAACTACTGGGATGCTTTAATTAAAAATAATAAATTTTGTTGAAACACTTGTACATTTTTATAGACAAGACATTTTGGTGTCACCCCCTCGGATGATGTCACTCACTGCAGTTCCCATCTCCTGCACCCTCTTTCTTATTGACACTACTGGCTTGTGGCAATGAAAATCCTCCTTGCACAGAAGTATGGAACGCCAGCCTCATGCACATTCTGAAAAGCAACATTTTGTATCCCAAGTATGCATCCTAAAATTCCTGGCTAATTTCCACCACAAATGTATGTTTAAGGTAAGGAGGAAAGAAGCAAGACTCATTACAATGTGATGTTTTATTTGGGCAATGAGATATCACGTTGAGCATTGACATGTATGTTCATGAGGCAATTCTGTGTATCAGGTTCAAAACTAATCATAACACATCTGTTTTCAAGGCAGCTAGAAACAAGTAAGGATTATTAAACATAGAGGTTTACTTTTTTACTTCCCCAATACTGGATGCACACTGTGAGTTGGTTCTTGCCTGATCAATGGGAAATTATGATAAACATTCTTCCAACTAGAGAAGCGACTGTGCAGTCTTAAAAGACTAGATCCCATTGTATTTAGTAGTTTATTGTGAGCAAGGATACATGTACACTGGCACTGAGGAAACAGTGCTAAATTAGTTGGATTTCTGGATTAGGAAATTTGATCTTAGATTAAATGCAATGAGAAAATCTATAGATTAGGTCCAGACTGAGGAAACTGATATTAGGTTTCCATCAGGAGACAAATGAAGCAAACATTGATTGCCACCGTTTTGGATTGAACTGTATAGTGTGAAATGTTTAAAATATTAAATGAAAACTAGGAATATTTTTAAATGTTCACCAGCATATTTAGCAATGGCTCAATAATGATGTTTTAGTTCATAAAGGATATCACTTTTAAAAAATATCACCCCTCAAACATACAAAGATTTTTTTCCACATCTGAGTTTTCATGAGCTAAGAAAGATGTCTGTCCAGTTTCCAATACTGCGAGTATTTATACTAGGACCCTCCAGATGATGTTGTACCACAACTCCCACCACCAGCCTTAGTTACGCATTTAACTGAAATAGACCTCTATCATAGTAATGTTTATATGGCAGCAAAACTCACTGCATTCAGTGGGGCTTACTCCCAGGAATGCAAACTCAAGAATATTACTAGCTGTTTGTGAGACTTGGTGGGCTGACGGCTTGCTTTTGCATTTTGGCAGAGCTTCAAGACTGTCCAAGAAATGAACTCATCTCAGATTTGAAATGGGGTGGGCAAACCTGGCAGAGTTCAGGCAAATGCCCCAGTCTCCCACCAAGGGCTTTGGCCAGTTCTGATAAACAAACAGCCTTGACGCTTTGGAAGCCTCCCTGGCTCATTTGACATGTTGCGCTACAACCAGCGTCACTTTAAAAAAAGAGGTTTGATATTTGATGCTCCGCACTAAAATTATCCAACCTTCTGATAAAAGCCCTCAGGATCATTTGCTAAGAAGGCAGTGTTCCAACAAAATTCTGATTTAATTCATCACCTCATTTTGCGTAGAGCTAGATTGTGTTTTCTGTGTCCTGAACTCACACAAAGGGCAGAGACTGAGATCATACAAATCACTATATCCCGGGGGTCACTTTCTTTCAACTTGTGTTGCTATCTAATTTTGACAAATGGTAGCATAGTGTTTGCCCATTAGAAGCAGATGTGTCATAAAATGATTCATCATCCTGGTGGATTGCTGAGCAATATAACGAACAGAAAATTATAAAAACCAATACAGTAGACTCTCAGTTAAACAGCTCCACGGGGATCAATGTACTTTCTGGTTGCTTGAGTATTGCTATTAAAAATAGGCCTAATACTATACCCCATGTTGTACCAAAATATAAACTTTGTATTGACTTCACACTAATTTTGACATATAGTAATTAAAAGCAAATTAAGACAAATAAGGATGGACATAATTATAATGAAACAGTTTATCTGTATTACACATAGATTTTAATTTTTGTTTAAAGTATTACTTCTTCGATTCTTTGTCAGTTGCTTGAGAGTTCTGGTTGCTTGAGTTCCGGTTAACTAAGAATCTATTGTATTTCTGTCTCAGAATGTATTTTTCGATGTGTATCTCATAGTCATGCAATTCCCTTAATCTTTTTTCTTTCTGAGTGTATTCACACTGTTCAATTATAAGTTTGATACCACTTTAATTTTTAAAGGAGAGGGCAAACAAGTGGCATACTCAAGTGGAAGGGAAATCTGGAGTTGTTGGACCAGGTGGACTAGATTGAGGATTATGGTTTCCTATATAAAGAAAGAGGCATTATAAGGATATTTTAATCTTCAAATATAGAAGGGTACTGGATCTGGAACCAGGAAAACACCAGTTTGCAAACACACACAGTAATTGGCAACAAAAAAAGTAGTGAAAACAGAAGATCAGAAGACACAAAATATAGGCCCCATCCACACAGGCACTATACTCTGGTTTGGATGGCTCAAGGTCAGGGTGTCTTGAGAATGCTCACCCTGCAAGGTGAGTTCCAACTCGCATCTATCCTGAAACCGTATGATTAAAAAAACTCACTAGAAATCTAGATTCAAGCCAAATGATCCATGGAATCCCTCCTGTGTCTGAAGAAGGCACAGGAAGGAGTGAATGCAAAAGACAGAACGCAAATGTAAACAGCAGTGGGGAAGCACTGGAATAAGCCAGCGGCACAGCCTAGCAGAGGAGGGTAAAGAAAGCCTCTCATTTAAGCCCTGTGTTGCCACAGAAGTGTTTGAAGCTCTTGCCTTGCTTTTTACAGCTCTAAAGCAACTGCTTCTATGCCAGGAGGGAGGAAAAAAAAAACTCCTGGGTTTTAATGAAGGCACTTAATTTGGACCAGAATGTGTTTTCAGAGATCCTGTGGGTATGTGGACTGTCTTTCACCTTTCATATGATGCTTGTGTAGGCACTCCATAGCGAACCCCATCTCTTAAATCCACATTCTGCTCCAGACTAGATGGCTGTATGGAAGGGCCAACAGAAATACAAAGATGGGTATGACAAGGATTTATATTCCCACAATTTTTGAAATTTGTATTCCAATAATATTTATTTTCAAATAAGGACTTGATGATTCAACTGATGGTGACCATTATTAATGTAAATATTTTTAAAACCATAGTTTTGCTAGCTGATAAATTAAGATGGTTTCTATTTACTAATGAAGTGGGCAATGGCCAGTCACAAAATGGAAGTTAAGAAATGTTCGTGAGAACAATTAAAAGGCAAGAGGCCTAAGAAATAGTTAAAGATGCAAAATGAAAGTGTGGGGGATGTTGATAAATAAAAATATCCTATAATCATGTTGAGTGAACAATGCGAGAATATTCACAAAGTGAAAACAGAGATGGACTAGAGAGGCTTTTAAAGATGATAAATGTACATCCTTTAAAACATGCAGTGTACAGTGTTATATTGTCTTGGTTTTACTATATGGCATGGATTCATAGACTAATATAAAGCATCTAAACAGATATATTACAGGATATTTAAGGTTTTCTGCATTGAGGGAGTGCCAGACAAATGACACAGTTGTGGACAGAATTAACAGGATCCATCTACTTCTTTTTAAAAGATCCACACAAATGATAAACAGTAGCTTAGGGACCAGGAATACACTGAACATTAAGGAGCAGGATACTTCTGGAAACACATTCAGATTAGGATTTTGTTTTAGTATCAGAAATGAATTAGGAGATCCAAGAGACCAATATCATTTCAGCCTAGCAGTCCAATGAATGCCATGAGAATGTGGCCCCATCCACACAAGTATTATAATCCTGCTGGACACTGGCTTGAAATCATGGTATTTACAAAGTGTTCACTCCCCCAATGCAATTTCCAACCCACATCCAGCCGGAAACTGTGTTAATAAAACTAACCAGAAATTACAGATGAAGCCATAAAATATGCTTAAGATGATCACTGTATAAACAGCACAGTGTTGTAAAGTGGAAACAGCATTCAGAGAGCTTGTCAGGACAGGGCTTGTTGAAAAACAACCACATCTTGTACAAGTTTATAGTCATTATCAAGGAAATAGACAGATGAGTTAGCTGGCAGGTAAAGTCCTTTTCCCATTGCCCTCTCTCTTACTCTCCTGTTAGACCGATACTTCTCTGGGACATGCCACATTTTATTCAAAGTTTCCAGACTGCATGGCAAGCCTTTTTATTTTCTTCTTCTTCTGTGAGCATGGAGAGAGACAAGATATCTCCAGAGAAATCTATTGTTAGATAGCTAGGACCTAACTTTCCTATGTAAAAATGTAGTTCTTTTAATCAATTAATAAATATATAAATAATGCTGCTTTAATTTTTAAAGTTTGATTCTGCTTCTGAATTGCTGAAGCTCATTTGCTCTACTGCCAGCTCAGGAAGCTTCTGATCTGCTAAACTACTGCTATTGCTGTTGCTGCTGATTTACATGTTTAAATGCTTTTTCCTTTCTGAAATTACTCAACAGGGTTAAACTCCAGGAGTTGCATATGAAAGCCAAATTAGGGTAAACAAACACCTCCCCTTCAGCAAGGACACACTGGATTTCAAAGCCTTGGTGTGCTCTGCTTTAAGTCAAGCACTGATCAGCTGTTTTCAATCAGTGCTTTTGGCTGGAAAAGTTTTAAAAAGTCCTGGATTCAGTTTGATCTGGAATCAGTGGAGCATTGTAGATGCTGTGGCAACTTTTAACAGGTACAAGGGGTGCCTGTGTAGGCACTCCAAGGCAAACTGGCTTTGTAAAATCCAAATCCTGACCAAGATTAAATGGTTGCATGGGACGGCCCTGTGTGTAGATTCCTGCTATCTACTGCAAGCAGCTTTGAAGATTATTTGAACAAATAAGGGATATGGATCTTATAAACAAGTGTATTTAATGCAAATGACAGTTGTAGTATGTTTGTGTTTGAATCATGCTGTAACCCGCCTTGAGCCACGAGGAGAGGCAGGTAAGAAAGATTATTATTATTATTATTATTATTATTATTATTATTATTATTATTATTATTATTATTTAGAAGAACACTTAAATATAATTCCTTATTCCTGATATTACACCATTCAAATAGCATTAAGCAAATATGTTAATTTTTTATAAGAAAGGAAAATTAAATAATCAAAAAGTTCCATATAGTTATTATACCATTAATGACAAGTGCCACACTATGGTAACAGCCTCAGATCCTAGGTGATGCTGGCAGAACAACAAGCTCTGTCAGTGTACTTCCATGAAATGTACCTTTCCATCTCAGGCTTTCTCAATGCAGCCTGTGGGGAATTAAGAGGTCAGGTGGGAGCAGGACACCTGGGCAGCATCTGGATGAAGTTCTTTACTTGAAAGAAAAGAACAGACATTAATTCACCAGATCTCCAGTAAGTCACTGGGTTTTCCTGCTGGAGCCTTCAGTGACTCACAGGAGACCCAGGAAGCCAATTTCTTTTCTTCCAGATATAGGTCTGCAGCCAGATGCCGCAGAGTACCCCTGACCTTTCTTGGCCACTTATTGGCAGTAGTGGTGTTCTAGTGCAGAAATGTTCCATGGAGGGCATTGCACAAGGAAGTATTGACCTTTCAATGTTACTGAAAACAGGACCTATGAAAAAGGAGGCAATACTACCATATGCCACTCACAGGATTCCAGCCTCTATTTCTCATATGTAATATAATTTATCCTTCTCTTGAGAATACATACATACCATATTTTTATAGGATTTCAGGAGTACTTATGTTTTCTTAGGAAACAAAAATAAGATTATTCCAAAGAACATAATGGCAAAAACAAGCTTCTACAGTAACTTCAGCATACGGGAACAATGTTAGAATGAGATCCTTCTTTGCTTCAATGAGATGTCTCACTCTGTAAAACCACAATTTTGAAAGGTGCAACCACAATTTTGCAAGGTTAGACATCAACAGCTGATTATTAATGGTAATCTACACAATGTACTGTATTAGTGTTGTTTTCGCACAGAATCCAAGGTTCACTATCAGCATGCATCTCTCATCTTTTCTGGCTGAGCTGTCTGGCAGGTGCTTGGCGGGATAAACACAGATGGGTCGCTTATCCCAAGCTTTAGATCAAAGAAGCGAGTGGAGGTTGTCACACTGTAGTTCTTTGTGTAGGTCTCCTGAACAGGATAACAATCCTTGACCGTGTAAACACCAACCCAGGTCTCAACTGCAATAAAACACAGAGTATTACTACTCTTATAAGAAAAGTATGGATAATTTTCAAGTTTTTCTTAAAACACAAATTAAGGATTGGGAATACTTTATTTTGATTGATTTTGAGGCCCAGGCTGTGGCGCAGGCGGGAGAGCAAGCCAGCTGCAATTAACTGCAATAAATCACTCTGACCAGGAGGTCATGAGTTCGAAGCCCGCTCGGAGCCTATGTTTGTTTGTCTTTGTTCTATGTTAAAAGGCATTGAATGTTTGCCTATATGTGTAATGTGATCCGCCCTGAGTCCCCTTCGGGGTGAGAAGGAATATAAATGCTGTAAATAAATAAATAATATAATGAACAGTGTGAGAGACATTTAAACTTTCATTAGTTTAAATTCAGTATTACTATATTTCTTCATTAAGATATCTGACAGTGTGTTATAGCAAAGATCAAGAAACTGGTGGCCCTCCACATGTTGTTAGGCTCACATTCCTTTAAGCTTTAGCTAACAAAGCCAATGGTGAGCAATGATGGGAGCACAAGCTCAACATCTTCTGAAGTACAAAAATCCCCCAACCTTTTGATGCAGCAACAGAAAAGTGGCCATCATGTGGCTGTGTTCATCTAAGAACATACCTCACGAGACTGCTTTCTTACAAGTGTGGGTACTAGAAGCCTTGATCACTAATACATATCATTGGTATTGCACCTTTCATTGAACCAGTTGCTATTTGGGATTTGCTAGCTTTTGAATGCTAGAAAATAGCTTTCAGGTTATACAAACTCTTCAGAAAAAAATATGAAATTATCAGGCAACTTGTTGGAGTTTCAGGCTGATGGCTACCCAGCTGAAGGTATTGGCATGGAGACATGGTTATGTCAGTGATATTCTGATGGCATGAATGATGTCACAAACAAGGTAAACTCCAACTCTTGGTAAAGTGAGAGAGAATTCATTGTCAGATCGACACTTGACACTATTAAGACAGATCTTCATGATAGGTTGTGTTATTTACTACATCAGTTATATTTACACTTTTCTCATAGGGCAGAAATACTAGAGTATTTGCTGAGAAAGTTCACATGAATTTTACCTTTTCATCTTGTAAAAGAGATTTTAAAAGAGTCAAACATTTCAGTCAAACATTTTTTAACCATTGGTGGTGTGAATGAAGTGAATAAGCCCTGTGTCCCTTTGGGGAGATGGAGGAGGGGTACAAAAATAAAGTTATTATTCTAAGATGAGACCAGAACTTCAAAGAATACTTGAGGGAATGAGACTGAGGTTGGATCTGCACTGCCCTATATCCCAGGATCCGATCCCAGATTATCTGTTTTGAACTGGATTATATGAGTCTACATTGCCAGATAATCTGGGATAAGAAAATAATCTGGGTTCAGATCCTGAAATATAAAACAGTATAGATCCAGTTTGAGAAGGATGGATTTTGCTTCTTTATCTGAACCCATGGGGAAGCCGCAATGTTTGTTAACATTATGTGATGATGTAAGAATGGATACTGCAGCAATTGATGTCAATCCTGGAGGTTATAAATTAGCAATGCAAAATTTTCTAAACATATTTTTTTTTAATTTCTGAAAATGTCAAAGCCACCTGGTAAATGTAGATAATTACCAGACAGAACATCCCTTATGCCCCAAAATGTTTTCTATAGTTCTCTTCCACCAGACACAGTGCCATATTCCTTTCAGAATGGGTAACTAGAAATGAAAAGAAGGGGCAATTTTGTGCTTCCTCTCGTCTTACAGAGGAGAAAGCAAAGAAAGGCCTCTAAACTTCAAGATTGGAAATTCCTGAGGTATTATACCCTGTTTCCCCGAAAATAAGACATCCCCAAAAAATAAGACCTAGTAGTGGTTTTGCTGAATTGCTAAATATAAGGCCTCCCCCAAAAGTAAGACCTAGCAAAGTTTTTGTTTGGAAGCATGCCCAGCGCCTGCCAAACAGAACACCAGAGCATGCAGAATTGGTAAATGTACATACCAGTTGTACATGGAAATAATGACAGTAACAAGAAATTCTTGATAGGATTCACAGTTTGTCTGGTTATGCTGATTTGTGATGACAACTACTGTACAGTATATAATAAATGTTCATTTTTTGTTCAATAATAAATGTGAATTCTTCTTCATGGAAAAATAAGACATCCCCTGAAAATAAGACCTAGCACATCTTTGGGAGCAAAAATTAATATAAGACACTGTCTTATTTTCGGGGAAACATGGTAGTCTGAGGTCATTTTGAGAGAGATTAAAATATAATCCAGCAGCCTAAACTGGAAAAAAGTGAAACAAACAGAAGTGGTGTGCTTGCATTTCTTCCGAATCTAGATACAGATACTATCAGCATCTGTCAGCCTGGCCAATGATAGGAATGCGGAAATTATAATTTCACCAACATCTGTAGGGATACAGTGATAGGAATATGGAAATTCTGTGCCTCTAGCACCATAAGAACCCAACCATACATTGTTGTCTTATCAAGTGGTATCTGGGATGTAAGCCCAAAATTCTCATGTTATAGCTATAAGCCCAGTTGGGCATCTTGGGGGTCTTATCTTTATTAACAAATGCAAGATAAGGCCATTTATATAATGAGCTCTGCTGGATCAGACCAAGAATCAATTTATTCAATTGTCCTGTTTCCACAATCAAATCTTTGAAATAGCCCAAACTGAGCTGTGATAGCAAGACTTGTTCTCTGCTCCTGTACCCCAACCAAATGGAGATCAGTGGCATGCCGCCTTTGCAAATTATGGTACTGACACCATCATTAATTTTAGCTATTGATTGTCTTATCATGTATGACAAAACCGGGAACCTGTGGCTTGCCAGATCATGTTAAATTTGAGTTCCCTCAGCCTTCACTGAGCTTGACAATAGTGAATGGTAACTAGAGTTTCTCACTAATCTACAAACTTGTCTATTTGACTGAAGTCTTCTAAGCAAAAGGACTACAATGCTTTTTGTGGTATTAAAATATACAAATTATGGTCTGTATGGCAAACTGATCTTTGTTTGTCTCTCACAAATCTGACAATTGAATTTAAAACATGACCCCAAAGTATTAATAGAAACACCATATTCATTCAATTTCATTCACTTTTATAAGTGTCTACTGAATTTCCACTTAAGTTGAAATCATCAATGAATAAGCCCCCCAGAATTCCACAGAACTTCCTTTTGTATAGCCTACATAATTATCCTACTGGCCATATTTGTTCTAAACTAAATAAATCCGAAACATTTTGACAGTCTGAAAGAGAAAACAATATTCAACTCCTTTAAGTGCCCAGACACTATGGTTTCAAAAAGGTGTGGAATCCAAACAGAAAGCCCAAGGCTTGTTATCAATCCATACCACTTATTTCTTGTAGGAAAGTAGACCAAAAATTGTGTTTCTTGCACGTTATAGGACTGATGATGGTAATGTAGGATCAGAATGTCTGGTCTGAGATAAAAAAAAAGTTTAATTAATACAATTAGTGCTTACGTTTTCTAGCTCGCTTTCTGTCAGACCACTCCTGTACCATAATTTGGTCACCAGGACCTCCAATGTAGTACTGATCTTCATAGGTTGAATTGTCAGGAATATCAAAAGGATCCCACGGGTCACTCAAAGGTACCTTGGTACACAGCTTTGTCACTTGCTCTATCTGAAACATCACTGCATCTTTATAGAAGTAGATATATTCAAAGAACCTGAAAGATTGGGATAAGATTAGAATTAATATTCATTTATTCATTATACAAAATCAGAGGAGATATATGATTTATTTACCCAATACACTTCATCTAAAACACAGAAGCTGCCTTATACTGAGAACATTAATCTTCCTTATGCATCAGGCAGATTTCATTTTAGGCTTCAGAGTAGAAGTGGCCTGAAAGACCTTTCAGGAGAATAACCATAATGGAAAGGAAAAACTCTTCAAGACCTGTTATTGGACTACTGAACTGGGCAAAACCAGCATATTTTGAGATTTCTGTTTTGACTTATAATGAATCCAATCTATTTCTTTTTTCTTTATGAGAAACAGCCTACAGAGCTGTTGGAGGTTCCAACATTTAGAGCGCGGTGCTAAGAACTCAAAAAAATAGCCTCAAAATGTGTCATCCTTGCTGAGAAAGAGGATGTTGGCACATGTAGAGACCAATTTTATGCAGTGATGTGGTTTCAGCAAGAGGAACACTTTAACAGAAAATGGAATAATAACTGGAGACTGCAACAATGTGAAAAATGCTTTGAGCAACTTTCTTTTTGTGACTTTAATTGCTTTTACCCAAATACATTTAATAATAGCTTTACCAACTGAAAATTTTTTCAGACTTATAAACCAGAAAAGAACTTTCTATCAGTTTCATAGTTCTGAACTATAAACAATGTTTTATGCTAATAATTAGTACTATTAGTACTATTCTTTTTAGAAAGTATAGTTTTATTTCTTTTTTCTCTTTCGCGTCCAAAAGTAAACATTTATTTTCTCAATAGAAATCACAGGAATCTATTTTTATATATTTCCATTTCAGTAAATTGTTCCAAAAATCGAGCACGTCCTACTTTCACATACCAGCAATCCCCGAGTTACTAACACAATAGGTCCTGTTCAGAAGATTTCAACTCACTTTCTGTCCCTGTGATAATTTGATTTTCCAAATTTAGCTTGTTGTGGAAACAAGGATTGGTGAGAAAGCTTCAGTTTTCCCCATTATAACTCTTTCAGGAATGAATTTCTCTTCCTAGGTAGATTTCTAGTACTTCCTGTTGTCTCACTCCCGTTCATTTTTTTTTTCTCACTCCCGTTCTTAAATGAGTGATCTATAAGTTGAATGTTTGTAACCTGGGGGCTGCCTGCACTAAATTCAGTTCCAGGCACGTTCATTCTATCACCCATATGCCCTGCTTCAATCAAAAGACTGCATACAATCTTTCAGCATCTAACCTTAGGTCTCCAAATACCTGTTACTACTTCCTTTCTATAATCCTTTCAAGGAGAAAGTTCACAATTTTATATTTATTGTATTCTCTCTTCTGTGCCAAGCGTCTACTCTGTGTTGAATCCACATTTAGTAGACTTAGATTAGATCCACTAAAATGAATAGGACTTAAAAGTTAACAACCAATTCAAGAACAACGGATTTCAGTGGAGTCTGTTTTGGATTTGGATACAGTCCTGTAAGTCTGGATCCAATTCAGAGCTCATAATTAACTAGTTTAATGGATTTTAGGTTAGGCTGCTATTAATTTAGAAGTCTAAGTGAGAACTACCCAGAGAAAACAAATAATGCATGGTGCAAATCCCAATACATATTTTGCTTAAAGGTTAAATACCAATTTCCATCTGGAAGCCCTTTCTTTTCGAATAAAGAGTGCTTTTACTTCCCATCACTGAACCACAAATATTTCTCAGAAAGTTGTAATAAAATCAATAATCTACTGTCGACCAAGGTGCTTTGAATCTAATTTGTTCTTTTCTCAAACACACTGGATTCAGACATCAGTCCTTCAGTTGCAAGCATAGGCATAAAACATGTCATTTTCTAACTACAGTAGAGTCTCGCTTATCCAACGTAAACGGGCCGGCAGAACGTTGGATAAGCGAATATGTTGGATAATAAGGCGAGATTAAGGAAAAGCCTATTAAACATCAAATTAGGTTATGATTTTACAAATTAAGCACCAAAACATCATGTTATACAACAAATTTGACAGAAAAAGTAGTTCAATACGCAGTAATGCTATGTAGTAATTACTGTATTTACGAATTTAGCACCAAAATATCACAATATATTGAAAACATTGACTACAAAAATGCGTTGGATAATCCAGAACGTTGGATAAGCGAGTGTTGGATAAGTGAGACTCTACTGTACTGAATAGGCAAATCATTCTCTTCTTTATACAGGTTATACAGTAGAATGTTAATGTCTCCTTATTATCCAACATATTCGCTCATCCAACATTCTGCTGGCCCGTTTATGTTGGATAAGTGAGACTCTACTGTAATATTTTCTCCTTGCTCTTTTCAGGACTATTGAGTATTGTGAACAATTATGTCAGTAATGGATTCTGCTAATCACAATCTGACTTTATCAGATTGACAACAATACTGATCCAAGAATTCTGCTGGATGACAATCTAAAGATTAATTTCAGATTTCTTGAGTGTGTATGAAGGGCTGTTTTGTTAATTCTATAGCTATGTAAACATCTAAATGCACATAGTTCTCACGGAAACACCATTCCTACCTACCTACCTATCTATGATGGACTGCTACAGTGAGTGCTGTTTGCTGTGGCACTAATTTCCAAGACACTCTAGTGTTCCTTGTTAATGAAGCTACATTTGCCAAAGGTCCTTCTGTGCGTGATGCTTATTTGATGTTATTGGATGCTTATGTTCTTACTGATGATGCAGAAATAGATATTTGAGAGTTCTCTGTCACCCTTTCATCCATCATATCCCAATTTCTTCCTTCCCTTCTAAAATGACATATCAAATCATTTCTATAGATTTACAGAGATTGGTTTGTCTTAAAATTGTCCTTTACTTATACGCATAACTATTTTGCATTAAACATTTGACTAGCTAAATTAGAGATTTGTCGTTCTCCACAATTTTAAATGTAAAGACGTATATTTAGAAGTTTACCTAAATTTCTAGCCATTGTTTTCAGTTTGATCAGTCAAATGCATTTTTTTAAATTCTTAAAGTGGCATTTCCCAACAAAGGTGTTTAATGTTGGTTCTGGGAGGCAGACTTTAATTCCACTGTTAACAACAAAGGAAGGTTTTGCTGCTTATCAAATTTTAATTGATTTTAATGTTAAATACACATTTATACAATGGCTATGACAAATAATATATATTATGTGTCTGTTTCTGGACACATAACAATATTTTCTCCACCTCCCATCCCATCCAAGACAGTCAAATGTTTAGTCCATATATCACTGCAAAGGAAGAATAGCAAATCTTTTAGTGATTTCCCTTTTGGATAGAGTATTGACTTACATTGGATGGAAAAGTATAATTTGTCATAGCCAAAGTTCAATAATTTGATTCTATACTAGGGCAGATCAGACAAATGCATTCTAGCATTAAAATTATGACACCCCGCCTTCTGTAAATAGCAGCTTTTTCAAAGATACTGCTGTTCCTACAGGCTGAAGAAGTGAGGTTTACTATAGAGATGTGTGCGAAAAAATTTCCTTTGTTTCCTTTGTGCTATTCGACCATTTGTCTACACAAAATGAATGACAACATTTTCGTAGGAAACGAGAGGCAACATGAAAATAAAAGCCTCACAATCATTGTGCTTGCTTTTGTTTTCCTTTCGTTTCGGCCTCGTAACAATAAGCAGGTACTGACAGAGGGCTGCTTTCTCATTACAGTTGGGTGTTAATAATAATATTAATATAAATAATGATAGTTACTCTGGTACCCTAAGCTGAGTCTGGGAGAGCAGTGCCTCCCAATTACATCCAATGTGTATTGGTGTGTCTTGGTAATAATATTTATATTACGAACAGCAGTTACTCTGGTACCCTAAGCTGAGTCTGGGAGAGCAGTGCCTCCCAATTACATCCAATGTGTATCAATGGGCCTGGATAACAATATATTCTGGGGAAGACCCAAATGGTTTAAAAGTTGGTGGGCTAAAAGAGCTCGAAATGCCCTCCATGTGTGACAATTTTCACCCCTCTAGCCCAAAAACCGAGCCGGGAGGTTGGGGTTTGAGCCTCGGAAGCCCTCCTATTGCAGCCAATAATAATAATAAAAAAACATTTTTTGTAACCCAGATGAAAATTCGTGTCGTATAGGCGGCCCATTTTCATTAGTGGGACACGAATATGAAAATGGGACGACACGAATGAAACTACACAAAATGAACAGCAATTCTATACGAATGCACACTACTGGTTTACTACTAGTAAACTGTCACTCAGAACTCAAAAATGTTTTTTACAGTCACCAAACACTTTTAGATAATGTTCAGTTCCCAAAATTCTATACCAGCGGGATGTTAGTTTTCTGTACCCTGCTCTTTTGGACTCTCTGCCACAAACCAATTCCTGCCCCAACCCTCTTTTCTTTAATGTTTTCCCCAAATTATGTTCCAAACCACATTTACTAAAGTTTGAAAATGTAGTGCCAGGGAACTGGCTGGTTCTCTCTTCCATTAAACTGTATGGAGTTAGAAATACGCTTGAGTGCTTAAATGGAGAATGGCCAGAATGACTCAACAGCATGTAAGATCAAAGTTTCCCAAAAGTTACTTGTGTAATGTTAAAAAACAGTTTATGCACATCTGATCTTTCTCATTTTTTCCAAATCTGAAGCTATTTTTTATTTTAAAAATCTATATGCAGAGGTCAAGAAGATGAGGCATAACTACTAGCTACATAATTTGTTATTCTGATATCTTTGGATTGGTCACAACTTTGGTTATTTAGTCTGACATTTTGATTCCATTTATTTTATTTCCTTTTGGCAGCCAAGGAGCCCCAAATGAGTGCACATAAAACACTGACAAAATAAAAATAATATTAATCGTACATCTTAAGCAATGAGCATTGAAAGCTGAAAGAATCAAATGATCAAAGCAGGTTTCTGTTGGCAATGCTGACCACATCATCTCTGGCAAGCAGTACTGGGTGGCGTTCACACTTCCATAGGCAAAGGCAGAACGAGGTGTCCTGCAAGGTGTGAGATGTAAGGGCACATAATGCCGATCTGCTTCTACTGCACCTCCCATTATATCTTCTGCTTCTTCTCTTCTCGACTATTGTTCTTCCACTTCTCTTTAATACTCAAACCAATATATCTGGGGCTTGGTAGGCACTCTGGAGAGTTTCTGGTCTTTAGAGTCACAGTCCAAAATTCAAACCACTACAGCACTCTGGATCTTTAGAATAGTGCTCTGTTAGAAATCTGTTTTCTTCTGCTATCGATTTTTCGACAAATAGCTTCATGGCATTTATCCCTGGTTGCTGAATAAAACTTTCTGAATCTTTTTAAAGAACACACTTAAAGAACATTTTAAAGAATGTGGCAGATTATGCTGATTGGTGTTTATGTATTTTAATAGATTTTATATAGTTTCAATGGTTTTAAGTATATTCAATACTCCTTTGTATAATTCTAATTTCATGACTATATGTTTTTGTTTTTAAATTGTATATTTTTTATTTTATTTTTTAACATTGTTAGCTGCCTTGTGACTCTTTTAAGAGAGAAAAAACAGGATATAAATAATAATACATAATGTGTGTGTATGTATGTATGTTAGTTCCTGCAAAGATTCCTATATGGTTGGATGGATCTAGAACGCAATGGGCACACATATTTCATTATCCAATTTAAAATAATGCTTGTTGTATGACATGTGTATGAGGGGGAACAAAGAAAGAAGGGGTAAGAAAGAAAAAGGAGGGAAAGGAAGGGAAAGTAAAGCAAAAAGGTATGAGGGGAGGAAAGAAAGAGAAAGAAAAGAAGAAAAGGAGAAGAGAAAGGAGGGAGGGAGGGAGGGAGGGAAGAAAAAAGGAGGGAAGAAGGGGAAAACTATAGGGGAAGGGAAATAAAGGCAAAGAAGAAAGAGAAAGGAAAAGAGATGGGAGAGAGAGGGGAAGGAAAATGAGGAAGGAAGGGAAAGAAAAGGGGAGACTAAAGTGGGAAGGGAAGTAAGGGACAGAAGAAAGAAGAAAAACATCTTTATTAATGACTAAGGGCTAGAAAGAAGTTTGCAGATGACACCAGATTGGGAGTGATAGCTAATACTCCAGAAGACAGGAACAGAATTCAAAACAATCTTAACAGATTAGAGAGATGGGCCGAAACTAACAAAATGAACTTCAACAGGGACAAATGCAAGATACTCCACTTAAGCAGAAAAAAATGAAACAAAAAGATACAGAATGGGGGATGCCTGGCTTGATAGCAGTACGTGTGAAAAAGACCTTGGAGACCTTGTGGATAACAAGTTAAACATGAGCCAACAATGTGATGCGGCAGCTAAAAAAGCCAATGGGATTCTGGCCTGCATCAATAGGGGTATAGCGTCTATATCCAGGGAAGTCATGCTACCCCTCTATTCTGCCTTGGTCAGACCACACCTGGAATACTGTGTCCAATTCTAGGCACCACAATTGAAGGGAGATGTTGAGAAGCTGGAATGTGTCCAGAGGAGGGCAACTAAAATGATCAAGGATCTGGGGAACAAACCTTAAAGAGCTGGGCATGTTTAGCCAGCAGAAGAGAAGGCTGAGAGGAGACATCATGGCCATGTATAGGCATAGGGAGGAGAAAGAAAGCTTGTTTGCTGCTGCCCTGGAGAGCGGGGTACAGAACAATGGCTTCAAACTACAGGAAAGGAGATTCCACCTGAACATGAGGAAGAACTTCCTAACTGGGAGAGTTGTTCAGCAGTGGAACTTTCTGCCCTGGAGTATTGTGGCGGCTCCTTATCTGGAGGCTTCTAAACAGAGGCTGGATGGCCATCTGTCGGGGTTGCTTTGAATGCGATTTTCATGATTCTTGGCAAGGGGTTGGACTGGATGGACCACGATTCTAGGGGAAGAGAAAGGAAAGGAGAAGGGAGAGAGAAGGAGGAAAGGAAAGGAAAGGGGGTTGACTTTGAAGACTATTTGGAAGCTTCAGTTGGTCCAATGGAGCAGCATACAGGGAGCATACCACCCCCTTGTTGCCTCAGTTCGACTGGCTGCCAGTCTGCTACTGAGCACAATTCAAAGTCCTAACCCTAACCCTAACCCTAAACGGTTCCAGCCCAGTCAACCTGTCTGAACGTATCTCCCTCTAGGAACCGCTTCAGAGCTTAAGATCATCTGGGGAGGCCCTGCTCTCGGTCCCACCAATTGGTGAGGATGAGAGATAGGGCCTTCTCAGTGTTGGCCCCCCAGTTGTGGCTTTTGGGGCAGGCCTTTGAGAAGTAGTGCTGTGCAATAAGCTTACTTGAAATCATACAACTGACTTTGGATCGGCCTTAGACCTTGCTTTTTGGAAGATGTGTTTTAACATTGAACTGTATTTTAATTATGTTTTTATGTATGCTTAATTTTAATTTAATTTATTTCATATTTAATACTACTACTACTAATAATAACAACTTTAATTTTGTATCCTGCCTCCAGCTCTCCGAAGGGACTTGGGGAAGCTCATATGGGAACAAGCCCAACAGCACAAGTTAAAACATAAAACAATGAATTGAAAACATTATAACTACATAAAACAATAAAACACATCAACAGAATTCAAACCAGAATAATAATAACTAAACATTCAGAGGGTAAAATTGTGTAGAACTCTGAATAGGGCTCCTAGGAGGTGTAAGGGTGATAAAAAATAAGGGCGGAGGAGCAATCTCAGTAAACACTAAAACCATAAAGGGTAAGGAACAGAGATAAAGTTCAATAACTGATAATGGGTTGTAAGCGGGCTGAGTATCTGGTGGGACAGCTTTCTTAAAAGCGCACCAGAACATCCATGTCTTTAGGTATTTGTGAAAGATGGACAGGGTAGGTGCCAGTCTGATCTCCCTGGGGAGAGAGTTCCAGAGCTGAGGGCCCACCACCAAGAAGGCCATCTGTCAGGGGTGCTTTGAATGTCATTTTCCTCCTTCTTGGCAGGGGGTTGAACTGGATGGCCCGTGAGGTATCTTCCAATTCTATGGTTCTCTCCCCCACCAGTCTCACTTGTGATGGAGGCAGAAGCGAGAGAAGGGTTTCCATGACAGATCTTAAGGCCTGCGTGGGCTGGTAGGGGAAGAGTCGATTGCGAAGATAAGAAGGTCCAAATCCGTTTTTATGCTTTAGGCACTGTGTAGTGCCGTTTGTAAGCCGCCGTGCGTCCCCCCAGGGGTAGAGAAAGGCAGGATATAAATATAGTAAATACAGTAGAGTCTCACTTATCTAAGACTCGCTTATCCAAAGTTCTGGATTATCCAAGGCATTTTTGTAGTCAATGTTTTCAATATAGCGTGATATTTTGGTGCTAAATTTGTAAATGCCATAATTACAACATAACATTACTGTGTATTGAACTACTTTTTCTGTCAAATTTGTTGTATAGCATGATGTTTTGGTGCTTAATTTGTAAAATCATAACCTAATTTGATGTTTAATAGGCTTTTCCTTAATGCCTCCTTATTATCCAAGATATTCACTTATCCAACATTCTGCCGGCCCATTTATGTTGGATAAGTGAGACTACTGTAAATAAAAAAGGATCCCCGGTGGCGAAGTGTGTTAAAGCGCTGAGCTGCTGAACTTGCAGACCGAAAAGTCCCAGGTTCAAACCCTGGGAGTGGCGTGAGCAGCCGCTGTTAGCTCCAGCTCCTGCCAACCTAGCTGTTCGAAAACATGCCAATGTGAGTAGATCAATAAGTACCGCTCCAGCGGGAAGGTAACGGCGCTCCATGCAGTCATGCCGGTCACATGACCTTGGAGGTGTCTACGGACAACGCCAGCTCTTCGGCTTAGAAATGGAGATGAGCACCAACCCCCAGAGTCAAACATGACTGGACTTAACGTCGAGGGAAACCTTTACCTTTACTACTGTAAATAAATATAACGGGGGAAATCTATGAGGGAAGGGAGAATGGGAAAGGAAAGGTAAAAGGAAGGGAGAGAAGAAAGACAAAGAGGGGATGAGAAAGGAAAAAAAGACGAGGGTGCAGGTGCATGAGGGAAATGGAGAAAGGAAAGCAAGAGCCACCAAGAGAATCTGCCCAGTGTTGCCAGTGCATGGTCTACCCCTGTGAGGTAGGCCTCCGCAGAGCTGCAGAAGAGAAAGCAGGCAGCAAGGGGCCCTCTCCAACACCTGGGCAACACTGAGTATGTATACACCAATAATAATGATGATAGTGATAATAATCTTTCTGGAAGCACGCATTCTTTTGCACAACCTTGACCAAGCTAACGCTCCTGAGGGAATCTGAACTCGCCCTAAGCGCTCAGAGGCGGGAGGGATGCCCTGAAGGGATGACTGACAGGAGCAGGCCCCAGGCGCACGAGGCGGAGGGGGTGGGGCCGGGGCGGCTCGCGACCGCAGTGAAAGAGGCACCTACTTCTTGCAGGGGATGAGGCCCTTCTTCTCTTCCAGGACCCGGAGCCGCTGGTTGGGGCTGTCGTAAGTGACGGAGGCCCGCGTGTTCCTGCCCGTGACGTGGTCGTAGGCCACGGTGCGGCCCTCCCACTGCAGCGGGGCCTGGCAGGGGGTCCCCGCTCGCGCCTCCGCCCTCCCGCAGAGGCAGGGGACGACGACGACGACGACGACGACGAGGAGGAGGCGCAGCCCGGCCATTCCCTCAGCGCTGACCCGGTGCTTCTCTCCAGGCGGGAGGCCGAAGACGTTTTCTAATTGAGGGTCGGACAGGAACTGCAGGGGGAGCCAGCTGCGCTTACCCAACTAGCCCTCGCTTCCTCCCAGGAAGGAGGGACATTCGATCTTCAAAGGAATGGGTCTACATTTGGAACAAGTTGTTGTCACATTCTCCATACATGGGAAGCTCCATGAAGCTCCAGATGTGCGGGAAAGTGAAATCGATGGATCTATCTTCAAATGGAAGATTTGGAATTATTATACAGTAGAGTCTCACTTATCCAACACTCGCTTATCCAACGTTCTGGATTATCCAACACATTTTTGTAGTCAATGTTTTCAATACATCGTGATATTTTGGTGCTAAATTCGTAAATATAGTAATTACTATATAGCATTACTGTGTATTGAACTACTTTTTCTGTCAAATTCATTGTATAACATGATGTTTTGGTGCTTAATTTGTAAAATCATAACCTAATTTGATGTTTAATAGGCTTTTCCTTAATCCCTCCTTATTATCCAACAAATTCGCTTATCCAGCATTCTGCCGGCCCGTTTATGTTGGATAAGTGAGACTCTACTGTAATTATATTTATTTATAAAATAAATAATAAATAAATACTTTTTTTGTATTCCACCCTGTCTCCCCGAGGGGGCTCAGGGCGATATTAAACCACCCAAAATAAACCAACATATTAATAATACAGTAGAGTCTCACTTATCCAACGTAAACGGGCCGGCTGAACGTTGGATAAGCGAATATGTTGGATAATAAGGAGAGATTAAGGATAAGCCTATGAAACATCAAATTAGGTTATGATTTTTACAAATTAAGCACCAAAACATGTTATACAACGAATTTGACAGAAAATGTAATTCAATACGCAGTAATGCTATGTTGTAATTATTGTATTTACAAATTTAGCACCAAAATATTATATATTGAAAACTGACTAGAAAAATACATTGGATAAGTGAGTGTTGGATAAGTGAGACTCTACTGTAATAATAATGATAATGATAATAATAATAATAATATATAATATAATATTAAGTAAAGGTTTCCTGTGTTGTCGAAGGCTTTCATGGCCGGGATCATAGGGTTGTTGTATGTTTTTCGGGCTGTATAGCCATGTTCCAGAAGTATTCTCTCCTGATGTTTCGCCCATATCTATGGCAGGCATCCTTAGAGGTTGTGAAGTATGGAGAAACTGAATTCGCCCTAAGCGCTCCGAGGATAAGAAAGTTTCTCCATACCTCACAACCTTTGAGTATTGGCAGTGCCTAAAGACCTTGGCCCACACTTAAACACAATGGGTGCTGACAAAATTACCACCTGTCAGTTGCAAAAGGCCACCCTACTCGGATCTTGGCACATTATTGGCCGATACATCACACAGTCCTAGACGCTTGGGAAGTGTCCGAGGTGTGATCCAACGATCAGCATAGTGATCTTGTTTGCTGTGTACTAATCTTGTTGTGTATCTAATAATAATAATAATAATAATAATAATAATAATAAATCTTTATTTATATCCCGGTTTTCTCCCTAAACAGGACCCAAAGCGGCTTACAACATTTTAAAAACAATACAGATCAACCATACATTTAACAGTAAACCCAACTATACAATAAAACATAAACATTTTAAAATCATTTAAACAGATACAATTGTTGTGGGAACTCATCAGTCCAAATAATACGCTTCACTCGACTCACTGTACCAAATTAAATCCACATGTAAAATAAAATTATATAACCTAAAATTACATTTATGTTCAGCGTAAAAACATGAACCTTAATTTATAAAAGCCCCCCACAGATGAGTTTTTAATTGTTTTTTGAGTAGAGAAGTGAGGGCCATTTTTATCTCTTTAGGGAGGGCCCTCTCATTCCTACCAGTTGTACTTGGGACAGGGGTGGGACTGAGAGTAGGGCCTCTGTCTCTGACTGCAATGTCCGAATTGGTTTATAAGGTGATATGCGATTTGTCAGATAGCCTGAGCCTGAACCATTTAGGGCTTTAATGGTAATGACCAGCACTTTGTATCTAGCCTGGAAGCAGACTGGCAGCCCGTGGAGCTGCCGTAACATAGGAGTGGTTCTTTCCCACTATGGCACTCCAGTTAGTAATATGTTCCAGTTGAAGCTTCCGAACTGTTTTCAAAGGCAGCCCCACACAGAGAGCATGGAAGTATCTCTACCAAATAGTACTCAAAACAGTTTGACATAAAAAACCAAAAATTAAAACAGGTTTCAACACAAACAGCACTAAAAAATCAGTTAAAATCCATCAAAACATATTTTATTATTAATTTAATACATTTCTATTCCATTATAAAATACAATCTCTTTAATTAATGTTTATTTCTTCTTAATTCCCCCCATTGTGCTCCCCATCTCCAGAGTTTTTCTTTTCTTCATGGTCTCACCAGAACTTAATTTCTTCTGGTGAGGGTTGCTTCCCATCTTCTTTTCTCCATGTTTCTTCAATAATTTTTTTTCTACATGCTTTCAAAATCGTTATTTTTCCTTAGGCCTTTTTTAACCTTTAAATTACGTATTAATGTATCATTTATTTTAATTTCCATATTTCTGTATATCATTCTTCTGTCTTAACTTCTACCCCTCTCCAATTTTTTTGCTATTAATAGCCATGCTGCCATTAACAACAACATTATTAAATTATTTTTGTTTTCTTTCCAATAATCTGTATTGTATAAAGATAACAATATAGTCATCGGATTTTATTAATTTTTGTCTTCATAATGCTTTCTATCTCTATTATAACTTTTTCTCAGAACCTCTGTACATATTTACATTGCCAACACATGTGAATATACGTTCCCATTTCTTGGCAACCCCACCAACATTTTTTATTATTATTATTATTATTATTTATTATTATTATTAAAATATATTATGTATCTTTAGCAGGATCAAGTACCATTTCGATATCATATTGTAGTAATTTGCTTTTTTCTGATTGATAAATTCTTGAGGTGTCATCTCCATAATCTTTCCCAATTTCTTTCTCTTAGTTTTGCTCCCAATTCCTTCTCAAATAGTTTCCTTGCTGGTGTCCTTTTTTTCCTCCTGTTTAATCTCTATTAATATTTTATACTAGCTTGGATACCTAGTGGTGCCCAGGTTATTTCAAAAGGGCCTTGTTTGTTTTTGGATGTTAGGTAATATCAGTTTGGTCACATGTTACGCTATTTCTTAGAAAAGAACTGTCTTTCCTGTTGTTTTTTTAATGAATGCTCCTATTAGAAAATGCATAAGGATGTGGGAGAACTACAGTTCCCAAAAATCTTTGGTAAACCCTCCCCAAACTCCACCAGTATTCACAGTTGGGCATGTTGGGTCTGTGTGCCAAATTTGGTCTAGATCTGTCATCTGTTGGGTTCAGTGTTCTCTGGATAAGGGTGAACTATAACTCTCTGATGCCAAGGTCAATCACACCAAAGTTCACCAGACTGCAAAATTGGCAGCGTTCAGTTTGTGCTAGGTTTGGTCTAGATCTGTCATTGGTGGGATTCAGAGGGCTCACAGAACACAGGTGAACTATAAATCCCAGAGTTAATGATCAATCACCCCCAAAGTCCACCAGTATTTCCAATTGGCCATGCTGAATTTGTGTGCCAAATTTCATCCTGATCTATCATCAGATGAGTTCAGTGTTCTCTGAATATGGTTGAACCTGGATATCAAGGTCCATCACCCCAAACCTCACCAGTATGCAAAGTTGGCCGTGTTGGGTCTATGTGCCAAGTGAGTTCCAGGTCCATTGTTGGTGGAGTTCAGAGTGCTTTTAGATTGCAGGTGAGCTATACAGTCCAGTACCTATAACTCCTATAAATCATGGTGATTTCTCCCCAAACCTCTCCAGTCTGTTCAGTTGCTGATCAATTCCTCAGTTTCCTGTGTGCCATAGGAAAAAGGGTATGAAAAGGTTAAGGGAGAAGCAGTGGGTGGGGTCATGCAAAAGGAGAGAGAGAAAGGAACACAGGGATGTGCTCAATGTAACCTGCAATGTCCTGGGAGGGAGTGACTTTGTGGCTCCTCAGCACTGGGAACTATAGTCTGTTTGTGGAGGCCGGAGAGCGGACACCTGTGCCACATACACACATACATATTTTCACTTTTATTATGTGTGTAGATACATACTCGTTATCCCTTTCTGATACTTATTTTCTTCTTTCAATTGCTCTTTTAATATTGTGTTTTCAAATTTTGTTAGCTCTTTTCCCCCCAAGCTCCTTCCCCTCCAACAACAACTTTTTGTTACATAGTGTCATTTACGCCTGACCCATCATCAATGAAATAATAATAATAATAATAATAATAATAATAATAATTTATTACCTGCCTCTTTTATGGATACATAAACACATCATAGCAATGGAACTAATTGCCTTTTTCCAAACACTCTTTAAAACATTACAGAAATTTGGAAAAATAGTTGGGACTGTTGGTGTACTAAAAGCATCATTATATGTATGCAACATAAATGAGACAGTCCTAATTGGAAGGCCACCACAGTTATTTCCACACCTCTTTTGTCAATGCACAGATCCTATTGAAGTTTTGAAAAAGAGAATAACTGTAAAGCAAAGACAATGTGAATGTCACAGACTTTCCAGAGCTCAGAAACAAGTGAGTCAAAAATGCAACTACTAATCAGATGAATCTGATACACACAAGTTAACAATAATACAGTTTCAAAGCATTGAGACAAAATTTACTGTTTGTTTATTTATTTTATTGATATCCCACTTTTTCTCTGACATTGGACCAGAAGCAGCTCACATCAAGTTAAAAACAACATGTAGTATTGGATAGCAAAGTTTTTAAATCCACAAAGAATGTATTTCAACAGTTAAAAACGCATAAAAACAACAAATAAATCAATAAAATACAAGTATATAACACTCTGGAAACCAGCATGGTATAGTGGTTTGAATGTTGGCCTAGAACTCCAGGAGATCTGGGTTCAAATGTCCACTTGGCCAAAGAAACCAACTGGGTGGCCATGAGCAAGTCACATTCTCTTTGCCTCAGAGAAGGCAGCGGCAAACCTCTTCTGAACAAATCCTGCCAAGAAAACCTCATGATCGGGTCATCTTAGGGTCTCCATAAGTCAGAAACAAGTTGAAGGCAGATAAAAACAACACTATTGCACCCAATCAAAAGATCATTTTGCCACAGTAACTTTAATGCCAAAGGCATGTCTATGTACTCGTAAAAAGACTCTGCCTGTCTGCGGAAAGAAAGAAAACAAGGGGACCAGTGCACCTTTTCCTGCAGGAGGGAATTCCACAACTTGGGAGCAGTTATTAAGAAGGTTTCCTCCTTTATCCTCAGGAAATGCACCTGTGATGGTGGTGAGAAAGAGGAAAAGTTGACTTTTGCCCTATGCCGCTACTAGTACATCATTTCTCACACAGAGTTGCTATAATTCAACAAAGTAGGAAGAAGTATAACTTTTGCACGCAAAACATCTCAAGTTCATCCCCAGCAGTCCTAGTTTAATGGCAGCAGGGTGATTTCTGGCCAAGGACGATAACAACTTTATTTATTTATTTATTTCCAATATTTCTACCCCGCCCTTCTCCCCGAGGGGACTCAGGGCGGCTTACACAACTGGTAGGATCACAACTTTGTACAGGAGATGACATTTGCTGCACCCTTATATTGTTAACACTATGTAAAACAAACATATTTTTATTCCTGGATTGTAAATGTAATTTCCTAAATGTTTCTATTATAAAAACATGGACAAAGTTTATTAAACTGCAAAAACTTTGTTTTTGTGGGACATCCTGCAGCACATTTTGCTCTAGTTTTTCAATGATTATCTCAGTGAGTCTCAACCAATTCAGCATAGCTTGTGGCAGCCCCATAAAAGACATTTCAGGGGTCAGTTCCATCCTGCTTTAAGCAGGCGGTGGTAAAACCGCTATTAAAAAAGACCTCCTTAGACCCATCTGTATGTAGCAGCTACAGACCAATTTCCAACCTTTTTGGGCAAGGTTCTGGAGCGGGTGGTTGCCACGCAGCTCCAGGAGTTCCTCGATGACACTGATTTTCTGGACCGCTCACAGTCTGGTTTCAGGCCTGGGCACAGTACTGAGACGGCTTTGGTCGCCTTGGTGGATGACCTCCGCAGGGAGCTGGACAGGGGGAGTGTGACCCTGCTGGTTCTCCTGGACATCTCTGCCTGGCCGCTGTGGCAGACTGGATGAGGAGGAACAAGCTGAGGATCAATCCTGACAAGACAGAGGCTCTCCTGGTCAGTCGCTCGTCTGATCGGGGTATTGGGTGGCAACCTGTGCTGGATGGGGTTGCACTCCCCCTGAAATCACAGGTCCGCAGTTTGGGGGTCCTCCTGGATTCAGCGTTGACGCTTGAGGCTCAGGTGTCGGCGGTGGCCGGGAGGGCTTTCGCACAACTCAAACTTGTGCGCCAACTGTGACCATACCTCGTGAAGTCTGATTTGACCACGGTGGTCCATGCCCTAGTTACCTCTAGACTGGACTACTGTAATGCTCTCTACGTGGGGCTTCCCTTGAAGACGGCTCGGAAATTACAACTGGTCCAACGCTCGGCTGCCAGATTAATAACGGGGGCGAGTTACAGGGAGAGATCTACTCCCCTGTTTAAGGAGCTCCACTGGCTGCCGTTCACTTTCCGATCCCAATTCAAGGTGCAGACCATCATTTATAAAGCCCTAAACGGTTTGGGACCCACCTACCTTCGTGACCGTATCTCCTACCATAAACCTGCCCGATCTCTTCGATCATCAGGGGAGGCCCTCCTGTCGCCACTGCCTGTATCCCAGACCCGCCTGGTGGGAACAAGGGAGAGGGCCTTTTCTGCTGTGGTCCCTTCCACATAGCTGTATAAAATCCACATTGAACTGAATCATGTGGCAGTGTGGACTCGGATAACCCAGTTCAAAGCAGATATTGTGGATTATTTGTCTTGGTATCTGGGTTATATAGCTGTGTGGAAGGGCCCTGAGATTCCTCTAGAGCAGAGCTTTCCAAGCATTTCATGTTGGTGACGCACCTTTGTAGACATGCATCATTTTGCAATGCAGTAATTCAGTTTTACTAGCAAACCAGAGATCAAACCAGACCCTTATAAAAGGTACAGATTCATACCTATAATAATGGAATACATGGGAAAAACTTGGAATATATATATATATGTGTGTGTGTGTGTGTGTATGTGTGTATACACACACACACACACACATGTATTACTCATTTCACATAGGAATGTTAGGTTTGTACAACCCACACACTGCAACCAACACACTAATGTGTTACAACACACAGTTTGGAAAGCTCTGCTCTAGAGGCTTTTTAGGTTTACCTTGGGTTTTTTGTTCGATTGTTTATTTTTGGTGGATCTGACAGACTGGAAAACTTAGCTTCTATCCATAAAGTTTGGGAAACATTTTGCCTGAGCAGAGATTGTTGTAACTGAATGGGTTTCCTTTTCAAGAAATAACCCCACATTTCCCAACTTTCACATGGGTTGATATCTTAAGGGCACTTCTTTTTAAAACTGCATTGAATCCTTCTGGCTTTACCACAGCAAAACTACATTGAGTAGAAACTGGATAGCTGGGCTCAGTCTCTGAGTGACAAAGATTCAAATCCACACTCAGCCATGGAAAGCCAGTGGGTCACACTCTCATACTCAGAGGAAAGCAAACGTCTTCTGAACCAGTCTTTCCAAGAAATCCCTATTACAAGCTAAGGGGTTTAGTCTTACTTCCATGTAAACAAAGGGTTAATGCTGTGCTGAGTTTTAAATTGGATTTATTGGTAATCAGTGTCATAGTGTCCCATACTCCAGTCAGCAAATGACCCAGGAACAAGGTGATTGGATTGTAAGAGCAGTCATGGAGTTAATTCAGTTTAGGTTAATTGCAAGGTATCAAGAAGTCTTAAGGAAGAAGCATTAGCCGATCCAGAAAAGCCAGCAAGAAGTAGAAAACAGGCTTTATCATAGCCACTTCAAGGTCAGGAAAACACACATTTCAAAAGATATTATAAGGGTGCATCTACACTGTATAGTTAATGCAGTTTGCCACCACTTTTAATTGCTGTTGCTCAATACTATAGAATTATGGGAGTTGTAGCTTTACAAGGCCTTTAGCCTTCTTTGCCAAAGAGTGCTGTTGCTTCATCAAACTACAAATTCCAAGATTCCACAACACCAAGTTATGTTAGTTAAAGTTGTATCAAACGTCATTAATTCCACAGCGTCACCATGCCAGGCTTGAAGGCACATGATAACAAAAAGTACTAATCGGGGAATCCTTGCTACTCTATGGACATGTTTTGCGATGGTTCCTATATGATGTGGGCCTCTTGTGGCAAAAGGAAACAATTGTAGAACTTCAATGGGAAATGGTTCTCAAAAGACCAAGGTGTCACCTTGCCCAATGGCAAGTGAGTCCCCTTAAACATTAGACAATACTTTTAAAATGTTAATGGCCACTTAATAGCTTGAAAATATAATACAAGTCCTAATGGTATTACTGAATGGGACTAAAATTTATGTTGTGTTACTATTGTAATTATAATTTTAATTGTACCTTTATTCCACTTACCTTTTAAAAATCATGTATTTCTTATAAAAATTAAATGAAAGCCTTATAGTTATGGGTAAGCCCCCCTTTTTAGCCAGGCAATCAATATTTTAGATCCCATCTTTGACTCACTTTGAGTCAAAGGTGAGGCATTTGTGGTTTAATATTTTTAATACATTTGCACATTGAACATCAATAAAAATATCTACACACATGTATACACAAACATAACCACTCCTTTGAGCAATGCCTCCTACTATCCATACAGTGATTGTTCCCCATTATAGGATTCCCTCTTCCCTCCTGTGTCATTAAAGTCCCTTGGGGCGAAGACATTCCTATACAACCATGTCCCTCCTTTGCTGTGAAATATCCTCCTATTCTTCCTTCCAGCACAACCATCATCCAAACATTCAATGCAAAGCTTCTAAGGAGTCAAGACCAAAGTACAAAGCCTTATATAAGAACATTTCCCTCCTTCTTCCTCCACAATTCGAAAGTGATTCCCAGTCCTTGACAAATTCTGTATTTAATCCCTGTTCATCACAACCAATTTATCCACTTCTATCAATTCAAAAACTTTCCCTGTTCATTCCCCGCTACTCTCCTATTTCATCGTAAGTCTTCATCCTTTCACCGTCCTTTTTTCTCTTCTCTTCTTACATCTGGTGGTTTATCTAATTCAAGCCTGTTTCATTTTTATAATTCTTTGCCCTTTGTCACTGAGTGCCATCTACACTGCCATGTAAAACAGTTTCAGAATGCAGTTGAACTGCATTATATAAGTCTACACTGCAGAATAACACATCGAACTGCATTCTATGAGTGTACTGTCGTATAATGCCTCAAACTGCATTATATGAGTCTACACTGCCATATAACACACTGAACTGCATTATATGAGTCTATGCTGTGAAATAACATCGAACTGCATTGTATGAGTGTGCTGTCATATAAAGCAACGAACTGTATCTTTGAGTCTAAATTGCCATATGATACATTAAACTGCATTATATGAGTCTACATTGACATATAACGCACTGAACTTCATTATGAGTCTACACTGCAAAATAACACATCAAACTGTATTGTATGAGTGTGCTGTCATATAAACATCAAACTGCATTATATGAGTCTACAATGCCATATAATAAATTAAAATTAAAACAAAGAGCCAGGCAATGGGTTAAACCCTAGTGCCGGCTGGTCTGCTGAACTGAAGGTTGGGTTGCTGACCTGAAAGTTGCCAGTTGAACTGCCATATGAAGCATTGAATTGCATTATGTGAGTCTACGCTGCCATATAATAAATTGAACTGCATTATATGAGTCTACATTGCCATGTAACGCTGAACTGCATAATGAGTCTACATTGAGAAATAACACATCGAACTGCATTGTATAAGTGTGCTGTCATATCAAACATTGAACTGCATTATATGAGTCTACACTGCTATATAAAGCATTGAACTGCATTATGAGGCTACGCTGCCATATAATGCATTGAACTGCATTATTAGGCGAGTCTACACTGCCATATTACACACTAAACTACATTATATAAGTCTATACTGCGAAATAACACATTGAACTGCATTGTATGAGTGAGCTGTCATATAAAACATCGAATTGCATTATGAGTCGACACTGCCATATGAAGCATTGAACTGCATTATGTGAGTCTAAGCTGCCATATAATACAGAAGAACCTAATTTGATGTTTAATAGGCTTTTCCTTAATGCCTCCTTATTATCCAACATATTTGCTTATCCAACATTCTGCCGGCCCGTTTATGTTGGATAAATGAGACTCTACTGTACATTGAACTGCATTATATGAGTCTACACTAGCATATAACGAATTAGATATGAGGCTTCAATCCCATATAATAAAATGCTTTATATGAGCTAACACGGACATATAATGAATGCATTGAACTGCATTATATGAGTCTACGTTGTGAAAGCTCCCATTGTTAGCCCCAGCTTCTACCAACCTAGCAGTTTGAAAACATGCAAATGTGAGTAGATCAATAGGTACTGCTCCGGTGGGAAGATAACAGTGCTGAGCTGCTGAACTTGCGGACCAAAAGGTGCTAGGTTCAAATCCTGGAAGCGGAATGAGCGCCCGCTGTTAGCCCCAGCTCCTGCCAACCTAGCAGTTCAAAAACATGCCAATGTGAGTAGATCAATAGGTACCGCTCCAACGGGAAGGCAACAGCGCTCAATGCAGTCATGCTGGCCACATGACCTTGGAGGTGTTTACGGACAACGCCGGCTCTTCGGCTTAGAAATGGAGATGAGCACCAACCCCCAGAGTCAGACACAACTGGACTTAACATCAGGGGAAACCTTTACCTTTTTACACTGCCATATAATACACTGAATTGTGAAAAGTTCCCTCTATCCCCCTCCAGAGCCTCTTAGTGTATTGATATTTACTATTAGCTGACCCTGCTAATAGTCTGCTTTTAATTTGTTTTTATTATAACATGTTTTAACTTGTTCCTTTATTTGACTTTTATGGGAACTGCAATTCCCCTTTTCGGGCACCTGTGCCCATTTCCATATATTCTGGTCATCGGTAAAGGTTTTCCCCTGACGTTAAGTCCAGTCATGTCTGACTCTGGGGTGTTGGTGCTCATCTCAATTTCTAAGCCGAAGAGCCGGTGCTGTCCATAGACACCTCAAAGGTCGTGTGGCCGGCATGACTGCATGGAGCGCCCTTACCTTCCCGCTAGAGCGGTACCTATTGATCTACTCACATTGGAATGTTTTCGAACTGCTAGGTTGGCAGGAGCTGGAGCTAACAGCGGCCGCTCACACCGCTCCCAGGGCTTGAACCTGGGACCTTTCGGTCTGCAGCTCAGTGCTTTAACGCACTTTGCCACCGGGGCTCTTAGACCGCAATAAATTGCTGAACTGAACACTGAACTGTGTTATATGAGTCTACGCTACGGGATAATAAATTAAAATGCATTATATGAATCCACGCTGCCCTATAATGCAGTTTCAGAATGCACTTTTTTTAATATATAATGTTTATTTTCATTCATTCATTCAAATATACATACATTGCAGGTGTTTGTTGCATACAGTGCAATACTTTCATCTATTAGTCTTTCATAATCATTTCTCAGACAATATATTTTCAATAAGGGGTCACAGTCTTCTATTTGAATAGTACTAGCTGTGCCCGGCCACGCGTTGCTGTGGCGAAGTCTGGTGGTCTTGGAAATAAAGTATTGAGGAATTGGTGGTAGTTAAGGTCAAGGGTAAAGGTTTTCCCCAGACATTAAGTCCAGTCGTGTCTTACTCTGGAGGTTGGTGCTCATCTCCATTTCTAAGCCGAAGAGCCGGCGTTGTCCATAGACTCCTCCAAGGTCATGTGGGATGACTACATGGAGCGGTGTTACCTTCCCGCTGGAGCAGTACCTATTGATGCACTCACATTTGCATGTTTTCGAACTTCTGGGTTGGCAGAAGCTGGAGCTAACAGTGGGGGCTCTCTCCGCTCCCCCAATTCAAACCTGTGGCCTTTCGGTCCAGAAGTTCAGCAGCTCAGCGCTTTAACACGATGCACCATCAGGGGATATTATTTCCTAAAGGTTGTGAATATACAATATTTCTGATTGGTTTTTTTTTGTTTGTTGGAGGCAAGTATGAATGCTGCAATTAGGAAAAATGTAATGTAATGGCCTTGCAGCTTTACAGCCTGGCTGTTTCCTCCCTGAGTGAATTTTTTGTTGGGATGTGTTAGCTGGCCCTGATTGTTTCCTGTCTGGAATTCCCTTGTTTTCAGAGTGGTGTTGTTTGCGATATTTTATGTGCTTCTACTGTCTGTGGCCCTGAGAAAACAGAGGATTTTCCAGACTTTGATGATGGGAATACTTTGTTGAGAGGTGTTAGCTGGCCCCGATTGTTTCCTGTGTGGAATTCCCCTGTTTATTTACTGTCCTGGTTTTAGAGATTATATTGTTCTGCATTATTCTATCCCAGTAATTATTTCATATTAAAGAAGAATCTCACTTATCCAACATTCGCTTATACAATGTTCTGGATTATCCAACGCAGTCTGCCTTTTCATAAACAATGTTTTTGTAGTCAGTGTTTTAAATTCATTGTGATATTTTAGTGATAAATTTGTAAATACAGTACAGTAGAGTCTCACTTATCCAACATAAACGGGCCGGCAGAACGTTGGATAAGCGAATATGTTGGATAATGAGGAATTAAGGATAACCCTATTAAACATCAAATTAAGTTATGATTTTACAAATTAAGCACCAAAACATCATGTTAGACAACAAATTTGTCAGAAAAAGTAGTTCAGTACACAGTAATGCTATATAGTAATTACTGTATTTATGAATTTAGCACCAAAATATCATGATATATTGAAAGCATTGACTACAAAAATGTGTTGGATAATCCAGAACGTTGGATAAGCGAGTGTTGGATAAGTGAGACTCTACTGTAAATACTACATAGCATTACTGCGCATGGAACTACTTTTTCTGTCAAATTTGTTGTATAACATGATGTTTTGGTGCTTAATTTGTATCACGATTACCTAATTTGATGTTTAATTGGCTTTTCCTGAATCCCTTCTTATTATCCAACATATTCACTTATCCTGCCGGCCTGTTTACGTTGGATAAGTGAGACTCCACTGTATATTGATAATCTTATATTATCTGCTCAGAACTGGATTATATGAGGCCCCTTCTTCACAGCTGTATAAAATGCACACTGAAGTGGATTATATGGCAGTGTGGAGTCAAGAGAATCCAGTTCAAAGCAGATAATATAAGATTATAAATGGGTTATATAGCTGTGTGGAAGGGCCTTGAGTCTACACTGCCATATAATCCAGTGCAAATTAGATAATCTGTGGAAGAAGTCTAAGTGAGGCCTAAATCTGCCTGTCCCCTAACTGAAACCTGGCTGTCCCTTGGTTGCTAGGCAACCCAGTGGGCAGAGATTAGCCCTCTAAACTGGCAGCAATTGGATAAAAAAAAATTATTGCTCTCCCTCTAATTAGGACTTTATTTTTCTTTTCTTTTTGTTGTATCAACCTTGAGGCGTGGATGATGGGTTGTGTTGTCAAATTTTGAGGTTGGGGGGCCTGTACTTTTGTTGTTTTGTGAATTGCCGTGATGCCATCACTCTTTTATATATATAGATATATAAAATATTATAAGTTCCAAATTTATATCTGTTTCCTCCCTGCCTTCAGTCTATTAGCTTCCTCTATGTACATTTTTAGATTAATTTTACATTGAAATGTTGGATGCTGTGATATTGTATTGTTTTGGGCATGGCCCCATGTAAGCCGCCCCGAGTCCCCGTTGGGGAGATGGTGGCGGGGTATAAATAAAGTTTATTATTATTATTATTATTATCATCATCATCATTGGTTGCCATTCATTAACAGTTCTCTAAAGGTTCTCCTCTTAAGTGCATCGTTATTTTGTCCATCATCAGCAACTCTAAAATATATTGTTCCAGTTCTGCTAAGGGAGGTACCTCTGAGGTTTTCCAATATCTAGCACAGGGGTCCCCAAACTAAGGCCCGGGGGCCGGATGCGGCCCATCGAAGCCATTTATCCGGCCCCCATGGCACAAGGGCAAAAGGGGGTTGGGCTAAATGACCCAAGGGGTCTCTTCTTCTCTTCCAACCCCCCCTTCCTCCTCCTCCTCCTCCTCCTCCTCCTTCACATTGAGGCTGGGTGGCCATCTGTCAGGGGTGCTTTGCTTGTGCTTTTGGTGCACAGAGGCAGAAGGGGATTGGACTAAATGTCCCAAGGGGTCTCTTCCAACCATTATTATTATTATTATTATTATTATTATTATTATTATTATTATTATTATTATTAACATTGAGGCTGGGTGGCCATCTGTCAGGGGTGCTTTGCTTGTGCTTTTGGTGCACAAAGGCAGAAGGGGATTGGACTAAATGTCCCAAGAGGTCTCTTCCAAACCCCTTTATTATTATTATTATTATTATTATTATTATTATTATTATTATTATTATTATTAACATTGAGGCTGGGTGGCCATCTGTCAGGGGTGCTTTGCTTGTGCTTTTGGTGCACAAAGGCAGAAGGGGATTGGACTAAATGTCCCAAGAGGTCTCTTCCAACCCTCTTTATTATTATTATTATTATTATTATTATTATTTTATTATGTTATTATTATTTTTTTATTATTTTATTATGTCACAGCAAACAAGATAGATATGCTGGATTTCGTATCTCAAAATCACAAGTCGAACACTTCTCAAGTGTCTAGGACGGTGTGATTTATTTTCGGATGATGCGCGCAGATCCCAGTAGGTGGCCTTTTGCAGCTGGCAGATCGTAATTTTATTACTATTATTATTATTAACATTGAGGCTGGGTGGCCATCTGTCAGGGGTGCTTTGCTTGTGCTTTCGGTGCACAAAGGCAGAAGGGGATTGGACTCAATGGCCCAAAGGGTCTCTTCCAACCCTCTTTTTTATTGTTGTTGTTGTTGTTATTATTGCTCAGTGGCCAACTATAGTCCGGCCCTCCAATGGTCCGAAGGATCGTGAACTGGCCCCCTGTTTAAAAAGTTTGGGGACCCCTGATCTAGCATATACTATCCGAGCTGCCACTGTCACGTAAAACAAAATTCTTGTTTCAGAATGCACTTTAACTGTGTTGGACTGCATTCTAGGGCAGTGTGTGTGTGGGGGGGGGGGGGGGGCTGGGGTCTCGAAAAGTGAGACTTCCAAGAGCAGAGAAGAAACTTTAATCGTGGCTTTATCTACTTATCTGTCTTCTTTCTGGGCGCTAGACTCTGCCATTCCACGCACCTGAACGTGTCCCCGTCGGGCAGTTTCCTTCCCAGAAACGCCACTTTCCCCTCAGAAACTGCAGGCGTGGGATCTCTCGCTGGGCGGGAAACGAAGCGCGGCTTAGAGGCGCGCCGTCAGAAATCCGTGGCGGTGATGATGATGAGGATTGCGACGACGACGATGCCGCCGGGGATCAAAGGGAGCCGCGGTGGTGATGATGTCACGCGGAGGGCGACCCGTCCCACGTCACGGCCGGCGCGGCTTATAAAGAGGGTCCCTGGTCCCAAGGCAGGGAGATCCTTGAGGCCGCAACAGAAGCCTCGTCCTGCTCCTCCCGTCCGCGATGCTGTGTCTGTGGCTGTCCCTGCTCCTGGGCGCGTCGTGGGGCTCTCTGCTGTGGCGGGGCGGCTCCCCTTGCGAGCCGGTGCGCATCCCCATGTGCCGCCACATGCCCTGGAACCTGACCCGCATGCCCAACCACCTGCACCACAGCACCCAGGCCAACGCCGTGCTGGCCATCGAGCAGTACCAGGAGCTGGTGGCGCAGGGCTGCAGCCCCGTCCTGGGCTTCTTCCTCTGCGCCATGTTCGCCCCGCTCTGCGCCCCGGAGTTCCTCCACGAGCCCATCAAGCCCTGCCGCTCCCTCTGCGAGCGCGCCCGCGACGGCTGCCAGCCCCTCCTGCGCCGCTACAACCACAGCTGGCCCGCCGCCCTGGCCTGCGAGGAGCTGCCCCTCTACGAGCGCGCCGTCTGCATCGCCCCCGAGGCCATCGTCACCGACCTGCCCCAAGGTAAGGCGGACGGGCAGGCAGGGCCCTCACGGCCCGGCCCAGGAAGCGGCCCACTCCCGCCCTCACGCCTCTTTCCTCCCTCTCTCTGTCTTTGTCTGGCAGAAGACATCAAGTGGCTCGACCTGTCCGACGACATCATGGTCCAGGAGAGGCCTCTGCCCCCCGAGTGCAAGCGATCCGGACACGGTGAGGACACCCGCCTCCCTTGCCTCTCCCTTTCTTCCTCGCTCTCCCTTCCAAAACAAACCCCTTCTCTCTGCAACTTGACTTTCTTCCCCAAACTTTCCTCTCCAACAAATGTTCTTTAAGGCAGCCAGTTGCAACATTCACACTTGTCTCAAGCAGACAAGAGTTCTTTCTCCCACCCTGAACATTCCACAGATACAGTAGAGTCTCACTTATCCAACGTTCTGGATTATCCAACGCATTTTTGTAATCAATGTTTTCAATATATTGTGATTTTTTGGTGCTAAATTCATAAATACAGTAATTACTACATAGCATTACTGCGTATTGAACTACCTTTTCTGCCAAATTTGTTGTCTAACATGATGTTTTGGTGCTTCATTTGTAAAATCATAACCTAATTTGATGTTTAATAGGCTTTTCCTTAATGCCTCCTTATTATCCAACATATTTACTTATCCAACATTCTGCCGGCCCATTTATGTTGGATAAGTGAGACTCTACTGTATATAAATCCCACTTTCCTCGTTTCCGACTGAGCTCACACCTCTGAGGATGCCTGCCATAAGGTAAAGGTTTCCCCTGACGTTAAGTCCAGTCATGTCAGACTCTGGGGGTTGGTGCTCATCTCCATTTCTAAGCCGAAGAGCCGGTGTTGTCTGTAGACACCTCCAAGGTCATGTGGCCGGCATGACTGCATGTCGCGCCGTTACCTTCCTGCCAGAGCGGTACCTATTGATCTAAAGTTTTAATAATGCTGTACTTACTTGGTTTTATCTTGTTTTTAATTATGTTGGTGCTAATCCATGAAATATGTAGTATTTGAAGGGCATATCCTGACATTGATATTTATAGAATCATAGAATAGTTGGAAGAGACCTCATGGGCCATCTAGTCCAACCCCCTGCTAAGAAGCAGGAAATCGCATTCAAAGCACCCCCAACAGATGGGCATCCAGCCTCTGTTTAAAAGCCTTCAAAGAAGGAGCCTCCACCACAGCCCGGGGGAGAGAGTTTCACTGCCGAACAGCTCTCACAGTGAGGAAGTTCTTCCTGATGTTCAGGTGGAATCTCCTGTAGTTTGAAGCCATTGTTCCGTTTCCTAGTCTGCAGGGCAGCAGAAAACAAGCTTGCTCCCTCCTCCCTATGGCTTCCCCTCACATATTTGTACATGGCTATCATGTCTCCTCTCAGCCTTCTCTTTTGCAGGCATTTTAATGTTTTAATGAGCTATATAGGGTTTTAATGGCATGTTTTATATTGTATTTGATGGTCTGGTTTTGTGTATTTGTTTGTTTGTCTTGCATGCGAAAGACCTATGGTCTAAGCATTAAATAAATTTGGAAATTTGAAATTATTGATCTACTCACATTTGCATGTTTTCGAACTGCTAGGTTGGCAGGAGCTGGGGCTAACAGCAGGCACTCATTCCACTCCCAGGATTTGAACCTGGGACCTTTTGGTCCGTAAGTTCAGCAGCTCTGCGCTTTAATACACTGTGCCACCAGCGCTCCCAGATGCCTGCCATAGATGCAGGTGAAATGTCAGGAGAGAATGCTTCGGGAACATGGCCATACAGCCCAGAAAACTCACAACAACCCAACTTGACTTTCTTCCCCCAACTTTCCTCTCTAAAGATCACCCTCCTCTCCAAAATGTGACCCGCGTCTTCCTTCCTCAATGCATTGTTTCAACTCTTCTTCTCACTCTCTTGTCCAAACAGACCCCTTCTCTCTCAAACTTGACCTTCCTCTTCTCCAAACATTCCTCTCCAAAGACGACCCTTTTTTCTCTTTGTTGTGGATGGCCAGAGTCACTGGGTTGCTGTGAGTTTTCCAGGCTGTATGGACTTGTTCCAGAAACATTATTTCCTGACCCATCGCCAGCATTTATGACAGACATCCTCAGAGGTGTGAGGAGAGGTGGGTTGGTTTTGGAGAGGAATGTTTGGGGAAAGAAAGTCACGTTGCTGTGAGTTTTCCGGGCTGTATGGCCATGTTCAAAGAAGCCCCGATGGCGAAGTGTGTTAAAGCACTGAGCTGCTGAACTTGCAGACCAAAAGGTCCCAGGTTCAAATCTGAGGAGTGGAGTGAGCGCCCGCTGTTAGCTCCAGCGTCTGCCAACCTTTAGTAAAAAAAGGTTTTCCCCTGACGTTAAGTCCAGTCATGTCCGACTCTGGGGGTTGGTGCTCATCTCCATTTCTAAGCCGAAGAGCCGGCGTTGTCCGTAGACACCTCCAAGGTCATGTGGCCAGCATTACTGCATGGAGCACCGTTACCTTCCCGCAGGAGCAGTTCCTATTGATCTACTCACATTGGCATGTTTTCAAACTGCTAGGTTGGCAGAAGCTGGAGCTAACAGCAGCCGCTCACACCGCTCCCCGGGTTTGAACCTGGGAGCTTTTGGTCTGTAAGTTCAGCAGCTCAACGCTTTAACCCACTTCGCCATCGGGGCTCCGTTCTGCCAACCTAGCAGTTCGAAAACATGCCAATGTGAGTAGATCAATAGGTACTGCTCCGGCGAGAAGGTAAGGGCGCTCCATGCAGTCATGCTGGCCACATGACCTTGGAGGTGTCTACGGACAACGCCGGCTCTTCGGCTTAGAAATGGAGATGAGCACCAACCCCCAGAGTCGGACATGACTGGACTTAACATCAGGGGAAACCTTTACCTTTACCTATGGCCATGTTCCAGAAACATTATTTCCTGACATTTCGCCCGCATTTATGACAGGCATCCTCAGAGGTGTGAGCAGGGCTGTAGCTAAGGGGGGAGGGGTTCATCCCCCCCCCCCCAAAATTTTTTCAGGTTAATTCATGATTTACTCATGAATTTTAACTGGTTAACCAAAACCCCGCAAGTTTATCGATGTAGTCTGATTTCTACATTATTACACGTTATGGAACGACTCTTCGTGATTCGGGAACCCGTGTCTGAGGCAAGTGTGAATGTTGCAATTGGCGACTTTGATTAGCATTTAATGGCCTTTCAGCTTCAAAGCCTGGCTGCTTCCTGCCTGGGGGAATCTTCTGAATGTTGTTCTTTATTTACTGTCTTGATTTTAGAGTTTTTAAAATACAGTTAGCCAGATTTTGTTCATTTTTAATCTGGCTACAAGTATCTCCATTTCTAAGCCGAAGAGCCAGTGTTGTCTGTAGACTGTAAAAGAGGAAACTCTTACTTACAAAATCACCATGAAGAAGAATGGAAATACAAGCCTAAACCCTGCCACCCCCACCATTTTTTCCCTTTCCCTGATTTTTAAATCTTTACTCTGTTTCTTTTTTGTGTGTGTTTCATTCCCTCCTCTTTTTTCTTCTCCCTTTTCTCCTTTCCCCTTTCCCATCTCCTCTTATTTTATTACATGTATTAAAATCATCAATAATTTTTTTAAATAAAAGACACAGTCAGGGCCAGTTAACATCTCCCAACGAAAGATTCCCTCATGCTGGAAGCAGCCAGGTTTTGAAGCTGAAAGGCCATTCAATGCTAATCAAGGTGGCCAATTGCAACATTCACACTTGCCTCAAATGGACAAGAGTTCTTTCTCCCAACCTGGACTTTCCAGGTTGGGATATATAAACCCCACTTTTCTAGTTGGCAATAGACCTCACACCTCTGAGGATGCCTGCCATAGATGTGGGCAAAACATCAAGAGAGAATGCTTCGGGAACATGGCCATACAGCCTGGAAAACTCACAGAAACCCAACTTGACTTTCTTCCCCAAACTTTCCTCTCCAAAACCGAACCTCTTATCTAAAATGCGCCCGGCCTCTTCCTTCCCCAATGTACAGTTTGAACTCTTCTCCAAATCTTCTTCTCCTCACTCTCCTCTCCAAAACAGATCCCTTCTCTCCCCAACTTGACTTTCTTCTCCAAACATTCTTCTCCAAAGATGACCCTCCTCTCCAAAACAGGCCCCTTCTCCTTCACACTTGACCCTCTTCTCCCAACTTTACTCTCCAAAGATGACTCTTCTCTCCAAAACATGTCACTATAACCCCTGCTTTCTTGCTATTTAATCCCATTTTAACCAAACTTATTTAATCAAGTTTTATTGTGCTTTAATTTATTTTAGTTAAGTATCACAGGAGTTTTAGGTTAGTGATTAGTGCCTATGGCTCCTTCTACACTGCCATATAATCCAGTTCAAAGCAGATAATCTGGATTTTTATGGCATTGTAGAAGGGGCCTAACCCTCCTCTCCAAAACAAACCCCTTACCTGTCAAACTTGACCCTCTTCCCCAAACTTTCCTCTCCAAAGATGCCCCTTCTCTCCGAAATGTACCCAGCCTCTTCTTCCTTCTTCTATATATATATTCGTACAGTTCTACAAAATATCGATGTATTATACCTAACAGCTTTAATACTTGTGCACGTGTTAAAAACATCCAAATGTGAGTAGATCAATAGGTACCACTCCGGCGGGAAAGTAACAGTGCTCCATGCAGTCATGCTGGCCAAATGACCTTGGAGGTGTCTATGGATAGTTCTTTGGCTTAGAAATGGAGATGAGCACCACCCCCCAGAGTCGGACTCAACTAGACTTAATGTCAAGGAAAAACCTTTACCTTTACCTTTTAATATTAAAGCCACCCATGTTGCCCACCCTTCCTTCCTCCCTCCAACCATGTATTTATTCTATACTATTATCTTTAATCATGCATACAGTTTTCTTAATTTCTATAAGATGCTTGTGTTGGCGTCTCCTTTCAAAAGGGGATGAAATAAAGAACAAATGGATGACGTATATAGAATGGGTAACATTCTATATATGTCATCCATTTGTTCTTTATTTTATTTTATCTTCTTGAGTATCATCCTCCTATACCTAATTTGAAATTGGACCCGATCATATAGATAACTATTCCAGTTTTCTGTCAGCTCACCACAGCCGCTCCTGAATGAACACACGAGACTCTTTGTGGTATCACCAGGAACTTTTACTGTAGGAAACATGAACATCAGAAAAGCCAAGAATGGGAGGCTCCGGCCAACCCTCCTTTATATACCCTCCCCCTCATTTGAACAGTCTCTTCCCGCTCAGTAAAACCCCGCGCAAATTCCCCGCCAAGTCCATCAGCCGTTTCTCCTCCGAGTCCTGGGACGCAGGTGTCTTATCAATGTCAGTGACCCTGAAACTCAGAGCCACATCCAGGCTCTAGTAGCAGGGTTCTGACATGGCGTCCTCCTCCCCTTCGTCCTGGAAGGAAAAGATTAAACACAACTATTGTTCTCCGCTGTCCAGAGTTCCTTTATACTTTTTTAACAGGCTGCAATGGAATACCGGGTGTACCTTTCCTAGGTCCTTTGGTAGCCTCAGCTCATAGGTCACTTCGTTTATTCTTTTTGCTACCCTGAATGGCCCTATATAGCGTGGAGCCAATTTCTTGGATGGGAACCCCAATTTCAGGTTTTTTGTGCTCAGCCAAACCAGATCTCCTTCGCCCAATTTGTCCCCCTCTCGGCGCCTACGATCCGCAAAGAGCTTGTACTTCTTTTGTGTTTCCCGCAATGCCTCTACCACGGTTTGCCACCCTTGCTTGATTTTGGCCGGCCATTCCTCGTCGGTCTGGCCCTCCCCTTCCTTCCACTCGGGTAGCCTGGGGAAAGGTGCCACCTCCTGTCCGTATACTATTTCGAATGGGGCACGACCTGTGGCCGAATGTACGGCCCCGTTAAAAGCCATCTCAGCAAACGGAAGAAGGTCCGCCCAATCATCCTGTCTATAATTGGTGTACATCCTTAAGAATTGGCACAGTGTCTGTTGGGTACGTTCGACCCCCCCGTTGGTCGCGGGATGAAAGGCCGAGCTCAGGTTCCTTTCTGCTCCTAACAGCTGTAAGAATTTTCCCCAAAATTTTGCAGTAAATTGGACTCCCCGGTCACTAATTATCTTGTCGGGACACCCATGTAGGCGATATACATGCTTCACATACAAATCAGCAAGTTTTTCAGCTGAAGGAAGTTTTGGCAGAGCCACAAAGTGTGCCTGTTTTGAGAATAGGTCCAATATTGTCCAAATGTATCTGTGGCCTCTGCTGGGGGGTAGTTCGCCTACAAAATCCATGGCTACGCATTCCCATGGCCTCCTGGGCTCCACCACCTTCTGCAATAGCCCCTGGGGCTTCCCCGGTGGTGTTTTTCCCTCTGCACATAATTCACACTGCGTGACGTATCCCCTGGCGTCTTTCCTCATTCCGGGCCACCAGCATTGTTTGGCCAACAGTTTAATAGTCCTGGTGGGGCCTAGATGACCCGCACCCTTGTTATCATGGTACTTCCTTAACATTTCTCGTCTTAAACATTCAGGAATATACAATTTCTTATTTACAAACACCAAATCCCCACACAATTCTCCCTTTTCTTTGTTTGTTTGTAACCATTTGTCCATTCCATACGCTCGCTTCAACTCTTCCTCCCATATTTCTCCTCCCCCCGTGGAAATGGCAGTACGTTTGTTTTCTTTGGCCGCTTGTGCTCGAGTTAGTACTGCCAGGCCCCATTGCTTATCAAGAAAAATACTCCCTTCAGATTCCTGAATTCCTCCCCCGTGCTGAGGCATCCGAGAGAGAGCGTCAGCGAGTATATTATGTTTCCCCTGGAAGAATCTGAGTCTGAAATCAAAACGGCTGAAATATTGGGCCCATCTAATTTGCTTCGCTGATAGTTTACGAGGGGATCTTAGATACTGTAAATTTCTATGGTCAGTCCACACCTCAAACGGTGTTCCACTTCCTTCCAGGAAGTGTCTCCAGCACTCTAGTGCTTTTAGAATCGCTAAGGCTTCTCTCTCCCAAATCGGCCAGTTTTTTTCTGTATCGCTAAACTTTTTTGACAGATAGCCACATGGCTTCAGGTTCCCCCCCTCGTCTTTCTGTAGCAGAACTGCCCCATATGCCCGGTCTGACGCATCGCAATGTAATACAAAGGCTTTAGACATATCAGGGTGCTGTAGGACAGGCTCCTCAGTAAAACGCTTTTTAAGGGCTTCGAAAGCTTCCTGGCATTCTATTGTCCAGGTCAGTTTGGCCCCCGGGGCCTTCACTTTGGCTGTTTCTCCCCTACCTTTAGTCTTTAACAAATCCGTTAATGGCAAAGTGAGGCGCGCAAAGTCCTTGATAAATGTTCTATAGAAGTTTGCGAACCCTAGGAAGGATTGCAGCTGCTTCCGTGTTTTGGGGGCTTCCCACCCCCTCACGTCTTCTACCTTCGCAGGGTCCATCGCCACTCCCTGGGAGGAAATCCTATACCCCAGAAAGTCTATCTGGTCTTTATTGAACTCGCACTTGGCAAGCTTCGCATACAGTTTTGCTTCTCTCAACTTTTGCAGGACTTCCCTGACTAGTTCTATGTGTTGCTCCTTAGTCCGAGATACTAACAATATGTCATCTAAAAAAACAAAGACTCCCTTGTACAACAATGGATGCAACACTTCGTTGATTAATTGCATGAACGCGGCGCCTCCGCCGCACAAACCGAAAGGGAGCACACGATAATTGAATAATCCGAATGCACAGGAGAAGGCCGTCTTCCACCTGTCCTCTGGTTTAATCTGCAATTTATGGTACGCTTCAATTAAGTCCAATTTAGTGAATATCTGTCCCTCCGATAACTGGGCGATCAAGTCCTTCACTAAAGGTAGGGGGTATTTATTTCCAGAACTGATTGCATTCAGGCCCCTGTAGTCAATGCAGAGCCTCAGCGTTTGGTCCTTTTTGCGCCTGAACAACACAGGCGCCCCTAGAGGGGAATTTGAAGGCTCTATGAAACCCCTCGCTAGGTTTTTATCAATGTATTTTCTCAGTTCCTCCTTTTCCCTAGCCGACATTGGGTATATTTTTGCCTTAGGAAGCTCTGCTCCTGGGACTAGCTCTATCTTCACTTCAACTCTCCGCTTCGGTGGGAAACTGTCTGCTTCCTTCTCATCAAATACGTCCACAAAATCCCGATACTCTGGGGGTAATTTATCTGCCAGTTCTGCTATCCTGATAGAGTCTTCCTCCCCCCTTTTCCCCGGCTCCCTTTCCACTTCCTGGCTCCCTCCTTCCAACTTCATCCTGAAGATCATGCTCTTATCCTCCCAGTTGATTTGCGGGTTGGCCTGCCCCAGCCATGGCATGCCTAGTATAACATTATAGCTGGCTATTTGTGATATCACAAATGACACCTTTCCTTCCCAACTCCCTATCTTACACTTTACATCTTCGGTACTGTACTTAGCTAATGATCCCGATGCTGTGGATCCGTCCAACTGCGAAAAAGCTATTGGGGATTCTAGGTTCGTTCTTTCGCATCCCAATCCCTCGGCTAATTCAGGGGAGATGATGTTCCTGGAACATCCACAATCCACAAATGCTTTGCAGGTTGCTTGTTTGCTGCCACTTTCCAGCTGAATGGGGACCACTATCATGGCTTTGTCCTGACTTACCAACCCCCCCGAGTGGTGCCTCATCGGTGGTTCTTCCTCGGCGCGTTTCCCTGCCACGGCTCTTGGTTTGGGCGGGCCTCCGCCTTCCCCTTTTCTCTGCCAGCACTCGGCAGCCCTGTGGCCCAAACGGCCGCACACGAAGCAGCCCCTCCTGCTGGTGCTCACGTTCCCTGTCGGCTCCGTTCTCCTCCCGGCTGGGGTTGATCCCTCCTTCCGGCTCCCCTCTTTCATCTGCGGCCGCTGCTGTAGCCCTCCTCGGTGCCTCCTCGCCTGGGCCAGCGATGTCTCGATGCGCCCCGCCAGCTGAATCCATCCGCGCAGTGTGTCAGGCTCATCACGATGCACCGCCCAGGAGAGGATCTCCCGCCTGAGCCCCTCTTTGAAGAGTTCTATCTTTGTCACTGCAGACCATTCCGGCACCTTTTCAGCGAGGCATTGGAACTCCTCCGCATACTCAGATACCGACCTCTGCCCCTGGGAGACGGTCTTCAACTCCTCCCTCGCCCGGATCTGCTCCAGTGGATCTCGGAAACGGGTCTCCAGGGCCCCCATAAAGCGTCGGAGTGACCCCAGACATGGGTCGCGCCGCGCGTGTAGTTGAACGTACCAGCTGGCCGCTCCCCTCTTCAACACTGCACCAATGGCCCGTACCCGGCTGGATTCCGTTCTAAAAGTGTGGGCATTGTCCTCCATATAGCCCCTCACCGTGGTCAGGAAAAAATCCAGTTCAGAGGACTCTCCCCCAAACTCGATCCTTAGTTCCTCTCGTCTCGGTAGGGGTCCCTGTGGTGGCAATCCCCAATCCTCCGCCCGTCGCAAGCCCCCTTGCGGGCCAGTGGGCCCCGCTGCTGCTTCCCTTTGTCCTGTGCCACGCCCGGCATTCGCCAGGGGCACCAGGGTCTCAGTTGGGAGCGTAGCCGGGATTCTCGGAGGCTTTTCCCCTTCGTCGTCACTCTCCTCCACCCGCGTCAGGCTCGTTTGGATCTTGGGCCGGGCACCGGGCTCCTTTCGCATTTCCCTTCCCTTCGGTGCTGGGAGGTCTGCAAAGCCCTGGCTGCTTCCCATGCTCACGTCCCACATTGAGCTAGCCCGGAGTTCCCTTCCTCGCTCCGGCTCCGCCAAAACCGCCAGGCGCTCCATCGCCCTCGACATCACTGCCAGGGTGGTCTCCATCGCCGACATCCTCTCCTCCAGAAACACCATCTTTTGCGGGCCTGGGGAAGGTGAACCTTCCTCTCCTCCGGTGCTATCTCCCCGCACCACTCCGCGCCTCTGGGTTACCCCATTTGGCTGGGCATAAGCGGTGGATGACGCCAGGGCCGCCAGCTGGTGGAACTCAGCGTCCGTCTCGGGAGTGGCCCTTTCCGACCTTCCTCCTCCGGCGCCCAAGAGCTCTTCATCCTCCACTTGCATGTTACACCTCACCGCTACAGCGGGATGGTGTCCGTTTTCTTGGCTTAGTGTCAGCTCACCACAGCCGCTCCTGAATGAACACACGAGACTCTTTGTGGTATCACCAGGAACTTTTACTGTAGGAAACATGAACATCAGAAAAGCCAAGAATGGGAGGCTCCGGCCAACCCTCCTTTATATACCCTCCCCCTCATTTGAACAGTCTCTTCCCGCTCAGTAAAACCCCGCGCAAATTCCCCGCCAAGTCCATCAGCCGTTTCTCCTCCGAGTCCTGGGACGCAGGTGTCTTATCAATGTCAGTGACCCTGAAACTCAGAGCCACATCCAGGCTCTAGTAGCAGGGTTCTGACAGTTTTCTATCATCCACTTTTTCATCTTTGCATCCCCATGCAATCATTGCTTGTCATGCCCAAATCATACTTTTGAACAGTACTTGTTCTTTTGTTTTAATTCTGGTATCAGCCATTACTCCCATCATCTTCTTCACACTCTCCTCTCCCAAACTGACCCTTTTCTCCAAACTGTCCTTTCCCAAAGTGACCCTCCTCTTCCTCTCAAAAAATGTCCGGCTTCTTCCTTTCCAAATTATGTAGTTTCTTTCAACTCTCTCTGTATTTTGTCTTATTTTTGCTCCAAAGATCGCTGCAAGTGTAAGAAGGTGAAGCCCACGTTGGCCACGTATCTGAGCAAAAACTACAGCTACGGTAAGGCTCTTGGGAGCAAAGGAACAATTCTTGCCATAACTGCATCTATGAGGGAGAGATTACACTATGTAACAAAATTTGAAAAAAAAATGTTCCTGGTTTGAAAATGTTATTTCCTGTTTAATTGTTCAATACTTACTTTGAAAGTAGTTGTTATACTCCAAAAACATCAATTTTATAGCTGCCACAAACTAGAAAAACTAGAGCAAGATGTGCTGCAGGACGTCCCATAAAAACAAAGTTTTTGCAATTTAATCAACTTTTCCTATGTTTTTATGATAGAACTAATTAGGAAATGACATTTATAACCTAGGAACAAATATCAGTTTACATAGTGTTATTGGGTCATGTTTAAGGCTCAATATACATATATAAGAGAGAGATTATTAAGTCACATTTAGGGCTCAACATATTCATACTTGCATTTATGAGAAAGAAGCAGGTTATTATGTCGTGTTTAAGGTTCAGCATATCCATAACTGCATCTGTTAGAGAGAGGGAGATTATTAGGTCTTTTCAGATGAAGGAACAGACAAAACTATCTGAGTATTTCTTGCCTAAGAGACCTTATACAATGAAATGGGGCCAACACATATACTTTACCATGTAGCAGCATCCTTTTGTAATCCCTGGAAAAGTTCTTTTTCTATTTCTTAAACTTTTTCCACTCGCGACTTCTTTCCACCCAAGAAATTTTTACATGATCCCCAGGTATATAAGTACAGTAGAGTCTCACTTATCCAACATAAACGGGCCGGCAGAATGTTGGATAAGTGAATATGTTGGATAATAAGGAGAGATTAAGAAAAAGCCTATTAAACATCAAAATAGGTTATGATTTTACAAATTAAGCACCAAAACATCATGTTATACAACAAATTTGAAAGAAAAAGTAGTTCATTACCCATTAATGCTATGTAATAATTACTGTATTTACGAATTTAGCACCAAAATATCATGATATATTGAAAACAATGACTACAAAAATGCATTGGATAAGTGAATGTTGGATAAGTGAGACTCTACTGTATATAAAACATGTATAAAATCAAACATTTACTGAAAATATATCTGCATTTACAAGGCTTACTAAATAGGCTGATTCTCCTTTTTGTAGAGTACGGCTGAATAATTGTTTCCATGATTCACTGTAAACACTGTTGTTGCATTTAATGGATAACGTTCAGAAACCTTTTACTGTCACCAATTTTTGTGACCGCAACAGCCACGCTTTAAGAAGTAGTGGCATAGACAATCTTTTCTTCAACACAGTGAAAGTTGACTCAGTACTTAACCAATATATTTGTAGTTTTAGGATTGTACTGACATGCTTTTAATGTAAACCACTTTGAGTCTTGTAGAGAAAAAAAAGCAGGGTATAAATAAACATTATTATTATTAGTCATAGTAGTAGTAGTAGTAGTAGTATCTAGCCAAATTGGCTGAGCACTCGAATAAAACAGGTTGAACATCCTTTATAGAGAATTCTGAAAGCCAAAATGCTCTGAAGTTCAAAATTATCCACATGAGCAACTGAGACAGTGGTGCTTTTGCTTTCCGGTGGTTCATCCTACGTTTCAATTTTTTTTCAAAATTTGTATAAAATTGCCTCCAGGCTGTGTTTGTGTCTATAAGGCAGGGGTCCTCAAACTTTTTAAGCCGAGGGTCGGTCCACAATCCTTCAGACTGTTGAGGGGCCGGATTATCATTTGAAAAAAAAAATACAAACAAATTCTGATGCACAATGCACATATCTTATTTGTAGTACAAAACAACAACAACAACAATAACAAAAAGAACAATGAAAGAACAATACAATATTTAAAAATAAAAACAATTTTAACCAACATACATTTATCAGGATTTCAATGGGAAGTGTGCTTCTGCTTCTGGCCAATGAGATAGTCAAGTTAATTAGGGTTGCTGTTGTTGCTGTTGTTGTTGTTGTTGTGTGCCTTCAAGTCATTTCAAACTTTGGGCGAGCCTAAGTCTAAAATGTATTTATTTATTATTTATTTATTTACTGCATTTATTTACTACATTTGTATCACACCCTTCTCACCCCAAAGGGGACTCAGAGTGGCTTACAAATTATATGTACATACAATATATTATATTATTAGCATAGCACAATATTAGCATTATATATTACTTTATTGAACTATACCACTAATACTGTAATATTATTAGTAATGTTATATGTAATATAGAATATATAATTAATATTATTATATGGTATTATTATTAGTGTTATATTGTATTACATTATAATATTATTATCAATATTATATGTATATACAATATACTATATTATAAAACTGAGGGCGGGGGCCAGGTAAATGACCTCGGAGGGCCGCATCCGGCCCCCGGGCCTTAGTTTGGGGACCCCTGCTATAAGGTGTATATGAAGCTTAAATGAATTTCATGTTTAGACTTGGGTCTCATCTCTCAAATATCTCATTATACACATCTATGAAAAAATAGTTCCCAAAATCCCCCCCCCCCCCCAAAAAAATTCCAAAACCTTCTTGGTCGCAAACATTTCAAATAAGGGATACACAACCAGTAGATAATATATTTTCTTCCTCTAAGAGTTGAGCTTCTTTCCTTCATAGCCTAAATTTGAAAAAAAATTGTTCCTAGTTTGAAAGTGTTATCTCCTGTTTAATTGTGTGGTATGTACTTTGAAAGTCATTATTACACTCTAGAAATTTTGTTTTTGTGGCTGCCACAAACTATGTTGAATTGGTCGAGACTCGGTGAGATATTTGAAAAACTGTAGCAAAATGTGCTGCAGGATGTCTTCCTGTAAAGACAAAGTTTTTGCAATTTTGCAGTTTAGTAACGGCCCGGATTATGCTTGTGGATTATGTGATTAACTGTGATTGTATGGTTTTTAAATGTCTCTAATTGTTTTAATTGTATTTTATAATTCTATTTTAAATGTCCATTTTAATTTGTATTGTTCTTAAGGCATCTGATTCCAGGTTTTCTGCTTTGGATTATATGAGTCCACACTGCCATATAATATCACACCAGGCTGTTAATTTTTCCCAAAACTTTCACTCATGTGGAATGATGCATTTACTTCTCTTCTATGTGCTGCAGTTATCCATGCTAAAGTAAAGAGCACGGAGAGAGGGAGCTGCAATGAAATCACCACGATGGTTGATGTGAAGGAGGTGCTGAAATCTTCATTTCCAGTCCCCCGTTCCCTGGTCCCTCTCTATACGAATTCTTCCTGCCAGTGCCCTCCCCTTCTACCAAATCAAGATGTCCTCATAATGTGTTATGAGTGGCGCTCAAGGTAAGCAATGGTAACGTCACAGCTAGAGTTTGATATTCAAATGTCTCAAGTTCCATATTAAGAATATTAAGGAAAGAAAACCAATTGTATCCTTGGAGGTGATCCATCAACTAAAATGAATGAGGATGGCCCTGATTTCAGAGTAGCTCCATACACAATGGAGAACCATTGTAAGTGATATGGTTGTGCTCAGCCATGAAATATAGTGGGTAGCTTTGGGTCTGTAACTATCAGCCAGTTTATTCTCCCAATAGGACCTACAGAACGCATTGAGAAATCCTGAGAGTAGTAAAGAAAAATTGCAACAAAAGTCTGCATTTTGAATCCTCCCGTTCCTTCTCTCAACAGTATTCCAATTCACTCACCAATCACCATATTATTTAGCACTCACTGAGTTTTGTTGATTTTTCAGTCTCCACTGTTTCCCCCCCCCCCCCCCCATTCATTCATTTGAATGTATATGCATTTGTTTACATTTGTGAGCCTGTTAATTCTTCTTTTTCATTGGTGGAGTCTGTCCTTTCGGCCTTATTAATGCCAATATTTAGAGAACCGCGAATGCTTTTGGAATATGTCAACAGGGCTGTAGCCAAGGGGGAAGTTAGGGGTTCAACCCTCCCCTCGAAAATTTTCAGGTTTTTGTTTTTAAACCTGGTTTATTCATGAATTTTAACTGATTAACTAAATTCCCATGAGTGTCCACTGAAGTTTATCTGTCTTAAGTGTCCACTGAAGTTTATTGATGGAGCCCGATTTCCAAATTATTTTGCATTATGGAACTACTCTTCATGATTTGCTTAAAAAAAGTTTCAACCCCCCCCCCCCCCCAAACTTTTTCTGGCTATGGTCCTGTATGTCAACAATGGATTTTGATTAGCAATTTCTGCTCAGGAGTAATCCTGAATTAGGAAGACCCATTAGCTTTACAAAAGATCTGCTTTCGTCAGAGATGCAAAATTCCAAAAATGTTTGTGAAACAATAGTTCCGCCTAGCCACATGCTTTTTTGAGTTTGTACGAGGGCATTGCTAATAGGCTGTCATGAAGGGATTTTGCACTTCAAAACCTAATATTACACCATTGCGTAGAATTATCTTTACAGTTGTGTATAGAATTGAAATAGTAAAGATAATTTTCAGGCACCCTATATGAGAATAGTGATAAATCTGAGCTTCCACATCCAGAGGTGAGACTGTATGAATACTTTGAAAAGGAAGTTGAGAAAACCACAATAGGATGACAGATTAGGGCATTGGACTTGGTAGCCCATTGGGCTCCTTCTAACTCTGTGACTGTGATTTACAAGCTGAATATCTATGTTTTGATTAGAGAAATAGTGGGAGGAAAAATGGGCTGGTGTGTGCAACATAAGAAGCAACATTTTGGTTAAGCTTGGGCATTTTAGCATGACAATGCATCCGTGTGAACAAAGGCTTTCAAAATTAAACTCAGAATTGGGAAAAGATCAGACTAAGTCCCATAGAAGTTTTCCAGTGATGCTTCTAAAGGTCACTGAGGTTTTCCTTTTATATGCTTTCTTAAGGGATTTGAACAAGACAGCAAAACAAAACATTGTGTTTCTCATTGAACTGGGTGATACATAAACAGGGCTTGAGTTACAGCGGCTTTTAAAAATGTCAGCAGTAATGGTGTCTTACTTGGAAGAGTGCTGAAGTAAATACCACATTTTTGTTCTATCACAATATGATTTTCATGATTATATTGTGGCCTCGATCTTGGCTTCAAGGACATAGAAGGCTATGTTGAACTAAGATCATCACAGTAAAGTTCATCACAATGCTCAGTTTGATACAGTGCTGTGGCCAACAAAGACACAGGGATTTATTCTCATACCTTACAGTTATTTTTCTTCTTCTCTCAAATACAAAAATACAATAGCATGATAGTATTGATGAACAAAAATCGGACCATCTATATCACAGCCACATTCAATTTAGAAGTATCGAATTTGTGTACAATAATCTCTTGCTGGTTTGTGCTCTTTGTTTTTATGTTGCTTACCTAAAAACCCTGGATAAAATCTCCTACTAGACAACAATGGCCCCTTCCACACAGCTGAATAAAATCCCACATTATCTGCTTTGAACTGGAATATATGGCACTGTGGACTCAGATAACCCAGTTCAAAACAGATATTGTGAGGTTTTATACTTTGATATTCTGGAATATAGGGCTGTGTAGAAGGGCCCCCTATCTAAGCCTGGATCTACACTGCTCTATATCCCAGTATCTGATCCCAGATTATCTGGCAGTGTAGACTCATATAATCCAGTTCAAAGCAGATAATCTGGGATCAGATCCTGGTTTATAGGGCAGTGTAGAAGGGGCCTAAGAGTGGAGAGAAAGATGTAGTAGAGGACAAGGTACTACAACATTGGAAGCTCCTTTATGTGGAATGAGACTTAGCCAGTCTCACTAGGCTAGTTCTAAGGTGTTCTATCTCCATTTAGCCCAGTATGGCTAGCTCAGATCGATGGAACATCTCCAGACAGGACATTATTTCCTTGTCCCATCTGAAGATCCTTCCTAGTCTCTTATTCAAGTAGTAACCCAGTCCAGTATTGCTTAGATTCCAAACTCAGGTACAATCATGGTTATGTAGTATATAAAGATATGGACACAAAATCTGGACCGTTGGAAAGCACTTTGTAACAAAATTTGAATTTTTTTTGTTCCTGGTCTGAAAGTGTTATTTCCTGTTTAATTGTGTGATACTTACTTTGAAAGTAGTTGTTATACTCCAGAAACTTTGTTTTTGTGGCTGCCACAAACTATGTTGAATTGATTGAGACGCTATTAGGTATTTATTGAATAACAATAGCAAAATGTGCTGTAGGATGTCCTGTGAAAACTAAGTTTTTGCAGTTTAATAAACTCTTCCCGTGTTTTTATGATAGAACCAATTAGGAAATCACATTTATAACCCAGGAACATACATTGTGTTATGTAGTGTAGTTTGTTTTAAAAATAGATGCAGACTGTTTGGAGAGTCAAATCCAAAATTAACTTTATGGGTAACGTGATTACCTTTACTATACTGGGTCACACTCCATAAGTAGCATTTCATTTTCCAGGAGGGATAAACTAATCAACTAATTTCAAAAATCAATCCCTCTCTCCTGGAAATAGATTTAAGGCAGATGTGATGGGTATTGATTTTAAACTACAGTAGAGTCTCACTTATCCAACACTTGCTTATCCAACATTCTGGATTATCCAATGCATTTTTGTAGTCAATGTTTTCACTACATCGTGATATTTTGGTGCTAAATTTGTAAATACAGTAATTACTACATATCATTACTGTGTATTGAACTACTTTTTCTGTCAAATTTGTTGTATAACATGATGTTTTGGTGCTTAATTTGTAAAATCATAACCTAATTTGATGTATAATAGGCTTTTCCTTAATCCCTCCTTATTATCCAACATATTTGCTTGTCCAACGTTCTGCTGGCCCGTTTATGTTGGATAACTGAGACTCTACTGTATTTGATAAATATATATAATTACTATTGATACCAATGAATGATGTATCTATTTTGGACAATCATAATATTATATCTAGATTCATCATAAAGAGACTTGCATCTTGTGAAAGTTAAATTATATGATATGAGCAGCTTTGTTTCCCTTTAATTTTTAGCTGTATTGAATTGTGACCTTATTTGTTACGGTTACTTTAATAAATCAGAAGAGCATTATGCCATTCTTTATTTCCCTTACTGCCATAGGATTGGTCTATATAATTTGGCATAGTCCAGCCAAACATTAAAACTCAAGGAAATAAATTCACAGTGATATCCTATAATGTATATTTGTAATTATCAAGTCATGCAGAGTTTAAGTGGAATCTTATTTCCAGGTAAATGGGATATTGTCTGAAGTCTGAAGCATACCTTACTATGCTGGAATCTTCAAAACTTAGAAGTGATTATGTTCTTTTGTTTCCCTCTTGTTTCTACCATAATTTCAGGTTGATGCTTCTTGATGGGTGCTCAGTTGAAAAATGGAAGGAACCTTTAAGCAAAAGGTTTAAGGTAAGACATTTATTTGATATTTCTATGATCTTTTCTAAAAATGCTATGAACACCTCCTTTCAATTTTCTATGAAGGAAAATTGGCTTCCAATCAGCAGTCAAAGAGTAAAAAGTAACAAAGGGATAGAAATGTTAGGTAAACATGATATAATTCAAGTAAAACATTTTGCACACATTCACCACTTAACATAGAGCAGCACAGGAAAGGAAACTTTCTGAGAGCTATGGCACAATCAAGGGCTATGGCTATTGTTGCGGCTAGCCATGAAGCCAATATATTCAGCTGCACAGAAACATCAGACTCCTCTGTGTATAAACAAGCTGTTGTTACATGAACACAACACTCAGGCCTTTCCTTCTGCACCACAGGATTGCAGGAGGATACATTGAAATGACCACTTCCTTGGCAGTCTCATCAAAACCTTTTCCAAACTGTTTTGGGGGATTTTTTGCCTTCCTCTATTTATCTTGCTGGAAATTCCCTTTGGTTGTGCTTTACCAGAAAAACACAGCCAGTTTTGCTTTGAACAGAAAGACGTTCACTTTTATTGCCTTGCTGCTCTCATGCAGTGTTGTCTCCATCACTCCTGCTTAGGTTAGATGGACTGGATCAATAAACAGATTTTAATGATTAAATAGAGGGATATGGTAATTTGAATCACTACTTCAGTGATAGATTGGGTCAAAAGCAAAAGGATGGGACGAAAAACAGATTAAGGTTTGAGAAAAGTGATCCTCATGGAAAGAAGTCAACCAACATTGGGAACATGGGAAAGATGAGATCCATCTGCTTCTTTAATCCATGATATCCATCTGCTTCCATGTATTATTTATTACTTATTTGTTAGTTACACTTACATCTTCATAGGCATGGGTCTCCTCCTTTCATTATATTCTCACACCAGTCCTCTGAGATAGGTCAGGTTGAGCTTTGGACAGCTGAAAGCCACCAAGGGAACTCCATGACCCAGTAGGGACCTGAGCTCATATCTCCCAAGTTCATGTCTAACACTGTAACCAGTGAACCACACTGTCTCTCTAAATCAGTGGTTCTCAACCTTTCTAATGTTGCGATCCCTTAATATAGTTCCTCATGTTGTGGTAACCCCCAACCATAACATTATTTTTGTTGCTATTTCATAACTGTTCCTTTGCTATTGTTATGAATTGTAATGTAAATATCTGATATGCAGGATGTATTTTCATTGGACTAAATTTGATACAAATACCTGATATGCCCAAATTTGAATACTGGTGGGGTTGGGGGGGCTGATTGATTTTTTCATTTGGGAGTTGTAGTTGCTGGGATATATATTTAACCTACAACCAAAGGGGTTTCTAAGACCATCAGAAATATGTGTTTTTGATAGTCTTTGGCGACCCCTCTGACACTCCCCTCACGACCCCTCCCCCCAGGGTCCCGACCCCCAGGTTGAGAAACTCTGCTCTAAATAAAGATCAGGTACTTCTTTTCTCAGCTGATTCCACACTGGGCATTTTCTGTGGAATTGCCATCCTTAAAAATGTATAACGAGCAAAGTCATCCCTCTTTTGTGTTTTTCCCATTGAACATAATTAAAAAAAACTGTGTAGCCTCTTCCTCCTGTGTGGCTATGCCCTCAAAGAGCTGCTCAGCAGTGCTTTGTTTTATTTGGTTTTTGGTAGTCGATAGCTTGAATAAATTGCTGCTACAATTTTCTTCTCTACAGTCTGACCTTCCTCTCCATCTATCTCTTTAAACATTACACTCCCCCTCATCTTTTTATTCTGTTCATCCAACTACTAAGTATTATTTAGATTTCAGAAATGTGGATTTTTTTTTATTTGCTTGTTGCCTGACAAAACAGCAACTGTAGGGTCCTGTTAAATCTACTTCTGGAAGCACTAGTTGAGGAAAACGTAGTTAATGTTTTTATATTATTTTATGTGGGGAGAGCAGATGTGATTGGTACTTAGGACAGGTTCTTTAAACTTTAGATTGAAATCAAGAGTGGATCCACTCCATTGTCCTGCAAGTCGTTGGTCATCACTGGTTACTAATTTGTGAGTTCTCTCTCTCTCCCACTAATGTGTTTCCTTTCTTTTCTAATAGCGATGGGAACAGCGTCTCCAAGAACAGAAGCTGCGAGTAGCTCCTAATAAAAGTCAGAGTGCCAAAAGCTCCGGACGCAACGGGGTACCAAAACAAAATTTGAAGACAGCCAACCCAGCCCCTTCTGGTCCCAAGAAGATAACTAAACCAAGAAGTGACCAAAAAGACGTTAATTCCAAAAAAAATTGAATCACATTTTTTATTCCTGCCAATACTCACAATCTGACCAAAGTGGTATAGGTGTACTCCTGAATCCATCAATGTAGACATTTATTGCTATGTTCCAAATAGACCTTATTTACAATAATTTACCGTTAAAAGATTTATTTTCACATAATAGCATGAGGAAAATTTGCTTCTTTATTAAGGTCTCCATTACAAAAGTGCTCTACAAGAAACATCCACTTTCCATCTGAACGGAGAACTCTATTGCTATTTTTATCACTAAACATTGTCTGTATTTGTGTAGTAAAAGACAGTTATTTTTAAATATTCTTTGGGCCAGCTTTTTTTTTTTTTAAAAAAGAATGTTAATTGCTGTATATAAATATGTTAGCTAGAAACCAGTGCTTCCAAAAAGTAGTTGGAAAGCTTAAAATAATTCTTGCCACATGTAAATTTTTTTGAAAGATTTTAAAATGTAGAATGCAAATATGTAATACTCTGAACTGAAATTATGGCAAATAGCAAATTTGCTTTGCAATATTGTTTTTTAATGTGTTTTAAATATATATTAGCACATTTTAGGTGTTGGTAATATTTTATCAGACAAATATTTTCCCTAATCCAGAAATCTCAGTGCATTAAAACATAAAACGTGAACCTCTCATACATTGGATATCCCATTCCTTTCAATAGATGGTGCCAATTAGCAAACAATTATTTAAAAATTATTTTTACAATTACAAAAAGTTAGCAGCTCTGCACATAGATTGGTTCACTTAACTGAAATGAATGTAAACCTTTCGGAAGCTAATAGGTGCCTTGAGTTTCTTTCCAATCCTTTGCCTTCACATTTGAAAATGGAATTCAGTTTTACATAACCTTTTCTGATTTAAGTAAATTTTAGTGGTTCATATGATGGATGTGATCCAGAGACAAATAAGTGAATGTAATTAGTTGAAAGCAAGTAGAAAATTGCCAATATAGGATCTATGTTTTAAACACTGGAGAATTTTAAAGTTAAATCTTGGTTTGCATCAATAGGAGCTCTGGAGTTTGAGTATAAACAAAACATTTGGCCGTAGGTGTATATACAATAGGATGCTGAGGATTTTTATATGGGTTTAGTACTGGAATGCATTTTTGACAAAGACATTTCATAATCTTATGTAATGATGAGCTACTTTTCTTATATAGGGATGAGCAAAGTATTGTGTTCCCAGTTTTGAACATATTTACCTGTAAGCAGCAACCACTATGGCCTTTTCTAGGGGCAAGACAAACCTTGTCTTACCTTGCTTTTGCTGATTCTAAAACAAAAGGAGTATATTTGGGTCTCCAGATATGTTTTGATTGCAGATTCTTCAATTCCTTACCAGGGCTGATGGAACTGCAAACATGTGGAGGGCCACCTTTCTCACATTGCCCCATTCTGTATTTTGTTCATTGAGAACCAGCTGTACGCAGAAATGATGGCTTGTTGAATGGTTGTGCATTGCACTCATTGGTTGTTGGTTCTAATCTCTTATCCTATCCCTCCCAGGTTTACTTATGTCAAACTGATAATCTGTGCTTTATCCACAAAAGGTGACTGGAGGTTCACATTTACTTATTTTAACACTGCTCTGGGAGTTTCTATAGCTGTAAACTAATCACCTCTATAACCCATTATAAACCTTGCATGTTCGGTCTTGAAAAGAAAAAAGTAGGTTAACCCAGATGTTAGTGTATGAGAGTGCAGTGGCACCAGTTTCTTAAGTCTTCTGTTGTACACCCTGACTAAATGTTATTAATAATACATGTACATTTTATATTGTCAACTTAATATTTCACTGTTATTTTAATAACTGTTTCAGCTCTCACTGTACTTATTAGCACATTTAATGGAATGTCTAAAACTTGTCTAATCATTTATAACTGCTAGTTTCTGATGTTTTTTCTGAAAATAACAAATATTTTATAATTTGCTTTTTTAAAAAATCAAAGCAAAACTAATGTAAATGATTGCCAGCATAGCATTTGTATCCTTTTTCATAATGTAAGCAAGCATGATTGACATTCTACTGTACAGAACAATAAATGTTAAACTCTCTGTAGTTCATTGTATTTTTATTTACTTTCTGGTTTGAAATGCTGGTATAATACGAGGGCTATCCAGAAAGTAGGTTACGTTTTGGATTTTAAAAAGGACAAAATATAGGAGAAATCATTTACCATATGCAGCTGAAAGACACATCCCAAAACTACAATCTCATGTAATCCCCATTGAAATTTAACCACGTTTCATATAGATAGAGGAGTTTGAAAAGTACTGCTCCAGTAAATTCCCCGCTTGTGTCCTCAGCTCTTCTCCCTTCTCCTTTCCTGCAGCATAGCCAAAACGGCCCCATTGTTGGAAACGGAGGAGAGAGGCGGCAATTTACTGGGCAGTACTTTTCAAACTCATTTATCTATATGAAACGTGGCTAAATTTCAATAGGGATTACATGAGATTGTAGTTTTGGGATGCGTCTTTCAGCTGCATATGGTAAATGATTTATCCTATACTTTGTCCTTTTTAAAATCCAAAACGTAACCTACTTTCTGGATAGCCCTCGTAAAAGAACCAGTAATTGCCCGGAAAAAATAAACAAATAAAGCTTATGCCACTTCTAAATATTGTCATTAAATTTAATTTCATGTGTAGAATTATGAGTCACTTTTGATAATACTAGATGTCAACAATAGACCAACAACAAACACAGTTTGTGAGGGTCCTTTGCCAGTTCCCCAGATGTGTAGCATCCTGTGCCTTGATACTTGAATCCAAGGAACCACTTTTGTCAATTCGAGTCTGGTGGTGGGCGCTTAAATATTGGCTCAAGATCAGAGTTTTCAGTCTAGGATCTGGTCTAATTCATCACTTAGCTCAGGATGATCATATAAGCAGCTGGCTTAAGATCAGTTCTAAGAAAGCCTCCTCCATCGGCCTTTCCGTATCCTTCCTAACTCACCTGGATTTCAACATGGATCTCAAATCAATCAAACAGACTGTGGATATTGCTTTTTGTGAGCTGCACTCTCATTCATATGTATCTTGCTCCCAAAGTGCCTATCCATAGATTATGTTGGGCCTTTCCGTGCAGGAAAATTATCTAAAGAACTTGACTGTGGCCAAATACAGCTGCCTACTTTCCAAAGCAAAGTGTAATGTGTTCCCATCTGAACTACTGTGTGAGAGATTTGCAGGTATCCCATATACACATGGCTGGGTACAGCTAGTAACATAAGGACCACATGGGAACCCAAGGGGTCTTGGTGTGGCTCCGAGCTTAAATCTGTCACCCAAAGTAAGGAGAGAGGACTGGAGTCTAAGCAGAAAGAGCCAACAAGCCAAAGGTCAGAACTAGAACTCAACCAGTGAGCTCTTGGCTCCCTTCTCCCCTACATAGACATAGGCTGGCTTAGGAATCATCCAGAGAAAGGAGCATTTCATAGCTCCTTTCCCTTTCTCACCCAAATGCTGGAAGAGTCTGCCACATTGTTTTGACCAGTTTGTCTTTGGTGGCTTCTCGGCCCTGGGAGGAAAAAGAGCCCGCAATCCAGGTCTGAGAAGGAGCTCAGCCAGAGAGTCCTGGCCACTCTCCCCACTTTGCTATAAGCCGCCAAGACCAGCCATTCTGTCCAGGAAGATTGAATGCCCACTGATCCCTGGCCCAGAGCCCCCAAAACACCCTAGAGGTCCAGTCAGCTCACTACATGGGCCAATGCTTTGATATGTAGTTTTTATGGAACTGCATTTTAATATGTGTGTTTGTAGAATTTTTATAATATTTGTGTGTTTTTTTACTGTGCTGTGACCTGCCTCGAGCCATAGGGAGAGGTAGGCAAGAATTATTATTATTATTATTATTATTATTATTATTATTATTATTATTATTATTATTATTATTATTATTATTATTTATGACACAGCAAACAAGATAGATATGCTGGATTTCGTATCACAAAATCACAAGTTGAACACTTCCCAAGTGTCTAGGACTGTGTGATGTATTTTCGGATGATGCACGCAGATCCCAGCAGGGTGGCCTTTTGCAGTTGGCAGATCGTATTTTGTCAATGTCTATTGTTTCCAAATGCCGGCTGAGATCTTTTGGCATGGCACCCAGTGTGCCGATCACCACCGGGACCACCTGCACTGGTTTCTGCCAGAGTCTTTGAAGTTCAATCTTGAGGTCCTGATAGCGGCTGAGTTTTTTCTGTTGTTTTTCGTCAATGCGACTGTCACCTGGGATGGCAACATCAATGATCCAAACCTTTTTCTTTTCCACAACTGTGATGTCTGGTGTGTTGTGTTCCAGAACGTTGTCAGTCTGGATTTGGAAGTCCCACAGTATCTTTGCATGTTCATTTTCCAATACTTTTGCAGGTTTGTGATCCCACCAGTTCTTTGCTGCTGGGAGGTGGTACTTGAGACATAAGTTCCAATGAATCATTTGGGCCACGTAATTGTGCCTCTGTTTGTAGTCTGTCTGTGCAATTTTCTTACAGCAGTTGAGGAGATGATCAATGGTTTTATCAGTTTCCTTGCACAGTCTGCATTTTGGGTCATCAGCTGATTTTTCGATCTTGGCCTTAATTGCATTTGTTCTTATTACTTGCTCCTGGGCTGCAAGGATCAGGCCTTCTGTCTCCTTCTTCAGGGTCCCATTTGTGAGCCAGAGCCATGTCTTCTCCTTATCAGCTTTTCCTTCAGTTTTGTCAAGGAACATTCCATGCAATGTTTTGTTGTGCCAGCTGTCAGCTCTAGTTTGTAGTGCGGTTTTCTTGTACTGGTTTTTTGTCTGCTGTGCTTTGAGGAGTTTCTGATTTTTGACTTCAATCAAAGTAGGTTTTTCGCTTTGCTTTACATATTCTGCCAGGGTTGTTGTTGTTGTTGTTGTTGTTGTTGTTGTTGTTATTATTATTATTATTATTATTATTATTATTATTATTATTAGAGGATCTATTCACAGAAGTAACTGGGATCACCTCCAGGAAACCGCTTCTCAGTTGTGACTAGCTCTAGGAGTTATGACTGTGTTTTAAATAACCAATATATTTCAGGTCCATATAATATATTATGTGATTTAGTGTGCCAATTTAGAATATTGTTCTTAGATTATTTCCTAAACCTAAATCATGCCAAAAGAGCTAGTAAAGCTTCTCCCATTTCATCCTCACATGTAAGGACAAAATACTATGCTAGTTTTATCCCCGCTGAAGGATACAACTAATATCCCTCCACAGTATTCTCCTGATAGTCAAATGTTCTGAAATGTAGTGATGGAATTGTTCTGCAAATAATATGTATGTGAGTATGTAGGGGAGCACACATAAAACAGGAATTTTGCACAAATTCTGCATTTCTCTCTGTAAAATATTTTCACTGCAATGCTTTGGGACATCACATACCAAAAGGAAAATTGTGCAGACTTCTTTTCTTCTTCCTGATAGAATTTTCTGACTGCTAGGGAACCCAGTGTTGTTGTCATTTTGACTTGTGAATTAATAATTATGAACGTTCCTAACATCCATAAACTACATTTGTAGAAACAGAGCCGATATTATAAACTGGAAATGACCCCATGGGCCACATCTCTGTCTTTGAATCTAAATCTTCAGTTATGTACAGTTTTCTTGTACATAAAATCTGATGATGATACAAGATATCACGTTAGAGGAAGCTATTTCCTTCTTGAATGGCATGATAACATTTTCACAATCTCTATATCTATATATATATAATAAAAGTCAATGTATGTGGTGGGCGGTGTATGTATATATGTATGTATGTATGTATGTATGTATGTATGTGTGTATGTGGCAGCTTTCTGATTGGCCGCCACTATCACAGGCCACTGTGACCACCAGGAATGACGGATCTGGACCAAACTTCGCACACTTAATCCCCATGATGCACTTTACGCCCTGGTGCCGTTTGCGGGACAATGGACCGTGGGTGATGGGATTTCTAGTACTTTCAATTGCTACGGCTCCCACAGGCGACTGTGATGCCCATCAGTGACGGAACTGTGCCGAACTTGGCACACAGAACCGCCATGAACCCCTTTCCATCCTGGGGAAGATTGGGGGAGGATGAATCAAGTAGCTTCACTCACTTCTTGCTCTGGGAGCTGTAGTTCACCCTTATACAGACAGCACTGAACCCAGCCAACTTCGGATCTGGACCAAACTTGGCACACTTCCTCACCATGCCCAACTGAGCATACAGGCAAGGTGTTGGGGTGATTCTCCTTTGCCTCTGGGAGTTGTAGTTCATCCTTATACACACAGCCCTGAACCCAGCTGACTTCGGATCTGGACCAAACGTGGCACACTGCCTCATCATACCCAACTGAGCATACAGGCAGGGTTTCAGGGTGATTCTCCTTTACCTCTGGGAGTTGTAGTTCACCCTTATCCAGACAGCACTGGACTCGGCCAACGACGGATCTGGACCAAACTTGAGTGATATTTCCTCACATCCCAAAATAACTCAATGCCCTCTACTAATAACCCGGGCACCGCCGGGTCCCCAAGCTAGTTACTTATGAAATGGAGATAGCATTCTTAACTTGCACAATCCAAAAGCAACAGTATTTATTAGAAACATACTATGTTGCAGGGAACTCTGTTTACTTCAAAATAACTATCTTTTGAAAGATTATTATACATAAACATATTTCTGCTTCAAGCTCTCCAAATCAACATCACCAAAAACAAAATCAATGGCTGTTTTAGCCTGTTCTTCATTTGATGACCCATGAACAGCATTGCGCAGAATATCTTTTGCAAACTGAGCCCGCAATGAATCCGGATTAGTTTCTTTTGCCTTCTCTGGATCAGTGGGTCCCATTAATTTTCGCCAGTCTTCTACAGCATTTTCTTTGGTGAGAATCATTACCATGGATGGACCACTGGAAAACCAAGGCATAAAACAGTTGAAGAAATGCAAGCAATCTTACTTTGAGGATTCCATCATTTGTGCTGAATTAGTTACTAAATATCACATGCTGAGAGAGTCTGTTGGAGTGTGCACCCTGTGCTAAGAGCATGTTACAGACACCAGAAATATAGACAAACTAAACTACTCTTGGTGCATAAGAAAGTAATTGTGTTAGCTTCCATCCTTTTTTATTTTGAAGAACCCTCCATCTACATTTTCTACTTGTTTAGACAATCTTTATATGATATCATTATTGCTTCTATAGATAGTTGTAGAAGATATAAAGACTCTAGACATAGAGAATCTTTATTCTTTATCCTTTGTGCCTATAGGTATAAGCAAACTCTTTTTATGAAGCTGGGACCAGCTATGTGGCCAGAGAAAACTTTGGCTGGCCAATCAGCTGTCCTTGGACAGAGAGTTCCATGACTACTATAGTTCATGGTCTGATAATTTTCCCAAATGGACTACTGCAATGTGCTTTAGATCTTGCTGCCGTTGAAGATAGTTCAGGAATTGTAATAGTAATTGTAATTACATCTTATAGGATCCACATGACACTAGTTCTAACAGTACTGCAGTGGTCAATATGTTTCCAGTCTGAGATCAGGGTATCCCTAAAGATCCTCGAACCTCAGTCTCAGAATGATGGCCTTTCCTTATATACTGTATTCCTAACTCAAGCACTGTCTTGCCAGTGGGAGCAATCTATCTATATATATAAAAGAGTGATGGCATCAGGGCAGTGGACAAAACAACAAAACTACAGGCCCCCCAACCTCGAAATTTGACAACACAACCCATCATCCACGCCTCTAGGTTGATACAACAAAAAGAAAAGAAAAATAAAGTCCTAATTAGAGGGAGAGCAATAATTGTTTTTATCCAATTGCTGCCAGTTTAGAGGGCTAATCTCTGCCCACTTCGTTGCCTAGCAACCAAGGGACAGCCAGGTTTCAGTTAGGGGACAGGCAGATTTAGGCCTCACTGAGTCTTCTTCCACAGATTATCTAATTTGCACTGGATTATATGGCAGCGTAGACTCAAGGTCCTTCCACACAGCTATATAACCCATTTATAATCTTATATTATCTGCTTTGAACTGGATTATCTTGACTCCACACTGCCATATAATCCAGTTCAGTGTGCATTTTATACAACTGTGAAGAAGGAGCCTCATATAATCCAGTTCTAAGCAGATAATATAAGATGATCAATATACAGTAGACTCTCACTTATCCAACATAAACAGGCCGGCAGGATAAGTAAATATATTGGATAATAAGAAGGGATTCAGGAAAAGTTGATTAAACATCAAATTAGGTAATCGTTATACAAATTAAGCACCAAAACATCATATTATACAACAAATTTGACAGAAAAGGTAGTTCCATGCGCAGTAATGCTATATAGTAATTACAGTAGAGTCTCACTTATCCAACACTCGCTTATCCAACATTCTGGATTATCCAACGCATTTTTGTAGTCAATGTTTTCAATATATCGTGATATTTTGGTGCTAAATTCATAAATACAGTAATTACTACATAGCATTACTGCGTATTGAACTACTTTTTCTGCCAAATTTGTTGTCTAACATGATGTTTTGGTGTTTCATTTGTAAAATCATAACCTAATTTGATATTTAATAGGCTTTTCCTTAACGCCTCCTTATTATCCAACATATTCGGTTATCCAACATTTTGCCAGCCCACTTACGTTGGATAAGTGAGACTCTACTGTACTGTATTTACAAATTTACCAGTAAAATATCACAATGAATTTGAAACACTGACTACAAAAACATTGATTATGAAAAGGCAGACTGTGTTGGATAATCCAGAACATTGTATAAGCGAATGTTGGATAAGTGAGATTCTACTTTGATATGAAATAATTTCTAGGATAGAATAATGCAGAACAATATAATCTCTAAAACCAAGACAGTAATAAAGAAATAAAGAAAGTAAATAAAGCAAGGAAATTGGAAATTCCACAAAGGAAACAATCAGGGCCAGCTAACACCTCCCAAGAAAGGATTCTTCCAGAAAGGAAGCTGAGAAGGCAGTGAAGCACTATGTATTACCAAAGTCATTATTATTACTATCATTACTATCCTTACTATTATTATTATTATTATTATTATTATTATTATTATTATTATTGTGTTGCGGTCAACCGTGAAAATGAATACAATCTGGCTCCAAGTATTCAAAAACACTAAAATCAGAATATATAAAAATTAATGTGGTATAATAAAACAGAACAATACAATCTCTAAAATCAGAACACTAAATAAAGAACACCACTCTGAAAACAGGGGAATTCCACCCAGAAACAATCAGGGCCAGCTAACACCTCCCAACAAAGGATTCCCATCATCAAAGTCTGGCCAATCCTCTGTTTTCTCAGGGCCACAGACAGTAGAAGCATATAAAATATCGCAAACAACACCACTCTGAAAACAAGGTAATTCCAGACAGGAAACAATCAGGGCCAGCTAACACCTCCCAACAAAAAAATCACTCAGGGAGGAAACAGTTAGGCTTTAAATCTGCAAGGCCATTACATCCTAATCATTTTTCCTAATTGCAGCATTCATACTTGCCTCCAACAGACAAAAAAAACAAAACAATCAGAAATATTGTATATTCACAACCTTTAGGAAATAATATCCCCTGATGACACAGCATGTTAAAGCGCTGAGCTGCTGAACTTCTGGACCGAAAGGCCGCAGGTTTGAATTGGGGGAACTGACAGAGCCCCCACTGTTAGCCCCAGCTTCTGCCAACCCAGAAGTTCAAAAACATGTAAATGTGAGTGCATCAATAGGTACTGCTCCGGTGGGAAGGTAACGCCGCTCCATGCAGTCATCCCACATGACTTTGGAGGAGTCTACGGACAACGCCGGCTCTTCGGCTTAGAAATGGAGATGAGCACCAACCCCCAGAATCAGACATGACTGGACTTAATGTCAGGGGAAAACATTTATCCTTTACCTTAACTATCACCAATTCCTCAATACTTTATTTCCCATACCACCATTCTTCGCCACAGCAACGCGTGGCCGGGCACAGCTAGTATATATATATAAGGATAAAGTTGTTTGCACAGTGACTATAACAACACAACTAAACGTACCAGAAATACGGAACTTGGCAACACAATGCAAAAGCCTTGCCTCCCAGTTACAACAACACAACCACACCACAAAACCACAATCCGGACCCACAAAACTCACAACAACACATTGTGACTATAACAACACAACTAAACGCCCCAGAAATGCAAAACTTGGCAACACAACACAAAAGCCTTGCCTCCTGGTTGTAACAACACAACCACACCACAAAACCACAATCAGGACCCACAAAACTCACAACAACGCATCGTGACTATAACAACACAACTAAACGCCTGAGAAATACAAAACTTGACATCACAATGCAAAAGCTTGCCTCCCGGTTGTAACAACACAACCACAACACAAAACCACAATCCTGAGAAGCCAGTCAGTGCTACACTGGGCCTCAAAAAAATACAGTAGCATCTAACTTATCCAACCTTCATGACCCTACAACAACAATAATAATAAACACCTACACAGACAAAAAAAAAAGACTATTGTACCACAATAAAAATATAAACCGCACTCAGCAGAATCAGACATCATGATTAACAACAAACCAGACAACAGGGATCTCAAGCAATTATCAATCAACACAAAAATTGAAGAAAGTAACAGACTTCAAATACTACTACTAATGTGAGTATAAAGAAGGGTGGAGGTCACAGCATAAATACAACCTAATGTAGACTGACCAACACCACCAGACTAAGCCACAGCAACACGCGGTCGGGCACAGCTAGTACATTATAAAATACTTGGTTTTCCAGTGGTCCTAATTTTTGGAATGAAGACCAAATGATGCTAATCTTGACTTCATTTTGGTACTTTTTAAAATAGAGAATACAACACAAGTTCTTCCCATGTTCAGGTCTTAGCTGTAAGGTACCATTAATCAATTTCTTGTAAATGCACTCCTTGCAATACACACTGTCATCATTTTGATGACCACTTCACCAAGATGTTCTACCATCACACAGCAGTTACTGAGATTCTACTGTGTTCCCAAGCATAATTTCACTGGGTAATGTCAGGGTGATCTTACACGTTTAGATTCAATAATCATCTTAAGCATGGGCTTGGAAATATGTGCTAAAAGTCACATTGTTCACTTCACTTCACTTATTATTTCTTTAACAAAAAGTAATGATAATATATTGCATCACTTTTTAACACATATTGAAAATATCAGGCATTTTAGCCTTCTTCATAAATTCAGAATTAGAAGGGATGTGCTTATACCATATTGCATTTAAAAAACCACACACTTACTTTGACATATAATCTACAAGTTGACCAAAAAATGGTTGATTTTCTTGAGCTTTATAAAACTGTGCTGCCATCTCAGGTGTTATCTGTGTTTCTTTCATTTCAGAAATGATAAATCCAGCCTGTTTTACTTTATTTATTATTTCATCTTGGAAGGAAAAGTAAAAATAAGTCACATTATTTTGAAATTCAAAAGATTTTAGCTCTTAAACTATCAGATGCAAATTAAAATTTATCACTACATGTGTATCATACCATTTTGTTCTGATATTTTTCAAGGATATTGAATTGTAATTTTGCCTGTTTAAGTGGCTTTCCCATACTCCGTCCCTCTTGTAGTTCCTTGTGTCTGATCAACATTTGTTTCTCTAGAGTCGATCTACACTGACAATGTAATGAAGTTTCAAACCAATATTGCTCTGTAGATTATTACATAGGAAATCCTGAAGTCATTTCAGGCCCAGATAGTGATTTCACTAACCACAGAACACTGATACACATTCAGGGCTTTCTTTCATATTCTTTTGTGGTATTTTGTTGTCTGGCCATCGCAATTTGAAACTAGCTCTGAACTGCATTAAATGGTTAGTATAGATAGGGACTTGATTAGGATCCTTTAGGAATGGTGTGGGAAATAGTATTATAAAGGCTACACATATATGTTTTTCTCTATGGCCAGGTATTTGTTGTATGTAGAAAATTAGAGATAATTACCCTTTCCTTCCTTGGATGGAGGAATGGCCCAATGCATAAGTCATTGTTTTAATTGTAGAATTTAGGAGAGAAATTATGTTACTTTGAATATTGTTGGGTATGAAACCGAGACTGAGAAATCAGGAATTTATTTGGGCCAGTTTGGGAAACAAGGGATCAGTTGAATTTGAGGTATATTTGGAACTTGAGTAATATCTTCAGAAGATGGCCAGACTCCCTAACCAATTTTCCATAACTAAAATTTAGAGCCACGGGGAAGTGAAACAAAGTTACAGGAAGAGCTCAGAGAAGTTACACCTTCCAGAATCCTCAGTAAACATCAGAAATTGCTATGCTGATTGGCATATTCTTGGTATTAATGTCACAAAAGTAATTTCTCTACATTCGTATTATATGGCTGCCTCTCTTGTGCACCAAGAAGCAACATATCAGACCTCTGCAAAGAAAGTGGAGTACTATTATAGAATCTCTGCTTCAGCTGGTTTATCTTTGAACATTTACCCTTGTGTTCCTCAAGGAAGTCATCATTTGGCCAGTTCTTACTGCCTGTGAACTGCTGTGTATTGAGATAATGGGTACTGTAACTTTTGGGAAGCTATTGTAAAAAAAGGCAAGGTCACCAATCCAATATTAATGCTGCCTGCCTACAAATATCAGCACTGATTGGGTTGTACGAGTTTTGCTTTGTGCCAGGAGAAAGGTCCACCAGATATTGGACACTGATTTATTATGTCACTATATCTCTTTCATATTGCCTGCCATAGGCGTTTTCTAAATCATCATAATAATTCCACAAAATAACATCACATTGCATTTTAATCAAATACAATTCATTTGAAAATTATACATTGTCTACCCATGTGTTGGATTTATTGTACATTCCTTTCACTCCATGCTCAGGCACAGAAGACCTTCATATTTCCATCATATATGGAGGGGAGTTCACAAGATCTCACCATAGGTCACACCATCAAAAATAGTCACATCCCTAGCCTCTGGCTACAGCTCCTGTGGATAGCAAATTTTTGGCATTAACGGCAGAGGGCTGAACCTTCAGTAGGTTCTCTTTGAGGAACACTCTGTATGTGACTTGACCACCAGAGCAGGTGAGCCAGTAGGCCCATCAACATCAAAAGCAGGATAGCAGGTCTAATCCAGCTCCTGCTTAACCATTCGAACATGTATGAAGGGGCTGGGCTTAGCACAGTAGGCTAAACCACTAGCTGGAGAAAATCCTGCCAATTGAAAGGTTGGCAGTTCAAGCCTGGGTCGGGATGAGTACCCGCCATTAGCCTCAGCTCCCTGCCCACCTAGCATATCGAAGACAGAAATGCAAGTAGATAAACAGGTACCGCTTTTAGCAGGAAGGTAATAAAGGCACCCTTAAGGACATCGATCGGAAGGACATCTAAGGACGACAAAGCTCCTTGGCAAGAAAGATGGGGCAACAGCACCCCCCTCCCACCCCCAGTGTGGCCGGAGTCGGGCACAGCCTCTAAGATGCTGGAAATAAGATCTATGTATTTTTTTTGTCAATGTTAATTGTATAACGCCATTGAATGCTTGCCATATGTGTGTTATGTAATCCGCCCTGAGTCCCCTCAGGGAGATAGAACACAATATAAATAAAGTGTTGTTGTTTATTATTTATTTATTTGTTTGTTTATTTCCATCATTTCTATCCTGCCCTTCTCACCCGAATGGACTCAAGGCGGCTTACAAAACTGGCAGAATTCGATGCCAATACACAGCAATACAAAAGAATAAAACATAAGCAGTTAAATAAAGATGTTGTTGTTGTTGTTGTTGTTGTTGTTGTTGTTGTTGTTGTCATAGTCGGCATCAGAGGCACTTAAAGTGACCAACTTCCAGTCAAAGGAAATTTAGTACAATGCCCAGTTTTTAATTTTGTTTATGGTTTTTAAATTCATTATATTCTCAATTCGCTTCTGACACAATAAATAAATATGTGTAAAGATAACTGTGTGCAACTTTCTCATGGCATTTACCTTTATGTTCTTCAAGAGCAGTGGGTTTAATGACAGCCAAAGTGTTTTCCACAGGGAAAAAGAATTCTAATTCCCTTTGTGCTTGGTCAGGAGTTGTGCTGCCATGCAACTGATTGATTGGCGCATTATCAACTGCAAACTCCGCACGTAAACTAGGGGAAAATAAATTAGAAAATTTGATATATAGCATGGTGGTTTCATGTTCTCAAGTTGCAATGGCCAATGCTTCTACAGTGGATAATCTAATTTTAAATACATATACACAAATGTGGTTCATATTTGCATGCACTGTGAAGAACATTTTGGGCTTATGTGTGTTTCGCATTATTTTCTACTCTCTTATCCTTTGCCAGCTTGAGGATCCCGACACTAGATTTTTGTGGTGCATTTGTTTTGCAGTGCCAATGGAAATGCCACATTATGGTGCTCAAACTTCTCCAGGTGATTGGGAAGGAGAGATAACCACATAGCCACATCCAAGACAATCTTTTTCTTCTATGGCCAAGTTCGAGGGAGTGTGATTCATGAATAAAGAAAGCACTGGAGTAGCAGTTTTCAAAGTGTGCTCTGGGGAGCCTTTGGGGCTCAGCGAAACATACTGAGGGCTCTGCACTTTCCTCTCCACCAAGCTTTCCCTCATTTTCCTGCTCCTACCTCTCCCCGTCCCCTACCTCTCTTGCCCCCAAAAGCCTTTTTCCTCACCTCTCTCACCTTCCAGATCAATTCCCTCACAACCTCTGAGGATGCCTGCCATAGATGTGGGTGAAACATCAGGAGAGAATACTTCTGGAACATGGTCACACAGCCCAAAAGACATACAACAACCCTGCAATTTCCTCTCACCTTGCTTGCAGAAAGGGGTTGGATTGGATAGCCCCTGGGGTCTTCAACTGATAACACTGTTAAATTTATGTTGGTCTAACGTTTGGCCATACCTGACACACACACACACACACACACATTATACAAACATTTCTTGACTTCATGATCTCCAATCTTTGACATCTCCGGTCGGCTGACAAAGAACAGATGCCAGCCATAAAATGGGCCAACCATAAAACCTCATTTTACCCTCTGGTATGTGAGAGCCCCTATATAAATGGGCCAAAGAGAAGGTTCTGGTATTCTGTACAATAAAAACCTGTTGGAATCTACCAGCATGTGTCTTGGTGCTTTTTCTGGTGGAAGACTGACCCATAGCACAACTGGGAGAAGAGAACCCGATAGTTTACTTCAAAAAGGGCTCAATGTCTGAAAAAGTTTGAGAACTCGCCACACTGGAGTTTGCCTCAGTTAAATCTGAAGGAAAGATTGTACTATAGATTCTGTCTATATTTCGTAATTTAAAGTGAATGTAAATATTTCAAGATTATTAATAACATTGATAGGAAGATGCATAACTCTGATAAGGACCTACTAAAATTACACAAGTGTTCACTGGAAGTTGTAGTCTAATACTAGACGATTGTATGATGTGTATTGTAAGCCAGAGTTAAACAGCAGATCTTGTGGTTGCAACATCTAGCCACATTTGTAGACTTATATACTTCATTCCACCTTATAAACATGGCAAAAATGTACACACAAGTACACACCCCATTAATGGTTGCCAACACATTTTCCCCTTCCCCAACCTTTGACATATGCATTTTAATGCAGTCTCATTTAAGGAGATATAATAGCATGCCCACTAGTCTTGCAAATAAACAAATTTTTGCTACATGTTCACTTGTATACTCTTGCAGTTATTTATTTTGTAACTGCACTAAATTCTGCTGCAAGGTGCTAAAGAAGTATTAAGAACTGTCCAGATGATGGCACTATTGTCACATGATAATGACTTGCATGCTTGGAGTGCAAACATACATAACTTCATTTATCTATACATTTCTACTGCATAATTATTTCATCCAAGTACCTCATTGGGCATTGTTCCTTTGCTTCCTCAACTATCTTTGGGCCCAGCAAGCTTCTCCATTTTTGTATTGCACGTTCTTGTACCAGAGCAAGTGCAAGAGTTGGCCCACTATAGAAAGACAGCAGAATTTTTTAAAAAATATATTTGTTATAACCATATCTATTTCCTTGTAATATGACTATTTTAATATATATTTAATGCAAACTACATTAATTTTGTTCTAAGGACATTAATCATTCAAAAAGCTGAGTTCGGCATTTTCAAATGAAGAATTTTGTACACGACGAAGAGACTAGTCACTAGAGGAATAAAAAAATCAATGACCTCTGAAAGAAATTGCCTACTAAAAAAAATCCAAAATATTTAATTCAACCACAATATAGTTTGAGACACTTTCATTCAATGTATAGATTTATTTTTTAAAAATTGGAAAAGATGGGACTAGATTTATTAATTTATAGAACTCATTCAAAATGGAACAGATTTTATGAGTTTTAGACATGATTTCAACTTTGTCCAGTTAATGCCATCAATCTCACTACAAGACTCAGGACATTCTACACTGTCATATAATCCAGAATATCATGGCAGATAATCCACATTATCTGTTTTGAACTGGATTACATGAGTCTATACTCATATAATTTAGTTCTAAGCAGATAATCTGGATTTTATATGGCAATGTAGAAGGGGCCTAAGACCTTCTAACTTTGATATTCCATGATTCAGGACATTAAACAATTGACTTTAACACTGTGATTCACTAATCAGTATAGAGAGCCAACATAGATGGTTGAGAATTCATCTCTCTGAAATATTCTTATGGATATAGCTGCTCATTCTTGTGCATGTACTTCTTTTTACACCACGAGGTTCAGAGCCAGTCTTCAGAAATGGGGCTACAAAGTGGAGTCCACGACATGCAGGCGTAGAGAAGAGCAAGCCACAGACCACTTACTACAGTGGTTCTCAACCTGTGGTTCCCCAGATGTTTTGGCCTCCAATTCCCAGAAATGCTAACAGCTAGTAAACTGGCTGGGATTTCTGGGAGTTGTAGGCCAAAACACCTGGGGACCCACAGGTTGAGAACCACTGACTTACTACAATGCAGACTGAGCTCTGCCACATGTACAATGGAGGATCTTCTTATAGCAACACCAGAGGCACTCCAAGTGGCCAGCTCCCGATTAAAGGACATTTAGTATACAGTGTTCCCTCACTACTTCGCAGTTCACTTTTCGGGATTCGCTGTATCGCGTTTTTTCAATAAACTCTAAAAGACTATTATAAATCATAAAAAATTGCAATTTACAGCCTGAGGAAGGAGAAGCCAAAGGGAGAGAAAAGGAGCCCGAGCGGCAACGGGAGGAAAAGGAGGCGATTTATCAACACAGAATTCGTTGATAAAGACTTAAGATAGTGTATAACTACTAAAATAATGTATAAACATTAAAATAAATATAGTATCCCTACTTCGCAGATTTTCACTTATTGCGGGTGGTCCTGGAACCTAACCCCAGCGATAAGTGAGGGAACACTGTAATGCCAAGTTTTAAACTTTGTTTGTGTTTTTAAATACATGATAATGGTACCCTCTATTCGCTTCTGATACGATAAATAAAATAATTAAATTAAAAAATTACAGTATATTTCTGAGTACTGTTTTATTCTCATTCATGGGGCAGACTTCTAAACTGTTGCAAAATGAATTACCTGGTCATTTCTTCTAGCAGAATTGGGAAATAATCTTCATTTTCATGCTCTTTGTAAAACAAGCGTGCTTGAGCTTCTGTTAGGACTATTTCCCTTTGCATTGCTATTTCAAAGCCATCTTCTGCAATCCTCTTCAGAATAGAGTCTGCATGCAAAAGATAAAAAAGAACAGCTATCTAGCCCCACTACATTGTATCATGCTAACCCACACCATTAGGTGTTGGAAGGGCAATGAGACTTCTCTAGATTTTGCCGGACTGTAACTTATACCATTATTCAAACTGATCAAAGATAAATGTTCAAAGGCAAACCTACTAGAGTAGGGATCCTATAATGATGCTGGCCTATCACCCTCTTTGTAGAGGTCTGATGGACTACTTCTTTCCCATTTATTTATTTTATTTCGTGTCAAAAGCATTACACGACAAATACATTTCAAAATGATGGGGGGAAAAAGGAAATCACAAGCAACTAAATAGTTTTGGACCAAAAGCGGGCAACAGCAACCGCATTGTCCGTAGCTTTAAACAACTCCTCCTCCGTACATGAGGCAGGGCATTGTGGGCAAGCATACATATGCGGAGTTGTTTTTTCTGCTCCACAGTCACACAAGGTGGAGGATTCCTCCAGGTAGTGCCACCTTGCCAAGTTGTCTTTAGATCTGCCCACTCCGCTTCTCAGTCTGTTTAGGGACTTCCAAGTTGCCCATTCTTGGTTTGCCCCTGGAGGAAGACCCTCATGGGGGGCCATCCAGTTAGAATTGCCAGGTTTAGCTGCCCAGAGGGACACCCTTGCTGCTGCTAGAGAAACATCAAGAGGAGTGGTGGTTCTCATGAAGCCCTTCCTTGATTTGAGTCTGGTGGGAGGAGGCTGATCGTCATGCAGTGGATGGCTTTCACAATGTTCGACCTTTTTTCTCTCGCAGTTAGCAGCAACTTCTCGTCGCACGTCAGGAGGGGCAATGCCAGCTAGTTTGTGGAGTTTATCAACAGGTGTAGGTTTAAGGCATCCTGTGATGATTCTGCATGTTTCATTCAGTGCTATGTCCACCTGCTTTGCATGGGCAGACTTGTGCCAAGCAAACAGGACAGGCATACTCTGCAGTTGAGAAAGACAGGGCCAAGGCTGATGTTCTTATTACTTGTGGGTCTGCACCCCATGCGCTGCTAGTCAGTTTCCGCAGGATGTTATTGCGTGCAGCTACTTTGTGCTTGGTGTTCATGCAGTGTTTCCTATATGTTAGTGTTCGATCTAAGGTGACACCAAGGTATTTAGGATGGAAACAGTGTTCGAGCTCTTGGCCTTCCCAAGTAACTTTCAGTTTCCTGTTGGCTTCACGGTTACGTAAGTGGAAAGCACACACTTGTGTCTTGGAAGGGTTGGGCTTCAGGTGGTTCTCTTTGTAGTAGCTGGAGAAATCTTTCAAGGCATTAGTGAGTTGCTTTTCAACTGTTTCAAAATCTTTCACTTTCTTTCCCATGGGACTATGGGAATGGCAAAAGACATTTGGAGCATGCTACACCTGCTTTTAGTCATTTGGTGCTGCCCTATGTGTCTCCTCTAAGGTGAAGAGAAGGTTGGTTAGGCAGGAAGGCTGTTTGAGTGAAAAAAGTAATGCCAGCTCCTGCACCTCTAGACCATATTTGCCCGTTGCGGAAGTGGTGTGTGAAGAAACAGTGGCAGAGATGAAGGACATTTGGTGGGTTTCTTGTCCACCCTTCATTGTCCACAGCTGACTCACTTGTATCCTCAGGTAATATGGAAAGAAAGAAGAGTAGAGAGAAGGGTACTGGCAGTTGACAACCAAGAACATGGAAGGAAGGTGGCAAAGTGCCCATCCAGGGAAAGACTACCATAAAAGAAGCATTGACTTTTTATGCTCTCCCCACCAAGACAGGGTAACACCAAAGAATTACAATTTCTGCCACTGTCATTTTCCTTTTCAGGCATTCAAAAAGGCCAGAAGCAGTGTAATATGTATAGAGGTTAGATCAGTTAAGAACATTCCCAAAGCAATCAAATGCAATATCAACAATAAATCTTGCTCAAATTTTTATGGCTGCAAGGGAAAAATGGAAATTGTGCAAGTTACCATGGAGTCGATATCAGACAGAAGATATTTACTTTATTAATTAGATTATTGTTATCTCTAACATAGATTTTTCCATATCTATATCAGTGTGCCCCAGCAAAGAATGTTATTTGCCATTATCACTCAGATTTCATCAGAAGGAAAGTAGGAGAATCAATTCCCTTTGCGTTTCCTCTCTGTTCCCTGTCATCCAACAACCATCATTCCATCAAGTAACAGAAGAGGAAGAGATGGAAAGTAGTACGACAATGTAATTATCTCTCCTGAGATCCTGGCAACTTTATGCTCCTTTTCTTCAACTGTTCCTATGGAATTTCATTATCATAAAACCTTATAACTAAGAAGCGGTGGAATCTCCCCATATCTGGCACCCTCTCAGTGTTTTGTGTGTCAACGTCTACCAGCTAGGAGGCCAAGAATCTTAGGAATTGTTGTCCAGAATCTCTTCTATGGAACCTTGCACGGTGTCTTCTGCTTATTCTAGCATAAAAATTCATCAAACAGTAACAGTGCCAGAACACATCCTCCTAAAATAGGGGTAGGGCTTGTGTGGTCCTCCTGATATTGCTGAACTATAACTCCAACAGCACTGCCACAGGATAGCCAATGGTGAGGAATTCTAGGAACTGAAGTCTAACAGCATCTGGCAGTATCTGCAATTTCCACCTCTGAGCTGGCATATTTCTAGTTAAATCTGTTAACAATATTGAAGGAATAAAATATAGATAGAAAATGTGGTGATCTTCACTAACCTCTTCTTTCTCTTAAAAGGGCAGGTCTAATCAAAGCCAATGTTCTTTCAATATCTGGGCCTTTCTTCGATTTGGCAAAATTAGGAAAAAAGAAGGCAAGTTGTCTACTTGCTTCTTCCACACTGTCCTGAATATCACATACATTTAGTAACTCGTGATTTTCCAAGGCTCCTTTCAAGCTAAAAAAGAATTTTTAAAAATACTAATATTTAATAGGGTTGAAATGAAATAAAATAGATGTTAATATCAAGCAATATTTTTTAAACAACCAGGGACACAATTTCATGGGCAGAGGAGATGTACTATAAACACTACTTCATGAGGAATCCATTGCTTAAGTAAGACAAGGAAAAATAATAATAATAATAATAATAATAATGTAGTATACCGTATATACTCGAGTATAAGCCGACCCGAATATAAGCCGAGGCACCTAATTTTACCACAAAAAACTGGGAAAACATGGACTCCAGTATAAGCCGAGGATGGTAAATTTCAGAAATAAAAATAGATACCAATAAAATTACATTAATTGAGGCATCAGTAGGTTAAATGTTTTTGAATAATTACATAAACCTCAAATTTAAGATAAGACTGTCCAACTCTGATCAAATCATTATTCTCATCTTCTTCAATGTAAATGTGCTTATGTATCCTTTTAATAATAATAGAGTAAAATAATACATGTAATAATAATAATAATAATAATAATAATAATAATAATAATAATAAAAAATACAGGAAAATAATACATGTAATAATAAATAGAGTAAAATAATAAATGCAATAATAATAATAATAATAATAAGATCAGAGTGAAATAATAATTGTATTATTATTAATAATAGAGTAAAATAAATGTAATAGTAGCAACAATAATAGAGAAAAATAATAAATGTAAAAATACCAATAATAATAGAGAAAAATAATAAATGTAAAAATACCAATAATAATAGAGAAAAATAATTAATGTACCATATATTCTCGAGTAAAGCTGACCCAAATATAAGCCAATCAGGACCCTCACCCGAGTATAAGCTGAGGGAGGCTTTTTCAGTCTAAAAAAAGGGCTGAAAATCTAGGCTTATACTTGAGTATATACAGTATGTAAACAACAATAATAACCAGTATCTGCAAAAATCTACTTGCTAATTTACTCCACTTTTAGTCAAATAATTTTCTCCTGCAGATTTCTAAAAATAGGTGCTAAGTGGGAATAGAGGTTAGAAAATGTAATTGTTAAGGCTATAAACCCCAGAATTCCCCAGAGTTTCTGGAAGATGTGCTCTAAAAAGAAAAGGGTACTGTTCCATTATCTGGGCGGAGGCCACTAGGGGGTGCAGGAGAGAGAAGAATAGTCCATTTGGGGGGGGGGAGGTTAAGGAGGGAAACCCCAATTTCCCTCCATTTTTGCTGGTTATTCCCCCCCTCCCCACTTCCCATTTCATAAGCAAGAGTTGTTTCCACGTCTGGGATATAGGTGAATAACAGGAAAACAGGGAGCAATTGTTTTCCTTCTTCAACCCACCCTCCACCCCCATAAATTGGACTATCCTTTCCTCTCTAGTGCCTCCTAGTGGCCTTGGCCCAGATAATGGGACAGTACCAAGAAAAAAGTCATTTTCAAGCTGGGGGGGGGGAGGGGGAATCACAAAAATTAAAGCTGGATCTACACTGCCCTATATCCCAGAATCTGATCCCAGATTATCTGTTTATCTCAGATTATCTGGCAATGTAGATTTTTATAATCCAGTTCAAAGCAGAAAATCCTGGGTCATATTCTGGAATATAATACAGTGTAGATCCAGCCTAAGATGAGTAAGCTCCCTATGGTCTTCCGTAATTCAGTCATTGAATGGGAGATGAGGATTTCATCACACTGGTTGCTGCAAGCCACACCACGTATTACATGATGCATAGCCACTTCCAGTGGGGCTTCATAGCTCAACTGTGCTGCAAGTGTCTTACAACGGCGCGCCCAGAACATGAGAGCCTTCCTTCATTTCATAAGGAGCAACGAGGCCAGCGCAAGAGAAAGCCATGCGGTGATTGTTCTCCATATGTGATGGAAAAGTGTTGCTATGGGTGAGACAGGCACGAGAGCAAGGATTGCCCCGCTGCCCTGCTGATTCACCACGAAGGCTGGCGAATTGCAACACTGGGTTACTAGTCATTCTTAGAATTCTAGAATGGTAGTGGGGAATCACCGAAAAAGATTATCTATTTTCATCTTCTTTTTATTACTTTTATTTTCTTTCAGACTGCCAAAGCACAGTTGTATGCTCAACCATGCTTTAGAAAGTATTCTAAAATTGGGTTTTGTAGTCCCAATTTGGATTCAAACAAGAATGTGCCAGTGAGGGTGGTTAAACTCTCCTTAGCCAGCATAGCTGTTATTTAAGAGTTTGCCTTCTTCAACTGAGTTTCATGAAGAAAGAGCTGGGGGTGTCACTGATACCAATGAAGTGGGCTTACTCTTTTCAAAATCCAATTTTTTTCTAGAAAGGGAGCAATGTTTAAAGATAAAAATCTGATGATAGAAAGTTTAAACTTCCCCATCTAGCAATCCTGATTTTCTACTAATCTGAATTGGATCCTGTATTTTCTTTTTAGGGAAATGGCTGTATCTTTTACTGCAAACTGCCTATTTAATTTGCTCCAATATTAGCTGAAGTGAGATCCCACTAAAATTGATTGGTGAAGTTAAACATGCTCCCAATGCACCCTATTGAGTGCATTGAGAGCAAAGCAGAACACATGGTTGGAATGAAATAATTAGAATTAGAGTATGCCCATTACAACCAAGGGAATTTTAAAATTGTAAAAAACTTAAGTTCCACACATGCCCACAAAGCAGCAATTTACCCTGGTTTTTCGTGCATTTTCTGCATTCCATGCATAGCTTCTTCACCTTCTTGCATTTCCCACTCCTTGTCTTCTTCACCCTCTTCTTCCAATGTTTGTAAATAAGGCATAACATGCTGTGATTGTTTTCCTTCAGAGACTATCAGAATATGGCTTGGTGCAGACAACATAAATGTAACAAAGTCTTCAAAATCAGGCTGAAAAAAAAAGACCATTACGATTAATGTGCCATTAAATAGACAGCCATTAAATACTAGATCTTATTATCCTTTGATTTAATCAGTGACACGCTTCTCCTTATTTTACAAAAACAAACCCTGTTGCATAATATATCATTCCAACTAGCAGACCATCTTCCAATAATTCCATTTGAGAAAACTGAGTAATATAATCTGAGGTTTCAATGTAACAAACGTATACAAATTCACAAACAGTCTTCTGTATTCATTCTATTACTTCTGCTACATAAATGTGTCTCAAAAAAATCAGGCATTTAGAATAGGCAGTTCAGAAACTTTCCTTCAGTTGACAGAGATGGTCTGTAGTGACATTGTAATGGCAAGCAGCAAATTGTGACTGCAGAGCTCTTGATGTTGTAGAGTTTCTGATCTTGTGGACAACTGTCAACAAGGCAATTCAACAAGAGGACAACAAACACACAAAAATGCTTTTTTTCCCAGTGAAAAGTTTTCTCATTAAGAATATTATTTATTTTTAAATTGACCTATTTATCAAAAAGAACATCAATCTACACACATGTAATATATGAGGGTGGTCAAAAAGTTTTGCCTCCTGTGTCATAAAAACATTATAAATGAACATGTAACAACATGAACATCAAGCTGTTTCAACGTCATTCAAGTCTGTAACGAAGTGTGATTTTTTTAGTTTACAGATGCCATGTTTAACTGTGTTTTAAAAGAGTCAGTATTTCAGTTACTCTGCACTCATGAGTGGTTGCCATGGAGAAGGGGGTGGAACCAACTGCGTTTAGCTGAAGCGAGAGCAGAATTTGGAGGGAAACTCAGTCTGTGGTCAGAGAACCACAGGGAAGGTTGATTTTAGAGTCTGTGCCCTTTTGTGGTGCAGAGAAGGCTGATTCTCAGTGAAGGGATCAGGTTGGCTCAAATGTTTGATTTTGAGTCAATTTAAAATAAGTTTGGTGACTTATTTTAAGGTAGTCTGTAATTGGAGGAATTACAGTGAAGACCGATTCTCAGTTGGAGAATCAGGGAGACTCAAATGTTTATTTTTGAGTCAGTTTAAAATAAGTTTGGTGGCTTATTTTAAGGTAGTCTGTTTCCAGATAAGGAACAGATTGTCTGTGACTGAAATTCACAGGGTGACTGCAGTTAAAGCAGGAGAGAAAGAAGTGGAATTTTAAAGTTTATAACATCTTAATACAGCTTTGCAACTGTTATTCAAAGTACCTCTAAAAAAGAAGTTATTGTAACCATTAAACTTGTGCCTCAATAAATGTGTTATTGTTTTTTAACATCTCAGTCTCTGAAATCTATTTTACCATCAAAAGCAAACAAGAAAGAAGAAAAATAAAATTTTAAAAGTCTCCTCTCTAAGTAGCCAGTGGCTATATCTTCCAATAGTGGTGGCAAGAGTGGATAATCCCCTTAACATCTGGTGGCCGCATTATAAACATCTTTACCTCTGGTGGCAGCGTTTAAAATAAAAACATCTTTAATAAGTGGTGGCAGCGATAATATAAAATATAATTAATTAATAAAAACTCCTCCACATCTCCGCAATTGGTGTCAGAGGTGGGATTTTAAAAAAGATTTCTCCCCCTTCCTGACATCTTTGCAATTTGGTGGCAGCGGTGGGATTTCAAAAGATTCCCCCCCCCCCCGCCTGAGTTCTCTGCAAAGTCATTGAATCTGAAACCATGTACGTTGTCTTTCAGAGGAACTCTGGTTTCTCGGTGTAGTCTGACAACGAATGATGTTGAAACAGCTTTAAAATTATAGGTCACAAACAGGGGCGTCCATAGGTATTTTGCCTTAGTAGACAAAATGAATCCCCCAACCCCCGCCGCCGCCAAATATTCCCTTGTCTCTTTGACCAGAGCCTCACTGGGGAGTAGACATTTGGTTTCATTTGTATTGATCTCTAAACTCTTGACATGCTGTGTAGCAGTCAGTGAATTGCTCTCATTTGCATCTGAAGCATTTTGCCTTTGACTTTTCTCCAGAGAAGGAGTGCTGTATGTGTCTTTTATTCTTCTACTTTTCTGCTTTCTCTTTTTTAGAGTTACTTCCATGTCTAATTTTTAATTAACTGAAACTGTTGTGAACTAACAACAAGAGCAGGAATAGGACCAGCTGAAAAGGGAGAAAAGAAAAACATACGGAGAGAGGGATTAATGTTGTAACCGAAAACTGACTTCTCTTGACTAACTAGTGCATGGGAAAGATTGTATAGATAGTTCATCCTATTTAAGTTTCCTTCCCAAACTTGCTTTCCTTTTCCTTCTAAAATACTTTATATCAGGCAGGTTCCCAAAGCCAATTTCATGATACAGTAGTTCACATGAGCCATAACATTTCTGTTCCTTTGCCTCTGCAATGTATTCAATTTTACACTCACACCACCATCTCCAGTTTCCAAGCAGCCCAATAACAGCCAGGTTTTGGGGGCTGAAATTCTGGTTTCTAGCCAACCCAGGCCTCTTCTACACTGCCATATAATCCAGTTCAAAGCACCATTTTATATGGCAGTTCATAGGCCCCCAGTTGAGTCACTACTGACATTTAATTCACGATTAATTCAAGACTGTGTACTATAACCTAGTTGTTTTCCTCTAACATTTGAAAAATGTATTTCCAAGTAGATACATAAAAATAAGATGCTGGATTAAAAAAACAACGACGTGAGTTCGTACTTGAGAAAACATGGAATCTAATATTAGGTTTTCCAGTATCTTTTCACTATATGTATTAACAGACTCTACCAGGAGAGATTACACCTCAGTGACATGCTTAGCATTTTGGCATGTTTTGGTTTTTGTCTTCTCCATTTAAACAGATCAAATAGCAAATTATGGCAAATACTTTTCTGAAAGTCTGGAGAACTGTTGCCATTTAGAGTTGGCCACACTGGACTAGATTAACAAATACGGCTGTGTGGAAAGGCCCATCTATATATATAAAATGATAAAGTTGTTTGCGCAGTGACTATAACAACAAAACTAAACATCCTAGAAATACGAAATTTGGCAACACAATGCAAAAGGCTTGCCTCCAGGTTACAACAACACAACCACACCACAAAACCACAATCCAGACCCACAAAACTCACAACATCGCATCATGCAATAACAACACAACTAAATGCCCCAGAAATACAAAACTTGGCAACACAATGCAAAAGCCTTGCCTCCCAGTTGGAACAACACAACCACACCACAAAACCACACAGGACCCACAAAACTCACAACAACGCATCGTGACTATAACAACACAACTAAACGCCCCAGAAATACGAAACTTGGCAACACAACACAAAAGCCTTCCCTCCAGGTTGTAACAACACAACCACACCACAAAACCACAATCTGGACCCATAAAACACACAATAACGCATCGTGACTATAACAACACAACTAAACGCCCCAGAAATATGAAACTTAGCACACAACTAAACCCCCCGTAAATACGAAACTTGGCAGCACAATACTAAAGCCTTCCCTCCAGGTTGTAACAACACAACCACACCACAAAACCACAATCTGGACCCATAAAACACACAATAACGCATCGTGACTATAACAACACAACTAAACGCCCCAGAAATATGAAACTTGGCACACAACTAAACGCCCCAGAAATATAAAACTTGACAATACAACACAAAAGCCTTTTCTCCCGGTTGTAACAACACAACTACACCACAAAACCACTATCCGGACCCACAAAACTCACAACAACGCATCGTGACTATAACACAACTAAATGCCCCAGAAATACAAAATTTGACAACACAACGCAAAAGCCTTGCCTCCCAGTTGTAAGAACACAACCACAACACAAAACCGCAATCCGGACCCACAAAACTCACAACGCATCATGACTATAAAAACACAACTAAACGCCCCAGAAATACAAAACTTGGCAAAACAATGCAAAAGCCTTGCCTCCCAGTTGTAACAACACAAACACACCACAAAACCACACTGCATCCACAAAACTCACAACAACGCATCATGACTATAACAACACAACTAAACGCCCCAGAAATACGAAACTTGGCAACACAACACAAAAGCATTCCCTCCCGATTGTAACAACACAACCACACCACAAAACTACAATCCGGACCCACAAAACTCACAACAACGCATTGTGTCTATAACAAATACAAAATTTGACAACACAACTCATCCACCTCCCCAATCCCTACATTCACACTTGGCCTCCAAAAAAACAATTACAATAATAACAATGACAACAACAACAACAACAAGAATCAACACCATCACAGGCAAGAAACAGCCAGGCACTGAGGCTGAGAGGCAAGTCAATGCTACACTGGGCCTCCAAAAAACAATACAGTAGCATCTAACTTATCCAACCTTCATGACCACTACAACAACAACAATAATAAACACCTACACAGGCAAAACAAAAAAAAGACTATTGTACCACAATAAAAATATAAACCGCACTCAGCAGATTCAGACATTACAACTAACAACAAACCAAAGACAACAGAGTTGTCAAGCAATTATCAATCAACACAAAAATTGAAGCAGGTAATAGACTTCAAATACTACTACTAATGTGAGTATAAAGAAGGTGGAGGTCACAGCATAAATAGAACCTAATGTAGACTGACCAACACCACCAGACTAAGCCACAGCAACGCGTGGCCGGGCACAGCTAGTAGTGATATAATCTGGCACATTCTCAGACTTCCACATTTCCTTTCCATGTAGCTGTAATTTTCATAGTTATTGGAGAAGAAAGGAACAACGTATTTTTCTGAGCCAGCCCGATTGTAATGTCAACTACTTAGGGGTGGTTTATTCTTGAGAAATCATGCAAGATCCATTGATTTTAAAAAATCTCCTTCTGATGGAATAAAAATGAATTACTTTGTTGATATTGTCCAAAATATTTACATTGGCAGCTGATCAATGGGGAGTTATCATGACTACCTACACCTAAAAATTAACTATGAAAACATGGTACACAGAAGATTCATGTGTGTGTATCTCTCTCTCTCTCTCTCTCTCTCTCTCTCTCTCTCTCTCTCTCTCTCTCTCTTTCAGAACACTAATGGGAATTCAGCAATATTTTTGAAACATCTTTGCCATCCCAATATACTCTTCCTTCCCTTCGTTTTGGTCACCTGTCCCATGAAAGATAGTTGAAAGAAGGAAATCCTGCTTTCTGAATTTCCAAAGATTAATAGTGTTTGTTGTATGTCTTTCGGGCTGTGTGGCCATGTTTAATTAAAAACATTAATAGTGTTTTTTTCAACGTATTAATCTTATAACAAAGCTAGCCTACAGAGTACAGTAGAGTCTCGCTTATCCAACGTAAACGGGCCGACAGAATGTTGGATAAGCAAATATGTTGGATAACAAGGAGAGATTAAGGAAACGCCTATTTAACATTAAATTAGGTTATGATTTTACAAATTAAGCACCAAATCATCATGTTATACAACAAATTTGACAGAAAAAGTAGTTCAATACACAGTAATGCTATGTAGTAATTACTATATTTACGAATTTAGCACCAAAATATCATGATATATTAAAAACATTGACTACAAAAATGCGTTGGATAATCCAGAATGTTGGATAAGCGAGTGTTGGATAAGTGAGACTCTACTGTACTTTCATCCATAATAGAAGAAAGCTAAAATTGCTTCATTTTATGTCCCTTCTGGAATTTGAATCTGATTTTTGAGCAGCAATATGGTGAAACTATTAGGTAGAAGGAGTTATAAATGGAAAAATATTATCCATGTGGGGGGAACTGGAGGACAGAGGTTTTATGGCACGACCCCTTCTTTGGAACAACAGTAGGAAAACAGAAATATTACATGGACATTACACGAGAGAGTATGTATTACTTAGGAGTTCACCACAGGAAGATGGATTTTTGCCCCTCCAACCACTAGCTAATACTATATAATTTGGTTTTACATTTTAACTAGCTCATAACCCAAATTTAATCTCATTTTTTGCTTATACAAAAATATAATGTTTCTCTTTATTTTTGTTTTCAGCCTACCAACAAAATTACAAGCTTCGCTGAAATTCAGAAATGACTGTGTTGTCGAAGGCTTTCATGGCCGGGATCACAGGGTTGTTGTATGTCTTTCGGGCTGTGTGACAATGTTCCAGAAGTATTCTCTCCTGACGTTTCGCCCACATCTATGGCAGGCATCCTCAGAGGTTGTGAGGTATGGATAAACTAGGCAAGGAAAGGAAAAATATTTATCTGTGGAGAGTCTAGGGTTTGGCAAGAGTCCTTTGTCACTGGGAAGCCAGCATTAATGTTTCAGTTAATCACCCTAATTAGCATTGGAAAGGTTTTTGCAATGGACAAAAACCTTTCCAATGCTAATTAGGGTGATTAACTGAAACATTAATGACAAAGGACTCTTGCCACAACCTGGACTCTCCACAGATATATATTTTTTTCCTTTTCTTGCCTAGTTTATCCATACCTCACAACCTCTGAGGATGCCTGCCATCGATGTGGGTGAAACGTCAGGAGAGAATACTTTTGGAACATGGCCATACAGCCTGAAAGACATACAACAACCCTCAGAAATGACTGTTTCTTTCTTGTGGAGAGGGTCGGTGTTCACCATTGCTTCTTTTTTCTAGAATGCAAGGTGTAATCTGATACCTCTAATGCCTAAAATGACCTGATTTATTCAGATGGGCCGCCAGAATCGCCATGCATCATGGTGAATCCAGTGGTACCTGATGGGGGGGACGGGGGTAACCCGTCACCCCACACCCTGCATTGCCCAGCTTCGGCCCACCTCATCCCTCAGGGGGGCGCGTTCACCACCCAGCTTCCTCCCATTGATTCAAATGTAGCATGGGAAACCTCCTGCATTGCCACAGTGGTGGCATATGGCAGATCTGCTATAGCCTTATGACGGAGTAGTTCAGTGTTGTGGGATGGGAGCCAGTAGGCTCTGTCATAAAACTATAGAATATTCAGCACATGCAGCCAAAAGTAACCTTGTCAGATGAGGTCATAGGTGCAAGAAATCTCACAGACACAAACCTGACAATTTTTTTTATTTTTTGTTTCTTTCTTTTTTGGGTTTTAGCCCCTTCTTTTTTGTAGTACCTACTCCCAGAATAGCTAACTGCATCAAGGCCCACTTTCATCTTCAGGTATCACATCAGATTTTTGTCAGAAAATAAACCCAATATGAGACATAGATGTGACCAGAAATTTGTTCCATTTTTCACCTGGGAGTTAATTTTGGTGCATTTTGAGATTTGGAAAGGGATTGGCATGACAAAGGTAATAAAAGCGAAACCCTGTTTGCGTCTTCAAACATTTGGTACTATTTCACTAATTAAAGAAAGGTGTTTTATCAGGGAATTCTGGGGATTTTTGAACGCACAAAAAGAAAGGGGCCTTGTTATGCATCTCAGTGGCTGCATAAACCTCACTCCTGATCTAGCTTGATTGATATTTCTGCTGACTTCAAAATTTGAAAAAATTGTGGGCATTTTGATTGGTGGAGCCCCGGTGGCGAAGTGCGTTAAAGCACTGAGCTGGAGACCAAAAGGTCCCAGGTTCAAACCCCGGGAGTGGCGGGAGCGGCCGCTGTTAGCTCCAGCTCCTGCCAACCTAGCAGTTCGAAAACATGCCAATGTGAGTAGATCAGTAGGTACCACTCCGGCGCTCCATGCAGTCATGCCGGCCACATGACCTTGGAGGTGTCTATGGATAACGGCAGCTCTTCGGCTTAGAAATGGAGATGGCACCAACCCCCAGAGTTAGACATGACTGGACTTAACATCAGGGGAAACCTTTACCTTTACCTTTGATTGGTAGAAATCAAAATATTGTCCAACCATGAACTCTGAGCCCACTGCACCCTTTTGATGAACAAATTGGTAATAGGTGACATTCAATGATATGCTGCAGAATGTTGGTTAAAATGCTTGGGAAGCTTTTGTAAACTAAGGTGTTCCCTTAAACAACACACAGGCAACCAATGTTCCCCAGATGTTGAAGCATTTCAGATCCCAGTATCCCAGCCATCATGACTAGCTATGGTGAAAATTGAAGTCTAGTGAGGCACAAGACTACCACACTACTTGGAGTATTCATTATAAAATGCCCAATTCACATAAATGGCAATCCATGTTACCTCTTCCGATTTGCTTTGGTAAAAGTCCCTAATTTGTTCTTCAGTTAATGTCTTCTCCTCTTCTGCCATAATATTAAAGCCAGCTCCAACAATCTTCAGTTGTAGATTAGCCATCACATTTTGTAGAAGAAGAAAAAATAGGTTATCAGGCTATGTTTAAACTATGTTCAAGCTGTCACATAGATTTTAAAAAAAACAATTCATTAGTTATCTGATTTGAGCTATGAATCAATCAATACATTTAAATTAAATAAAAGGAATGCACACATGCCACTATAAAGAAGCAAAATGACATATTAGCAACAAAGATTCCAAAGGCACATTTAAAACCATTGTTTGCTTGCTGCATATGTTTCTCTTAACTACTTCAATAGATACACAAAGTCATCCTTTGAAGATTATCTGATAATACAAGGTTTTTCAAAGAGTTTTGCTTACTGTTTCTTTAATTTTGTCAACTTTTTCAAGAGCAACTGCATCAGGCTTTATAATAACAACAGTGTATTTTTCTAAAAGAAAAATGATAGAATATGTAAAATTATATATACAATTGCACAAGATTATATAATAAGTAACTTTCCAGATTTTTTAAAATATAAAACCTCTCTTTTAATAGTAGCCTGCTTGTTACACTAAGAGAAGGCAAGCACATATAATATCTATGTTGGAGTACACTTAATGTAATTATTTTCACCAGAATTTAAATAAGACCTGTCATGATTTTTCAGCATTTCTGAGGATGCTCGAAATATAAGCCCTATTTCAAAAATAAGCCCTAGATATAGTTCATTTAAAAAGTCAATTTGGAAAAATAAGACTGCCACTGAAAACAAGCTCTAAAGCATTTTTGGAGCAAAAAATAATACAAGACCCTGTCTTATTTTGGGGAAAATAGGTAGATACTATAGCCTCATTTCTATGACTGCTTTTACATTGGTCTGAACTTTTAAGAAGAATTATTATAATGACATGGGACTAGAACATCTTACAATTATTCTGTTATGGATGGCTTCAACATTAGCCCATTTGAGTCTCATTTAAAAGAAGAAAGTGGGCAATAATAATAATAATAATAATAATAACAATAATAATAATAATAATAATAATAATAATAATAATAATAATAATAATAATGAGTTTATTATTTATTTGGTGTATTTTTGGGCCTGGTATTGCTGCCTGTTCATAATTATGATGCCTAGGGCACCTTTGGCCCCAGACCCTGTGGCCATTACTGCCCAGGACGAAGAAGACTTTGGTTTTCTCCCATGTCAGCAAGATTCAACTCCTTTCCAGATGCCTCATGTTGACATCTCCGAACCAGAGCCAATTAAGGATGCCCTTGAAATTGTGCAGGCTCTCCCAGATTCTCCGGAAGGTTTAGTGTTTGATCGTAGGGCATTTTGCAAACAGAGAGATCGCAAAGACAAAGCTTGCGGAGAAGCGCCAGATTAGCGGAGCGTGGTGACTATGGTTAAGCCCTGTTCTCTTGGGAAGAATTTGGGAGTTAGACACCTGGCACAGTGACTGTGACAAGCTCAATTCTCTTGGGAAGTTTTAGGGAGTCAGGCACCTGGTTTGGGGGAGCTTATGAACTTCAATAAAAGTATGGCGCTGGGAACTTTCCTTCGCGGTGTCAACTTTACTTCTGACTGGGAAGCATCATCGTCTCTAGCTCTTGGAATCCAAGTGGCCTGAAGGTGTGCTACTCTTGAGTAGACCGGGTGCCGGTCTGCCTCCTTGCCCAAGTTTGGAATGCGTTTCAGCTCCTGTTCATCTAGTTCATACCTTGCTTTGAAATCCTGCTTTCGGACATTTCCTCCAGAGAACTCTTATTGCCTCTTTGATCCTTTTCCCCACTCAATACTCGAGCCAAGTTTGAGTGTGTTTCAGTTTCTGGACTTTGGACTTTAATATTGGACATAAGACTTTTACTTATTGGACTAATTTTGATCTTTCCTGAAAGGTCAACTGCTTATTCATCTTTGCTGCTTATTTCCTTTTGGAACTTTATTTGCTTTAATAAAGATATTATATTGTTATTGGCCTCTGTGTTGGTTTTCAGTGCTCTCGCTGCCTAGGGGTATAACAATAATAGAGTTGCACTTCCTCGGAAAGATCAGGTCCACAGCTTGAGAATAGAACAGAGAATAGGATGCAAATGGATGACTTCTGCTGACAAAACAGAAGAATCCAGCAGAACCAAGAGGGAATGGTCTCCCTTCTACACTGCAGCTCCAATATATCCCCAAATCTGTATCCAGAGGTTAGGAAGCCATCTGGAATGGGTTTACAAGCTAGAAAGATAATCTACAATGAAAAGGGAAGGAGAAAACATTTTTATTACTACTACCAGCACAACTTTGAATTTTTCAAGGATAAAATAGTGGGGACATATGGTGCTGCTGTAGATCCTTGGATGATTACAGTTAGATATCAGCAGATGGTAGATCAGCAATAAATTTCAGGTGCTGTAGATGATATTTCAAAGGAAGGAACTGTCAAACCCTCACTTCTGAGTGTTTCTTGCTTAAGAAAACTCTATAAAAATTATGGGGTTCCATGAGGCAGCTAAATACACATCAAAGCAACACCATACTGCTGAATTAGAACCTAGAAATATGAAACTGAGATATCAGTGCACTTAGATATCTGCCACAAAAACTTTTGCATGGAATACCAATCAAATGATGATTGAAAATGATCATCTGGGAGCAAGGCTGTCAGTAATTCAGATGTACCATATTCTTCCTTAAAATCCTGTTATCAAAACTATCAAAATTATCAAAAATAATACCACATGGCTTTCAGAAATCCATATATGAAGAAAGACAGCATTATAATTTTATTTTCTGATCAGCAAGGTAATTCTATACTTCTTAGTCTTTTTTTAAATGTCCAGTTACAGATAAGAAGCTATACCAATAATAATAATGTACAGAACAAAATCACTTAATTGGTTCATTGAATATAGGTATTATCTTTCTCAGATATAAAAATGATGCAGCAGCAATCATTTGTATTGCTGCATCATTTATATGTCTGAGAAAGATATTATTATATTCAACCAACTAATAAAGTGATTTTTTTTCGGGACATCTCCCATCCACCAATTCAGCCCACATGTACTTAGTTTCTTCAGAAATAGGCTTAAAATAATGAACCTTTGAATACCTTTGTCCCTTGAGGTTGTATAAGGAGCAGATTCACTGGTCCTATGGGTTACCAAAGATCTCTATTTTGCAAACCTTGCAATGTGCTCAATATAAAGAGAAATTTTTTCAGATCTCCCCTGAGACTATAGATTCATTTTATTTCAACATTTCCTCCACTGCATGTCCTAGTATCAGGCTAGTTTAGGGAATAGCTGGACTTCTCTGTCTTCCTAAATTTTACTGTAATTTCCCTCCATTATTGGGCACCTGAGGCAGTCCTGACCCCATCGAAAAGCCATATGGAAAACACTGGTACTAAGTTTTTTTTAACCTATCTTTCCTATCTCCAAACAGCCAAGTATCTCTCAGTTTAATTTCTACCTAAAATTGATTGCATATAATAATCCCACAGAAACACTTGCCAACAGCTTCTTCTTCTTCGGGTTCTTCCTCAAATTCTTTTTCTTCCATTATTACAAGTTCCTGTAACTAAAAAATATTCAAATTTCAATGCTGATTCAGAATTTTTGAATTAAAACATGTTCTCTTCAAGACTGCAACTGTGAAATGACGTTTCAGTCAATATATAAAAGGGGTCTCTAAATAGGTTTTCTATATATCAGCAAGTTGTCTGAGAAGATCCCAGGGCCCTACCAGACAGGCCCTATATTCCAGGATCTGATTCCAGGTTTTCTGCTTTAAACCAGAATATATGAGTCCGTACTGCCATATAATCTGGGATAAATAGAAAACCTGGGATCAGATCCTTGGATACAGAGCCTGTTTGGAAGGGCCATTTGTCACCATTACTACTAATATTCTATATAATTGCTGCAACAGGAGAGGAGTGGAGCAAGTTCCCTCAGTCCCATTACTTTTCTCCTCTATTCACTGTAAATCAGCAACAATCATTCTATCAAAGCTATAGAAGTAGAAGAGATGGGAAGTAGTAGCATCATTTACATCTTTAACAGAAAAATTGGTACTAATAGCAGAAACAACAATGAATGAAGAGGAACAGGTTCCTTCCCATATCACAAACGAGAACAGCAGTTCAACGTATTTCAACAGACTTTTTAATTCAAAACCTACAGTATCCACATATGAAGTGTAAGAGCCTATTCAGATAAGCCATAAGTAAAGAAAAACTTTTCTTGAGGCCACTTGAAGGTTTCTTTTAAAACACATCTGTAAAGAACTAATATAGACTGCCACCAATTTGTGAAGGACTATGAACGACTAACACCAATTTGGAAAGATGCAACCACCAAAGATGCAGGGAGATGTTTACTTTTACTTTAAAGGATAGTGTAACTTGGGTTAGAATATATGCGACAGAGGCTTGGATGTTGAAAGAACAATAACAAGTTTATTCAGGCACAAGCTTGGTGGTTACAAAAGATGTTTCAGTTAGAAGTATTCTTATTAACAGTTACAATACTAGAATGAGATGAATCAAACTCTCTAAAGTATCACTTCTTTTACTTAAAGTAGTTAAAACCTATTCCTCTGCTCCTTTCTAACTGTTACTTCAATGGATCTCTGTGAGTCCAGCTGGGATTGGTTCCCAAAGTCTGAAACTTGGACTATCCAGTGGCTTCAAACCACAGTCACCCCTGTGATATACTATCACAGATTCTCTGTGCCTTACCAGGTCATAGACTACATTAAATAAGTCACCAAACTTATTTAAAACTGACTCAAAATGAACAATTGAGTCTCCTTGATCCCATCAACCTGGAATCAATCTTCCCTGTTCCTCATCAGAGCACAGACTGAGATTTGAACTTCCCTGGTTCTAACCACCTCAGAACCAGTCTTTCCCTGTAATTCCTCTGATTACAGACTGAACTTTCTTCAAAACATTCCCTCCTTTTTCATCCAGCTAACTCCACCCCTTTCTTGCCAGCTTCGAAATAGTTACATTTCTACAAAAGCAGCTACATTTCTATGGCAACCTGCCTCAGAATACTGAGCTGGTCACCATCCCCCATGCACTGGTAACTCTAATACTTACCCTTTTAAAACATATACACACAATTAAACATAACATCTGTAAACCAAAATTCATACTTCATTACAACATCCTTTTCTCTATTTTTGCTATTCACACATGCCCAGGAAAGGGTTGTGGAGACTGTTGTTATTTGTCATGCCTGCTGTAAGCAGATACACGCAACTATGGTAAGACCAGCTGGAATAGAATCTTTCCCAGCTCAGATTGTATTGCAGTGTTAGTTGCAGACATGCTACTGCAGCTTAAGATGAACAACTATGTTTCCTCAATTCTATTTCATTATAATCCCACTGCTGCTGGTACTAACAAACACTTCCATCTACACAGAGAACAAGATCAGAGTGGATGTAAAAAGACTGTAAAAAAAAACTCATATAAGCCAGGAGATCAGTGATCTTCTGAAACAACTGGAGAGCACACTTTGGAGAGTGCCAAACTGTCACACAATTTGCTTTCTTCCTCCTGTCTTTTCCATTTGTTTTCTATCTTCTTTGCTAGAGAGAGGGGTACAAAGGCTGTCTTATGATTGATCTTCATCAACTGCCTTAGGGGTAGGTAAAACATTTTAAATAACGATATCAGGTGAACATATGGTTGACATTGATCTGATGCAGCATGGGAGAAAGGAGAATTAGATCAGGATAGGAAGTTTGAGGGGAATGGATTAATCCCCTTCCTACCATTGTGGCATTTCTCCAAGCTAAATCCAAGCATATTTTATCATAGCTTTTCCTCTCTTTACTCCAAATGCAATACCTCCTTTGAGGTCATACAAAATGGTGAAAGGGTTAATCTTCCCATATTCAGTCCTTCAGATGTAATCAAAGACTCCTGATACATACCATCTTTTATTTGTTTTAAAAAGTTGAGAGATCATGGCTCTCCCGTATCACATCTGCTTTGGTCCTTTAATCTCGTCTGAAATTGACTGCGGCTGCAAAGCTAGATTCATCTGCTTGTCTAAAAGTCTCATTGAACTCTGTGGGATATGTATCTCAATAGACATCATGAGAATCTGCTGTTAGGCATATAAAAGGGCCTTCATTGAAAGCTGTGCTTAAGGCTACATCACCTAGAAGTAAGCCCCACTGAACACGACGAACATGTGCCTCAGATTGGCTGCATACCCCACAGTGTTCAGAAAGAAACCATTTTTAAATATTATCACAATATTGCTGATTAACAGTAACTATCAAAACCACAGCCTGCTGTAGTTTCATAAAGAAATCAGATAAATTTGTGTATACAAAATGCTTTAGGTCATAACTGATTTGTGTATACAAATGAGCAACATGTTTCTTATATCTTCTGGCCAAGCGAAGCCCTTCCACTTTGTGCCACACACCACAAAAATACCACATTTTTTTTCCTGGAAATAAGGCAAATGCTGCCCATATGCCATATTTCCAGTAGGACCAATGGGATTTGGGCAGTAGGAATAGCAAATCATTTTGGGAAGATTTTTAGTGATAGCAGGAAAGTGCAGCATTGGGCCCTTCCACACTACCATATAACCCAGAATATCAAGACAGATAATCCAAAATATCTGCTTTGAACTGGGTTATCTGAGTCCACACTGCCATATAATTCAGTTCAAAGCAGATAATGTGACATTTTATTCAGATGTGGGGAAGGGGCCTGTGACACACATCCAGTGGGACAAGATATAGGCAACTTCGTAAGTAAGAATTTCCCCTTTAGCATAATGAAATGGGAGAGGGGAGCTCTGATTGAATTGCAGCTTTGGTTTCCTAACAACCACTGTTAGTTTGGAAAATCTCAGTTTATGTGGGCCCAGGCTGTGGCGTAGCTGGTTAATAGCTAGTTGCAATAAATCACTACTGACCGAGAGGTCATGAGATCAAAGCCCAGGTCCGGTTGAGCTCCCAACCGACTAATAGCCTAGCTTACTGCCCCCCTAAGCAGCTAGAAAAACAGTTGCATCTGTTGAGTAGAAAATTCTCAGTACCACTTATGTGGAGAGTCTAATTTAACTAATTTACGTCACCATTAAAAATGCCAGCAGTGTGCAGAAAGGAATGAGGAAGTACTACCATCAAGGACTCGGTGTCACAAGTGGACGATGCAGTGGCAGTTCCCCCTATGGCTGGAATCGAGCATACCCTCATGAAGCCAGAAGCTGGAAAATGTTAAATTGCCTCTGTGTCTGTCTATATATTGTATGTCTAATGGCATTGAATGTTTGCCATGTATATGTGCATTGTAATCCGTCCCGAGTCCCCTTCAGGGTGAAAAAGGTGGAATATAAATAAATAAATAATAAATGAGAAGGCTCATCTACACAGGCCACATACACTGATGTTGATCCAAAGTACAGTACTCCCAATCAGCACTATTGGATTCTGCACTGTGCCACACTGAGCCAGATGTGCAGCTGGATAGAGTCCACTCAGTCCAGTGATGCCAGATTTGATTCAGCACCGCACGGCTGTCAACGCTTACCTCAGGCCTCATCTGAGCCAAATGAGTTGGGGAAGGGGTGAATGGACTCCACAATTTTTTTAACATGGGAGAAGGCCATATTAAATATCCTCATTCCCCATTAGGCCGAATGGGTCCCGTGTGTTATGTGGATGCCATAGAGGCCATTTATCCCCTCCCCAATTCATGTAGATGGGCCCTGAGTGTCAATAACTTCCGAGGTGATCTGTGAAACAGAGATGCTCTACGTTGTATGAATGCACATCTAATGGGCCAGACTTAAGGATTTTGGAGGGGTTAGAAAGACTGTTTTTGGACTATTTCGCACACAACTCAGTATGAAACAAATTTTAAAAACTGCACACTCTGTTTCATCCAAATCATGAGAGAAACCAGCAGCACAAAACTGGACAACAGCTTAAACCCAATACAGTATTTTAATTTGCACTTGCTGCACTTGTGCTGCTGCACCTCACAATGTATAGTTTGTATGTTCTGTTTTATCCTGCTTGCATCCTACTTTTAAGTGTTGGATTTCATAGTGTTTTGTATAGATGTTTGTTTGATGTTGTTTCTGTATATGCATATGACCATTGGTCGGAGCATTAATAAATTGATTGATTGATTGTATTTTAATTTGAAAAAGCGATAATGAAACATGGCTTTGTTACCTCTGGCCTGAGTATTTCTCCTGCTATAATTTTTCTTTCTTGTTCTATGAACGCTATAACTTTTCTATTTAGAAGAGGTCCATTAGCACCTTTCACCAGATCTACCATCACACCGTTCTGTAAAAAAAATAACAATAATATAATAAATAATAACTTTATTTTTATACCCCGCCCCATCTCCCCGAAGGGACTCGGGGCGGCTTACATGGGGCCAGGCCTGATAAAACAAACAAAAAAAAGGCGGAGCCAACTGCCGTTTTATTGAAGAAGTGCAGAGGGGATCAAGGAGACTCAATTGTTCATTTTGAGTCGGTTTAAAATAAGTTTGCTGACTTATTTAATGTAGTTTGTGTCCTGGTAAGGAACAGAGAATCTGTGATCGTATATCACAGGGGTGACTGCGGTTTAAAAGTAGCAGAGGAAGAAGTTCTAACTACTTTAAGGTCATAACTCTGAAACAACTTAAATAATAACAATTCTAACTAACTTGATATTTCATTAGCCAAAAGCAGGCCCACACTTCCAATTGAAATGGGACTGCTTTAGCCAGTATGAGAGATAATGAAAGTTGCAATCCAACAGCAGCTACAATGGCAACCCAGTAAGAAAACGGGAGGGTCGGGTCTAAAAGCCACCATTGCACCTGAGGAAGCAGACACCTGCTCCCCCCCCCCCCGGCCGCTTATTTGGCCCGCCATCAGCTTCTACCCTACACTAATATGTGCAAAATTGACAGGAATCTATGAGAAAAAGTATCTGGAGATGATGATGACGAAGAATCTAGTATCTTTGAATTGAGCTTGGGGGAAAATGACAGAGCCTGCCAATTAATTGGAATAACCAATTAACCTCTTTCTTGTAAAGGAATTGCAGGCTGGTGCTCCATGAAAAGCCTTGAACATTCGTTTCTTCTCCTTTTTTTAAGAACAAGCATTTTTTAATGTTCGGACTTAAAAATTGGTCCGTGTAATTAACTAGAAGTCATCTTTTCAAAGACAAATTTTGATCAATTAGTCAGAACTGTGGAATCTGACAATCAATTATACAAGAATGAGGAAAGCCTTTGACTCTCCAGATGTACTGTTGGCCATACTAACTGGGACTAATAGCAGTTCTAGTTCAAAACTTGTTGGGTTTCCCAACTCTTCTGAATTAAATGATATAATTTTATACTCAAATATAGAAATGACTGCAGAACAATGAATGCATTCTTTTTGTTTGTTTGAAACCTTATAACTTTTAGACCATTATATTGGTATGTAGTAGATATAAAACTTCCAGACTGATAGCTGAGGTTTGTAGGAAATGCAGTTACTTTTTCCCCCTGATAATTTTTGATGTGTAAATAGAAAAGAGAGAAGAAAAAGAAAGAAAGAAAAAGGAAATGCAGTTCCTCAAACAGAGCAGCTATCCAGAGAGCACCCTGGTTGTGGAAACTGAAAATTAGTGTCATAAAATATATATTTATATGAGTAAATACTAGAGATGTGCATGGAACATTTTCCTTAGTTTCCTTCGTGCTATTGTTTTGTTTCGACCATTCATCTACACAAAACAAATGACAACATTTTCCTAGGAAATGAGAGGTGACACAAAACTAAAAGCCACACAATCATTGTGCTTGCTTTCATTTTCCTTTCGTTTCGGCCCAGTAACAATAAGCAGGTACTGACATAGGACTGCTTTCCCATTACAGCTGATGTGTACCAATGGGTGTTAATAATAATATTAATATAAATAACGATAGTTACTCTGGTACCCTAAGCTGAGTCTGAGATAGGAGTGCCTCCCAATTATATCCGATGTGAATCAATGGGTCTCAAGAATAATAGTTATATTAATATTAAGAACAGCAGTTATTTTGGCATCCTAAGCTGAGTCTGAGAGAGGACTGCCTCCCAATTACATCCGATGTGGATCAATGGGTCTTGATAATAATATTTATATTAATATTAAGAACAGAAGTTATTCCGGCACCCTAAGCTGAGTCTGGGAGAGCAGTGCCTCCCAATTACAGTGTTCCCTCACTTATTGTGCGGATTACATTCCAGGACCACCCGCAATAAGTGAAAATCCAAGAAGTAGGGGCGCTATATTTATTTTAATATTTACACATTATATTAGTAGTTAGGTGACCTTTCTCCCCTTTGCAAGCCTTCTTCCTGCACTTCTTCTTGGCGGCCACTTCTCCAGCGCCTATCAGTTTCCCTTTTGCACATGCGCCTCCCTCTCATTGGCATCCAGAGTGGCCCGGCTGGATGCCAATGAGAAGGAGGGCGAATGCGCAAAAGGGAAAATGGCACCATTTGTGCATGTGCCACCGCTCAGAAAAAAACGCAAAGCAGTGAGGGAGTGAAAAGCGAACCACAAAGTAGGGAGGGAACGCTGTACATCCAATGTGGATCAATGGGTCTTGATAATAATATTAATAACAATAGTACTCTGGGGAAGACCCAAAAGTTTTAAAAGTTGGTGGGCTAAAAGGGGTTGAAATACCCTCCATGTGTGGCAATTTTCACCCCTCTATCCCAAAAACTGAGCGGGGGAAAGGGGGGGGTGAGCCTCAGAAGCCCTCCCATTGCAGCCAATCGACCAAACATTTTCATTTTTTCATAAGCTAGACAAAAATTCACTTCGTATAGGCGGCCCATTTTCATTAGCAAGACACGAATACAAAAATGAGATGGCACAAATGAAACTATCCAAAACGAACAGCAATTCTATATGAATGCACACTTCTAGTAAATACTATTAGTGGGTGCAACTGCAGTCAAATGTTTCAAATAGTATGAATAATACTTCAGTCATATCAATATTTTCAATAAAAGTCACTTTCAAATTAGCAAAGAGACCAAGAAAAACAAATCAAGTAATATATACTTACCAGACAGAAGATAAATTTAGGTTCACATTTGTCTTTAAATGGAAGCAGAGGCACAATGTTCTCAACTTCTGCCTTGAATGAAGAATATGTAGATAAGTAATCCTATTTTTCTCATGAAATGTGCTTAAAAATTTGGCCATCCATTGGCACATTCATTTGTTTTTTTATTTCTCTAAATCTTAATCTTTTTCTCTTGCTTCCACTAATGTAAAGGAATCAATGAAGTATTTTTGGTTTTCATCTTATTCTCCAAAATTTTGTTCCAATTTTGTTGTTCTTTCACTGACTTTTTCATTATTCAAAATTAACTACAATAGTTATCTTTTAGTTACTTAAAAAAACATAAATCCTACAACTTGCTAGTTTATGATACAAAACACACCTCAGTGATTATAGAAGAAGCAACTATCTGGTCTATAATCTGGAGCCCCCAGATGGCGTAGTGGACTAAGTGACTTGAAGGTTGGGTTGCTGACCTGAAAGCTGCCAGGTTCGAATCCCACCTGGGGAGAGTGTGGATGAGCTCCCTCTATCAGCTCCAGCTCCATGCGGGGACATGAGAGAAGCCTCCCACAAGGATGGTAAAAACATCAAAACATCCGGGCGTCCCCTGGGCAACATCCTTGCAGACGGCCAATTCTCTCACTCCAGAAGCAACCCCGGTTGCTCCTGACACACACACACACAAAATAATAAATTTAAAACAAAAGTCATAATCAGGACACGGCTGTAGAACCAACCAAAATATCTTAAATGTCATCAAGCTTCATTGGGAACAAGAAATATACAATGGAAAAAGAAATAAATGTCTAAATCTTGTTGCTAGTTTTAGCTGAACTAGAATAAATTAATCATCTGGATTTACATAAGTGTGAATTTAGGAAGTTGATTCAATTACCTACTTTAAATAAGATAAACATTTTGATTTAGAATATGATTGGGAAAAGGTTGGCTAGATGTTGCCGTTTTTATTCTGACAAATACAAACAATAGTGGTTGATGGCACTTATGTCTGTGAGTGTTGCAACCACACTAGGTTTTAAATTAGTTTGCCTTGGAGCTACGCCCTGTTCTAAATAAACTCAGAACTTCGGCTAGCTCATCTAAAACTGGCCCATACATGGTATAGATTCACACTATATATACAGTAGAGTCTCACTTATCCAACACTCGCTTATCCAACGTTCTGGATTATCCAACACATTTTTGTAGTCAATGTTTTAAATATATCGTGATATTTTGGTGCTAAATTCATAAATACAGTAATTACTACATAGCATTACTGCGTATTGAACTACTTTTTCTGCCAAATTTGTTGTCTAACATGATGTTTTGGTGCTTCATTTGTAAAATCATAACCTAATTTGATGTTTAATAGGCTTTTCCTTAATGTCTCCTTATTATCCAACATATTCGCTTATCCAACATTCTGCCGGCCCGTTTACGTTGGATAAGTGAGACTCTACTGTGTGTGTGTGTGTGTGTGTGTGTGTGTGTGTGTGTGTGTGTGTATATATATATATATATATATATATATATATATATATATATATATACACACATACATACACACACACACACACACACACACAGTGCTCCCCCAAAGAGTTAGTATTAGAAATCTTAGTGATTAGATCCTCACCACTGCAAAATGTAGGAGATTATCTTCACCATATTCATTTTTAAGTTTTCTGAATAAACTCATCACTGCTTTACAAGGTCCACACCAACCTTGATAAACATCTACCACTGAAAAATACACAGAGATACAATAATGAATTCCAATGAAATAAACTTTAAAAAGCAGATACGATTTTCTTCCATTTTTGCAATCTAGCAGGTCCAGATCAAATGTTGCTGCCTGGTGCAAAGGATAAAAAAAAGCCCCCCGCCCTTCATTCCACACAGAGGCCTCTTCTACAATGCCATATAATCCATTTCAAAGCAGATAATCTGGATTTTATATGGCAGTGTAGAAGGGTCCAGAGAAGCAGCCTGAACTGGAATCCAAAACTTACTGCACTGTAAATGTAGGTATTTACTATGCTATATATTCATTGTATATTGCCTGAATACCTTCATTGTGAGATGGCAAAAAGGTTGTATATACATTATGATATAGTAATATGAAGTTGATGTGGCCCTGTGTTAAAAAGCAAAAGTCCACAAACTAAAGGTGCATCTACACTGTTGAATTAATGCAGTTTAAGACCACTTTAATTGCCATAGCTTGATGCTGGGGAATCATGTGAATTGTAGTTTTACAAAGTCTTTAGACTTTGTTACAAAGTGTGTTGATGCCGCACCAAACTACTACTTCTGTGATTCCATAGCATTGCTCCATAGAATTTATAATGGTGTCAAACTGCATTAATTCAACATTGTAGATGCATCCTAATATTGGTAGAGGCTGGAAAATTTACTTGTTTGGAAAATAACTTACAGAATCCATAACCAGCATTGCTATGGCTACATTGGCTGGGGGATTTTGGGAACAGAGCCGGTCCAACAATGAGGCAAATTAAGCGGTCGCTTGGGGCGCAAAACATACGGGGGCGCAGTTGAGACTGCTTTGTCTGTTGATTTCTTGTAAAACATGTTTTGGTGCTTAATTTGTAAAATCTTAATGTAATTTGATGTTTAATAGGTTTTTCCTTAATCCCTCCTTATTATCCAACATTTTCGCTTATCCAACGCTTTTATTTTTCAGTGATTGGTTTGGGGAGGGGGGCGCCAAAATTCTGTTCGCCTACACTTGAAGATTACCTAGGGCCGGATCTGTTTGGGAATTAAAGCCTAAAGTATACTTTTTTCCATTTTTGGTCATGGAATATTAGCATGGGAATTGATAGACTCCTTTCAGGATACAACCCATTTAGTTTTTCATTAAAACCATGATAAGAGGAGCCAGGTGCAAAAGACTGAAAATAAAGAATTCTGAGCTCTGGGTTTTTTTCTGGGAACCAGAATGCACTGAGATCATTTACACAAAACCGCACACTTGTTTACCCTAAGAATACACACTTTGATAATCTAGTTTCTGTGTGCAGAAGAGGCATTTTGTTGCTCTAATTGTTAAACAACTTCAAGCCAGAAGTCCTTGCCAATATACTGCAAACTATCATTGGGAATAGAAGTGGGATGAAAGATTAGGATTGTCTTGTTTTCTTTTTGATGATTGGAGATAACAGAACCTTGTATGGAACAGACAGAATATTATAGTACAGCTTGGAGGCCTCCAGCTTGTGGAAAGCTGATTAATGGAGGTTACTGTAGTCTGATTTTAAGATATGCCCTACTGCATAACAGATACTGGTTGCTGATGCAATTGAGGCTAAACTAGATACAATGTTGAATGCATCTTTGCACAAAATTGTACGTGCAGAGAGCTAGCATGGTATTGTGATTTGAATGTTGAACTAGGACTCTGGAAGACCTGGATTAAAATCCCCATACAGTTCAGAAAATTGGTGATTTTGAATAAGTCACACTGCCTCAACCTCAGAGGAAAGCAATGGCATAAATCTCTATCGCAAAACTCTATGATAGGAACTGACTTGAAGGCACATAATTAGTTCTACTACTGCTACCACTATTACTGTGAATAATAATAATTATAATAATAAATCTTTATTTGTACCCCGCTACCATCTCCCCGAAGGGATTCGGGGCAGCTCACAAAAGCACTCCAAGTGCTGCATATAAACAACAATACACAAATATAAATACAATGACATAAGTAAAAACAACAGCACATATAAAATCCCACTAATAAAATGTAACAGTACAAAATTATAAAAATTCCCAAAGCACAGTAGAACCTGTGAATAAGCCAGCTATCTGCCATAACAATCAAACTGTGGAGCAGTACAATTGGTGGCTCATTAAGCTGATGATCCTGTCTGAAGAGCCATGTTTTTAAATTCACCTGAAAGGCTTGAAGAGTGGGGGTTAACCTAATTTATTCAGGGAGGGTATTCCAGAGCTGGGGAGCCACCACCAAGAAGGCCTTCTCTCTCATCCCCACCAACCATATTTGAAATGGTGGTGGGACTGAGAGAAAGGCCTCCCCAGCTGATCTCAATGCCCACACCGGTTTATAGAAGGAGATACAGTCTCAAAGATAGGTTGGATCCAAAGCGTATTAGGCTTTATAGGTAATCACCTGCACTTTTAATTGGGCCCGGAAACATGTCGGAAGCCAGTGGAGCGGCTTTAAAATGGCCTGGTATGCTCTCTAACGCTTGCCCCAGTTAATAATCTGGCTGTTGACCTTTGCACTAACTGCAGTTTTCGAGTTGTCTTTTAACTAAGGAATGAACTACTGTGGCTAAGTCAGGCTTTTTGAGGTATGGTTGCAGCTGGCATACAAGTTTAACTGTGTGAAGGTCCTCCCAGCCACCGCTGATACATGAGCCTCAAGCATCAGCGATGAATCCAGGAGAACCCCCAGACTGCAGGCCTGCATCCTTAGGGAGAGTATAACTCCATTGAGCACAGGCTGCCATCCCGATCGGCCTTGCAATTGACCAGGAGGACCTCTGTCTTATCTGGATTAAGCCTCAGCTTGTTGACCCTCATCCAATCAGTCACAGCTGCCAGGCACTGGTTTAGAATCTGAGGAGTTTCCCTGGAATTAGATGGAAAACTAGTAGAGCTGCGTAGAGATGGTGTCAAGACACAGACTCCTCTTAAAGTGCCACACGCACAAATAGTGTTAACAAACGTTTATTAAATGAGAGTTTGAACTCAAAAAACACTTAACTTCAGTGTTATAAACAAAAGGAAGTAGTTTCAGCAACAAAAAGGCACTAAAATAGGAGTAGAGAGATAATCCGGATTATCTAGCCAGATAATCCGGTTTAAACACAGTCAAAACGTTCCAGAAAACAAACGCCACACAACGCTGTGGCACAGAGAGTCAAAAAGGGCTAACTGCTTTAAAAACAAAGCCAGAAACCGCTGGGGATGTCCAAAGCCGTTGTCATAAAAGCAAACGGAACGCCAAAGCAGGGAGCGCGGGAGCGAGCGATGTTGTCACCAGGAAACAAACCGGAGTCGAAGAGCCAGAAGAGCCAAACGGAACGCCAAACGGGGTGCCAAAGCAGAGAACACTGTAGCGGGAGCAAACGAAGTCATCACCAGGAAACAGACTGGAGTTGAAGAGCCAGGAACACCAAACGGATTGCCAGAGCAGGAAACGCTGAAGCGGGAGCAAGCGAAGTCATCGCCAAGGAACAGACCGGAGTTGAAGAGCCAGGAACACCAAACGGATTGCCAGAGCAGGAAACGCTGAAGCAGGAGCAAGCGAAGTCATCGCCAAGGAACAGACCGGAGTTGAAGAGCCAGGAACACCAAACGGATTGCCAGAGCAGGAAACGCTGAAGCAGGAGCAAGCGAAGTCGTAGCCAAGGAACAGACCAGAGTCGAAGAGCCAGGAACGCCAATCCAGAAAGTAGACCAGACACAGGAACACACAAAACTGTACAGCCAGGACCCAAGGAGACAGGCAGCTACAAAGCAACGTCGCAAAAGACACCTTGCCTTCTGCAAAGCAACTGTTCTCCAAACTCCACTTTTAGCTTACTCATCGGAGTCTGATGCTGATGAGACCTCCGCCCTTTCCTTATTCCTTGCAGCTGATCTTGATCTTGTTAGAGGACCTCGCCCCTCATCTCTCCAGTCCCTCCATCTCCGTTCAAGACTTAGATCTCCCCATGTCCCAGAAGTATGAGAGGCTTGCCAATCCCCTGATGCAGATCCATGAGCTGGCTCATCATCCACACTTACTTGAGTCCAATCAGCATTCTCCATCTCACTCCCAGACCCATCATCCCCGGAAAAACCCTCAAACGTTTCATCTTCCATGGGAGCCATAAGTATTTCCCTGATCTTCTTTCTTTCCCTCTCCCCATCAGACTCTTGCTCCCGAGTTGACCTTTTAATCCCTCTACTCTCTGTCAACTCATCATCCTCTAGCATCTCCTTGGTCCAAAACTATTTAGCTGTTTGTGATTCCTTTATTTTATCACTTATTTATTATGCAATGCTTTTGACACGAAATAAATAAAGCATCTCCTCTTCCCCACTAGAGAATCCTTCAAATGTTTCATCCTCAGAAGGAGCCATAAGTATTCCACGAATCCTTTTCACTTGCTGTTCTTCATCAGACCCCTGTTCCCTGTGATCCCTTTTTCTCCTACTAGCAGTAGTACCAGAGCTGCCCCTTGACCCAACTACAACAGATGGCACCCAACTCCAAAACTCCAGATGACCTCACCCAGTTATTTCATGTAGATATTGAAATGTAGATATTGAATAGGTGGTACATATAGTTTTAAATGCACAGAAGGTACCATTGACATCTATATATATAAAAGAGTGATGGCATCACGGCGACCCACAAAACAACAAAACTACAGGCCCCCCAACCTCGAAATTTGACAACACAACCCATCATCCACGCCTCTAGGTTGATACAACAAAAGGAAAAGAAAAATAAAGTCCTAATTAGAGAGAGAGGAATAATTGCTTTTATCCAATTGCTGCCAGTTAGAAGGCTAAGCTCCTCCAACTTGGTCTCCTAGCAACCCAATAAAAATAATAAAAAAACACTGAAAATTAATACAATAAAATACTATAATAACAGAAAATAACTAAAAATAATACAAGAAAATAATAAAATATAATAAATAAAATATAACTTACAATAAAATTAATAAATAATTGCAAATAACGTCAAATAATTTTTTTTAACCAATACCACCACCACTTTGCCACAGCAACGCGTGGCCGGGCACAGCTAGTATATGTATAATATATGATATGAAGAGGAAAAGAAGAGGAAATGTACCTGTTAGACCTTTATTCAGCAACATCTCCTCCCATTGCGCTTGATTGGTTACTACTGCCTACAGTAAACATAGAATTTTGTTAGCTCTTAAATGCTAGATATTCCAATGACTTATTGAATAATTAAGAAAAAAAGATCTGTACCTGTAGCTGAATTTCTTTCTTCTTGCTTGCCATCTTATTTCTTACAATTATGCAAATGTAAAAAATATTGAACTGAAATAATTGAGAGAAATATTATTATTGAATTTTGACATTTAGTTCGGTAGAAAGGCAATGGAAGCAAACCAAATAAATTTTGCACATGATTTGAAGATAATTTTATAGTATCTTCCACTGTGGAAGTCAGACTAAAGCAGTCAAATCTTCTTTTAGGTTCTCCTGGGACAGACTAAGCTCTTGTCTTTGGCCACTCAGTTAAAGGATGATTTGTTTTAAGATAAGAGCTAGGGTATAATACTTACATTGACCTATGCATAAGTTAATTCAGGGTCCTTCCACACTGCCCTTTATTCCAGGACCTTATCCCAGAATATCTGGTTTTAACTGGAAGATATGAGTCCCCACTACCAGATACCCTGGGATAAACAGATAATCTGGGATTAGATCCTGGGATAAAGGGCAGTGTGGAATGACCCTCAGACTTTTTGACTAACATTTCTAAACTTATATCTGATTATATGCAGTAAGCAAGGGCAGCCATTTTAAGGACCTCCCCAATTTGGATCCCTTCAAATAATTTGGATGACAAAATGTCGTATAAGACCCAAGCATGTGGAACTCAGAAGATACAGAGATTTTTCAGGTTTTTGAAATTAAAAAACAGCAATATATTACAAGGAATATTTTTTATCTATCATATATCACCATCTTTAGTCTTTGTCATTGCTTACAAAACAAATCGCACTGTGCTAACAGACCGAACTCTTATTATGATTATACTACCACATATAATATAGGATAGTTATTATAGCGTCATCAAAGACCAACAAGTTTCTGCATAGTATACTGACACCACAATCCTTAATACAGGTACAGTAGAGTCTCACTTATCCAAGCTAAACGGGCCAGCAGAAGCTTGGATAAGCGAATATCTTGGATAATAAGGAGGGATTAAGGAAAAGCCTATTAAACATCAAATTAGGTTATGATTTTACAAATTAAGCACCAAAACTTCATGTTATACAACAAATTTGACAGAAAAAGTAGTTCAATAAGAAGTAATGTTATGTTGTAATTACTGTATTTACGAATTTAGCAGCAAAATATCACAATATATTGAAAACATTGACTACAAAAATGGTTTGGATTATCCAGAGGCTTGGATAAGCGAGGCTTGGATAAGTGAGACTCTACTGTACATGAAAACATTTACTGGAATAAATATTTTATACCAGCAGAGGGTGTAGCACGGTTGAGATAAGCAAAAAAGGACTTCTGCCAAGGACAGAGCAATTGTGGTGAGCTATATCAGGCCCCTTCCACACAGCTGTATAAAATCCACATAGAACTGGATTAGCTGGCCGTGTGGACTCAGATAATCCAGTTCAAAGCAGATATTGTGGGTTTTCTGCCTTGATATTCTGGTTTATATGGCTGTGTGGAAGAGTCCACAGTACAGTTTCTAATGATAACTATTTAATCTTTGTTCTATAAGGAGGGGCAGGTAACAAATGCATTATTATTATTATTATTATTATTATTATTATTATTATTATTATTATTATTATTATCTTAATAATCTTATATTAGCTAATCAGATAATACACATCACTTCCCAATTCCAAAACTAACTTGCAGAATCTACATTTGATTGTATACAGTCATATTTATTATTATTTATTTATTACATGCATTTATACCCCGCCCTTCTCCCCGGGGGGACTCAGAGCGGCTTACATTCTGCCACGAGGGCCAGCAACAAGTATACTATAAAACAAAACAATTAAAACATGATAAAAAGTATACAAAAATTAAAACGCTGCAAGGCAGCGATATTGCACCATCCTCAGTCATTCAATACTGCTACAATTACAGATTTGTGACCCGATTACATCAGCCAATGAGCTTATTCGCTGAATGCCTGGGCGCAGAGCCAAGTTTTTAGTTTTCTTCTAAATCCCAGGAGGGATGGAGTTTGCCGGATATCGCTGGGGAGGGAGTTCCACAGCCGAGGAGACACCACCGAGAAGGCCCTGTCCCTCGTCCCCACCAGCCATACTGTTCTATTTTCCATGAACAAGGGGAAAGTGGACAGGAGAAGAATAAATAGGCGAAGGAGCACTAAACATTGGGAAATCCGGCCAGAGAGATGTGGCATTTGCCAGTGTGGTGGAATGGTTAGGATGATCGGGACTTGCCATATCCAGGTTCACCCCTGTAATGACACTAGGAAGAAAAAAAAAACATTAGCCCAGTTCTTTTAGCATGGCCATACAGTAATCGTGAGGATAAAGTGGAATATAGATGGGCTCAAGCTGTGGCGCAGGCTGGAGAGCAAGCCAGCTGTAACCAGCTGCAATGAATCACTCTGACCAGGAGGTCATGAGTTCGAGGCCCGCTCGGAGCCTATGTTTGTCTTGTCTTTGTTCTATGTTAAAAGGCATTGAATGTTTGCCTATATGTGTAATGTAATCCGCCCTGAGTCCCCTTCGGGGTGAGAAGGGCAGAATATAAATGCTGTAAATAAATAAATAAATAAATAAAGTGTGGAAAATACAGGTGTTTAAAAAGATAGTCCTGATTTGAAATTATATCATCTCTAAAACCACAAACCTCCCATAAATAAAACTCTTGCCACTCAAAAGAGTGGGGCATAGAGTTCAAATGGTTACTGCTAAATGCCTCTCCCAGCTCACAAGCAGCTCCTTGCTTCAGTCATTTGCAAGAAGGCAATCCCATAATATAAGACCTAATGAGATACACTATGTAACACCGTTTTTGTTCCTGGGTTGTAAATGTCATTTCTGAATTGGTTCCATCATAAAAACACGGGAAAACTTTATTAAACTGTAGAAACTTTAGTTTTGTGGGACATCCTGCAGCACATTTTGCTATAATTTTTAATGAATATCTCATTTTGTCTCGACCAATTCAACGTAGTTCATGGCAGCCACAAAAACAAAGTTTCTGGAGTATAACAATGACTTTCAAAGTAAGCACTGCATAATTAAACAGGAAATATCACTTTCCAAGCAGGAACAGAAGGAAATTAAAATTTTTGTTACATAATGATAGTCTCAATTTGTAGAGTCGATTTTTTAGATTTGTTTCTGGCTCAAAATGACTAGTAAAACTTAATAATTACCGTAGATAACGTATGAGATTGTCACTTTTTGTGTAATTCCAACATGTTCCCACCATACATACTGCTTTGAAAATGGGTCTATCATTTTGAAACACCCAGGACATATGCTCATGTAACATGTTTCTCTCATTTTATATTATCATGGAAGCTAAGTAGCCAATATAGGGGCCCCTGGTGGCACAGTATGTTAAAGCGCTGGGCTGCTGAACTTGCGGACCGAAAGGTCCCAGGTTCAAATCCCGGGAGCGGAATGAGCGCCCGCTGTTAGCCCCAGCTCCTGCCAACCTAGCAGTTCGAAAACATGCAAATGTGAGTAGATCAATAGGTACCGCTCCGGCGGGAAGGTAACAGTGCTCCATGCAGTCATGCCGGCCACATGACCTGGAGGTGTCTATGGACAACACCGGCTCTTCGGCTTAGAAATGGAGATGAGCACCAACCCCCAGAGTCAATCATGACTGGCTTAACATCAGGGGAAACCTTTACCTTTTACTAAGTAGCCAATGGCTTGTCCATGATCGAGGAATATTTTGGGGAAAGAATCTAACCAATTCTTCTCATATGTGGGATATCAATAATTTTTCCCCCAAACGTGCCAGGAAACATTATAGTTATGCCCACTTGGCACAAATTCTTTTTTGTCTGGGAAACTGCCAAGGCCCTGGTCCAGGGGCCACCACTTTGAGTGGCATGGCTCTAAAGCCCCTTCTACACTGCCAAATAATCCAGTTCAAAGCAGATAATCTGGATTTTATATGGCAGTGTAGAAGGGACCTAAATGAAAAGAGCCAGCAGGCAAAAAGGCTTCTCCCAACCTCTCTTATTGAATGGCAATATAATTTTCAAGGAGCCATGTATTGCAAGGGTGGGCATCAAGTGACCTTAGCTGCTGCTTAACAGCAGCTTCCAGCGTTCCTTACTCTTATCATTAGTAATGCTGGGACCTGCAGTCTAGCAATCGGAGGGTGGCATGATTCCTAGCATTTATAGATAGACTGCCATTTGCAAAGGGCCAAACAAATGCACACAGATCCTATATAAACCTTACACAACTGAGTGTGTGGCTGAGACGCCAAATAAGTTTAGGAACCACTGTACTGAGGTATTGATGATTGGGGATTCTGGGGGTTGCTGCACAAATATGACGTTTACAACCTCTGAGATACTCATTGAAAAACTTCAGCACCCCACTCTTCTCTACTCCTCAATATTAATCTATATATATAATAAAAGTGAAATCGGAGTATGTATCAGCGTTTTGATTGGCCTGGCGGAATATGTGCTCGCGTTTTGATTGGCCGCCACTATCCCAGGCCACTGAGACCAACAGGAATGACGGATCTGCACCAAACTTGGCACACTTCATCCCCACGATGCACTTTATGACCTGCTGCCATTTGGGGGAGGATGGACCACAGATGATGGGATTTGCAGTACTTTCAAACACTTTAACTCCCACAGACTACTGCAATGCCCACCAATGATAGAAATGGACCAAACTTGGCACACAGAACTCCTGTCGACCCCTTTACATCCTGATGTATATTGGGGCAGGATGGACCAAGGATGATGGAATTTGCAGTACCTTCCCTCACTTCTTGAGACCACAGCAACTGCCACAAATCACACAACTGAACCAAACCAGGCACACATATCCCAAATGACACACTTCACATGCTGCAGCAGTTTGACGGAGGGTGGACCAAGGATTATGGGATTTGCAGTACATTCATCCAATTCACCTCCCACAAACCACTGTGATGCCCATGAATGACAAAACTGTATCAAACTTGACACGCAGGTGCAGGGTAGCCCACTTTACATCCTGGTGCAGTCTGGGGGAAGAGGGACCGTGGATGAGGGGACTTACAATATCTTCAGTCACTTCCTGGGACTACTGTGACCCCCACCAATGACTGATCAAGACCAAACTTGGCACATAGAGCCACCATGGCCCACTCTACATCTTGGTGAGGTTTGAAAGAGCTTGGACCTTGGATGATGGGACTTGCAGTATATTCATTCACTTCCTGAGACCACTGTCACCCCCATCAATGTCTCATCAAGATCAAACTTCAAACAGAGAACACCCATGACTCACTCTGCACCCAGGTGCAGTTTGGAGGATGATGGACCATGGACGATGGGACTTCCAATACCTTCACTCACTTCCTGAGAGCACCGCGACCCACACAAATGACTGATCAAGACCAAACATGGTACATGGAGCCCTCATGACCTATTCTACATACTGGCTCTGTTTGGAGGGGGATGGACACTGGACGATGGGACTTGCATATGGGAGTTGGAGCTCACCCGCACCCACTGAACCCAGCTGACATTGGATATAGGCTACACTTGGAACACAGGCAAACAATGCCTTTCTCAAATGACCCGGGCATCGCCGGGTCTCCAAGCTAGTTTAGTAAAAAAAAAACATAGCATAATATGGGGTGAATTAGGCTCTGAGTAAAGTTCCTTATCCACCTGTGGACCTCTTTCTGAGGCTGGATCTACACTGCCCTATATCCCAGGATCAGATTCCAGTTTATCTCTTTATCCCAGATTATCTGGCAGTGAAGACATAGGGCCCTTCCACACAGCCATATAACTCAGAATATCAAGGCAGACTCACCCACAATATCTGCTTTGAACTGGAATATCTGTGGTGCAGGCTGGTGAACAGCTGCTGCAATAAATCACTCTGACCATGAGGTCATGAGTTCGAGGCCAGCCCATGGTGGGGTGAGCACCCGTCAATTAAAAATAAAATATTGCCCCTGCTCGTTGCTGACCTAGCAATCCGAAAAATAGTTGCATCTATTGAGTAGGAAATAAGGTACCACTTATAAAAGTGGGGAGGCAAGTTTAACTAATTTACAACGTTGGAATGAGGAAGTGAGGAAGTGCCTTCAGAGTGGATGATGAAGCAGCTGCCCCCCCCCCCCCCCCCCCGTGGCCAGAATCGATCATCCCCTCAGGAGAAGGTTAAATTGCCTCTGCATCTGTCTGTCTGTCTCTGTCTCGGTTCGATGTGTTGATGGGCATTGAATGTTTGCCCTATATGTATATATAATGTGATCCACCCTGAGTCTCCTTCGGGGTGAGAAGGGCGGAATATAAATGCTGTAAATAAATAAATAAATAAATAAATATCCCAGTTCAAAGCAGATAATCTGGGATCTGATCTTGGGATATAGGATAGTGTAGATCCAGCTGGAGAGCTGGCTATTAATGGATCAAACTTCTGCCCAACTCTGTACTTCTTCACTTTGATGTTGAGGAACCCTGCATGAGCCAGACTAAAATATAAAATTATATTATAGTCATCATGGGTGATCGCTCCTGGCCGAGTATGACTGTCTTCCAAAGGTAGAGTTTGGGCAGTGAATCCGTAAAAGACTGTGGAGACTTATTCTGGATCCATATGATCTTTGATATTGAGGATATTTGAAAAAGTGGAAGGCAGTCGCAACACCTTCCTCTTGGCCCATTTCTTCCTTTTCACCCTGTCTTCATGGCCATAGATATATTCATTTAGTTTTTAATATTCTTCCCACGTTATTATTGCTTATTGTCCTTATTCTGTTTTTCTCTTGCCATGCTGCCAGCGTTCAAGGTGATTAACAACAATATTTTTTAAAAATAAACTAAACAATAAAGTCATTACATTCAACAATATAATAATAATGCGTAATGGCACATCACCTTTTGAACAGGTTTGGGTACTTATAGATGCTGTGTTATTGAATAAGCAGTAACTGCTTTCAGGTAAGATGAGAACTGTGGAAGAAGGTGATGCAGTGACTGTTAGAGCTGCTGTTGCCATGGTTACCAACAGCCTCCAACTGTCAAGCAGGCCAAAGAAGGGGAAAAGGCCTGGTCTGGATGAGGCCTAAGACATTTAAGATCTCACCTGAATAGAGGCCGGATGGCCATCTGTTGGGGATGCTTTGATTGGGTTTTTCCTGCATGACAGGGGGTTGGACTAGATGGCCCATGTGATCTCTTCCAACTCTATTATTCTATGATCTTAGATGGGAGACAGCCAATGATGACCCTCTGAAATACAGCCTATGCATTTCCTCTGGAATATCTATATATATAAAATGATAAAGTTGTTTGCGCAGTGACTATAACAACAAAACTAAACATCCCAGAAATACGAAATTTGCCAACACAATGCAAAAGGCTTGCCTCCAGGTTACAACAACACAACCACACCACAAAACCACAATCCAGACCCACAAAACTCACAACAACGCATCATGCGATAACAACACAACTAAATGCCCCAGAAATACAAAACTTGGCAACACAATGCAAAAGCCTTGCCTCCCAGTTGTAACAACACAACCACACCACAAAACCACACAGGACCCACAAAACTCACAACAACGCATCGTGACTATAACAACACAACTAAACGCCCCAGAAATACAAAACTTGGCAACACAACACAAAAACCTTGCCTATCAGTTGTAACAACACAACCACACCACAAAACCACAATCCAGACCCACAAAACTCACAACAACGCATTGTGACTATAACAAATACAAAATTTGACAACACAACTCATCCACCTCCCCAATCCCTACATTCACACTTGGCCTCCAAAAAAACAATTACAATAATAACAACGACAACAACAACAACAATAAGAATCAACACCATCACAGGCAAGAAAGAGCCAGGCACTGAGGCTGAGAGGCCAGTCAGTGCTACACTGGGCCTCCAAAAAACAATACAGTAGCATCTAACTTATCCAACCTTCATAATCACAACAACAACAATAATAATAAACACCTACACAGGCAAAACAAAAAAAGGACTATTGTACCACAATAAAAATATAAACCGCACTCAGCAGAATCAGACATTACAATTAACAACAAACCAAAAACAACAGGGATCTCAAGCAATTATCAATCAACACAAAAATTGAAGAAGGTAACAGACTTCAAAAACTACTACTAATGTGAGTATAAAGAAGGGTGGAGGTCACAGCATCAATACAACCTAATGTAGACTGACCAACACCACCAGACTAAGCCACAGCAACGCGTGGCCGGGCACAGCTAGTATATATATATATATATCTATCTCAGAAGAAGGAACTGCCAAACTACCTCAAAGCATTTCTTGTAATGAAGCCCTGGTGTTGGACTGCAACTATGGAGAACAGAGTTTGAATCCACAATTGCCCATGGAAACCCAATGCATGACAATGGGCAAGTCACACTCTCTCAGCCTCAGAAGAGAGCAAAATCTATCTATCTGTCAAAAACCCCATGCTTTAGGGTCGCCATGAATCAGAAATAACTTGAAGGCATACAACAGCAAAAACAGCAAATTCCAGGATTTCATAGGGTGGAACTATGGGAGTTCACAATACAAAATTCTGCATTCTGGTCTTTTTTTCCAAATACAGTAGAATCTCACTTATCCAACAAAAACAGGCCGGCAGAACGTTGGATAAGCGGATATGTTGGATAAGGAGGGATTAAGGAAAAGCCTATTAAACATCAAATTAGGTTATGATTTTACAAATTAAGCACCCAAACATCATGTTATACAACAAATTTGACAGAAAAAGTAGTACAATACGAAATAATGCTATGTAGTAATTACTGTATTTACGAATTTAGCACCAAAATATCATGATTTATTGAAATCATCGACTACAAAAAATGTGTTGGATAAACCAGAACGTTGGGTAAGCGAGTGTTGGATAAGACTCTACTGTAATATGTTTTAAAACCCCATTGTTCCAAACCTTCAACTGATTTACTGGTAGCCCATGTGTTGAAATCAACAGCGTGGAGGTCTATGGCACAAGAGAAAAAAATAAGTCCAGATTTCTACAAAGTTGCCATCCTTGATCTCATTCCAGTCTCCATTTTTCAGAAGGCCAAGTTCTGTCAAGCAAACTCCTTTGCAGGAATTCTCAAAACTTTATAGTTTCCTTCTGTGTTCAACACACACCTTGCAAGTGAGAAGAGATTAATAATAATAATAATAATAATAATAATAATAATAATAATAATAATAATAAGTTTATTTGTATCCCGCCTCCATCTCCCCCGAAGGGGACTCGGGGCGGCTTACAGTAAAATCAAAATACAAACAATGATAAAATATAAAACATCAGGACAAAAACAAAACCAATAAAAAAATATACACAATAAGTTAAAAAACACAACGCAAAATTAAAACATCAGGTTAAAAACAATGAGGTTGCAATAGTGGATAAGCAAAGTGTACAGTGCACATTATGGGTAATCTGAAATCCACTATCAAATAAATATAAAAGTATTTTTTCATGTCATTAAATGGAATCAAAATGATTGTAACTGCTGATGCGGCTTTAGTTTTGCTTTCTTTTAAAACTGTGTTTTTTTACATTTTGCAATCTGCTGATCATGGGCACATCTAGATTGACACTTTGACTACACTGCCCCTATATCCCAGGATCTGATCCCAGACTATGTGCTTATGCCAAATTATCTGGTAGTGTAGACTCATACAATACAGTTCAAAGCCGATAATCTGGCATCAGATCCTGGGATATAGGACAGTATAGATCCAGCCTACAATGCACTTGGTACAGTTTTGGGGGATCCAGTTGTACTGTGTGAGTGATTAGATTTACAGGTCTGGTTTGAGGTCAGGAAGGTGATCACATTAACCACAAAACCTGGCCTCCAACCACTATGTGGTTATTTCCCCTCTATTTCCTGGATGGATGTATATAATGAGACTTGCACATCTACATATGTTGTTTTCCATGGTGGGGCTCCTGGATATTGAGGGTGCATTGTATTTGCCTCCCATTAAGCTATTAACAGTGATCAGTCCGTCAGAAAAAAAGAGCAAGAAGTGGAAATACTAATTCAATATCAGCAGGGTGAGCGAAGATATTTTGTGGCATGATGCAAAATCATAGAATCATAGAGTAGGAAGAGATCACATGGGCCTTCTAGTTCAACCCCCTGACATGCAGGGAAAGCACAATCAAAGCACCCCTGACAGATGGCCATCCAGATTCTGTTTAAAAGCTTCCAAGGAAAGAACTTCCGCCACACTTTGAGGCAGAGTGTTCCACTGCTGAACAGCTCTTACAGCCAAGAAGTTCTTCCTAATGTTCAGGCAGAATCTCCTTTCCTGTACTTTGAATCCATTGCTCCTCGTTTCCAGGGCAGCAAGAAACAAGCCTGCTCCCTCTTCATTATGACATCATTTCGCATATTTATACATAGCTTTCATGTCTCCTCTCAACCTTCTTTTCTGCAGGCTAAACATATCCAACTCTTTAAGACACTTCTCATAGGGCATGGTCTCTAGATCTCTGATCATTTTAATTGCCCTCCTCTGGACACCTTCCAGCTTGTCAATATCTTTTTTAAATTGTAGTGTCCAGAACTGGACATCATATTCCAGGTGAGATCTAATCAAAGCAGACTAGAGAAGCACCATGACTTCCCTTAATCTGGACCCGTGTTTCTCAAACTGTTCCTCCAGATGTTTTGGATACCAGCTCCCAGAAGACGCAGCCAGCTTACCAGCTGTTAGGAATGTTGGGAGCTGAAATCCAAAACATCTGGAGGAGAGTTTGAGAAACTCTGATCTAGACACTATACTCTTTTTGATGCAGCCCAAAACCCCACTGGCTTCTTTAGCTGCTGCGTCATACTCATGTTCAACTTGTTGTCCACGAAGACTCCCAAGATCTTTTTCACATGTTCTATTGTCGAGCCAGGCATCACCCATCCTGTATCTGTGCATTTCATTTTTTTTTCTGGCTAAGCATAGTACCTTACATTTGTTCTTGTTGAAATTCATTTTGTTAGTTTTGTCCCAGCTCTCTAATTAGTTAATATCATTTTGAATTCTGATCCTGTCATCAGGAGTATTAGCTATTCCTCCTAATTTGGTGTCATCTGCAAACTTGATAAGTATGTCCTCTAAACCATCTAAGTCATTAATAAAGATGCTGGACAGTACTGGGCCCAGGACCAAACCCTGCAGTACCCCGCTAGCCACTTTTTTCCAGAATGAAAATAAACCATTGGTGAGCACCCTTTGAGTTTGGTTGCTTAACCAAATACAGATCTCCCTACAAGATGATGCCTTTTCTCTCCTTAATGTGCAGAAGCTGACAAACAGTTAAATCTTACCGCAACACTGTTTTGAATGTTCTAGGAAGATTAGCTCACAGATTTATTTTCTGTGGAAAGTTGTATCTACTGCCATATAATCCAGATTATCAAAGTAGATAATCCACATTATCTGCTGTAAACTGGATTATATGAGTCTACACTGCCAAAACAGATTATCTGTATTTTGTATGGCAGGGTAGAAGGGGTGGCTTCATAAAGGGGTGTGGGACCATCAGCACAATTCATGCCACCAGACTTTTGATTGGAAAACATTGGGAGAAGAACCGTAACATTTATTTATTTATTTATTTATTTATTTACAGTATTTATATTCCGCCCTTCTCACCCCGAAGGGGACTCAGGGTGGATTATAATGAACACATATATGGCAAACATTCAATGCCAACAGACAACCAACATATATAGACAGACACAGAGGCATTTAACTTTTTTTTTCCAGCTTCACGATACCGACCGCAGGAGGAGCTGTTGCTTCACTGTCCACTAGTGGCTGTACTTCCTCATTCCTTTCCTCGTGTTTTGCTGGCAGTTTTTATGATGTTGTAAATTAGTTAAATTAGCCTCCCGCATAAAGCGTACCTAAATTTCCCTACTTGACAGATGCAACTGTCTTTCGGGGCTGCATAGGTCAACAGCAAGCCGGGCTATTTTATGGTCGGGGGCTTAACCCGACCCGGGCTTCGAACTCATGACCTCTCGGTCAGTAGTGATTTATTGCAGCTGGTTACTAGCCAGCTGCGCCACAGCCCGGCCCTTACCCCACATTTCTAGATAATGAGGAGGCATTTGAATGGGTTCCACATGATCTTATATGGATGGTGTTGAAATCACAAAGAGTACTGGAAGAATATATATGTTGGATAAAGATGCAGTACACAACTCCAACAAGTGTGGTAAGGTGCGCAGCAGGAATAAGTGAGTCCTTCCTGTTTGAGTTGGAGTTCATCAAGGATGGGCTCTGTCACGATTGCTGTTCATACTATGCACGGACGCAATCACCAGAGACATACAAAAACTGCATCCTTGGGCACGACTGTATGCCAACAATGTTACGTTAGTTGCCGAGTCTGAGTAGAGTTGCAGATTCAAGTGCAAATGTGGAAAAATTACCTGCAATATTTCAGACTACAGCTCAACATCTCAAATACCGAGTACATGGAATGTAGACCAATGGTAGAGGATGGCTCCATCAATATCAATGGCACTGGCCTCAACAAAGTGATCAGCTTTAAATACCTCAGCTCAAAGATCACCTCTGCTAGGAATGTACTATCAGATGCTCATGGGCATGTAAATGCCACATGGATGAAGTGGAGAGCAACGACAGGCATAATGTGTGATACGAAGATCCCAATCTGCCTAAAATCGAAAATCTATAGGACAGTGGTGAGACCAGTCACTCTATACACCACTCAGTGCTGACTGACCACTAAGGCCATTGAGCAAACTCTGCACACTATGGAAATGGAAATGCTCGGGTGGTCAATGGGTGTTACCCTGAAGGACAGGATTCCAAACGATACAGTCCACCCCATCTTTGGAGTAGCTCCAGTCACTGTGAACATGAAAGAATCCCATCTGAGATGATTTGGACATGTGCAACGAAGTGACAAGGGTTCAGTGGCTAAAACCACGCTGAATATGAAAGTTGTAGGTGCCAGGCCACACGGCAGACGTAAAACATGCTGCTTCTGTGGTGCAGGCTGGTGAGCAGCTGCTGCAATAAATCACTCTGACCATGAGCTCATGAGTTCGAGGCCAGCCCGTGGTGGGGTGAGCATCCATCAATTAAAAATAAAATATAGCCCCTGCTCGTTGCTGACCTAGCAACCTGAAAGATAGTTGCATCTATCAAGTAGGAAATAAGGTACCACTTATAAAAGTGCGGAGGCAAGTTTAACTAATTTACGATGTTGGAATGAGGAAGTGAGGAAGTGCCGTCAGAGTGGATGATGAAGCAGCTGCTCCCCCCTGTGGCCAGAATCGAACATCCCCTCAGGAGAAGGTTAAATTGCCTCTGCGTCTGTCTGTCTGTCTCTGTCTCGGTCCGATGTGTTTATGGGCATTGAATGTTTGCCCTATATGTATATAATGTGAATATAAATACTGTAAATAAATAAATAAATTCTATCATTTGAAACATGACATGAGAGAAGCAAGACTCACAATGAGAGATTTATTTATTTCTCGTGTCAGAAGCAAACCGAGGGTCCAAGCTGTAATGGATTTGCAAACATAGAGATTTTTTTTTAAGAAAAAAAACTTGGCACTAATACTAAATGTCTTTTGTCCAGTAGCTGGCCACTTGGATTGCCTCTGGTGTTGCTGTTAGAAGGTCCTCCATTGTACACATAGCAGGGCTCAGGCTGCATTGCAGTAGGTGGTCTGTGGTTTGCTCTTCTCCACAGTTGTATGTTGCGGACTCCACTTTGTAGTCCCATTTCTTAAGGTTGGCTCTGCATCTCGTGGTGCCAGAGCGCAGTCTGTTCAGCACCTTCCAAGTTGTCCAGTCTTCTGTGTGCCCAGGAGGGAGAGACAATGAGAGATGCGACTGATAGGGACAAGTAGAGAACAAGAAGCAAACAAGCGGACCATGTGAATCTGTGCGACAAACATTGGAAAGAAGAATGTAGAATGGGGTGAAGAGAAAGACCAAAGGCATGAACAGAAACATAGGAGGAGAACTATTGCTTTGTCCTCTTGTCTGTCTAAGGCCAGTTGCCCCTTTTTATCTAATGGTATGAAACAGACATACTGTACTTGAATGTACAGGATTCAAATCAAATTGTGTCAGAGTGAAATGCTCAAAATCTGCCGTATGATAAGAAGCTCAACTTCTTATATAATGAAATTTGAGGATTTGGTTAAGCTTCTCAAGAATGTGAACCAGAGAAAATGCTAGGCCACCAATGTTGTCTGCGCAAATTGTTCTCCAGACTCTGACTTCTAGAGAAGTTGTTTCCTGTGTATTGTTGTTTATCAAGTGTAGACGTTTTTCTTCACTGATTCTTTCATTTGCTAAATGATTTACAAAATGGCCCTGTTTTCAGATTTCAACTAGTCCAAGGTAGCAGAGGACAGAAGCTTTCCCCTCACCTTTTTTATCAGTGTTATAGAATGGTTTTTATTACGGGAACATTTTGCCTATAAAAATGCACCCAGCATGAATCAAGAAAAACGTTGTTGCCTTGGAGACTATATGGTGACCTTAAGAAAGAACAAAAGTGCTGTATAAATAACAGCCTGGAGAGTAATCAAAATCAAATGATTTCCAGGGCTAAACTTAATGACTTTTCTGTTAGGAGAAACTGCATGGGTTTTCAAAGGATATTAAGACTGGCTTTTCCTCTAAACGGTTCAGTCTGGCTATATTCACTCAGTTTTATAAATCTCTTGAAAACTATTTTAGCATGATGCAGAATAGTTTTGGTTTCTTCTCTACAATAAATCATAGGTTCAATCTTCAATGAAGACCTCTCCTAAGGCAACACGATATTTGAAATGCGGTATAATGTGGACATTATAGACAGATGTATCAAACCAAGATTTTGGAGAAGAAAGTTACATGCTGTGAAAGTACGAGTATATGGTAACTGGCAATATAGAGTTGTATTAACCCAGACATCAGCTTCAGTCTACTTTTGGGAATGCAGATGCCTTCGTTCGTCGGGGGAGGCCCTCCTCTCGCTCCCACCACCTTCACAATCACGGCTGGTGGGGATGAGGGAGAGGGCCTTCTCCATCGTGGCCCCCCCGGCTCTGGAACTCACTTCCCGGGGAGATTAGGCAGGCCCCTACCCTCCTCTCCTTTCAGACGAGCCTGAAGACTTGGCTCTTCCGAGAGGCTTTTGGCGACTGATCTCTGTATAATCGACTTGTTGTCCATTTAACAGTGTATGCCTTCCCCAGTATTATAATGGCACTTTATAGCTATCATAACCACCCTTCCCTGATGACATGATATATTTGCACTTTTAGCACTTTGGCCTAGATCCTTTGAACCCAATCCATGATTTTAACACTTTATCTTGTATGCGGTTTTTTATGACTTGCTTTTATTGTCTGATTGATTGGTTTTATTGTTTTGTTTTTATATTGTTCTGTTCGGGCTTGGCCCCATGTAAGCTGCCCCGAGTCCCTTCGAGGAGATGGGGCGGGGTATAAGAATAAAATTATTATTATTATTATTATTATTATTATTATTATTATTATTATTATTATTATTATTGATCAACCTGGTGGATTATTAATTCTATGGAAGGGATGGGGAAAACACAGCTCTGCTTGCCCTCCTGGACTTATTTGTGACCTTTCAATACCATTGATGATAAAATTTTTCTGGGTGGCCTTGACTTTTGAGGCACAGGATTCTGGGGCTCCTGTTTTTTCTAGTGTGGAAGTATAAGAAATTGGTGAAAGTTGTCATTCTTCCCCCTGACATTTGACATATTGGGTGCAGTAGGATGCAATCTCACATCTCCTTTCCTCTAATATACTTCAACTAAACCTGAGTAAAGGCATCACACTTAAGAAACCACTTTTTCTGGGGTTGTCTCCCCTAATATCTTTCAACTAAACTTGCGGAGGAATTGAATTCTCTCCATGGGGACTTAAGGGAGTCACACTATCCCCTCCCTTCAGTAAACCACCCCAGTATTTAAGCAAACACCCCCAAATGCCCTTTCACAGCCCCCCAAACACATCACCACCCTCACTTCCCTAGTGAAATGGTTTAAAAAAGAAGGAATGAAAGATATTAAACTAAGAAAAATAAATGAAATTGCCAAAGAAAAGATTGGAATTGTGTCCAAAAGCAAGCGAAGCAATCCTAAGAGCAGCAAAGACACTGAAATAAAACACTGAGCAAATTAACTCATTAGTGACTTTCTTCTTCTGATTAAATCAGGCATTCAGCAGGCTTCACGGCCTCACAGTCTCACAGGGAAACCCTGTATGTACACGGCTGCCTCTCTGCACTCCATGTGCAGCCGAAAGAAATGAAAAGCATCATTTTCGGCAGCCATGTGGTGTGTTGCAGCTGGGAAAAATTGGTGGCGACGCTTGTGCCATTACGGCTGGCCGAAGCAGCTGAAATAGCCAGAGCCCATTTGAAAAATGGATCTATGCACAGCCCTAATGACTATGATTCCAATTCTCAGTTTCCATTAACACTGCCATATATTGCAGTTTCAGAATGCAGTTTTAACTGCAATGAATTGCATTATATGATAGTGCAGATTCATATAATCCAGTTCAATGCATTCTGAAACTGCATTATATGGGACCTTGGTGTTCTCTTTCCCAAGCTCCCTCAAACACTCCTCCTAGAATTTGGTTTCCAGACCTTCTACCAGTTTCTTCTCTGGATATATTCTAGCTTCTTAATGTTCTTCTTGAACTGGACATAGTATTCCAGATGAGGTCTAACCAAAATAGAATTAAATGGCACTAACACTCCCCTCAACTGAACACTATACCAAAATGGAAGAATCCCTGATATACCGGGTGTTTAAAAAAGAACTCCCTATTTCACCATTTAATTAAATGGTGAAATAGGGAGTTCTTTTTCAAACACCCTGTACTTACTCAAGCCCAAACAGGAGTGAGACTATATAATTATTTGAGGCAGGAAAAGGAAAAAAATGGTTCCTTCCCTCCCCATCACTGGCAGAGGCATTTTCAGAGGGGTTTTTTTTTCGTGTCAGGAGCAACCGGAGTTGCTTCTGGAGTGAGAGAATTGGCCGTCTGCAAGGATGTTGCCCAAGGGATGCCCGGATGTTTTTTTGATGTTTTACCATCCTTATGGGAGGCTTCTCTCATGTCCCCGCATGGAGCTGGAGCTGAAAGAGGGAGCTCATCCGTGCTCTCCCCGGGTGGGATTCGAACCTGGCAGCTTTCAGGTCAGCAACCCAACCTTCAAGTCATGAGGCTTTTATCCCCTAGGCCACCGGAGGCTCCATTTTCAGAGGTAGAAATGTCTTATCTTGTCTGATAGATTAAAAGATTTTAAGTGCAAGTGAAATCTTGTGATTCCAGCATAAGTGAATTCACTTTGATTTTTTGTCTGAACTTTGAAGGAGCTATCTGTAGTGATGATTTTATTTGGAAAGAGAGTTGGATAGATCCTTTAATGTGTGGACCATAACCCCAAATGGATTTATTACCATGTTAATATTGTAGCAACCAGTTTCTACAGTATGGAAGGATCCAGAACTGAGGACATGATCTCCTTGCTTCAACCAAGGAGAGAGAAGTTATGTTAATGTTTGGACCACAGCATCTGTAATGTATCAATGACACTCAGCTGCTTTCACCCTGCAAATGTGAAGACATCTATGGAGCTCATGGAGCCTGGATATGGTTTTGGGATGGATGATAATGACCAACTAAATTTAAGATAACACGAAATGGGAATGCTGTGATGAGGCAACCAGGAAAATCTGGATAGAGAGGCACAGTTCAGTATTCTGTGTCACTGTATAGAATTTTATATTCAATTTTATATTCAAAGGATAGGAGAAACTATACACTAGAACAGGGGTCCCCAAACTAAGGCCCGGGGGCCGGATGCGGCCCTCCAAGGTCATTTACCTGGCCCCCGCCCTCAGTTTTATAATATAATATATTGTATATACATATAATATTGATAATAATATTATAATGTAATACAATATAACACTAATAATAATACCATATAATAATATTAATTATATATTCTATATTACATATTGTGATGACTCATGGGCCATGTAGTCCCGTTCCTAGCGCTGTTATGACAGATGAAGAGGAAAACTTAGGTTTCCCACCGTTTCAGCCAGAATTGGAGCTTTCACAGCCAGAAATGGAGCCCCTGCACCTGCAGGAGATTTGCCTCCCAGAAGTTTACCAAACAAGCCCTGAGCCGAAATCTCCCCCTTTTTCTCGCCGTGATTATTGTCAACAACAGAGAGGAGCTCAACAGGCTAATCGCAGAAGCCTGAGAATCGCGGCCAAACAAATGGTTGATTAAACCTGCTTCCCATGGGAATCTTTAGGGAGTCATGCATCTGGACTCAGAGAATGGCTTTCGGTTCTGGTTCCCCAGAGAATTGTTCTCTGGCGGGAAAACGAGACCCTACTTAGGTGTTTTGCCCTCGTAGGAATCTTGCGGAGTCAATTCGTCAACTACGGGAGTAGGTTGTGTGTGGACTACGCTCCCGTTTCCAGCCTTGCTTGCTTCCCAGGACCTTGTTTTGCTTCTCGGACCCAGCCTTGCCTTCCGGACCTCGCCACGAATTTACCACGGATCCTGTTTTTGCTCCTTGTTCTTTGTTGCCTTGAATTAAGCCTTGTATCCAAGAATCAAGTTATTTCCTTGCCTTGCCTAAGTTTCATGGACTAAAGGACCTTGTCTTCTCCCCTCACTTTGCTTGGCAAAGTGAGTGTTTCGGTTACTGGATTACAACTTTGGACCTTAATATTTCATATTGGACATTGTTTCTCTGGACTAATTTTGACCTTTCCTGAAAGGTCTACTTCTGAACTATTTCCTACACTTGCTTTTATTAACTTTATATATTTCCTCAATAAAGATATTAGATAGATTCTGGCCTCTGTGTATGGTTATTGGTGCTCTGCAGCCTGGGTCGTGACACATATAATATTACTAATAATATTACAATATAGTGGTATAGTTCAATATAGTAATATATAATGCTAATATTGTGCAATGCTAATAATATAATATATTGTGTGTACATATAATTTGTAAGCCACTCTGAGTCCCCTTGGGGTGAGAAGGGTGTGATACAAATGTAGTAAATAAAGGCAGTAAATAAATAAATTATAAATAAATACATTTTAGACTTAGGCTCACCCAAAGTCTGAAATGACTTGAAGGCACACAACAACAACCAACAACAACAACAATCTTAATTAACTTGACTATCTCATTGGCCAGAAGCAGGACCACACTTCCCATTGAAATCCTGATAAATGTATGTTGGTTAAAATTGTTTTTATTTTTAAATATTGTATTGTTCTTTCATTGTTCTTGTTGTTGTTGTTGTTGTTTTTGCACTACAAATAAGACATGTGCAGTGTGCATCGGAATTTATTTGTATTTTTTTTTTCAAATGATAATCCTGCCCCTCAACAGTCTGAAAGATTGTGGACCGGCCCTCGGCTTAAAAAGTTTGAGGACCCCTGCACTAGAACTTCAAAAAGCAACTGAAATTGCTCAGATTGCATTCAAAACGCTAATTTCCAAGGCTGTGCAAAATTGTCAGAAGAAAAAAAGGACAGTACAAGTTTAAGTAAATTTAAAGGCATAATCATGACTGTGAGTCCCCCACCCTCAACCTTTATGGAGTTACATATCCAGAGTTCATTCAGAGAATTCCAAACATTTAGCCTTAAATTGCAAATCTCAGAATTAAATAGGATTTTACCATGACAGCTAAAGTGAAATCGTACCATTATAATTGTGCAGTATGAAAGGACTCTCTGGATAATTTGCTACATTAAACCTCAATAAGTTTATATCCAAAAGGCTTTAAGTGCTATCTATGTCTTTACACTTAAAATAAATAGGAACAGAAACACATGACAAAGACTTTTAATGATTTTGTGTCACTGTTATTCCTTTTTTTCTTTTGCCAACCTTTCATTATAGACAGACTTTTTTTTCTTAAGGTAGCAATAGTATGTAAATATGAAACAGCGGATAAAATTGGCATGAATCAAGCGAGTTACTGGAGAGCAACTCCAAGTATCCCTAGAACTTCTTGTGAGGGATGATGTTGCTTGCAGTCCAACACCTGGAAAGACTCACCCAAGCTCCAAGGATGAAGTTAGACACACTGTTGAAATTCTCTACAATTTCTTTCAGGGTGTACATATATACCCTGTTTCCCCAAAAATAAGACATCCCTGGAAAATAAGACCTAGTAGAGGTTTTGCTGGATTACTAAATATAAGGCCTCCCCCGAAAGTAAGACCTAGCAAAGTTTTTGTCTGGAAGCATGCCTGCTGAACAGAACACCAGAACATGCAGGATCGGTAAATGTATGTACCATTGTACTATTATTGTACATGGAAATAATGGTAGTCACAAGAAATTCTTGATAGGATTTCAGTTTGTCTGGTTATGCTGGTTTGTGATGACAACTACTGTACAGTATTTAATAAATGTTCTTTTTTTGTTCAACAATAAATGTGAATTCTTCTTCATGGAAAAATAAGTCATCCCCTGAAAATGAGATCTAGCATGTCTTTGGGAGCAAAAATTAATATAAGACACTGTCTTATTTTTGGGGAAACGGGGTATGTGTATATCCACACAGGTGCATATACATAAACACACACAACTTAATATTTATATTGACTAGAATTTTTTTTGAGAAACAAAGTTATACACCTTTCTCTGACAAGCTGACCTTATTGGTCTATGGGCAGTTTTCTTAATGCAAATACATTAGGCAACCCCTCTGAAAGGGTCATTCGACCCCTAAAGGGGTCATGACCCACAGGTTGAGAACCACTGAAATACGTACCACATTAACAACAGATTTTTGGCCTCAAGAGTTTCATTTCACCAATCACAAATGAAAACAAATCAAGGCAGCTAAGTGCAGTTATACTCAATAAGACCTCATTGTATTTAGTCAAATACGGATTCTTGTTTACGTGCTGAATATAATAAATCCGAAATAAGTGATGAGGAAGGAAGCAAAAAATGGAGACTAAAACAAAAACAAGGCTTTTCAGCTGGGCTCGAAACTCTTGATGTAGGAAAATAGACCCTGATATCATCTTCACCACCTTCAGAAGCATGAAAACTTGTAAACCCGAAAGGGCACACGTTATCATAATCATGATGCCAATTAAAATATAGTTCACTACTTTCACTCTGCTGACCTCTAATTCCTGGTGAAAGTTAAAACATTTGCTGTTGCTATATTCCCCCTTTTTCCCATACCAAAAATACATTACAGGCACCACAGCAACAAGAGTCAGAAACCACACAGCTGTGCTCATAGCAACTGCATGCAAATTCCTGTAGAATTCCACCTTATCCTTCTTCTTAAAGAAAATAAGACACCTGATTAATAGGATAATCACATAGAATAGAAAGGTGAGGTACATGTGCAAGTGTGCCATTATGCTCACAAGTTTACAAAAGAATGTTAGAAAGATCCAGTTGTCTGTGATGTAGTAATAGAGTCGAAATGGTACAGTCACAAGGAAGAGACTGTGGATCACCACCAGGTTTATGATTGCTGTTGTGGTCACTGATAATGCATTCATTTTCACCAGCAAAGAGGACATCCTGATGACTCCACACACACCTCCAATAAACACTACTGTGTAGATAGTGATCAAGACAGGATTCAAAATATGATCATAAGTTGTTGTTATTGGAGACTGGGTTGAGTTTATATTGAGCAGCATTCCTTTCTCTTCAGCCATGGTTCCAGAATTCCCTTTTGTCATGGTCTAAGAAAAACAAAAAGAAAGGAAGCATTCAATTCCATTTACCATATATTTCAAAGCAAGTTTTGAAGGTGTAAGTCTATGAATGTATGGCCAGTATTGTGGAAGATACAAAAAGGATCTGAATATGCACTACACTGTGTATGTAGCTGGACACGATTATTGTGACTGAAATAGAAGTGAATTATTATATTCAACCTGGATTTCCTCACTTTTTTGTCCTTGATGCCCTCCAGCTAGCAACATTTGCCTGAAGTCGGAATGAGCCAAAGATTGCTACGTTAATCTTCCTACGTTAAGGTTCCTACGTTAGGATGCCTGCCACAGATGTGGGTGAAACGTCAGGAGAGAATACTTCTGGAACATGGCCACACAGCCCGAAAAACATACAACAACCCTGATTCCTACGTTCCTTTCTATTTTTCTTTTTCAGCCTGTGATTAGCTTGCGATGGAAAGCACGCACATTTTATAGGTTCAAACATTAAAGCTTAGTTTTGTACAGTATGATCATACCTAAGAGTATCTTTCCTAGGTATAATCATATTCGTGGATTATGTTAGCAGTAGTCTAATTGCAGTTCAACGTGGCAATACAAACTTGTGCCATCTTTACAGCACAACCACATTAAATATGTGATGGTAAACTTGTCATTGCAAATCAGATGAGGTTTTACTTTTTTTAAAAAAAATGCAGGTATAGAAGGGGATGATTTTTATCAAGACTCTTGTCAAGGGCTTCTTAAACTTTTCCACTCACGACTCCTTTCAGCTTGAGATAATTTTTACATGACTCCAGATATATAGGTAAAGGTAAAGGTTTCCCCCTGATGTTAAGTCCAGTCGTGACACACTCTGGGGTTTGGTGCTCATCTCCATTTCTAAGCCGAAGAGCCGGTATTGTCCGAAGACACCTCCAAGGTCATGTGGCTAGCATGACTGCATGGAGTGCCAGAGCAGTACCTATTGATCTACTCACATTTGCACATTTTCGAACTGCTAGGTTGGCAGGAGCTGGGGCTAACAGCGGGCGCTCATTCAGCTCCCGGGATTTGAACCTGGGACCTTTTGGTCCGTAAGTTCAGCAGCTCAGTGCTTTAACACACTGTGCCACCAGGGGCCCCACCTTACCCTTTACTCCAGATATATAGGTATATAAAATACTAGCTGTGCCCGGCCACGCGTTGCTGTGGCGAAGTATGGTGGTATGGGAAATAAAGTATTGAGGAATTGGTGGTAGTTAAGGTAAAGAGTCCCCTGGGCTGAGTGGGTTGCTAGGAGACCAAGTGGGCAGAGCTTAGCCTTCTAACTGGCAGCAATTGGATAAAAACAATTATTCCTCTCTCTCTAATTAGGACTTTATTTTTCTTTTCTTTTTGTTGTATCAACCTAGAGGCATGGATGAGGGGTTGTGCTGTCAATTTTCGGGGTTGTGGGGTGTTTACTTTTGTTGTTTTGTCCGCTGCCGTGATATATATAGATTTAATGATAACAAATCAGCATCGTCAAGGCTTGCTAAACAGGCTAGCTTTCCGTTTTTATGAAGTACAGCTGAAGTATTTTCTGCAGAGTCCATTACAAACACTGCACAACAGAGTCATTTAAATATGCAAAATGGTCACTAGATGACAATCAGAAAACTTCAAATGTTGCTAATTTTTGGGACCCCCAACATTGAGACCCATAGTTTAAGAAGCAGGGCTGTAGTCCACAAGAATTTTGGGGGAAGGGAAGAAAGTTAGAACCTGAAAGTAAATAAGAGAATAGAGGGAATAGCCAGACCCATAGCCAGAAAAATTTTTTTGGGGAGGGGTTGAAACATTTTTCCGGGATTAATTTTCAGATCAGTGTCTTCTCATCTGGCTGGAGATCTCAACAAGGCCCTGAAATTACCATCATCAGGTTCTTCACAGGTAATAGGTTCTGAATCATTGATCTTTCTTAAAACCAGGGGTTTTTTGGCCACAAAGGATAATAGTTTCCACAATTGGCAAAAGTTTCTTTCTGTTTTCTTCTGCTTTTCTTCTGATTTCCATTACTATGATGACGGGTTGCATCAAGACGTTTTCCACTGTGAATTAGCAAGAAGTTTTCAGCCAAGCCCAAGTTGTTCTGATGGTACTTTGTTTTTTGGTATCTATTGAAGACTTGTATTCAATCTTTCCATTGCACAAATGGTTTAGCAACCAATGCACCAAGTTTCTGGTGACCACCTTTGCCCTCAACTTCTCTCCAAACACCACACCGTACTTACAGAGTGCATCTTGTACATGAAAAGAGTAGGGAAAGTTGTTGAGCCATTTGGGTTGAAATATTAGATGCCTTTTCTTATCCATAGGAAATAGATATCTTAGCAATGGGGTCTGTGGATTATTCACTAATTGAGCTTTCACTTGGTCATGAGAAACAGTCCTGTTCATATAAAGTCCAAGGTCTAAAAATTAGACACAGCTTCTTCTCTTTGCTTCTGTTCCATAGTTTCTTTGGCAGGGCTTGGATTAGATGAACCAGTTAATGGTAGACACTTCAGTTTCCAGTTTCCTCAGTTTTCACCTGCAATCCAGGTCAAATCTCCTTTGCCTGCCACCTGTGAAGAGACCAATTTGGTCACTTCCACTATGTCAGCTGTTGCTGCTACTGCAATGTAAATTGGTAGAAAGTTAAGTGATGATAGGGTTGTTGTATGTTTTTTGGGCTGTATGACCATGTTCCAGAAGTATTCTCTCCTGACGTTTCGCCCACATCTATGGCAGGCATCCTCAGAGGTTGTGAGGTATGGAGAAAACTAAGCAAAGAGGTTAATATATATCTGTGGAAAGTCTAGGGTACATATTAACCTCTTTGCTTAGTTTTCTCCATACCTCACAACCTCTGAGGATGCCTGCCATAGATGTGGGCGAAACATCAGGAGAGAATACTTCTGGAACATGGCCATACAGCCCGAAAAACATACAACAACCCTGTGATCCCAGCCATGAAAGCCTTCGACAACACGTAAGTAATGATAGTGTGAAGAATCCAAATATGGTCAATGTAGTGCTTGCAGTTCTGGAGTGACTCTAATTGTTGCTTCTCATAAATTTGCCATGGAGATTTGGTTAACCAATTAAAATTAATGAGTAAACCAAGATTTGTTTTACCCCCAGCTACAGGCTTGGGAATAGCTATAAAAAGTGCCGCCTATCCTAAACATGTAAACCTACAGGTAGGTTTCAGTGTCTTAAAAGAGATTTGCTCTTGGCTAAGTTAACTTATTATTTGTTCTTTTATTATTTATTTTTCCTAAGTCAGATGTGCATAGTACTGTAGTTGTAGTTTTGGAATCTGGAAATACTTGATTAGGTACAAATTACCAGTGAGATGTTCATTGATATGGCCTAGGCATTTTTTTGTTTTGCTAATTTTTAGTTAGCTGGGTTCAAAAGCTTAAAGGTTTTAGTCCTGTCTTTGATTCTTTATCCTTTCTTTACAATCTTTACCTGTACATCTCTTATGGTGAGTAATCACAGTATGTAATTTTTTTTCACTCTGAGCATTCCTCAGTTTCCATGAAGCTTTGTTCTTTTGGGTCTAGCTTGGCTTTTTTCAATACTGAGTGATGGAAAATACAGTTTCCTCCTGTTTAGAAGTTTCACCTGCAGTTATAAGGAGAAATACAAGATATTAGAGCTGAAGTAAAAGGAAGGTGTCAGAAGTAAAAACAGTTTCTTACTTTGTAAGGTTTAAAACATTTGATTTCACCACAAAATCATGAAAAGTATAAATATGTCCTATATTTTCATATACTACATTATCAGTTAAATTGGTTTTTCATGCCTCCAGTTCAAAATTTTATTTATTTATGAGCAAGGACTGGTACCACACTAACCAAATATTTCCCATGTCATGGGAATGACCTGACCCCTGACCCATCGTACCTTCCTAGATTGGCATCTACAGTCTTCTCAAAGACAGATTCTCCATCACCATCCACATCTTCATTCATGACTAGAGAGCTGGGCCGAAACTAACAAAATGAACTTCAACAGGGACAAATGCAAGATACTTCACTTCGGCAGAAAAAATGGAAATCAAAGATACAGAATAGGGGACGCCTAGCTAGACAGCAGTACATGTGAAAAAGATCTTGGAGTCCTTATGGACAACAAGTTAAACATGAGCCAACAATGTGATGCAGCTGCTAAGAAAGCCAATGGGATTTTGGCCTGCATCAATAGGAGTATAGTGACTAGATCCAGGGAAGACCTGCTCCCCCTCTATTCTGCCTTGGTCAGACCACACCTGGAATACTGTGTCCAATTCTGGGCACCGCAGTTGAAGGGAGATGTTGACAAGCTGGAAAGCGTCCAGAGGAGGGCAACTAAAATGATCAAGGGTCTGGAGAACAAACCCTATGAGGAGCGTCTTAAAGAACTGGGCATGTTTAGCCTGCAGAAGAGAAGGCTGAGAGGAGACATGATAGTCATGTACAAATACATGAGGGGAGGAGGGAGCAAACTTGTTTTCTGCTGCCCTGCAGACTAGGTCGCGGAACAATGTCTTCAAACTACAGGAAAGGAGATTCCACCTGAACATCAGGAAGAACTTCCTCACTGTGAGGGCTGTTCGGCAGTGGAGCTCTCTCCCCCGGACTGTGGTGGAGGCTTTTCTTTGGAGGCTTTTAAGCAGAGGCTGGATGGCCATCTGTCGGGGGTGCTTTGAATGCGATTTCCTGCTACTTGGCAGGGGGTTGGACTGGATGGCCCATGAGGTCTCTTCCAACTCTACGATTGTATGATTCTATGATTCTATAGCTTTGAAATTTGACTTAATGTCCAATAGCTTAATACATAAATCTGGAATGACACCCACCTTACTCCTAAATTTGTTTTAGTGAAAGCATAAGTTGAAAAGCTTGCTTCTATAGGTAGACTACTACTTGTCAAATCTGGCTACTGACACCTATGCATCTATCTGCTGCTGCTGCTCAGTCGTTTAGTCGTTTCCGACTCTTCGTGACCTCATGGACCAGTCCACGCCAGAGCTCCCTGTCGGTCTTCGCCGCCCCGAGTTCCTTCAAGGTCAAGCCAGTCACTTCAAGGATACCGTCCATCCATCTCGCCCTTGGTAGGCCTCTTCCTTTTTCCTTCCATTTTCCCCAGCATCATGATCTTTTCCAAGCTTTCCTATCTCCTCATGATGTGGCCAAAATACTTCAACTTTGACTTCCCTCCAGTGAGCAGCCGAGCATTATTTCCTGGAGGATGGACTGGTTGGATCTTCTTGCGGTCCAAGGCACTCTCAGGATTTTCCTCCAGCACCAAAGTTCAAAAGCATCTATCAGACCTACCCAAATGTTACTAAGTGGCACAGATTCAAATTTTGTTTTTAAAGGTACATTGAATTTCAATAAGATCTTCATGCTCTGACATGGACAATACTAGGTTTATTTCAATTGACAAATGGGTTTTGTACCATTCAATGTTCCTGTTGGTGTCTGAAATGTTCTCCGACATATTCTACAAAACTTAATGAAGTTACCACATCTCTGAGCGGAAAGATACAACCATGTTTACACTGACAGACAAAATGACGTCACTGAAAACCAGACTTCATTTCTGAATCAAATGTGTGAATGAGAAAAACTTCAAATGCTTTCTTCTCCTAGTCCAGTATCTCAGTGACAACAAGATCTAAATTAAAGCTGATATACATATCATAGTTTTTCTCATTCACACATTTGGTTTTCTAGAATATGTTGGTGAGGTAAGCAGTGCACATTACATGAGCCACTTCTTGTTTTGTAAACATTCAGCGTATTTGCCTCCCTTATGAAGAAACCAGAAGCTTGTTGTGCACCTCAAAAAACCAGGATCTTGCCTCTTGAAAGCCATCTAACTTCTACGTGAATTAGAAGCGATTGATGCTGACTTCCAAATTTTTTCATAAGCCTTTGCAAAAGGTCTTTACTGGAGTGACTGAGACTCTACATAATTGACCATTTTTACATTTTTTAAGTTAGATGAAACATTCTTTGTCGCAAGAGCATGCTGATGTAAGATGCAATGACTACTACTGGTACAATGTGGAGTTCCTTTTAAAATCCTTAATACCATCCGTTTCATTTTTCCCACCATTGTTTTATCTCAGTCTCTGCATATGTTGATATACTTATCCCAATCAATATTGTGTTTAAGCACACAACAGCTGATGATTTAAAAAATTCCTTCCCTGGATGCATTGGTCTCCAAACGTGTGCATATAAACAAATCTTCTTCAACAGACACTTCAAATGGATAACTCATGAAAACAAGCAATACTGCAAGCCTGGTGACACCTGTACTTTTGTCCAATTGTATTGAAAATGCTTTACAATTTATTCCTCTCTTAATTATTAATCTTCAATATAGTCTGAGATTGTATACACTTGGACACAGTGTTGTTAGAACACAGGATACTGAAAAAGTTTTCACCACCTTCTCTTCCATCACACATGGTTTGATGAGATCCTCTGCAATTGTATGTTGGATGGAACATTTGTAATTAAAGAGAAGCAATGCTTCCATTGCATTTTCATTATTGGTCTTTGCATAGTTCTGTAAGCAAGCCACAGTGGTATCTTGGACTTCCTGTGGTTTTTGAAAAAACTGGTGTCCTGTTGCTTTAGGTTTGGGTGGTTTGTTTCTAGCTGTTGTTTCTGCTTAGCAGGTGCCAAGGAACGGTTCAGGAAGATTTTGTTACAAATGAGGTATTGTCTGTCCTGGTGTTTTGCATTTACAACAGAAATAAATCCTAACAATAGATAAGAGTCATTGTATTCCCTTTTTTTCAAAGATTTTAAACCTTCACATTTGATCTTATCACTAGTTGGTAAGCTTGACCATCAGTACAAGAGTCATTTTCCATTGCAGGTGTGCCATAGAATGAATAAAATGATAAAACAGAGAGATCAGACTGCAAGCTAACTCAATATGTGAAAATAATAATAATAATAATAATAATAATAATAATAATAATAATAATAATAATTGCAGGTGGTCCCGGTGGTGATCGGCACATTGGGTGCCATGCCAAAAGTTCTCAGCCGGCATTTGGAAACAATACACATTGACAAAATTATGATCTGCCTACTGCAAAAGGCCACCCTACTGGGATCTGCACGCATCATCCGAAAATACATCACACAGTCCTAGACACTTGGGAAGTGTTCGACTTGTGATTTTGTGATACGAAATCCAGCATATCTATCTTGTTTGCTGTGTCGTAATAAAATAATAGACATTGACAAAATTATGATCTGCCAACTGCAAAAGGCCACCCTACTGGGATCTGCACGCATCATCTGAAAATACATCACACAGTCCTAGACACTTGTGTTCGACTTGTGATTTTGTGAAATGAAATCCAGCATATCTATCTTGTTTGCTGTGTCATACAATAAAATAATAATAATAATAATAATACAGTAATAATAATAATAATAATAATAATAATAATAATAATAATAGCAATAATATCCTTGAATTTTGCTTACTGAATTGCATCTCCTTGAATCTCACTAGGTCCATTAGAGCTAGAAGCCGCATGTACTATAGGACCTCATCAGATGAGTTAATTTCCCCATCCTACACCACCTCTCCTCCCTTTTCACCACAGAGCCCTTCCCATGATGCACACCAACTTCTGGCCAGGCTCTGTGGTGAAAGAGGACAGGAAACATGGCCTTAGGAGCAATGGGGGGAAGCTGGGCGATGACGCTTACACACATGGGATGGGGGAAGCAAGTCGCACATGGAGCAACGGCTTCTCCACGCCCCCCCCCCCCCAACCAGGACTCCCATGGATTTGCCACAATATGTGGTGAATCCTTAACTCTTTGTGATGAGGTTAATAGTTAAAACCTTAAAACCTACCCATCTTGAGCCAGTTATCCATGGCATTAGTAGCTTCCTGAAATATGTAGCCGTAACTGCATACACAGAATCATAGAATCATAGAATCATTGAGTTGGAAGAGACCTCATGGGCCATCCAGTCCAACCCCCTGCCAAGAAGCAGGAAATCGCATCCAAAGCACCCCCGACAGGTGGCCATCCAGCCTCTGCTTAAAAGCCTCCAAAGAAGGAGCCTCCACCACAGTCCGGGGCAGAGAGTTCCACTGCCGAACAGCCCTCACAGTGAGGAAGTTCTTCCTAATGTTCAGGTGGAATCTCCTTTCCTGTAATTTGAAGCCATTGTTCCACATCCTAGTCTCCAGGGCAGCAGCAAACAAGCTTGCCCCCTCCTCCCTATGACTTCCCCTCACATATTTGTATATGGCTATCATGTCTCCTTTCAGCCTTCTCTTCTGCAGGCTAAACATACCCAGCTCTTTAGGCCGCTCCTCATAGGGCTTGTTCTCCAGACCCTTGATCATTTTAGTTGCCCTCCTCTGGACGCTTTCCAGCTTGTCAACATCTCCCTTCAACTGTGGTGCCCAGAATTGGACACAGTATTCCAGGTGTGGTCTGACCAAGGCAGAATAGAGGGGGAGCATGACTTCCCTGGATCTAGACGCTATACCCCTATTTATGCAGGCCAGAATCCCATTGGCTTTTTCTGCTGCCGCATCACATTGTAGGCTCATGTTTAACTCGTTCTCCATGAGGACTCCAAGATCTTTTTCACATGTACTGCTGTCAAGCCAGGCATTGTCCCCCATTCTGTATCTTTGCATTTCATTTTTTCTGCTGAAGTGAAGTATCTTGCATTTGTCCCTGTTGAACTTCATTTTGTTAGTTTCGGCCCATCTCTCTAATCTGTTAAGATCGTTTTGGATTCTGCTCCTGTCTTCTGGAGTGTTAGCTATCCCTCCCAGTTTGGTGTCGTCTGCAGACTTGATGATTGTGCCTTCTAACCCTTCGTCTAAGTCGTTAATAAAGATGTTGAACAGAACTGGGCCCAGGACGGAACCCTGTGGCACTCCACTCGTGACTTCTTTCCAAGATGAAGAAGATGCATTGGTGAGCACCCTTTGGGTTCGTTCGCTTAGCTAATTACAGATCCACCTAACTGTAGTTTTGTCTAGCCCACATTTGGCTAACTTGTTTGTCAGAAGGTCATGGGGGACTTTGTCGAAGGCCTTGCTGAAATCCAGATATGCTACATCCACGGCATTCCCTGCATCTACCCAGCTTGTAACTTTATCAAAAAAAAGAGATTAGATTAGTTTGGCATGATTTGTTTTTGGTAAATCCATGTTGACTATTAGCAATACCTGATAGCAATAGTTGTAGTACAAAATAGTGATTATGGAGACTGTTACAAGGGTCATCTGTATAGTGACAGAAGATACAGAATGTAAGGTACAGCATCACTGAACCACAAGCATGAATCATGATTGAAAGGATGAGTATAGAAATGAAATGAACAAAATGAAGGAAGTAGTATGTTATATTTATAAAAGGAAGAACCTTCTGGATGTTGCTGGAAAAGCCAATAGCACCCTAGAGAGCCATTTTCATCATCAGTTGATGCATACTTGTCAAATAACTTTGTAATACTTGTCTAATAGCTTTCTCACCACATGACAGAACTGAAGGAAGCATGTCATAATATAGAGAAGTAGTAAGTCTCTTTCCTAGCTCCCCGATTCCTTCCTGTTGAACTCTGCATCTATGCCACCTTTTGATTCCTTTCCCTCCCCCCCAATAAGTTGACCAGTGTTTGAAATTGGTGTAATATCCCTCCCGTTTCACACTATCAGATTACTTACTTTACTTAGGCGATCCCTCATAGTTCGAGGATGATTGTCTTCCATCTTGGCGGTGTGTCCGTAGATGGCTGAAGAGACCTATTCTTGATCTGCATGTTCTCCTGCAGTGAGGACATTGGTTTCCAGGTGGAAGGTGGTCCCGGTCAGGGTTGGCTTGATGCTCCTTTCTCTTGGCACGTTTCTCCCTTAAGCCCTCCATTCATGCCTCTTCACAGCACTGCTGGTCACAGCTGACCTCCAATTAGAGCACTCAAGGGCCAGGGCTTCCCAGTTCTCAGTGTCTATACCACATTTTTTAAGGTTGGCTTTAAGCCCATCTTTAAATCTCTTTTCCTGCCCACCAACATTACGTTTCCCGTTCTTGAGTTCGGAGTAGAGCAACTGCTTTGGGAGACGGTGATCGGGCATTCGGACAACGTGGCCAGTCCAGTGGAGTTGATGGCGTAGGAGCATTGCTTCAATGCTGGTGATCTTTGCTTCTTCCAGCACGCTGACATTTGTCCGCCTGTCTTCCCAAGAGATTTGCAGGATTTTTCTGAGGCAACGCTGATGGAAACACTCCAGGAGTTTAGTATGATGTCTGTAGACCGTCCACGTTTCGCAGGTGTATAGCAGGGTTGGGAGGACAATGGCTTTGTAAAGAAGCACCTTGGTATTTCTACAGATGTCCCGATCATCAAACACTCTCTGCTTCATTCTGAAAAATGCTGCGCTTGCAGAGCTCAGGCGGTGTTGTATTTCAGTGTCGATGCTGACTTTTGTGGAGAGGTGGCTGCCAAGGTAGCGGAAATGGTCAACGTTTTCTAATGTGACACCATTAAGCTGTATTCCTGGCATTGCAGAGGGGTTAGCTGGTGCCTGTTGGAAGAGCACTTTGGTTTTCTCGATGTTCAATGAGAGGCCGAGCTTCTCATATGCTTCTGCGAAGGTGTTTAGAGTGGCTTGTAGGTCTTCTTCTGAGTGCGCACAGACTACGTTGTCATCGGCATATTGGAGTTCTATAACAGATGTTGTGGTGACCTTGGTTTTGGCTCTCAGTCTGCTGAGGTTAAATAGCTTGCCATCTGTCCGATAGATTATTTCCACTCCGGTGGGAAGCTTCCCATCAACAAGGTGAAGTATCAGCGATGAAGACTATCAGATTAACAACCATATTTCTTGTTTTTATACCTTTCATTACATGTCTTTTGAGTATCACCAATACGGGAAAGTGTTCCAGGCCAAGGAAGCTCATGCTTTGATGGCATATGGGCAAGTGAAGGATACATATTGCCACCATCTACTGTCACAGTATCAAGCTGAAGTACACATTGTTTGGTGGTGCTCTTAAGAATCAGCAAGATTGACCCAAGCCTGTTAAACATATGATAACACATCTAATAAGACAAATATATTAGAAAAGTGCTTCAAGGTATGATTTTTTTTTAAAAAGGAGTGAGATAGAAGGGGGAAATTATCTTTCTCTTAAGTTTGAATGTAGCATTTCATAACCACACAAACAGTGTCTTTAGTGTGGTTACTTCAATATTGTTTTCATCTGTGAAAATCTTTGCCACATGTCATGTCATGCTCTTTCTCTTTATTCTTCAATCCTCCAATAAATATCCCAAGGACATTAATACAATTGTGTACAATATATACGTTGGGGATGAGTGACATGCTCTGCCCAAACCCTTCATTTCCTCCATTTTATTCAAGAAAACAGAAGGTGCTCTCGTTAAAATGCCACTTGTCTCCTCAGAATCACAAAGCTGTCTAGAAAATGTGGTGACAATAAGGCTTTTGAGGAGGGTTTTTATAGTGACAACAAAGAAAATAACTCCTTCATTACAGAATCCAAAGCTCTACCCGATTGAGGTCGAGTTTTCTTCGTTTTCTTCATTTTTGTTGTCATCAGCAATAATGATGATAACGGTTGGGGGAGGCATGTCACATTGCCTCCAAAGGCCTGGAGTAATGTACAAAGTGCTTACGATATTGAAGTACAGAGGCTTTTTAATTGAAAAGGATGATGTGAGCATCTCCCACTTCCAAGGCCGTAGCCAGAAAAAAATTTCGGGAGGGGTTTTGAAAATTTCGGGGGGGGGGGGGGTTGAACCCCTAGCACACATCTCTCACCGCTACAAACCTGTCAATATCTGCTTGAAATAGTGCCTGGAGGGACTCTTAATGTTTTGCGTCTCATAGACTTAGCATGGGGATTTGGTTAACTAGTTAAAATTCATGAGTAAGCCAGGTTTTTTTTATAACCTGAAAAATTTCGGGGGGGGGGGGGTTGAACCCCTAAAACCACTCCCTCGCTACAGGCCTGCCCACTTCTACCATTATCATATTTCCCAGGGATCTCTGGCCTTAGCTCAAACCCTCGAAGAGGTGGGACAGAGATTTCGGATTGTACCAGCAGCAATATATCATTGTGAACTAACCCTGCTATAATACCAAGTATTGAGGGAGTTTTAGTTCTGAGTAGACAATTAAGACCCATAAACTTTGCTAAAGATTTGCTCCTAGGGGAGAGTTTATTCCCTTTGCAATAATGTGTTTCTCACTGATGTTGGGAAAATAACTCCAAGAAAGTCTTAAGGAGATGGTTTTGTGGTGTTTGAGATGTTCTGTCCCTCTCTCTCCTGTTCTGCAATCCAAAATCTCTGCAGTCAAAGTCCAACAAGTGAAAACTACTATATTACATTACTGCCAATTTATCATATGAAATAGAGTGTTGTGTGCTATATGTTTACAGATATGGAAACCAAGAGGAATAACTTCTAAAATTATTGGGGGAATAGAACCATTTTCCCAGTTCACCCCTCAAAATTATGGTTAAACTTGCTGAGATTTGCTTTTTTTCTTGGTCCTTCTATACTCTTTGTTCTTTTGAGTCCATATGTGTACTGAACTAATGCAAATATATATATATATAAGAGGGTAATGAAATTTCGGCCTAGGACAAAACAACAAAACTACACATCCCAGAAACACTAAACTTGGCAGCACAACCCCTCATCCATGCCTCTACGTTCATACAACAAAAAGAAAAGAAAGATAAAGTCCTAATTAGAGGGAGAAGGAATAATTGTTTTTATCCAATTCCTGCCAGTTAGAAGGCTAAGCTCTGCCAACTTGGTCTCCTAGCAACCCACTCGCCCAGGGGACAGGCAGAGTTAGGCCTCATTTAGGCCTCTTCCACACTGCCTATAAAATACAGATTATCAGATTTTAACTGGATTATATGGCAGTGTAGACTCAAGGCCCTTCCACACAGCTATATAACCCATTTATAATCTTATCTGCTTTGAACTGGATTATTTTGACTCCACACTGCCATATAATCCACTTCAGTGTGCATTTTATACAGCTGAGTACAAGGGGCCTCATATAATCCAGTTCTAATCAGATAATATAAGATTATAAATATACAGTACAGTCTCACTTATCCAACATAAACAGGCCGGTAGAATGTTGGATAAGTGAATAAGTTGGATAATAAGAAGGGATTCAGGAAAAGCCGATTAAACATCAAATTAGGTAATCATTATACAAATTAAGCACCAAAACATCATGTTATACAACATATTTGACAGAAAAAGTAGTCCATGCACAGTAATACTATGTAGTAATTACTGTATTACAAATTTACCACCAAAATATCACAATGAATTTAAAACACTGACTACAAAACATTTACTAATAAAAAGCAGACTGCGTTGGATAATCCAGAACATTGGATAAGCGAATGTTGGATAAGTGAGATTCTACTGTAATATATACCACCATACTTCTCCACAGCAACGTGTGGCCGGGCACAGCTAGTACATTATAAGAACAGTGACCGCAAACCCAGATAATTTCTTCAGTTTGATCCACGTGAATATCAATGCTAAATTCCAATGTTACTGAATGCATAAGGTTGAGTGGTGATTATATTGACAGTGACAGATTTATTTATTATTATTAATTTGTGGTCTCTCATATATACCACCCTTCTCAACCCTGAAGAAGACTCAGGGCGGTTCACAGTGTTGGCAACAATTCAATGCCCTCGATAAAAACAGCATAAAACATCAAAGTTGGCCCTCCCCTAATAAAACATTAAACATTATTAAACACATCACATAAAATAACATCATATATCACACAAAGACATAGCCATTGCCCATAAACAGTCCTGGGTCATTGCGCTTTCAAAGTTCACTTTAACTTTTAAATATTCCTATGATGGGACGAACGCATGGTTCCACAGCCAAGTGAGGCCGGTGGGGCCGAGAGCAGGACTTCCCCGTAAGATCTTAATCTACAAACTGTTTCATAGAGGGAAATACATTTGAACAGGTAAGTAGGACCAGAGCCAAGGAAAATAACTTAATTTAGGATCTGTTTTATTTGTCTGGAATTTATAACACAGTGGTAATCTGTTGAGATACTATGAATCCCCTTTAACTGTCCTGACAGAAATCTTGATGTTGTTTACTATGCTGTAGGAATATACATGCTTGGAGTTTGTTTATTTTTGTCTAAATACAAAAAGGGGTTTTTCAAAACCCATTTCCTGCCAGTTAGGACTGTTGAAACAGAAAAAGAATGTGCAATCCTATCTATGTGGACACTATTTTACTTTAGCACATCCTTTTTTTTAAAAGTGGCTATTATGTGTCATAGTTTGATGACGTAGCTAGAAACAACTGAATATATATATATATATATATATATATATATATTTTAAATGGACCAGAAGCTTTTATATTAATGACTACTTGCTAAAATCTGGTATATGTATTTGGATGATACTTTTTTACAGCTGAATAGCAATACTCTTTGAGCCCAGGTGGTGAAGTGCGTTAAAGCGCTGAGCTGCTGAACTTGCAGACCAAAAGGTCCCAGGTTCAAATCCCGGGAGCAGAATGAGTCCCTGCTGTTAGCTCCAGCTCCTGCCAACCTAGCAGTTCGAAAACATGCAAATGTGAGTAGATTAATAGGTACCACTCTGGCGGGAAGGTAACAATGTTCCATGCAGTCCTGCCGGCCACATGACCTTGGAGGTGTCTACGGACAACGCCGGCTCTTCGGCTTAGAAATGGACATGAGCACCAACCCCCAGAGTTAGACATGACTGGACTTAACATCAGGGGAAACGTTTACCTTTACCTAGCAATACTCTAAAATATATAGATTGACAAATTATTCTGGAAGAAAGATAGAGCAAGAAAAGAGAAAGAGGGACTGAAAAAGGAGACGTATAGTCAAAAATAATTATGGCTCACCTCCACAATCCTTATTTTGCAAGATTACTCTAGCAAAATGTTCATCTACATTAACATAAGTATTCATGGGCAACCCAGCAATCCAAATGTCCAGCCCTATCTCTTTCCATGACTTCAGTCCTCCAGATATTTTGGACTTCATCAATCAGAAGCCCTGGCCAATTTGCCCAATGATAGGGATTCTGTAAGTTCAAATCCAAATCCAGTGAAGAACCATTGCATTCAAATTCAAAAGTGCGAGAGCCACTGATTTAAAGTACACAGCTCTGAAGTAGCCCACACCCAGAGCGAAGAAGTGTCTTCTTTGAAATTTTCTGAAGCCATGTTTATTAATTCATTTTAAAAAATAATGACATATTTTACCAGCTTAAAATTATCTCCTTTTTTGCAGGCTCATAGCTATTAAGCATTGCTAGGTTTTTTTAAACTAATAATGAGAAAATAATGTTTCATCAGTCATTGTGCTGATATTGATTTCTCTAATCTGATGATAATATAATTATCCTGGAAAAAATAAAAGATTAGTTGTGACAAAGGAAATTGCTGAAAAATTCAGAAGAAACTAAGCAAATCTGGCTTCTTTGACTCTAAAGAAGTTCCATATTATGCAATATGTTTTTCTTTGACTCTAAAAACGTTCCCATATTATGCAAAATGTTGCTTCAGACAAAACCTGTAATTGTTACTGTACATTCACTTACCCGTAAAATCCATGACACACAAGTAGGCTTCCTTCTCAGTAAACATACATGTTATTGCATTATTAGTTAACACTTCGATTGACTCAATTCAGTGGGACTGCTCATGCTGATTTCAATGGAAACTTAAAGAAACTTGTTTGAATCCAATTCATTTCTTTAACTAGCTGGTGGCTACTTGTCAGGAATATGATACAAGAAAGGCTGACATACAAGGGTGACATTTTACAATGTTAAATATTACAAGCAAATTCTTTGCAATTGTAATATCAGATACCAGACAATAAAGAACTTTGAATGTGAAATCCTCTAGCCCTTCCTACCCTTTGTACTTCTAGACCTCTCTGCCTTCTTTTATTTATTTTGTTTGCTTTGGTCAGTTGGTACTTCTATTTAAGATGGCCAAATGCAAAGAAGGATAAGAGCTAGCTACAGTAGCTGCAATATTATCTTCCTTGATTGTTAACATTTTAGGGTTCCTAAAACCTGTTGCTATTTGCTTACGGGAGCCACAAGTAAAATAACTGTAGGATATGGTCTTCAGATATTAGAGGCAAAGTTGAAGTATTTTGGACACATTATGGGAAGACAGGAAAGCTTGGAAAAGATCATGATGCTGGGGAAAATGGAAGGAAAAAGGAAGAGAGGCCGACCAAGGGCAAGATGGATGGACGGTATCCTTGAAGTGACTGGCATGAACTTGAAGGAACTGAGTGCGGCAACGGCCAACAGAGAGCTCTGGCACGGACTGGTCCATGAGGTCACGAAGAGTCGGAAACGACTGACCGAATGAAGAAGAAGATGATGGTCTTCAGGGCTTGCATTTTGTTTGAAGAAAGAAAGACAGCAAGACCCTGGGATGTTGTTTTGTGCTGATTCTTGGAATAACCTTTGTGGCACAATGATTCTCCTATAAGTATTACTCCCTCTAGGCTAATCCCTATTGGAAATGTATTTGGCAGACTAAACTATTCAGATGATCATATTGTAGATCTTTCAAGGATTTGCCTTACTTAACACAGACCAGATAAAATCCTTGGGTGGTAGAGGAAGGCTTGGTAGGCATGGAGAATAGCAAACAACCCCACATCCAGAATCCTTCAGCATTCTTATTCAGACCTTTGAACATTCAGTGTGAAAATAGGAAAAGCACTTCAAAGTGTATTTGGTTTGTTTGTAAATATTTGAAAGTCTCAGCATGATTGAGAAACCCTGATAAGGTAGGGATTTCAATTGTGTATGAGTTTCTGTGCAAAAGCAGACAGAAAGTCTGAAGAGGATGGAGCCAGACACAGAAGCTATCACGAAGGAGGCCTGCACTACATTTTCTTGGCACCTTGTTACTGTCATAATATTCTCAGTAATTAACTTATATTTTTTGTAAAAATTTTTAAAAAAGTAACCTTTATTTTTTATTTCCCTTAAAGTAATAAATTACCGCTAAAATGATAAAATATGATCTTATATTGACTTCCTATGACTTCATTGAGGGGCCCCTGGTGGCACAGTGTGTTAAAGCACTGAGCTGCTGAACTTGCGGACCAAAAGGTCCCAGGTTCAAATCCCAGGAGCAGAATGATCACCCACTGTTAGCCCCAGCTCCTGCCAACCTAGCATTTCGAAAAAATGCAAATGTGAGTAGATCAATAGATACCGCTCCGGCGGGAAGGTAACGGCGCTCCATGTAGTCATGCCGGCCACATGACCTTGGAGGTGTCTATGGACAACGCTGGCTCTTCGGCTTAGAAATGGAAACGAGCACCAACCCTTAGAGTCTGTCACGACTGGACTTAACGTCAGGGGAAACCTTTACCTTTACCTTCATTGAGACTTTTATTGCCAGGAGAAATAATGTGCTACAAGTTTTAAAAAATACCCGGTTCAGTTTTTGCCTCAGTCATAGATGTGTTCAAAGGCTTCTCAGCCTAAGTCACCTGTGAGAAATGCATGAATAAAAGTACTCACCTACTATACAATGTGATTGTTGTTTGGAGAAAGGGCTGAAGTAGGGAAAGTAGTTTGCGTAAGTTCCCGGTGGCTGAAGAAACATCTGAGCCAGTGATTTATCAGCTTAACATGTTTTTGCTCTTTAGCTGCCGTTGCTTTCACATTTGTTCAAAGTTTTGAAATGCTACAACTCCCAGAATTATACAGCCAACATGACCAATATTGTATTGTATTGTCAAAGGCTTTCATGGCTGCTAGAACACTGCCATACTTCCCAGTTAACCAATATTGACTGGAGAATTATGGGAGTTATAGTTGATAAGGATCATTTCTGTGCTATGAATTTATCAAGCACGTTAAAAATATGAAGAAAGAATTCTTTAATAAGTTCAACTCAGTGTTGCTTGTTACTTATTCCAATTCATTTTTGCGTACTTCTAAAATTACAGTAGAGTCTCACTTATCCAACATAAACGGGCCGGCAGAACGTTGGATAAGCGAATATGTTGGATAATAAGGAGAGATTAAGAAAAAAGCCTATTAAATATCAAAATAGGTTATGATTTTACAAATTAAGCACCAAAACATCATGTTATATAACAAATTTGACAGAAAAAGTAGTTCATTACACATTAATGCTATGCAGTAATTACTGTATTTACAAATTTAGCACCAAAATATCACAATGCATTGAAAACATTGACTACAAAAATGCGTTGGATAATCCAGAACATTGGATAAGTGAGTGCTGGATAAGTGAGACTCTACTGTATTTGCCCCAACCTCTCTTTTTGGAGAGGAATGTTAAGCATTTCCAATGTCAGTTCATCAACATACATTCTAAAGATTTGATAAGAACTATAGTCCAAATGTGAAACATATTTTAACATTCTTACCTTGTTTTCATAAGTCTGTAAAGATAAGGTGCATCAAGGAAGAGAGAAAAAATAAATTGAGCAACTGAAAGCTCAAGAACTGTGAAGAAGTGCTGCTGTTCCTGAAACATTGCGAGAACCACCAAACCACAAGGTACTCACTTCCCTGTTGTAACTCTATACTCATTGTCTGCTGGTTAAAATGTCCAGTTAAAGTTATAAAGCCAGCCCCACAACTGCATGAGTCAGGCACGTAGCCAGGATTTTGATTCGGGGGGGGGGGGGGCTGAGTCTGAATGAGAGAGGATCTACCCTAGCAAACCTTTTGTATTGTTATCCCAATACCCCCTTGCATATGGGATATATTGAGCATGGTGATCAGATCATGATTTGAATAAACATAACAGTTTAAATAATAAATGCTATTTATTTACTTTCATTAACAAAATGTTTAGAATACTTTTTGACTTATTTTTTTACTTTACAGCAATAGTCTTCTTTTCTTCTCCCCGGCCATTTTGTCAATCACTTTTTCTGGTTTGATAGTGATGTCCTGATGGATGGAAATCATTGCTAATCCATTAAGTCTCTGGTCTGTCATTAAACTTCTAGATACACTTTTCACTCTCTTCATGGTTGAAAACGATCTTTCCACACTGCATGTCGTTACTGGTAAAATAGCTAACACAGTCAAAAGGAAATTTATTGATTGATAGTAGGTTTTGTCACCCAGTTCCAACACTTTAAGTACCTCAGTATCTTTCTTAATTGATGGTGTAATATTACACCACATTATGTACTCAGCCTTGATGGAAGCAAGTGCTGCGTCATTTTTCAAAGTATTCTAACAGTTGTTCCATATGGTGAACTTAGTCTAGACCTGGAAACCCAGGGAGGAGAACCTGGAAACTGGTTAAAATGTCTTCATTTGACATGAACCTTTCAGTAAGGTTCTGTATGAGTGAATCGACACATGGTATGAACACTGCCACATACCAGTAAGGCCTTCTCGCGGACCACTGTGAAAATTTCGGGGGGGGGGGGGGGGGGCTGAAGCCCCTCAAGCCCCCCCCCCTTTCCCGGCTACATGCCTGGCACGAGTGAACTCCATCCTGAATGTGCCTGCCACAAAAGCAGCAAACCTGGCTACACAGACTGCTATCCTAGCTTTTTCTTCATTTTTTTCACCAGGATTATTTCTGGTTAACAAAAGAGATTAACAAAATATATTAATTTTACTAATTAATTCATTGCTTTTAAACTATATGAGGTGGGAGATTGGTGGTGTAAAGGAGCTAAGAACGACTAAAGGTTCTTTCAGGCAGGGGGGAATTTTTTAATCCCACCTCTGCTACCAATTTTAAGGAACCAATAACGCTGCCACCACTTTGTAAAGATGTGACCACCAAAGACTCAGAGAGGAGACCTTTTACTTTATTTTTCTTTCTTCTTCTTATTCCCTCTAGATGGTAATGTAACTTGGTTTATAATATATGTGACAGAGGCTTCGATGTTGGAAAAACAAGAACAAGTTTATTCAGGCACAAAGCTTAGTGGTTACAATGATGTTTCTCACTAGGAGGTATTTTTATTAACAGTTACAACGCTAGAATAAGATGAGTCAAACTCCCTAAAGTGTCACTTATTTTACTTATAATAGTTAGAACTTCTTTCTCTGCTACTTTTAAACCATAATCATCCCTGTGATATGCGATCACAGATTCTCTGTGTCCTTACCAGGACACAGACTACATTAAATAAGTCACCAAACTTATTTTAATCTGACTCAAATTGAACAATTGAGTCTCCCTTGATCCCCTCAATTTAGGATCAATCTTCTCTGTGCCTCATCAGAACACAGACTGACTGTCTTTTTTAAACTCTGCACTTCTTCAACAAAACGGCAGTTGGCTCCGCCTACTTCTCCATGTCAACCAGCCTCTGAGTGCTGAGATGCAATAACTGTCATATTTACCCTTTAAAAACAGAAATACACAATTAAACATAACATCTGCAAACCAAAAATTCGTACTTCATTACAGGTGGTTTAGATTAATTTCTTACCATTTTGCTAGGGAGGAATGTCATATTTGTGTCCCTGGCTCCAGCTGCCTGGAAACTCTCCAGGGGACTTCCAATGAGGTCGAATGTTGGGTTACATCCCTGCTCATGGTCTGCAAGATGGGACCCCATCACATGCAACTTGGACTTCATTTTCATGCGCTTTGGAAATGGAGTCCCATGGAGGCCAGAACATGATGTAAGGGCACTTCTGGTGGGAGTCCATTTCTGCAGCACATGGACTGCATTTTCAGGAGTTGAGTGCTACCCAACTCCAAACTGAGGGGTGCTTAGGGTTTTAGAGATGCTTAGGTGGGGCACTGCCAAAAAAAAAGGTTGGGAACTCCTGCTGTAATTTCTCACCCACCACCACCGATTCTCTTCTGTTTGCACTGTGCTCTGGTGTTGATGGCTTCCATGGCAGTATGATGGTAGTGCATACGGGTAACCCAAAGTCTTCCTATTTTTATTTTCCCCACTCAAGTCCTTGAGTATTCAAAATCCCTTTATTGAATCCGTGAGTATACATACCCCCTCCCTCGTCATCTACTAGTTGGTATTGGATCACTCACTTCCCTCCTCGAGAGAATGACTAATATTTTGTGAGAAATCTAGTGCAGCTAGATGCTGTTTTTGGTTTTGCTTGAAAATTACTCTTGTCATATAAGAACCTGCCCTAGGTGGGTGGATGTTTAGATTTTGAGAAGTAAGCTGAAAATCCAGTCTATTCAATGTTGTGCCTTTTTTCTTTCCATCTGACTCTGAAGGTCAACTACTCCACACAGATTTATGGGCCTGGCAGGATTTAGCCCTGAGCAAATAATCAATATCCCCAGATATTCCAGTTGTGATAAAGGAGATTTCGATATATGGCATAAAAGGAAATATAAAATAAAAACTCACTGCTAGAAGTCTGGCAAATGGTTGTCATGGTTTCTGAGTCTGGCAAACAGAGAAGAACATTCAAAGAATTCAAATAATGACCTGAACTACCCAGTGGAAGAGGAGAGATTTTATTTAAATCATACAACAGCCTACTGCTGAAAACAGCAGTGCCAGTGGGCCTTAAGAATAATATCCCACTGGCAGGCACTGGTTTCCTCCAGTGCTATGAGAGAAACTCTAATATCCACCAAACCATCATCTGTATTTTCTTTTGGAAATAAATTTTGCAACTTTTATATTATGGAGTCATTGATCAAAGCTGAAGTAGTCTATGGATAAGCCACCCTCAAATTTGTGTGTAGTGCTTCAGTGCAATTGTTTCTGTTTGTTTGTATGTTTTTGTGAGTAAGGGTGGCCATATATCCTACTGTATAGAGGACAGTTGCCTGTTTTGAGAAATCCTCTAAGGATGGTAGATATTATACATGACGTAGGATTACAATTCTTAGTATTTTCCACAAAACACTGTTTGTTGTATTTAGTAACATACAGAGGGCCCTTCCACACAGGCATATAACCCAGGATATCAAGGCAGAAAATCCCACAATGTCAACTTTGAATTGTGTTATCTGAGGCCACACTGCCATATATTTCAGTTCAAAGCAAAAAAAAAAAAGTGTGATTTTATTCAGCTGTGTGGAAGGGGACAGAGAGACACATATTTACCATTGTTGTAGCTTTGGAAGGGCTGTCTATTATTTTTTTAAACAAAAATAAAAACCAACTGTACAGAAATGAAAGCAGCTGACAATCAGCAGCTATTACCTGAGCAACCAGTGGCAGAGTTAAATAGGTCAATTGGTGCCATTAATGGTCAAAGATACTGCATTTATATTTAAATTACAAAAATATTTTAAGGTTTGTTTCTTATATACAGGGCCCCTGGTGGTGGCGCAGTGTGTTAAAGCACTGAGCTGCTGAACTTGCAGACCAAAAGGTCCTAGGTTCAAATCCCTGGAACGGAATGAGCGCCCGCTGTTAGCCCCAGCACCTGCCAACCTAGCAGTTCGAAAACATGCCAATGTGAGTAGATCAATAGGTACCGTTCCAGCAGGAAGGTAACGGCGCTCCATGCAGTCATACCAGCCACATGACCTAGGAGGTGTCTACGGACAACGCCAGCTCTTCGGCTTAGAAATGGAGATGAGCACCAACCCCCAGAGTCGGTCACGACTGGACTTAACGTCAGGGGAAAACCTTTACCTTTACCTCCTTCTTTTATACATTGATATGTTTATCTGCATCTCCATATTTAAATCAGCAAAGACAAATATACAAATATGTCATCTTTTGCCCTCTTTTTTGAAACTGCTTGTTGTTTATTCGTTCAGTCACTTCCGACTCTTCATGACCTCATGGACCAGCCCAAGCCAGAGCACTTCCTTATAACCTTGGTTATAAGGCTCCTCATCTCCTTCTCACTTTCAGCCATCAAAGTGATATCATCTGTATATCTAAGGTTGTTAATGTTTCTTCCAGCAATCTTAACTCCAGCCTTGGATTCATAAGGCCCTATACATCGCATGATATGTTCTTCATGCACGTTGAATAGGAAGGATGAAGTATACAGCTCTGCCGTACTCCTTTCCCAATCTTGAACTAGTCTGTTGTTCCGTGGTCTGTTCTTACTGTTGTTACTTGGTCATTATACAGATTCCTCAGGAGACAGACAGGGTAACTTGGTATCCCCATACTACCAAGAACTTGCCACAATTTATTATGACCCATACAGTCAAAGGCTTTAGAATAGTCAATAAAACAAAAATAGATGGGTTTTTTTTTATCAAACTGTATTACTATCTTTTTAAAGCAATGCACAACTATTTTGTGTCTGCATGCTTGTATACATACCTGTGGGTAGGTATTGACACAATGAACAACCACATAATACAGGTTTAGATCTCACTTTTAGTTTATTTATTTATTTATTTTGGAGATGTCTATGCCACCTTTCTCCAGAGCGGACTCAAGGTGGCTCACATCATCTTATATATATATACAGTACATAAAACCATCAACTAAAAACAGATATTTTGTATTAAAGCAATAAAAATTTAAAACAGTCTAAAATACCCCATGTGCCTAAAATGTCTGCCTTCAAGTTAAACGCTGCTTCCAAAAATGTGATATAGAAATAGAGAAAATGGGGCAGGGAGGTGAGGGGAGGGGGGGTCCAGATAGAAATTTTTTTTTTAAAAACCCCCATAAAAACAAGAGATTTGTATGGTTTTGACTTCCGGGCATCTTCTTGGAGGTTTTCTTCCTTTTTTTTCTCCTCCTTTTTTCTCTTTCTCCCTGTGTTCTTCCTCCTTTTTCTGCTCCAGTGGTAATTTCCCTTCTCTTTCTCTACTTTTGTTGTTTATTCTATTACCTTATATGAACCTATCTCTATATGTTGTTGTTGTTGTTGTTGTTGTTGTTGTTGTTGTTGTTGTTATTATTATTATTATTATTATTATTATTATTATTATTATGACACAGCAAACAAGATAGATATGCTGGATTTTGTATTACAAAATCACAAGTTGAACACTTCCCAAGTGTCTAGAACTGTGTGATGTATTTTCGGATGATGCGTGCAGATCCCAGTAGGGTGGCCTTTTGCAGTTGGCAGATCGTAATTTTGTCAATGTCTGTTGTTTCCAAATGCAGGCTGAGATCTTTTGGCACGGCACCCAGTGTGCCCATCACCACTGGGACCACCCACACTGTTTTCTGCCAGAGTCTTTGAAGTTCAATCTTGAGGTCCTAATAGCGGCTGTATTATTATTATTATTATTATTATTATTATTATTATTATTATTTATTTCTATTTTTTATTTAATTACTTTTTTCAGTCTCTTTTTTTGCCCCATTTCCTCTATTTCTATATCACATTCTACCTTATTTCTTTTCTTCTTCTTTTTTCTTTCTTTTCAGTTATCTATTCCTCTATCTGTTCTTCTGTATTTATCTTTACCCTCTTTCTCTTTCTCTTTCTTTTTTTTTCTTTTTCTTTCTATCTTTTTATTTTAATTTTAATGTGTATATTGGAAAAAAGCTTTAATAAAGATTATATTTTTTAAAAAAGCTGCTTCCAAAAAGAAGGTCTTCCCACCTTTCCTAAAATACATTAATGTGGGAGCCGATCTAATTTCCTCCAGCAGCGGGTTCCATAGCTTTAAAGCTGTACCCAAGAATGCATGTTGACCCTGGACTGAGTGAAGAAGAGAGTGTCTTTACTAGACGTTAAAGGTCTGCCCGGTCTGTAATGAAGGACATGGTGTCTCAAGTAACCTGGCCAGAAACCGTGCAGGGCTTTATAGATTAAAACCAGCACCTCGAATTGCGCCAGAAACAAATTGGAAGCCAATTGATCTGTTTCAATAGGGGACCAATGTGCTCCCTGGAATCAGTTCTGCTAAATAACCTGGCTGCTGTTCTCTGGACAAATTGGATTTTCTGGACATTTGTCAAGTGCAGTCCCACATAGAGTACATTATAATAGTCCAAACGGGATGTAACCAGTGCATGTACCACCGTGGCCAAGTCAGTTTTCTCCAGGAATGGGAGCAGTTGGCACACAAGTTTTCATTGTGCAAAGGCAGTCCTAGTCACTGTGGTCACTTTCAGGTTTAAGGCAGAATCCAGAACCACCCCCAAACTATGAACCTGGGATTTCAGGAGGAATGTAATCCCGTCCAACTCAATTTGTAGCCCTATTCCTGGATCGACCTTACACAAGACCAGGAGTACCTCCATCTTACCTGGATTAAGCTTCAATTTGTTTACCCTCATCTAGTCAATTACCAACTTCAGGCAACAGTTCAGGTGCGGGACGGTTTCCTTGGCATCCAATGGAAAGGAGTAGTAAAGTTGAACATCATTCGCCTAGAAATGATACTGAACTCTGGATTATCTCTCCCAGTGGTTTAGTGATGATTCCTGCAGGACCCCACAGCCTACCGGCCAAGGGGCCAAACAGGACTACCCAATACCAACTTCTGGAGATGGTCCATAAGACCGGAACCAGTGCCTCCCAGACGCATCCCTGACAGTCGCTCCAGAATGATACCATGGTCGATAGTTTCAAAAGCCACTGAGAGATCCAAGATGACCAGCAGAGTCACACGTCTCTTGCCAGTTCACCTTGTAGGTCATCCACTAAGGTAATCAAAGCCATATGTCCTGGCCTGAAGCCAGATTGAAATGGATCTAGAAAATCCGCTTCATCCAAAAATTGTTGTTTAGCCACCACCCGCTCCAGAATCTTGAAATGAATCCATAGAAACCGGACTAGGTGGTGCCATGGCTACATCCGCCGGGTGTAATAATAGTGGTATCCAAATCATCACAAATCCGACCGATTGGCCGAAAATGTTGGGCAAAGTCCTCACAGAGGGTGGTGGTGTAGAACAGATGGTCCTCTACTTTGAGGTTTAAGAGCCCCCTAACCACTCTAAAATTTCTTAAAAGTTACAACTAGAGTAGACACATTGAATCATTGTCTAAATTGTAAGTCAATGCTTATGTAAATCTCATTAATTTAGTGAGCTTACTCTGGTTGGAACTAGGCTGTAGATTCCCAGAGCAGACAAATCAATCTAATTCCTGAAATGAAAGATCTGTTTGCCCTTCACATTAATTACCAGGGATCAAAGAAAGATGTTAAAAATTTTAAAACCTGTCTTAGCTCATGTAATTTTCAACTTCTCTTCTCCCTATTTTCCTATCTGTTTCCCCCTAAGGAGTCCCAATTAGTCCGAGTACAAACTCCCAAACTGTAAATGATATGTACTATGTGAACAAATTCTATGGAAATAGAGAAGATAAGGAAGATAGTGAGAAATGGCTAGATGGTGGGAAATGGCAATAACTTGGAAGGAAAGGTAATAGAGAAGAAACAAATGGATCTGCTTAACTTCGCTTGTCATAGAGATTAGAACAGAGATCACAACTGGAACCTAAATTGAATGATAAAATGGAGTTTGGTATTATAGCTACACCATTTTTAAAAAGAAGATGACTTTGTTTTTAAAAAGGTATCTTAAAGAGCAAAGGTAAGTAAACAGCAAGGTACAGGTCAAACTAAGAATTTGAGCAACATTCTTTTTGGATTACAGTTCCCATAATCCTTACTACTGGTTATGCTGACTGAATCCGACAGGTGTTGTAAGTCAAAAACATCATACCTACTTTAAGCAGAGAGAAAAACACAGAATAAGGAGAAAGCATTTGGCTTTGCAAAAATAACCTTTGTGTTCCCAAATGGAACAAACATGAGAGTTCTCTAACTACACTACTACACTTGATCTTAGCCAAAAGGCCGAGAAGCTAACTAATCTAATGCATCTGTAGAAAGAATTAATTTCAGTCATAGCAGTGCTTAAGAAAAAATAAAGTCTCACTTAATTTTTGCTAATATTATTTTACAGTTGTGATCTCATGCTACCTCATAAACAAGGCCATGTCTCAGATGCTCAGAAAGCAACTGGCTCAGATAGACAGAGTTTGACTCCTCACCTGGGATCAGGGAGCTGAGTTCTCTTTCTCTACATCTGAGTTGGTGTTTCCATTGTGGTATGTATAGATGTGATGGATTTGGGTCTAAAGATGGACACAGAGCCTTGTAGACCAAGCTTTCAAGCTACTTACAACCTCATCAAATGAGGCTTACTTTAGTGGCAAACGTCGGTTCAATCATAGTTTACTCACGGAGCCTGCTCGCTCCCATTCGGCGGTGTAGAGGAACTTCTGCTGAGGCTCTGTGGGTAAACTATAGTGGAACTGATATATGCCACTACAGCAGCAACATGGGAGTCTTCCCATGTTGCACCAGAAGCAATGTGAGGGAACCACGTGGTTGACGCTTCCCCTGTGGGATTGGCATGCTAATAAGATGGGTAATGTGGGGCATGGGGCGACAGGTATCCCACGACTCCTGATATGCACTGCCAGATTTGCCACAATCCATGGTGATTCTGGCTGCCTTTATTATAAGGTTCACCATTCCACAGGATTCTGTGGAATGGACATATGGTTTTGTATGGTTGTAGGTCGGTAACAAAGTAGTCACATCTAAATCTATATATATATAATAAAAGTGAATGTTTGTATGTATGGTTGGATGTATGTATGCGAGTATGTGCCAGCTTTCTGATGGGCCGCCACTATCCCAGGCCACTCAGACCACCAGGAATGACGGATCTGGACCAAACTTGCCACACTTAATCCCCATGATGCGCTTTACGCCCTGGTGCCATTTGTGGGACGATGGACCATGGATGATGGGATTTGTAGTACTTTCAATCGCTATGGCTCCCACAGGCCACTACGACGCCCACCAGTGACGGAACTGGACCAAACTTGGCACACAGAACCCCTATGAAACCCTTTCCGTCCTGGAGCAGATTGGGGGAGGATGGACCAAGTACCATCACTCACTTCTTGCTCTGAGAGTTGTAGTTCACCCTTATACAATCAGTGCTGAACCCAGCCGGCTTCAGATCTGGACCAAACTTACCACACTGCCTCATCATGTCCAACTGAGCATACAGGCAGGGTTTCGGGGTGATTGCCCTTTGGCTCTGGGAGTTGTAGTTCACCCTTATATAGTCAGCACTGAACCCAGCCAACTTCGGATCAGGACCAAACTTGGCACACAGCCCTATCATGCCGAACTGTGCATACAGGCAGGGTTTTGGGGTGATCGACCTTTGGCTCTGGGAGTTGTAGTTCACCCTTATACAGACAGCACTGAACCCAGCTGATGACGGATCTGGACCAAACTTAAGTGATATTTCCTCACATCCCCAAACAACTCAATGCTGTCTACTAATAACCCGGGCACTGCCGGGTCCCCAAGCTAGTGTTATATAAATCTTACCAATGCAGTTCCTGGTGTCTCCTGTTAGAACTAGGAGATACTCCTGTGTGAAACTCTGTAGAAGTGCTACCAGTCCTTGCAGACCAAGGATACACAGTGCTGGCTACTGAGCATGTTTGTACGTCCTTAACATCCTGTCTGAAAAGTTAGGCAAGATTATAGATGCCAAAGCCACGAGTAAAGACTAACAATCCCAGGCATCATGAGATTTCCCAGAAGATTTAACTGTATGATGCAGACATGATGTTTTGATGTTGGTTCTGACAAAGGTGTTAGGGACTAAAGTATCTCCCTGCACTTGCAATGCCAGCCTCATGGGGAATTAACAATTTGACATAATTTCCCTAACTTCTGCAAGTTCTCTGCCTTTCTTAATGGACATTGTTGCTGGATGTGTAGTTATGGGCTTTAGGAATAAAAAGAAATACTGAAAAAATTTCAACAAATGGTCAAAATTAGATTTCTTAACTGTCTGGAAATCCTGTCTGGAAATTAGAGGCAAGTGCAAATCTTCACAGTTTGGGAATCTCTGTGAAATATGCATGAGGAGTGCACAGAAGATGGCATTTTCTCTTTAGTAAATGAGTTGTGCATAACAAAATTCTCTTTTCTGTTCAGAACATTTTGCATAGAAATGTTGTCTGCTCAGACGAATGCTGAATATTATACAAAGCAAGTCCCAAACTGGAAGCAGTTTTTTTTTATTTTTGTAGAAAAAACCCCCCAAACAGTAAATTTGTTTTTGTAGGGAAATAATAAAATGTATAAATGGTTTACATCCACTGTTGCTGTCTCTGTTGGTATAGCTGAAGTTTTAACAAAAGTATTGTTTTTTGTTCTTGCAATAGTTGTGTGCCTTCAGGTCATTTCAGACTCATGGCAACCCTTGTACTTTTTAATATATGCAATACAAATCCTGCTATAATCTGATCAAGATTTTGCTATTCTCTTAACAATTTAGTAATCTGTCTTACACTGTCCTTTTGGAAGTCACTGATTAAATCACTGCCATTTACCATTGCATTACCAGTATTACCATAGAATCTAGTATAATGTGTATTTTCTATAAGAGTATGTGATTGTGTGATCCCCATGTGACACAGTGGGTTTAACCGCTGAGCTGCTGAACTTGCTAACCAAAAGGTCGGCGGTTTGAATCCGGGGAGAGCAGGGTGAGCTCCCACTGTTAGCCCCAGCTTCTGCTAATCTAGCAGTTCGAAATGTGAGTAATCAATAGGTACCGCTCCGGCGAGAAGGTAACGGTGCTCCATGCAGAGATGGCTTAGAAATCGAGATGAGCACCAACCCCCAGAGTTGGACACAACTAGACTTAATGTCATGAGAAAACCTTTACTTTTTATGTGATCGTATACTTGCCATGTAGTGCTAAATGTAGATCTTGATTCCAGCTGCATCAAGAGTTTATCTTTCCTTAAATCAATTGCTCATATTAATTAAACTTCTGGTCTGTCATTTTTTTTTAAAAAAATGTAGTAAATCTACAACTGGAATAATTGAAGCAAGTTAGATGTATGCTGTTCCCATGGCTGTTTTTACTGCGAATGACAGCAACGTGTGAAAAATGTATGTTCGTGACTTGCTTCTTTTTTTAAGTCACTACCTGCGGAGGCTGATCTTGTTCTATTTCTGTGGTTTTATAGAAAGATGATGCTTTCAGACCTTCTGTTGGCCACGGAAAGGCTCAGGAGTGAGAAGAAGTTTCTTAGCAATATGATTATCAAACTTATTGGAGAGAACCAGCAGCTGTTGGGAGAAAACAAACAATTCAGAGAAGAGATCAGAAGGTAAGGAGTGTTTTAAAGAGAATTCCCGCCCCCCTTTTTAAAAATACTTAACATAAACTTTTGTTGAGCTCCCTCTCCTAGAAATACATTAGAAAGCATACAGGTTTCCAATTTGGAAATGTTTGGGGCAAGGCTGAGCAAAGTGTGGCCCTCCAAATATTGTTGGACTGCACCTCCCAGCATTCCTCACCAGTGAATATCCTGGCTGATTTTAATTCTTTGTTGCTCATCTCCATTTCTAAGCCCAAGAGCCGGCGTTGTCCGTAGACACCTCCAAGGTCATGTGGCCAGCATGACTGCATGAAACGCCGTTACCTTCCCGCTGGAGCGGTACCTATTTATCTACGCACATTGGCATGTTTTCGAACTGCTAGGTTGGCAGAAGCAGGTGCTATATCGTGTTTATATGACAAGCTACATCTGCAGAAATTCCCTCTTTTACATAAGGAGCCCTTTATGGTTTTTACATTGCAAACCTAGATACAGGAAAATGCATGATAAGATCCTTCGGAGGCCTTCGGAGATAGTCATTAATTAATCAGCCCCAGTGGGTTTTTAATAATTTATCCTGTTTCTATTACGGTCTTACCATTTATGTGTTTTAAATGAAATTTTTATCTTGTATTGTTGTTTATATTGATATATTGTATTATTGTTTTATCTTTTTATATTGTGATTGTATTGTGTTGCTTATATTTTGTTCTTATGTTGTTTGGGCCACTGCCCCATGTAAGCTGCCCCGTGTCCCCGTGGGGAGATGGTGGCGGGATATAAATAAAGTTTTATTATATTTTTATTATTATTATTATTATTATTATTATTATTATTATTATTATCCAGCACCTTTTTTCTTTTATTAAAAAGAGTTGCTTAGTGGAGATGGTTTACATAGAATGATACTAAGGGACAAGAGGTTAACATTTTATATTGATATATTGTATTATTGTTTTATCTTTTTATATATATCTCTCTACTACTACTACTACTACTACTACTACTACTTTTATCTACTTATACATGTTGTATTTAAAAATATACTCATTCATTCATTCATTTTCATTTACAGTATTTATATTCTGCCCTTCTCACCCCGAAGGGGACTCAGGGTGGATTATAATGAACACATATATGGCAAACATTCAATGCCAACAGACAAACAACATATATAGAGAGACACAGAGGCATTTAACATTTTTTTCTAGCTTCACGATTCCGGCTACAGGGGGAGCTGTTGCCTCACTGTCCACTAGTGGCTGTACTTCTTCATTCCTTTCCTCGTGTTTTGTTGGCAGTTTTATGATGTTGTAAATTAGTTAATTTAGCCTCCCGCATAAAGCGTACCTAAATTTCCCTAATTGACAGATGCAACTGTCTTTCGGGGCTGCATAGGTCAACAGCAAGCCGGGCTATTTAATGGTTGTGGGCTTAACCTGACCCAGGCTTCGAACTCATGACCTCTCGGTCAGTAGTGATTTATTGCAGCTGGTTACTAGCCAGCTGCGCCACAGCCCGGCCCTACTCAATAAATTTTCTCCGTATTTTCCAAAAATATGTTTCAATATTCCCTTTTTAATTTTAATATTGCAAGTCAGCTTAGCATTAATTGCTATGTTCCAAATTTCCCTGTACCATTCTTCTAATTGTATGCAAGTTACTATATCTCAGGTTTCAAGGAAGGTAACAGCAAGCCTCCTCTGAACCAATCTTGTGGGAAAAAAACACGCTGATAGGGTCACCATATGTTATAGTCAATTTGAAGACACATAACAACAACAAGAAGAGAAAGCTATATATAAAAGTACACTGTAACACTGCTATGAGCTCTGAAGAGGGAAATTTGACTAAATGTGACTTTGGACATTATCCCACGCAGTCATCATCTCCGCCTTCCCTTCTTAACACTTCTGAAACATCTCCCTAATGAAGCATCACGGAGTCCATCAAATGATGCAGACAGACTTCCGCCGTGATGCTTTGTCCGTGATGCTTTGTTAGGAAATTGTTTTAGAAGAGAGGATAGTAGATGGGGAAAATTGTCTTCTGAGCTCATGATTTGAATGGAAATTGGAGGAAACATGTGCAATGGGATCTGTCAGATTTGCCCAGGCTGAATTGATTCAGTAATGGGAATTCCTATGGGTGGTCTCCTTCCAAGCATTGATATTTCTCTCCCAAAATCCTGCTTCATGAGCCTGGCCTGATAATTTAAAAAAAATTAGTTTAATATTTAGACATATACAAAACGTCAAAATATCACCAGTTTGTTTTTCCTAACATTTCTCCTTCTTTTTAATATTGGCTTTCAAAATTCTGCTACTTTTAGCTTTTTAAATTATAAAAAGGTAAAGGTTTCCCCTGACGTTAAGTCCAGTCATGTCTGACTCTGGGGGTTGGTGCTCATCTCCATTTCTAAGCCGAAGAACCGGCGTTGTCCCTAGACACCTCCAAGGTCATGTGGCCAGCATGACTGCATGGAGTGCTGTTACCTTCCCGCCGGAGCGGTACCTATTGATCTACTCACATTGGCACGTTTTCAAACTGCTAGGTTGGCAGGAGCTGGAGCTAACAGCAGCTGCTCATGCCGCTCCCGGGATTTGAACCTGGGACCTTTTGGTCTGCAAGTTCAGCAGCTCAGTGCTTTAACACACTTCGCCACCGGGGCTCCACAAATTAAATTACATTAAATTATAAACTTCCGCAATTGACATTAATGAGATTGGGGGGGAAATGAGAGGAGCCCAGAGTAAGGTGGTCTGCCTTCCTGTCTCCTTGAGAGTTACAAGATTGGAGGGGAAGTCGAGTACTGTATTGCAGAAGTGTATTGTCAAAGACTTTCATGGCAGGGAATCACTGGAATGTTGTGTGGTTTCTGGACTGTGTGGCAGTGTTCTAGCAGCATTTTCTCCTGATGTTTTGCCTGCATCTGTGGCTGGCATCTTCAGAGGATCTTTGAAGAGGCTAGCCACAGATACCGGTGAAACATCAGGAGAAAATGCTGTGGCGCAGGCTGTTGAGCAGCCTGCTGCAATAAATCACTCTGACCATGAGGTCATGAGTTCGAGGGCAGCCCATGGCGGGATGAGCACCCGTCAATTAAAAAATAAATAAATAAATAAATAAAAAACAGCCCCTGCTCGTTGCTGACCCAGCAACCCGAAAGATAGTTGCATCTATCAAGTAGGAGATAAGGTACCACTTATAAAAGTGGGGAGGCAAGTTTAACTAATTTATGACTTGGAATGAGGAAGTGCCATCAGAGTGGATGATGAAGCAGCTGCTCCCCCCTGTGGCCAGAATCGAACATCCCCTCAGGAGAAGGTTAAATTGCCTCTGCGTCTGTCTGTCTCTGTTTGATGTGTTTATGGGCATTGAATGTTTGCCCTATGTGTGTATAATGTGATCCGCCCTGAGTCCCCTTCGGGGTGAGAAGGGCGGAATATAAATACTGTAAATAATAATAATAATAATAATAATAATAATAATAATAATAATATAGTCTAGAAACCACACAACATTCCATTCCAGAAGTGATTTCTGTCTAAAGAATGGTGCCTCAGGTCTCCTCTACAGTAATGGGATTGGAGGGGAAAGTATCCCAGAAGTGGTGTCTGTCTTGAGAATGGTATGTCAAGTCTCTTGGTTGAGATAGGAGGAGGAAATTCTGTGTGATAGAGGTAAGTAAATTCTTCATATTTAAAGATGGAATCCCACTCAAAGAAGACGATTTTCTCCAATTTCCTCAGCTCTGTCTGATGAAGTCCTAAATCTTAAACATAATTTAATTTGGGAAACTGCCATGGAGAAATGTTTTCCCTCTGTATTTTGGAATTTGGAATTCCAAACAAAGGATACTCAGCCTGTATTAGTCTTGGAAAGGATTCCATCTAGTGCTATGTGACAACTACATAGAACCAGGCAGGCAGGGTGAAAAGGTTTCCTATACCTGTTTAAGATCAGGTACGTTTTTCATACTTCAGAATTAATCTCCCCTAGTCCGCTGTGATTTCACTTATTATTTCATATTGTAGTTTGCAATATCCACAACAATATACAAGAAGAATGATGGATGTGATGGAGATGGAAGATAGCCGGAAGAGCAAGAAACCAAAAGTGATCAAGCAACAACAGGAGGAGGTTAGAAAAACATTTTGATTGCTTGAACCCAACTTGAAATATAATTGAGTTAAAATTGGCAGTAAGTAGGAGATATGGCAAGGTGGTACCACTCAAAATTATTGTTCATGGACCAGTGCAGTCCCCAAACCTTTGGCTATTGATCCCTGGTGAGCTTCCAAGAAGGAAACAATTGTAGTTGATCTTTGGAAAATGGTGCTGGTCTTGATGGGGATCAGCCTGATAACCTGAGAAAAACAGCAGTGGGACTCATAATATTTATTTAGTTATTTGGGAAATATCTATATCACTTTTCTCCAACAGACTCAAGTTGGATTACAACAGCATAGAAACATGCAATATAAAAAAGACCATTACAATTAACCCAAATAGTTTACATAGTCCCTCCTTGTAGGATGTTAAAACTATAATTAAAATAAGTAAACACACTCTAAATAATTCTAAAGTGCTATAAATCCTGGGCTTCTGTTACAGATCAATTAAAAGCTATTCCAAACAGGAATGTCTTCAGATTTTTCCTAAAGGACATGGGGATGGGAACTGCTGTAATCACTTCTGGCAGTGCATTCCAGAGCTTTGGTGCTACGCCCAAGAAAATGCCATCTCTGGACAGTTTTTAAGTGAAGACTGTCCCTAATCTGAGTGGAGATTCGTATCACACTACTTGACCTTAAAGGTCTGCCTGGTCTATATTATTTTATTATGACACAGCAAACAAAATAGATATGCTGGATTTCGTATCACAAAATCACAAGTCGAGCACTTCCCAAGTGTCTAGGACTGTGTGATGTATTTTCGGATGATGCGTGCAGATCCCAGTAGGGTGGCCTTTTGCAGTTGACAGATCGTAATTTTGTCAATGTCTATTGTTTCCAAATGCCGGCTGAGATCTTTTGGCACGGCACCCAGTGTGCCCATCACCACCGGGACCACCTGCACTGGTTTCTGCCAGAGTCTTTGAAGTTCAATCTTGAGGTCCTGATAGCGGCTGAGTTTTTCCTGTTGTTTTTCGTCAATGCGACTGTCACCTGGGATGGCGACATCAATGATCCAAACCTTTTTCTTTTCCACAACTGTGATGTCTGGTGTGTTGTGTTCCAGAACTTTGTCAGTCTGGATTCGGAAGTCCCACAGTATCTTTGCATGCTCATTTTCCAATACTTTTGCAGGTTTGTGATCCCACCAGTTCTTTACTGCTGGGAGGTGGTACTTGAGGCATAAGTTCCAATGGATGATTTGGGCCACATAGTTGTGCCTCTGTTTGTAGTCTGTCTGTGCGATTTTCTTACAGCAGCTGAGGATATGATCAATGGTTTAGTCGGTTTCCTTGCACAGTCTTCATTTTGGGTCATCAGCTGATTTTTCGATCTTGGCCTTAATTGCATTTGTTCTGATGGCTTGCTCCTGGGCTGAAAGGATCAGGCCTTCTGTCTCCTTCTTCAGTGTCCCATTTGTGAGCCAGAGCCACAAATTTTTTATTATTATTATTATTATTATTATTATTATTATTATTATTATTATTATTATTATTATTTACTATAATGTAGAACCATTGCAGTCCCTGCCCCACCCAGAATGTCTGTGTCTTGTAGAGAAAAGGATAGAAGGAAGTGGGAAATACATTATGCCAGATGTAAAATGATTACATTATTCGAACAGTAGGTCCGTTTTCATCACCATCCAGTCTTAACTATTTACTGCCTTAACCCTCAGCACTTTACCCTATTCCTGAATCTCATTGCCTTGCATTTTTGCACATGCCTGCCTTTCCTGTAGCCCCCTGTTTAGTCATGATGCTTGCTATGTATTTTATGAATGTTATTTTACTGTTATTGTTTTAATTACATATGCTGTTGTCGTATTGTTTTATCTGTTGATCGGGCTTGACCCCATGTGAACTGCTCTGAGTCCCCTCAGGCAAATGGAAGCAGGTTATAAATAAAGTTTATCATCATCATCATCATCATCATCATCATCATCATCATCTGTTGAAGAATCACAGTAGATCTCAGCAGATGATATGTTCATGTTGTGTTGGGCATCAGGGTTATAGGCAGACACTTCTAGAGTCCCATCTCTGCTCACCGCCAACCGTGATGTGGCCATTGGGGGCTGCAAGGGTCTACAACAACATGAGGAGATGAATGAATGTAGGTCTGCATGTGACATTAATACACCATAAAGGATTCCAGTCAAAGGACCTCATCATATTGATTTCTGGCTCCATCCTAGGATGCTTCCAGGATGGAGCCAAGACAGAGCCCACTGGATCCTTTCACATGATGAAGAGCTACTTCCAGCAGGACTCCATTCTGGCTCCATCCTGGAAGTGTCCTAGGATGGAGCCCTGAGAACACAGGTGGATACCTATATTCTCATTAGACAAATAGGGGTCAGCGCAGGAGGAAGCCTGTGTGATGAGGAAGGTGATGATGTGGCAATGCAGGGCATGGGATGATGGTTTCTTCTGATACCTCATGGATTCGCCACACTGCCCAGCAAAATTGTCTGCTGTCGCCCATGTTAGGGACCTCAATGCAATGAGGTCCTAAATGTGCACGAATACTTTCTGTGACCCAGAAAGCATGACATACACAGAATAGTTGCAACCCCAGCTTTGGCAACCGTAAATATTGACTTACAATTTGAAGATCCAGACCTTCTAAGGTAGTTTTTTCATGGTGACCTTGTAAGCACAATCATCTGACCCATTTCTGACCCTTCTGTGTGACACAGTAAATAGCACTTGGATGGCGAAGTGCTACGCCCATCATTACTGGTAAAGAGTCTGGGAGTCCTCTTGGACCCTTCATTGACGATGGAGGCCCAGGTCTCCGCCGTTACCAAAACTGCCTTTTTCCATCTTCGGCAGGCTAGACGGCTAGCCCCCTATCTATCTAGGGACAACCTGGCTACGGTGATCCAGGCTACAGTCATCTCGAGACTGGATTACTGTAACGCCCTTTACATTGGCCTTCCTGTGTCGGTGATCCGGAAGCTCAAATTGGTGCAAAATGCAGCTGCTCGGCTCCTTGCGGGAGTCCCGATAAGATGCCACATAACACCAATCTTACGGCAGCTGCACTGGTTACCAATTGAGCACCGGATCACTTTCAAAGTGATGGTGCTTACCTTCAAGGCCTTACATGGTCTAGGGCCGATGTACCTGAGGGACCGCCTCACTCCCTACAAACCCCAGAGATCCCTCCGTTCTGAGGACCAAGACCTGTTGGAAGTCCCCAGTTTTAAGACTTTGCATCTAACTGCAACCAGACGCAGAGCCTTTTCAGTAGTGGCGCCATCTCTGTGGAACCCCTTGCCACCTGAAGTTCGTGCCTTGCGGGACTTGTTGGCCTTCCGCAAGGCATGTAAGACACACCTGTTTCGACAGGCTTTTGAGTTCTGTTGTTGATGTTTTAAAAGGTGGTTTTAGGATGTTTTTAAAGATGTTTTTTAAATTGTTGATTTTAGCTGGTTCTTGTAAGCCGCTCCGAGCCCTAGGGGAGTGGCGGCATATAAGTTTGAAAAATAAATAAATAAATAAATAAATAAATAAATAAATAAATAAAATACCTATACAAAGGCATGTCTATAGAAGTCCAAAACCATTTAATCCATTGTGCAGCAGCCCCTGTCAATATGTAACTAGTACTACATCCACACAATGAACTGGTTGTATATCAGCAATAGACAACAAAATTGTGAAGAAAATACCTAGCAGAGTGGATCACTCTTAGGCATTTGTGCTCTGGACTGGCCCTTAATTTTTCAGTAGGTTTAAATGAGCACTTAGTCAAAAACACAGATTACCACTATTCCATTCTTCTGTTTCTTGTCATTTTGACATATGGCAAATGAGATGCTCATTTTGACATACTTGTTACGTTTCTTTTTAACCTTGCCCCATTAAGCATATGGAGATCAATGAGTCAGAGCCACATATCCTGAAATAAAATTATTTTACATTTTATTAAAACCACAGATTAAATAGCAAATAGCCATAGGTATTAAAGAGAAATGCAGTCATCAAATTCAATACTATATGAACAATAATAAACATAATTAAAACAATATTAACATAAAAAGTAAACAGGAGAAGTAAAGGATTCACAGAAGTATACCAACAGCAACAGAATATAAAATGGAACATAAAAAGCCTGGGCCAGCACAGTGATTTAAACCATAGAAAAGCCTACCGGCTGAACAGTTTGCAGTTCAAGCCCGGGTCGGGATGAGCTCTCACCGTCAGCCCATCTTCTGTTCACCTAGCAGTTCGAAAACACAATGTTATAAATAGATACCACTTTTGGCGGGGTGGTAAAAGGTACCCTGAAAAACATGCTGGCAAAAATCCAACCGGGAAAGGAATCCATGCATGACAATTATTATTATTATTATTAAAAGTGATCAATAAAGGGAAAAATCCAGTCTTGGACTTACCTAGAATAAATTAACAAATTGAATTTGTTCTAAAACACCTTCCAACACATTTAACTTTTGTATAAAATCTAGCAATTGCTAATTTAGTTAGCTGTTTTAAAAGTCATTCAAATTCCTGGGTGTGGTAACTTCATAATATTTAGCCTAAAAGTAAGATAAATAATAATTACTACTCTAGTAAAATATTAGTAAAAAGTTTTCAAAAAACATTGGCAAAAATTGAACTTTTACTAAAATTGGGGGTGGGGGGTGGGTGGGCTGGGACCATAACTAGCCACAGTACAATATACTTTGGAAAAGTATATAGTAGAAAATAAGTATCAGATTGGGAGAGATAAAGCAAAGTACACAAGATGAAACCAGAAAACACAATAAGGAGATCCCCAATGGAAAAGGAGAGAGCGAAACTAGAAACAACAGAAAAAGTCTAAAAGAAAATCAGAAAACCTTAATGATTTCTTCTCCTAATTTCAGAAGAAAGTGTGGGGAGGAAGTATCTCAAAACATATAAAACTGTCTTTGATATCCTTCCAGATAAACATATTTTTGTCCTCTTTAGTCTCTTTGTCTTTCCCTGTCTCTGAAATGAGAAACAACCATAGCTTTAGTGAAATTTTCATCTTGAATATCACCATGCATAGATAAAATAATTCTATAGATTACTTCTACCTATGGTCTGCAACTAGACAATTTCTGCATATAAGCCAATAGTGAAGAGCTAAAGTAAAATGCTTTTGTACAAAACTGCATCTCTACCTGTACCTATGTATTTGTTCCTGAATTATGAATTGATATTCATAGTGCAAAGATGTCAGGCAGGAGGAGAAATCTTTTTTAAAATCCCACCTCTTATACCAATTGTGGAGATGTGGAGATGGAAGTTGTTTTTGTTAATTAATTATTATATATTTTATATCCGCTGCCACCAGTTATTAAAGATGTTTTTATTTAAAAGCTGCCACCAAATTATAGAGGTTTTATAATGTCAAGGGGATCATCAATTCTTGCCACCACTATAGGAATACGTAGCCACTAGCTACTTAGAGAGGAGACTTTTAAAATTTTATTTTTCTTCTTTCTTGTTTGCTTTTGATGGTAAAATAGATGACAGAAGCTGAGATGTTAAAAAGAACAATAACACGTTTATTGAGGCACAAGCTTAATGGTTACAATAACTTCTTCAGAGGCACTCAGATTAACAGTTGCAATAACAGAATGAGGTGATTCAAACTTCCTAAAATGTCACTTCTTTCTCCACTGCCTAAACCTGCAGTCACCCTGTGAATTCCAGTCACAGAATATCTGTTCCCTATCTGGAAACAGACTACCTTAAAATAAGTCACCAAACTTATTTTAAAATTGACTAAAAAATCAAACATTTGAGCCACCCTGATCCCTCAACCAGAATCAGTCTCCCGGTACCTCATAAGGTCACCGACTCTAAAAACTAACCTTCCCTATGGTTCTCTGACCACAGACTGATCTGTTTTTAAAACATTCCCTCCTTTTCCTCCAAATGGTGGTTGGCTCCGCCCTCATTACTATGGCAACCTGCCTCAGAATGCTGTGCTGGCTACCATCCCCCACGCACTGGTGACTCTAATACTTACCCTTTTAAACATAGTTAAACATGACTTTTAAAACGCAATTAAACATGACATCTATAAATCAAAATAAAAAACACACTTCTTTACAATAGTAGACAAGTTGAACATGAGCCAACAATGTGATATAGCAGCTTAAAAGGCCAACGAGATTTTGGGCTGTATCAAAAGAAGTATAGTGTCTGGATCAAGACAAGCAATGGTGTCCCTCTATTCTGCTTTGGTCAGACTTTACGTGGAATACTATGTCCAATTCTGGGCACCACAATTCAAGAGGGATATTGACAATCTGGAATGTGTCCAGGGGAGGGCGACTAAAATGATCAAAGATCTGGAGACCATGCCCTATGAGGAGCATCTTAAAGAACTGGGAATGTTTAGCCTGCAGAAGAGAAGGCTGAGGGGAGACAATTGTCATGTGTAAATATGTTAAAGGATGTCACAGGGAGAAGGGGGCAGGCATGTTTTCTGCTGCCCTGGAAATTCAGAGCAATGGGTTCAAATGACAGGAAATGAAATTCCACCTAAACATTGGAAAGACCTTTCTGACTTTAAGAGCTGTTCAACTGTGGAACTCTCTTCTTTAGAGTGGGGTAGAAGTTCTTTCCTTGGAGACCTTTAAGCAGAGGCTGGATGGCCATCTGTCAGGGGTACTTTGTGCTTTTCCTGCATGGTAGGGGGTTGGATTAGATGGCCCATGCAAGCTCCTCCAACACTATGTTTCTATTAAATGCTAGGATCACTATGGAGCATCTCATTGCAATGAATCAATGTCTTGTGTCTTGTGTTCATGACCAAATAAAACCTGCCAACCACCATGAATTTGTCCTGACTTAAATTTGAACCAAAAGGAAAGAACAGCTTGATTTGTTTCAAGCTGGAAGATGCAACCATGGCCACATGGTGAATAAAATTGCCAGCACTTAGTTCAGACTTCCAGAGTCCTTTTTTGTACCTAGAACACTTTATTCCAAGCACAGGGTCTAAACAACAAAACCAAGGCCCCTTTGACATAGCTGAATAAAATCTCACATTATCTGCTTTGAACTGGAATATAGGGTAGTGTGGACTCAGATAACCCAGTTCAAAGCAGATATTGTGGCAATTCTGGGTTATATGGCTGTGTGGAAGGGCCCCTAGTTTCATCTTTGGAGTCCCAGAAGATGCATGATGCAGTCTGATTATTTTATGCCAAGCAGTTACTCTTAAAAAAATAGGGACGTCATTTCGAACTACTTGGAAGAAAAGTATTAATCAAGAAAAACTGTCAAACAAAATGCGAGGTAACAGTTTGCTATCCATAGCTGCCAACTTTACTGATTCCATGGTAAAACGTGGAGCTAATCTACTGCTAGCAGAAAACGTTCTGTCCATTTCATTGATCTGATTTATGTGGCTCAAATGTTTCTGTTGACCAGCCTTGTTGACTCCCAGAAATGTGACAGTTGGCAGGTCTGACACTCTGGAAGAATCATTCTGCGATGAAATCAGCAGCTGTGCATGCTGAAAAATTCAGTTTTTAAATTTGTATAATTTATTTTATTTTAAGCTATGTGTTTCTAGAATGTGTGACTGTCGGCTTGCCAGTCAACGAGACAGCCTAAGGACAACCATGGTTCATCCCTCGATAGCCTGCTGTGATTCTGCTCTGACCTCTGATTTTACCAGGACTCCTCATAGCACAGCATCCGAGTCTTATGTGGAGCATGAATTGGAAAGAGTTCCAAAGGTACAACCTGTGGTAGTGACCAGTTTACATTGGACAGCTGTACTTCCTTTTTTGGGTATAATATTTTCTTGCACAGACCTGAGTGAAACAAATAAAAACTGCACAACAGCACTGCACATATCTCCTGGTGCATGTGCCCATATTTTAACGTTTGGGAAAGACTCTAATATGATGGAAATATACCCATATCATCTGAAAGAGGCTTGTCAGTCCAACACCATACTTTTACAGACATTTTTCTTTTAAAAAATGACATTGCTGAGAATTTGCAAATGGAGTGCTCGCAACTTACTTTTTATTTCATAAAATATTTTATAGCCTGCCCTCAGAGATCTCACCAATCTTACAACTTTAAAACTTTGTGAATGCAGTAGAGTCTCACTTATCCAAGCTAAACAAACCTTGGATAAGCGAATATCTAGGATATTAAGGAGGGATTAAGGAAAAGCCTATTAAACATCAAATTAGGTTATGATTTTACAAATTAAGCACCAAAACCATGTTATACAACAAAATTGACAGAAAAAGTAGTTCAATACACAGTAATGTTGTGTTGCAATTACTGTATTTACAAATTTAGCACCAAAATATCACGATATATTGAAAACATTGACTACAAAAATGCATTGCATAATCCAGAACCTTGGATAAGTGAGACTCTACTGTAGTAAAAATAAAAGTGGACACAACTAAACTGGAAATAAATGAGGAGATGGAAGTCTCCCATTACATCTGAATGAAGATCCTGGCTGGTTGTCTCTTAATAAAGTCTCCTGCTGATTAAGTAACCATTTATATCTAGTCCCCTTTGCTATAATGTTGTGTTGTGAAGCTACACCCTTTAACATTGGGTAAAGCAATTCCAGAATCATATAAGTGGTATAGTGCTTTAATATCTCAAGGGTTTACACTGTTTTGCAGTTTCGGAGCTACCCTACATTTTTCACAACCGGCAAAGCAAATAAAATCAGTTAAGCATTTAAATTTTACACTGCTCCCAGTGCTCCAAACAGCATAAATTTACAGCCTATCAGAATTGAAGCTTCAGCGATTACCCAAGGATGTAGGGTTTCGCCTAAATTCCATTGCCTTTGGTGCAGCACAGTAGTATGCAATTTTTCATAGATATTCTTTCCCAAAACGTTTGCAATTCCAACATTCATTAGATTTAAAAGGGATGGATTTAACCCTCTGTAAATTATAACTGTAATATAATGTAGTTATACTTTCTTTCTTGAAAAAAGAACTAATTGAATAATATTATTGGTATTTGTATCTTATTTCCAAACATTGCCTTCATTAGATTCTACAAGTATAGAATCAATGCAGTCGAACACCACTTTCACTTCTGTGGAATCATGGAAGTTGTAGTTTTAGCTTTTTCTGTAAAACCTCACCAAACTTCTATCATTCCATAGCATTCAGTCATGGCAGTGAAAGTGGTATCAAACAGCATTAATTCTTTGTGCACCATCAGACTTTTTTCCACATGCAGATGCTTAAGTCTTTTTAAAAATAAATGTTTAGATGGATCTAGAAGTACATCTTGTCCATTTGTACGTACATAATGTGTACTAAAGTTGGCTCATGAATATCTATCACTTGGTTACTCAATGCCATATAATCTAGAGAGATGTAGTTTGGTGAAGCATCAGCAATCTTTACAAGATAAAGCTAAGGGTCTTGTAAAACTATAACTCTCATGAGTCATGGTGGTTAAAGTTGTGTCAAACTACATAATAAGATGCTGCATTCATTCATTTCTCACAAAATGTGAGTCCTATGATTAGAGTCATAAGTATTTTCCTATAATCTACATAAGCTGTAGTTTCTTTTCAGTTGTGATACTGCCTGAAACACTTATCCTTGTCATTCTCTTTCTTTGTTAAGACACACCTGCAGTATTGGGAAAAGAAGATGGGAGAGAAAAAAGGAGATATTTTCAAGGTATTGGAAAAATGCAACGTATAATGAAAGAAAGTAATTCTTTCAGGGTAGACTTGCAAATTGAGCTTAATTTATAGTAAAGTTGTTACTCTGCCATTGAGCAAGACCATCACTAAGACTAACCAAAAAATCACAAAACAGCGACCATCTATTTGAGTTCTTCCAAACTGTTGCAGTAATAGCACCTTTTCCGAATCCAAGAAAATGTCATATTAATCTAATCTTTTTCAAATGTTTGAAATCACTTGGGATAAAGTTAGACTGTAAGCACAGGTTGAGTATCCAAAAAGTTTGAAATGAGAAGTGTTCTATATTTTAGATTATTTTAATTTTTTGGATTTTGGTATTCATGATGAGGTATCTTAGAGATGGAATCTGAATCTAGACATGAAAGTCATTTATGTTTCATATACCTCTTATACACATAGCCTGAACGTAATATTATACACAAGATTTATAATAATTTTGTGCATGAAACAAAGTTTGTGTACACTGAAACAAAGATTTTACTATCTCAGCCATCCACATGGATAATTTCTGCTTTGGAGATTCTGTGTCAGATTTCTGGATACTCAAACCTGCATACACTCCAGCTACTGCTGTAATTTTATGCATGTTTCAGTGGGATGGGATTTGAGTCCCTAACCCATTATCTAACCCAGGGGTCCCCAAACTAAGGCCCGGGGGCCACATGCGGCCCATTGAAGCCATTCATTCGGCCCTCGCGGTGGCAGCTCCCTCCTCCTCTTTGCTTGTTTATAATGGTATTTTAATTATTATTTAATTAATTATTAAGGGGTGCTTTGCTAGTGCTTTTGGTGCACAAAGGTAGAAGGGAGTTGGACTAAATGGCCCACGGGGTCTCTTCCAACCCTCTTTATTATTATTATTATTATTATTATTATTATTATTATTATTATTATTGACAGAAGGACACAGCATAACACAAAATCACAAGTTGAACCCAAGCATTTAGGACTGTGTGATTTATTATTATTATTATTATTATTATTATTATTATTATTATTATTATTATTATTATTATTATTATCAACATTGAGGCTGAGTGGCCATCTGTCAGGGGTGCTTTGCTTGTGCTTTTGGTGCACAAAGGTAGAAGGGGGTTGGATTAAATGACCCCAGGGGTCTCTTCCAACCCTCTTTATTATTTTTATCATGATTATGATTGTTATTAACATTGAGGCTGTATTTGTTCCTGTTTTGTTTTTTTACTTCAATATAAGATATGTGCAGTGTGCATGGGAAATTGTTCATAGTTTTTTGTAAAAAAAAAAACAAAAAAACCCTATAGTCTAGCCCTTCAACTGTCTGAGGGACCGTGAACTGGCCCTCAGTTTAAAAAGTTTGGGGACCCCTGATCTAACCCATCTATATATATAAAAGGATAAAAAAAATCGGCCTAGGACAAAACAACAAAACTACACATCCCAGAAACACTAAACTTGGCAACACAACCCCTCATCCATGCCTCTACGTTCATACAACAAAAGGAAAAGAAAAATAAAGTCTTAATTAGAGGGAAATAAATAATTGTTTTTTATCCAATTGCTGCCAGTTACAAGGCTAAACTGTGCCCACTTGGTCTCCTAGCAACCCATTCAGCCCAGGGGACAGGCACAGTTAGGCTTCACTTAGGCCTCTTCCACACTGCCTATAAAATACAGATTATCTGATTTTAACTGGATTATATGGCAGTGTAGACTCAAGGCCCTTCCACACAGCTATATTACCCATTTATAATCTTATATTATCTGCTTTGAACTGGATTATCTTGAGTCCACACTGCCAGATAATCCACTCCAGTCTGCATTTTATACAGCTGTGTAGAAGGGGCCTCATATAATCCAGTTCTAAGCAGATAATATAAGATTATCAATATACAGTAGAGTCTCACTTATCCAACATAAACAGGCCGGCAGACAGGGCCGGCCGAAGAAAATTTACAATAGTAAGCGGGGATGGGGAAAAGTGCCCCCCCTCCCGCCGGCGCCGCAGGAGGCGTGGCCATGTGCCTCCCGCAGCGCCGGCGGGCCCCGCCTCCCGCGCCCTGGCCCCACCTCACGCCCAGCGTCCCCTGGCCCCGCCTCCCACGTAGCATGGGAGGCGGGGTCAGGGCTAGTAGCGTGGGAGGCGGGGCCAGGGTTGGCCCCGCCTCCCGTCCAGCGTGCCCTGGCCCCGCCTCCCATGCTGCGTGGGAGGCGGGGCCAGGGCACGCTGGGCGGGAGGCGGGGCACCGCCCTGACGGTGCCCCGCCTCCCGCCCAGTGCGCCCTGGTCTAGCTGGCACCCCATTTTTAGACACACCCCATTTTTAGTTTGTATGGGAGGAAAGCATGTCTTAAAAGCAAAGAAACATAATAATAACAATAATGATAATAATTGTTGTTTTATGTTTGACGTTTTGTTCCTATGTATACACGCTACTGTAAGAAAATTGTGAGTTCGTTTACTATTTCTCTAAGGAAAGTAAAGCATTTAATGAGAGGGAAGATACAGTATTTATGTATTACGATACACAAACAGGAAAGATATTTCCTAAAATTCAAATGTCACATGTAAACATAAAAAGTGTTATTAATTATAATTAAAATTCCACTTTCATCTATATATATAAAAGAGTAATTAAATTTCGGCCTAGGACAAAACAACAAAACTGCACATCCTAGAAACACTAAACTTGGCAGCACAACCCCTCATCCATGCCTCTACGTTCATACAACAAAAAGCTCCAGCTACTCCAGAAAATGGCCAGGCTTTGAGACTGCAAGGCTATTCACTGCTATTCCACCTGGCCAACAAAGGATTCCCATAAGCCACAGCAACGCGTGGCCAGGCAAAGCTAGTAATATATATTAATAGAATTTTAGATATATACAGTATTACATATTCCAGAAACTTGATTACTTATTGGGATCTGATGAAAGAAACACAATCTACCTGTTTTGAAAAAGTTGTACCAGCACTCAATTCAGCCCCAGTATTTTGAAACCTTGAAACCGTCTGTCTATGCATATACACTTGAAAGTAGACATACTGTAATTCTATAGGACTTATTGCGAAGTAAACACACATAAGACTGCACCACAGATGTCTATCTATGGATAGACAGAAATCCATAGTGTTTTTTTTATTGTGCCAGAAGCTAACATACTACAAGTTGCTTCTGGTGTGAGAGAATCGGCTGCCTGCAAGGGCATTGCCCAGGGGACGCCTGGATGTGATACCATTCTGCTGGGAGGCTTCTCTTATGTCCCTGCATGCTAGGGCTGACAGATAGAAACTAACCCTTTAGGTCAGCAGTTCAGCCAGCACAAGGATTTAACCCATTGCGCCACTGCGGCTCCATAGGAGTGGTGATGCAAGCCAATTTTCCTTAAATAACTTCAAAACCAGACCACCCACCACATACATTTGTTTACTGTTAGGACCTACATCAAAGGTCTTTTTGTAGATCCCTTTGCTGCATTTGGATAGGTATGCCATGACTGATGACAGGGTTTTAGCCACTGTGGCCCCTTGTCTCTGGAACATTAGCCAGTTGATTTCCCCCCCTGCTATTTACCTAGGCTTCAGATGAGGAGCTCTGGTGTCCCTCCACATGTTTTGGCCCATTTCCTAAACCAGTCCTGGACAATACAGTCAACACTGAGTAATTAAGGGAGCCACAACAGCCAGTGTACTTTAGTGATTTGTGCACTGGACAACAACTCTAGAGTTGTTCCTGCTGAACAGCAGATTCAGTTCCTGCTGATCCATGGAAGCCCACTGGGTGACATTAGGTGAGTCACACTTTCTCAGCCTCAGTGATACATTGGCCTTAGGGTTTGCCATAAGTTGGAAATGGCTTGGAGACAACGCAACAAACAGGGCCACAGTTGCTCACTATAAAGAATGCTTTTAGTACATATGATTATTGTACTTACAATATGAATTTGCATTTTATTGTTGCTAGCCTTTCCATTACTGATTGAATTTAAATGCTATCCTTAAAATTTCTGTAAATGGCTTTGGGATTCTGTTTATACCTGAAAAAGGGTATACAGAAGTGTTAAGCAAGCATGTCTGAAATAAATCACAGATATATTGTACAAAACTCTGTTTTTCAATTTGCCAGGGAAGACTCAGAAGATGGTATTCACTCTTCTGGCAACATAAGATATGTTTGCACCTGAAACTTTTTCATATGCAAAGTGGGTGCTGTGCCAGGGAGCTACAGTACATTGGGAAATGTGGGTGACAATACTGTAGTCATCTTTGTAGACTTATGGAAGATCTACACCACAGAATGAATGGTCTGGTACTACAGTACTTTAACTGCCATAGCTCAATGTTATGGGAAGTGTAGTTTGGGCAACAAAAGGAACCAGCATTCTTTGCAGAGAAAGCTACTTTGTAAAATCACAACTCCCATGATTCTATACCATTGAGCCATGGTAGTTAAAACGGTGTCAAACTGTATTACTTCTACAGTGTAGAAGATGCACTCTAAGTCACAAATAATCCTTAATTGTTTCTGATGCTTCCTCACTGTAAACGAAATAAAGGTATGTTGTCAAAGGCTTTCATGGCCAGAATAACTGGGTTGCTGTGTGTTTTCCTGGCTGTATGGCCATGTTCCAGAAGCATTCTCTCCTGACGTTTCACCCACATAAATGTCAGGCATTCTCAGAGGCTGTGAGGTCTGTTGGAAACTAGGCAAGTGGGGTTTATATAGCTGTGGAATGTCCAGGGTGGGAGAAAAAACTCTTGTCTGTCTGAGGCAGGTGTGAATGTTGCTATTGATCACCTTGATTAGCATTGAGTAGCCTTGCAGCTTCAAAGCCTGGCTGTGTCCTGCCAGGGTAAATCCTTTGTTGAGAGGTGTTAGCTGGCCCTGATTGATTCATGTCTGGAATTTCTCTGTTTTCAGAGTGTTGTTCCTTATGTACTGGCCTGATTTTATTTTTAAAAATACTGGTAGTCAGATTTTGTTCAATTTCATGGTTTCCTCCTTTCTGTCGAAACTGTCTACATGCTGTTGTTGAAGGCTTTAATAGCTGGAATCACTGGGTTGCTGTGAGTTTTCCGGGCTGTATGGCCATCTTCCAGAAGCATTCTCTCCTGACGTTTCGCCCACATCTATGGCAAGCATCCTCAGAGGTTGTGAGGTCTGTTAGAAACTAGGCAAGTGGGTTTATATAATAATATCCAGGGTGGGAGAAAACTCTTGTCTGCCTGTGGCAAGTGTGAATGTTGCAATTGGCCACCTTGATTAGTTTGTGATTCCTTTATTTTATCACTTTTAAACTTATTTATCATGCAATTCTTTTGACACAAAATAAATAAATAAACCTTGATTAGCACTGAATAGCCTGGCAGCTTCATGCCTGGCTGTTTCCTGCATATGGGAATCCTTTGTTGGGAGGTATTAGCTAGCCCTGAATGTTTCTGAGTCTGGAATTCCCCACAGAAATGCTGGACCACTCTTAACAACCACCGTGTCAGTCTACACAGAGAAGCGATTGATATCCACAAGCATTTGGACAATTTCAGCAGAAAGGAGGAAAACATGAAACATGAAAACATTTCCTCCTGACCTCACAACTTCTGAGGATAGAATCACTATGCACAAACCTCTTTATTCCCCCACCCAGAACATTCTACATATATATAAACCTACTTGCCTAGTTTCCAGCAGACCTCACAAACTCTGAGGATGTCTGCCAGAAATGCAGGCGAAACGTCAGGAGAGAATGCTTCAGGAACATAGTCATACAGACAGGAAAAAACACAGCAACTCAGTATCCACATGCTTGTGTGATAATAAAATAAAGATAGAAATGTGTGCGCAAGCATGGAAACAATTTCCTCGCCTCATGTACTTCCAACTCTTCTTGAAGGCTACTTCCAACGAGTTGGGACTCTCGGCAAGCAGGACCCTCTCCGAATAATTTCAGAACGCCAGACCACGTTTTTCCACCGCCCAGGCTGCCTGGCTGCCTCTGGCGCAGTGTACTCTACCTTGCTTCCTACCCCCCCCCCCCCCCGCCCCTCTCCCTGGCTGGTCCCGGCTCTGCTCGTGATTGGCAAACCGGGAGCAGCTCCAAAGGCGTGCAGCGCTCTCGTTGGCCGAGCCTGCCGCCCGTCTAACGGAGGGTGAAGGGGGAGGATCTGCGTGAGCATAGGCTGCAGGGCGGCCGCTGCCTGTGCCTGTCGGTGTCGGGGGCTGGTGCGCGAGGGGGGGGGGAGGGGGGCCGCGCACGCGCTCGGGTTTGGAGGAGGAGGAGGGGGGCTGCGTGCGCGCGCTGACTGGCTGGCTGGCAGGCAGGCTCTCGTGCCCTGTCTCGGCCAAGATGGCGGCGGGGGCGGCAGCAGCGGCGGCGGCGGCAGTGGCCCGGCTGGAAGGCCGCGAGTTCGAATACCTCATGAAGAAGCGCTCGGTGACCATCGGCCGTAACTCCTGGCAGGGCTCGGTGGACGTGAGCATGGGCCACTCCAGCTTCATCTCCCGGCGGCACCTCGAGATCTTCACCGCCCGACCAGGCCCCGGCCGTTTCCAATAACAGCAAACGGGTGAGGGTGTGTAGCGCGGGAAGCGGGGCCAACCCTGGCCCCGCCTCCCACGGCGTCGACAGCGCCCCCTAGCGGCTGCGCCCGAGGCCACGGCTTTACGGGCCTCATAGGTCAAACCGGCCCTGCCGGCAGAACATTGGATAAGTTGGATAAGAAGAAGGGATTCAGGAAAAGCCGATTAAACATCAAATTAGGTAATGATTATACAAATTAAGCACCAAACATCATGTTATACAACAAATTTGACAGAAAAAGTAGTTCCATGCTCAGTAATGCTATGTTGTAATTACTGTATTACAAATGTACCACCAAAATATCACAATGAATTTAAAACACTGACTACAAAAACATTGACTACTAAAAGGCAGACTGCGTTGGATAATCCAGAACATTGGATAAGTGAATGTTGGATAAGTGAGATTTTACTCTACAGGGGAAAACCTTTACCCTTTACCTTAACTACCACCAATTCCTCAATACTTTATTTCCCATACCACCATACTTCACCACAGCAATGCGTGGCCGGGCATAGCTAGTGATGTATACTAAATTTCAATTCGGAATGCTGAAAAGAACAGTGAAGCCAGTGCAACATCTGGGTCCCTTTCAAACTACAGTATACAGCACTTTCAATTCCATAGCTCCACTCTGTGGAATCTTAGGTTTTGTTGTTAAAAGATGTTATTTAAACTTCCCAGCTTTAGTGCCTATCAGACAACAAACCACAGAATTGTATAGGTTGTAGTCATGGCACTTAAAGTGGAACCATAGTGCTATAATGATGTAGTGCAAAAAGACCACTGTCGATAGAGTGTTTCCAGAGTATTTGTTTTGTGTTAAATCACCATGCTTTCTTCGCTCACTTTGTATAAGATCAATTTGCCAGAATCCGTTACTATCATCTTGTATTTTTCTTGTTAATGGCTATGTCTTTTCTCAGAGAAACTCTGGCTTTTTCCCATAAAAGTGTGATTTTTCACAGGCAGAAAACAGCTCTTACATTTTAAGACCTCCGGCTGAAAAAGTGTTCTTACAATAATTAAAAGAGTGATAAACAGTAAATAGAATAATAAAATGGTACCCACAGCAAAGGTTATCATGACTGTGAGCTGCGTTTCAAATGTTTCTTGCCTCAGCAGTACACCAATTAAATCCCAGTGGAAAATGAATTGCAATTTCATTTACTACAGAGGAGCAATAGTTAGTTTTCACTAAGAGACACCTGCTAACTAATTCCACCTCCTATGGATAGTAAAATCTTTAAAAAGGTATAGTCCATTTTCGCAGTTAATGTTATCTATGCTTCTGGACTATGCAAACTGAACTAGTGACATGCAGAGGAAGATATATTCAGGATCCTGGAGTGCCTCCTAAAAATCTCTGGAAGTCCTTATTGCAGCTGCCGTTTTAGTGGACCAGAAAGGACATTTAATTGCTTTCACCTTCTGTTTCAATATACTTGATTGTGGCCTGGACACAGAGGTTCCTCAAAACAGCTTGCAAGTGCCTTCAATTACTGTGTTTTTCAACTGATTTTTTTTCTAGACAAAGTCCTGTGGGATGAGGAGTAGGGTCAGTCCCAAAGGATGGTATGAGACCTCCAACAAAGAGCATAGTCCAGACATCACCCTTGGTCCAAATCCTAACAACCTGTTCAACTGAAAATATTTCACTAGTGCTTGAAATACCTGAAGACAGTCTATTTCTGAGTATAATTCAAAGCACTATTTTTCAGAGTCCCCAATAGTCTAACACTCGATTTTCTGCAGAATTTCTAGATCAGAAACAGGAAATGACATTTGCCATAAGCAGAATTTTCTCGTTATGGTACCCAAATACCCATAACAAAAAAGTCAACATTGTCACTGAAATATAACATCATCTGAGCTCTGTGATTGCAGCAATTTTTTTTTGAATGTAGCAGAGTGTTTGAGGATTGAGATATTCGTAGGGATACGAAGATGCTTGTTTATAAAGCTATTGCTCTCTCAATCCTTTTATACGCCTGCAAAACGTGGACCATTTACAGATGTTACACCCAACTTCTGGAACAATTCCATCAGCATTGCCTCCAAAAAATCCTGCAAATTTCTTAGGAATACAGGTAGACAAATGTCAGTGTTCTGGAAGAAACAAAGATCACCAGCATTGAAGAAATGAACCCTCGCCATAATAATAATAATAATAATAATAATAATAATAATAATAATAATAATGATGATGATGATGATGATGATGATGATGATAATGATGATGGGACCCTGAAGAAGGAGACAGAAGGCCTGATTCTTGCAGCCCAGGAGCAAGCCATCAGAACAAAGGCAATTCAGGCCAAGATCGAAAAATCAGCTGATGACCCAAAATGCAGACTGTGCAAGGAAACCGATGAAACCATTGATCATATCCTCAGCTGCTATAAGAAAATTGCACAGACAGACTACAAACAGAGGCACAACTACGTGGCCCAAATGATTCATTGGAACTTATGCCTCAAGTACCACCTGCCAGCAGCAAAGAACTGGTGGGATCACAAACCTGCAAAAATATTGGAAAGTGAACATGCAAAGATACTGTGGGACTTCCGAATCCAGACTGACAAAGTTCTGGAACACAACACACCAGACATCACAGTTGTGGAAAAGAAAAAGGTTTGGATCATTGATGTTGCCATCCCAGGTGACAGTCGCATTGATGAAAAACAACAGGAAAAACTCAGCCGCTATCAGGACCTCAAGATTGAACTTCAAAGACTCTGGCAGAAACCAGTGCAGGTAGTCCCAGTGGTGATGGGCACACTGGGTGCCGTGCCAAAAGATCTCAGAAGGCATTTGGAAACAATAGACATTGACAAAATTACGATCTGCCAAGTGCAAAAGGCCACCCTGCTGGGATCTGCACGCATCATCAGAAAATACATCACACAGTCTTAGACACTTGGGAAGTGTTCGACTTGTGATTTTGGATGCGAAATCCAGCATGTCTATCTTGTTTGCTGTTTCATAATAAATAATAATAATAATAATAATAATAATAATAATAATAATAATAATAATAACTACTTTATTCTTATACCCTGCCCCATCTCCCCGAAGGGACTTGGGGCGGCTTACATGGGGCCAAGCCCGGAACAACAATATAAAACAAAAGCAAACAGTAAAAACAAATCAATCAACAATAAAACATCAAACAACGATAAAAACAGTCATAAAAGTCACATACAAAATAAAATCTTAAAATCCCAACGATCGGGGCCAAGGTGCAAAATATGTCGATGTCAACGGGGAGGGGAGATTACCCAGCTGTCATAGTCAATTACAGTGCAATTATAATACTGGGGAAGGCATACCTGAGGGTCTAATACTGAGTAGGCAAACAGGTCAATCCCACAGGGATCAGTCATCAAAGGCCATCAACTTGTCAGCGGGGATGATGGGTAGTAGAGTTGAAATCCAAAAATTCACCATCCCGGTTCACCTCCTTCTCTCCAGACTGTTTCCCCGTGTGGAAAACAGCACTGGATAAACTCACTCCAGCAGACGAAGTCCAACTGTTGATTAAACTTTATTTACATGATCTATATACAAATAGAGTCAATTCAGTCCTTTCCTTCATGAGTGCTTGCCGAAAGCACCCATGCACACACACACCACATTGCTCATCGCTGTTCTCCGCTCTACACAGGAAAAAAAACTCCTCTGCATTCCACAGGAACCAAGATAGTAAGTCCCGGTCAAAACACACTTGACCCCATTGGTCCTGTGATACATCAATCATTGCAGACTCTCATTAACTCCATAATTGCTGAATCCAGATTGATTTTAACATTTCACAATACACAATACCCTGACAATTCCCCTCCGAAATGTTCAAATCAATTCTCCACATATACTTTAACACTCTACACATTTGATCAATCTCTCTTGAACTTCCACAAGATAAAATATGTATACATACTGTCATTTTCAATCACATGTAAATTGTTTTGATCACAATACATCAACTCTCTTCTTGCATCTTTATTAACACAATCGATGCCAGAACCAGAACCTAATACACTGATGTTTCACTTCATTAATCAATAGTTTTCCCAACCTCTGAAAACTTAATTCATTGTGCCACATAGATTCATTTGATGCTGCCAGGTTATATTACAACCACTGCTGGCTTAACCATGGATTTCAATTTCTCTTAAAATCCAATTTCTTAAAACCAATTCATTACATAATCAAACTTCACCCAAAAAACTCTAGAGAGTTCTTTCTCTCACTCTCTATCTCTTTTACATCTTTATTTTTCATCACAATTATTCACAACACTGATTTAACTCTCTCTGAACATATATACATATTTCAACTTCCGTTCAGACTAATAAACAGGCACAATGTTTTTGCATCTCTGGCGCTTTGGCAACACCTGTGCCAATTGACAAGTTGGAGACCACTGATCAACTGATTCAATCTCGGTCTCAAGAAGAGATATATCTTCACTTTTTTCTGTCACCTGCTCTTCACTCTCAAGCTTAGGTGATTTTTTCCCTTTACCCCCTCTCTTCTGACTCTTCTGGGGAGTCTGTACTTCCCCATGTTTCACTGGAGTAACCATCTCCTCCTTAATGGTTCGTTGCATATCTTTTTCAACAACAGAACCCCCTCCACCTGAAGCTTTTTGTACCTCCGCTTCTTTTGTGGAATTGTTATTAAACAACATCTCTTTGTTCAAATGCAACCTGTCCCAGCCTTCATCCTTCTCAAAGAACGCATTCTTTGAGAAAATAAGCCTCCCAAGACCACTGTGAAATTTAAGCTTGTCTTGGTAGTAGCCTAAAAACTGCATCCTTCTCCACTTAGGCTCACCCTTTTTCCTTTGGTTGGCTGGAACTAATACATTAGCATTTTGACCATATACTTTTAGATATCCTATATTTTGGGTTTTTTTGTACATTCTCCTAAATGGGATGTCATCCAATTCCTCATCCCATAACCTGTTTAAAGTGTAATTACTTGTGTGTGAACACTCTGGCCAATTCTTAGTTGAGCTTTTGGAATCTCTAATTAAACACTCATTCATGTGAAGAATTTGCTTCATCCTATTTTGGGCCACGCCTTCTTCATTTGACTTATTTGATTTTACATTTTTAAATCCTATATTCCTTTCACTCAACAGTTTCTTCATCTCTTCATTACACACATTAATTCCTTTGTCAAAAACTATTTGACCTACATGCTGTTCATAGACCCTTTGAACCATGTCTATCCAATTAGACACCTTTACAACAGCTTCTTTCAAATCCTTAAGGAAGTAAATATATCCAAATCTCGTGTGTCTATCTACTAACAGCAAAGTAAATTGAGAACCTCCCTGGCTTTTTACATCAGATTCTGTTACATATAGATGGACTATTTCAAACATTTCCTGGGTCTTAATTCCAGATCTTTTAGGATGCTCTTTTGATTCAATTCCCATCTCTGAACAAACTGCACAGTCTAATAAATTTTCACATTTTTCACACTCAAAATCTGTGCATATTTCTAAAGTTTTTCTGAGCACCTCTACACGTGCATGACCCATCGCTCTGTGAAGATGATGGATACACCTGTCATGCATAATCTTCTGCTTCACACAATAGACTTGTGCCCCATCTGGAAAGTTATTTTTGTCAAACATCATATACATTTTGTTTCTTTTTACACCTTTTGCTACTACTCGTCCATCTTTCTGTATATAACAATAGATTCCGCTAAAAATGACTCTATATCCGTTCTCAGTTAAGGTAGCCACACTTAACAAATTAGAACTCAATTCTGGGATGTAAAGTACATTTTCCCAATCCACATTCAAGCAAGGAATGAACACAGTGCCACATCTGTTCCATCAGCCAAAGTCACTGCTGTTCCAGACACATCCCTTCTGTTTTTCAAAAGTTTAAGATTTGTAACAACATGGTGTGTACAACCTGAGTCCAAATACCACTTGTTCTTTTCGGTGATCCTTCCATTCACCGCAGCCATAAACACTTGGGGCTTAGTTGTTGTTGACAAATTCTTAGCCCCTCTGTTCCCACGAGAACTTCTTGCCTTGTTGTTTGGGCAACTCCTGGCAAAATGCCCCGGCTTGTTGCAGACAAAACACCGCCGTGTTTTGACCTGATGTACTGCAACCTCCTCACGATTCCCAGGAACACCATCAGGACCAAAGCCGGCCACTTGCGCCCCCTCCTGGTCGCACTGCGCCATCGTCTGCTTCTGGGCTTGTTCAAATGCCCTCCAGTCCACTTTTTGTTGGATTCTCCCACACACTGAATCCAAAGTTAAATCCTGGACTCTCACATTCTGGAAAGAATGTACCAGAAAGTCCCAGTCCTCAGACAAGCTGCACAGCACCAGATAACATTTCTGTGCTTCAGAATATTGTAGGCCTCTTTCCTCAGCTCCAATCAATAATTGCTTTACATTGTCCAAATGTTTTCTGACATCCTCACCCTTAACAAGCTTTGCTGAAAACAGCCTCTTAGTCCAAATCATTTGAGACATGCAAGTCTCCCTCTGATGGACATTTCTTAAAGCTTGCCAAATCTCCTCAGGAGTGTCCTTGTTTCTCACATGGACAAGTTGGTTTGGTTGGAGGCACAGTATCAAATATGCTTTGGCTTTCCTTCTGTGCTCAGCATTTTGATCTGTTCCATTGAGGGTATTTTCCAAATCCTCAGATGCCAGCAAAGACCGCATCATTACTGACCACGAAGCATAATTATCATCAGACAGCTTTTCCATGCTGGAAATGAAGCTTTTCCCAGCCATCTCGGTCATCAAGATTCAACACCCCAAGCTCCCGGTGAATTAGCTGCCTCCGTGACCCTCGGTCCCCGAGATTAAGCCGTACTGCCACTTACTCAAGTGCAGACTCAGGCGGTCACAATCTTCTCCTGCAGCTTCACTGGAGCTCTCTTTCGGGTCCCCTCCGTCTCTGGAATCCCTCTCACAGCCGCACAGTTGCTGAAAGCTCACCAGCCATCAGCATCTCCATCCACTGCGCAGCAGGAAGCGTGGAGGCCTGGGCCCATAACCCAATGTCAGCGGGGATGATGGGTAGCAGAGTTGAAATCCAAAAATTCACCATCCCGGTTCACCTCCTTCTCTCCAGACTGTTTCCCCGTGTGGAAAACAGCACTGGATAAACTCACTCCAGCAGACGAAGTCCAACTGTTGATTAAACTTTATTTACATGATCTATATACAAATAGAGTCAATTCAGTCCTTTCCTCCATGAGTGCTTGCCGAAAGCACCCATGCACACACACCACATTGCTCATCGCTGTTCTCCACTCTACACAGGAAAAAAACTCCTCTGCATTCCACAGGAACCAAGATAGTAAGTCCTGGTCAAAACACACTTGACCCCATTGGTCCTGTGATACATCAATCATTGCAGACTCTCATTAACTCCATAATTGCTGAATCCAGATTGATTTTAACATTTCACAATACACAATACCCTGACACAACTTTGCTGGACTGGCCACATTATCCAAATGCCCCAAACCATTACTCTACCCTCAATTCAAAAACAGAAAATGAAATGTTGGTGGACCGAAAAAAAGATTTAAAGATGGGCTTAAAGCTAATCTTAAAAACTGTGGCATAGATACCGAGACCTGGGAAGTCATGAAGTCTAGCTGGGGGTCAACTCTTACCAACAGTGATGTGGAATTCGAAGAGACACAAATAGAGGGTGAAAAGGAAAAGCGTGTCAAGAGGAAGCCAACTCTTGTGGGGACCACCATCCATCTGGAAATCAATGTCCTTACTGCACAAGAACATGTGGATTAAGAACAGGTTTCCACAAAAGGAAATCCAATTAGAAGAATGGTACAGGGAAATTTGGAACATAGCAATCAATGATAAGCTGACTTGCATTATTAAAATTAAAAAGGGAATATCGAAACAAACAGATTTTTGGAAAATATGGAGAAAATTTATTGAGTATATTTTTAATGAGGGAAAGGGGTATAAGCCAGCAACAGAGACAATGAAATTTTGGACTTGTGAAACAGTATGAGTTGGTTGGTCCCGGTGAAGGTGGCACAAAATAAGGGGAAGGGAAGATGGGGAAAAGGTATAACAATAATGACGATAATAATAATAATAATAATAATAATAATAATAATAATAATAATAATAATAAATATGTATAAGTAGATAAAAAGGTGTAGTAGAGAGATATGTAGTAAAGTTGTAATGGAAAAGTCTGAAACTGATAAGAAATATGCATAAAGGTGCTTTGATTCTGATTTTTCTTTATTGTTGGATTGCATACAATGTGATATGTCTGGGATACTGTAAAATGAGGAAAGAATGTATACTTCTACATTTTGAATTATAAATTAATAATAATAATATTGAAAATAAAACATGTATAGGTAGATGAAGGGTGTGTAGTGGAGAGATGTATAGTGAAGTTGTAATGGAAAAGTTAAAAGACTGATGGGAAATATGCTTGGGGATGTTCTTGATTTTTGTTGTTGTTGTTGGATTGTATGCAACGTGATGTGTTTGAGATATTGTAGAATGAGGAAAATGTAAGCTTGTACATTTGGATTGATAAATTAATAAAAACAATTTTTTTTAAAAAAAGAATAGGTCTCCACAGTCACCTACAGACCCACCCCAAGACCCTACATTTGGAAATCAATCGTACTCGGCCACATGGAGCTGATCCAGGGTAAAGTGGAGCATGCCCCAAATTGAGGGATAGTCATAATTTTGGCCTAAATTTAGGACTATTCCCTAAAACTTGGGCTTGTTGGAATAGTTGGAATGGTTCTGAAACAGAACTGGCTGCAATTGTTTCAACTTCTATCTCAGAAAGGCAGACACCATCCGCTCCCACCCTCCATGTTATAACAGTTTCTGATCCATGTTGCCTGCAACGATGTCAGCTAAGTAATGGGATACTCTGGGAAGAGAGAGGGGACAGGAAGGAGGATTGCTCCTCTCCCCCTCCTCCCTCAGTGTTTGCACATTGTTCTGGCCACCATCACTGCAGATAGGACCCGTGTCACAACTGGAAATTGCTATGGCATGGAGGTGGGGGGGAGGGGGTGGTTACCATCCCATTTCCTTAGGCTGCCTAAAACCAGGAAACATGGGATGCCAGTGAGGATGCCAAACACAGCTCATGTCTCCCACCTGCCTCCACAACAACTTTGGAAGTGACCCATACCTGCACACAGATTATTGGTCTGTGTAGATCTGCCCTATGGTATGTCCTGAATACCTCTGACGGGTCTGTATATCAAGTGTGTTTTGACATTTCTGTTTGCCCAAGTTTGTGGTACTTTTTGAATTTTGACTGTACATTTTGATTGTATGTGTGTTCCAATTTGACAACATCAGCTACTATTTTCCTTCTAGTCTTGTCGCTTTCTTGCACGTTTATTAATCCAAGCCTTGGAAGGAGAAAACAGCAGCGTAGTTTTCGAAAATACATACACAGAAATGTACTTGCCACCTGGAAATAATTATCATTTGTAAAACAGTATTTTAAAAATACAACAAAACATGAATTCAATTATTAACGTGAATTATAGATATTTCTCTGTATTCTTAAAATGTTTGCATTTTGTTCATGTTGCAGGAACAACTACATATACTTGAGACAAGAGCAGCTTTGTTAGAACAAGGAAAGCATATCGAGGTAGATTCCATCTATTCCAATCCAAAGATAAAATTCATTCAATTTGTATTTGTATTTAGCTACTTGTGGTTAAACGTCCTTCACACAAATGTGATCTCTCCAGCTTGTACAACTCAAAATAAGTTTTTGACACTTGAAAAAGAAATAATTTTTAATTTGTGTATCTGAAATGTTTGTGCTAGGGGAGAGTAGTAGGTATCAATCTGTGAAACAGGAAATTTTTAAAACCTAGCAAAGATTTTCATTACAGATATAAAAACAATTTTGCTCTAATTTTTCCCAGAACTTAAAAGGTCAACTGAGGGATGCTCCCCTATCCACGGACTTAATAAAGCAAAGAATTGCACATGCGCATCTGTTTATCCAACAGTTCCTTCAATTGATGTTTGCAGCTTTTCTGCACTGTCTGTATTATTCATGTTTCTAAATTGTAAGGATAAGTGTTTTATCTTATTTGAAGGATGTAGCTGCAGGGGGCAAGTAAGAAGTATGCCACCCTCCTCTAATATATTTCAGTCAATTTGTAGCATTGAGGTAACTTAAAACTTCAGTTTAAAAACTTTAAAGAACCAGATAAAGAAAGAACAGAGACCTTGGAAACTAGGTGGACAAAGAAGTTCACTAGTATGATGAAATGTAGTGTTCTTTCTCTTTAAATGACTGCTAGATGTATATCCACGCCTTTCAATTAGCACATGCACATTCCACGCAGATCTATCCTCTCATGTCCTTTTTGGGAATAGAGGAATGCGCACACTGCCACCTAAAAGGAGAGCCTAAATTTTGCCCTGAACATCACAGACTGAGAGTTTTAGCACCTCATCACACCGACAATTAGAAAGCAGGGGAACGCGGAGGGAACCGTTTTGCCCTATTCCCTACTGTCCTTCCCGGTCTTCTGGGATGGTTGGCCATCCCACATCCGTTTCTGACCTTTCCCATGCTTTCCCCGCTTTCTCCTCATTTTATTGAGTCTGAAAATTGAGTCTTTTTTCCATATGGCAACACGGATTCCCACGGGCAATGATTGGAAGTGGCCATGCGCCATGTCATGGATTCCATGGGACTCCGTTTTGCTAGTATGTCAAAACTGAAACAAGACAGAGAGAAGACAATACGGGATGAAGTTTTTAGTCTGGCCTAATCTAGATGGAATCCATCTGTGTTTTCAAAATGATTGAGGCAAATTTAATTGTCCTCAATACTCATCCACAGAAAACACACTCCTTTGTAATCTTTAAATGCCCACTAATCTGAGATATAAACTGAAGAAATAGAGGAATTTTTCAAATGCTTCTGAAAGTGGAAGATTTATCTTGAGAGACTTGGGATAGTGTTCCCTACATTCTCAAATAATGGCCTAAACCCAATTGTTAGCACAACTGGAGTGGATCTGCTGAATCCTTGGAAAGTAGGAAAGTAAAAACTTAGGTACATTTAATTGTTTCAATGTTTATTTCAATTAAAAATTGTTACATTCTGAAATAATAGGATTGCGGGAAGAATTCTAGAGGACTTTTAAAATGTGCATAGGATACATCAGTGTACTTATTTGTCACTTATAATGTATGTACATATTAACTTCTAAGAGACTTCAAATGAAAATAAATCGCCTACATGATGAATTCAGAAATACTGGGCTACAAGGTACACGGTAAGTATGAACAACTATAGAAGCAATTCTATTTAACATTCTCTTATTTTATTACCTTGTTCTATATGTGATAAAAGAAGGACTCAGACCTTCATTCACTTTATTACAAAACATGTATGAACTTCACACATTATATTCAATTACTGGGATCCTGTAGTTGTTGTTGCTATGTGCCTTCAAGTAGTTTCTGATTTATGGTGAGCTTAAAGCAAACCTATCGTGTTTTTGTTTTGCAAGATTTGTTTGTGGGGATGTCATTGCCTTCCTGTGAGAGAGTGTGGCTTGCCTAAAGTCATGCACTGGGTTTCCATGGCAAAGTGAGGATTTGAATCTTTGTCTACAAAGTTGTAGTTCAACACTCAAACTACTACATTACATTGATCCTCCTATATTTATAGCTTTTTAATGCAACAGTCTTCCAATGACAGCAAATTCTATTTCAAGGGAAATTGGGGAAAAGCAGAAATGTGTCACACTTTTTCCTTGAGCACACTGTGACTTTTTCCTTTGCTAAATATCTTCTAGGGACCTGCCAAAGTCCTTAGGAGGACACTGTAGAGGACATTATTGCTGTGCATTGAGCTAGAAGGTATTTAGCTGAATCTGACTCTGCTCATGCCCCCATTATCATTTTGGGACTGAGGAGGTGTGGCAAACATTCAAAGATATTCAAAACATTCAGGAGAAAAACATAACAAAGCATGCAAATCCTGTGCTGCTCTCTGAGCTCCTGCTTTAAACATTTTCTCTTCTTCCTGTGCTATCTCCCTTCTCGTAAAAGTCCTTTTGAACTCTTGGGGGGATGTTTAAAGCAGGAGCTCAGAGACAAGGAAGAGGGGAAATTAAGCTTTAACTTTCTCAGCTAACCCTTTGATAGGCAAAACAAAAGCCTGACAGCACAGCATAAGTTTCAGAAAGGCAATTGAGAAAATAGTCTTTCAGCGTTCATGTTTCTTTGGATTTGGTAATGTAAATCTCAAAATATCAATTAATACAACACAGACCAACACATATTTTGGTATCACAAATATTAGACTGGTTCTGGGTATGCTTGACTTACTGATTTCAAAACATGGCACCAGCTTCCACTTATCATTTCTAGTATTTGAGATAGAGAACATATGCTACCTACCAGTTGCCATCTGCTTATCCATAGAGAAAGATGATAACCATATCTAAGAAAGTAGAGCCTGAAAATCAAGACACAATGAATTTTTTGTTGTGCTGTGTAATGTTGTTGCTTGTTCTGGGTCCACCTGACATAAGATTCTGAGCCTGGAAGTTGCTTTTTATGAGTTCAGATCAGGCAACGTGCAGTCCAGGAGCTATGCATATTCCTCAATACTATTTTTTCAGACCCTCCAAGTTTCCCCACATGCTTTCTTTTCCCAAGTCACGAATATCACCTGCTGCAGCCTCAGTGCATACATTTGGCCATTCTGCAGTCTTGGCTTTTTTTTCAATACAAGAAGTGAGAATCTCAACTGACATCATAGGAAGGGGGCCTGAAAATGAAAGAAAACAGTGAATCCCCTTGAGGATATTATTGACTATTTTTTATTTTGACTTTTTTTCCTGATTGCAATTTTTCTAAAAAAATTTGTGGAAAGACAAAGTGGGGTAAGGCAGGTTATTAGGTTCCTCAGAAATGTCAGTACTCTTCCCATTGCCTTAACATTGCCCATCTCTCAATTAAATCCTAATAGTGATAGTTATGCTTAGAGATAGTTTGACTTGTGTGAATCTGGATTAGATGCTCCTTTATTTTGGTATTTTGGTTGCATTGATCTGTGATGTATTTTAACACTACAGAGTCATCATCTCAGCATATTCTAGCAACACTCACAGAGGGGAGCATGCTGATTCACTCCTACCCTCCCCAGTTGCATCATTTTTTTCACACAGGGATTTAATAGAAGATCTTTCTGTACACATGGATGCCCCTGACACATTGTGGAATACCAATGTATTATTTATTTCTATAACATTGAATTTGTTATGGAATTTAAAGGGCTAAAATAGTAGCAGCTCTGGCAGGGAATTAATGTGAGAGTTCTGCAAAGTAAAGTCTGCAAAGGCTGTGAGTTTTAAAGGCTACTGTAAGTGTATGTATTACATTGTATGGAGCAAGATTGCCAGACGTACAAGCTGGGTTTAGAAAAGGCAGAGGAACGAGAGACCAAATTGCCAATAACTGCTGGAGAACGGAGGATGGCAGAGAATTTCAGAAAAACATCTGTTTCTGTTTATTGACTATTCTAAAGCCTTTGACTTTGTGGATCATAATAAATTATGGCAAGTTCTTGGTGGTATGGGGATACCAAGTCACCTTGTCTGTCTCCTGAGAAATCTGTTTAACAGCCAAGTAGCAATGGTAAGAACAGACCAGGGAACAACAGACTGCTTCAAGATTGGGAAAGGAGTACAGCAGGGCTGTATGCTCTCACCCTACCTACTCAACTTGTATGCAGAACAAATCATGTGATGTGCGGGGCTTGATGAATCCAAGGCTAGAATTAAGATTGCTGGAAGAAACATTAACAATCTTAGATATGCAGATGATACCACTTTAATGGCTGAAAGTGAGGAGGAGCTGAGGAGCCTTATAACCAAGGTAAAGAAGAAAGTGAAAGCTGGGATACAGTTAAACATCAAGAAAACCAAGTTAATGGCAACCAGACTGACTGTTAACTGGCAAATAGAGGGAGAAAACATGGAAGCAATTACACACTTTGTATTTTTATGCGTGACTGCAGCCAGGAAATCTGAAGACATTTACTTCTTGGGAGCACAGCAATGACCAATCTTGATAAAACACTTAACAGTAGAGACATCACACTGGCAATGAAGGTCTGCATAGTTAAAACAATGGTATTCTGATGCTTTTAAACTGTGGTGTTGGAGGAAAATTCTGAAAGTGTCTTGGACCACAAGAAGATCAAACCAGTCCATACTGCAGAAAATAAAGCCCAACTGCTCATGGAGGGAAGGATATTAAAAGCAAAGATGAAGTACTTTGGCCACATAATGAGAAGACAGGAAAGCTCGGAGAAGATAATGATGCTGGGAAAAAATGGAAAGAAAAAGGAAGAGGGGCCAAACAAGGACAAGATGGATGGATGATACACTTGAAGTAACTGTCTCGACCTTGAAGGAGCTGGGGGTGTCAATGGTCAACAGGAAGCTCTGGCATGGGCTGCCCATGAGGTCACAATGAGTCTGAAGCGACTGAATGAAACAACAAAAAAGTATTTTAATCTGTTTTTACTACGCTGTTACTATTTAATCATGTTTTAACTTTTGTATTGTGCTTTTTAAACTTTTTTAAAGTGTGGGATTGTTAGCTGCCCTGAGTCCCCATGAGGAGAAAATTCTCACAGAACAAAATGGAACAGATGGAAATAACAACTGAAATGATCAGCAAACGAGTGCAAAAAGTCAAGAACTGGACATCGCCTGGTAGTGATCAACTTCATGGATTTTGGCTCAAACATCTGATTAGTTTACATGGAAAAATGGCCCAACAATTCAATGAGATGCTGCAGAAAGGAAGTATCAGTGAATGGCTAACAACTGGAAGAACATACCTGATACAAAAGGATCCAGCAAAAGGAGCAGCACCAGGAAACTACAGGCCAATAACGTGTCTGCCCACTATGTTTAAACTACTGACTGGCATCATAGCTGACAGAATTCAAGACTATCTTGAAGAAAAAAACATCTTGCCAGATGAACAGAAAGGCAACAAACGGAAAAGCAGGGGCACAAAAGACCAGTTATTGATTGACAAAATGATTCTGGAGAACTGTAAGAGCCGAAAAGCTAATCTTCACATGACGTGGATTGACTACAAAAAGGCCTTTGACTCACTCCCACACAGCTGGATCATCAAGTGCCTGGACGCCATTGGGATTAGTAAAAACGTTGGCACCTTCATTGAAAACATGATGGAGCACTGGAAAACTGAACTGTTTGTTGGAAATGAAAGCTATGGACTTGTCAACATCAGGAGAGGAATTTTCCAGGGAGACTCATTGTCCCCTCTGCTTTTCATTATTGCCATGATCCCTCTGTCAACAATCTTACAAAAAACAAATCTCGGCTACCAAACATCTAAGAATTCTCACAAAATTTCGCATCTGATGTACATGGATGACCTGAAGCTGTATGGAAAAACGAAAACTGAAATCCAGTCTCTGACTAACACTGTCCGAATTTTTAGCACTGATATCAACATGGAGTTTGGTTTGGACAAATGTTCGACAGTGGCATTGAAGAAGGGGAAAATCATTGAAAGTGAGGGCATAAATATGCCTAATGGCCAAACAATAAAGTGTCACCAGCCAGAGGCCTATAAATATCTGGGCATATTACAGCTGGACAACATCAAGCATGAACATGTGAAGACTGTGGTCAGTAAAGAATACACACAAAGGGTCAGAAAAATTCTCAAAAGCAAGCTCAATGGAGGCAACACCATCAAGGCCATAAACACCTGGGCCATGCCTGTCATAAGATATACTGCTGGCATTATAAACTGGACACAGATGGAACTGGACAATTTGGACAGAAAACAAGAAAACTCATGACCACTCATCATTCACTGCACCCTCGCAGTGATGTTGACCGGCAATATCAGCCTAGATGATCAGGGGGCAGAGGACTCTTACAAGTAAAACAAACAGTCAACGAAGAAGAACATGCCCTGGCAGAATATGTAAAGCAAAGTGAAGAACCTGCTTTGATTGAAGTCAAAAATCAGAAACTCCTCAAAGCACAGCAGACAAAAAACCAGTACCACACTACAAACTAGAGCTGACAGCTGGCACAACAAAACATTGCATGGAAAGTTCCTTGACAAAATTGAAGGAAAAGCTGACAAGGAGAAGACCTGGCTCTGGCTCACGAATGGGACCCTGAAGAAGGAGACAGAAGGCCTGATCCTTGCAGCCCAGGAGCAAGCCATCAGAACAAATGCAATTAAGGCCAAGATTGAAAAATCAGCTGATGACCCAAAATGCAGACTGTGCAAGGAAGCTGACGAAACCATTGATCATCTCCTCAGCTGCTGTAAGAAAATTGCACAGACAGACTACAAACAGAGGCATAACTGTGTGGCCCAAATGATCCATTGGAACTTATGCATCAAGTACCACCTCCCAGCAGCAAAGAACTGGTGGGATCACAAACCAGCAAAGGTCGTGGAAAATGAACACGCAAAGATACTGTGGGACTTCCGAATCCAGACTGACAAAGTTCTGGAACACAACACACCAGACATCACAGTTGTGGAAAAGAACAAGGTTTGGATAATTGATGTCGCCATCCCAGGTGACAGTCGCATAGATGAAAAACAACAGGAAAAACTCAGCCGATATCAGGACCTCAAGATTGAACTTCAAAGACTCTGGCAGAAACCAGTGCAGGTGGTCCCGGTGGTGATGGGCACATTGGGTGCCGTGCCAAAAGATCTCAGCCGGCATTTGGAAACAATAGACATTGACAAAATTACGATCTGCCAACTGCACGCATCATCCGAAAATACATCACACAGTCCTAGACACTTGGGAAGTGTTCGACTTGTGGTTTTGTGAAACGAAATCCAGCATGTCTATCTTGTTTGCTGTGTCATACAACATCGTTGTGTCAATAATAATAATAATAATAATAATAATAATAATAATAATAATGCATTTAGGTTACTGAGGTAGAATCATGTAAGTAGTTTGAATGATGGACTGGGAATCAGAGCCTTCGGTTTGGATGCCTGCTCACCTATAGAAACAAATAGCAGGTACTTAGATAAATCACACAGCCCTAAAAAAAAAAAAAAAAAAAAAAAAGCAATGGCAAATCTACTTTGAATAAATTTTGCCCCCAAAAATCACATGACAAGATTACCTGTTGTCTTATAGTGCATAAGACAGCAACAACTATGGGTCTACATAATGTGGGTATTGGTATACATCCTCGCATTTGAATTTCTGCACAATCCAAGTCCAAGTAAAACTGAAGTGGGCAAACTTCCTCTGAGCCACTTTCTCCACCCCTAAAGTCCCCCATTTCATGCCCAACATTACTACGTACTACCAACAGTCTGCCCACTGAGCTCTCCAGAGATAGTCAGCCCTAGATACTCAGGTAGGATTATTCTGCCAGTGTTTGTATTTTTAACATTAAAGTCAATATGTGAAGAAGAGAATCATACATATTATATTAAAAAGTTCCTTCTAACCAGGTGCATTATCTTTAGTTCTGCTGTTGTTCATTGCCTTTTATTAATATGCCTTTGGTTGCTATTCTACTGTTGTTTTTGTTATTTATTTTTGTTAAGTTTACACTCATTTCTATTTATAAATCTTTATATTTTTATCACAGAAAGCAGGATATAAAACACAAAAATATCCATGTATATATCTGCCATTTCATGTCATTTACCAGAACGTCAGAAAATAATTACACATTTACCTTCCTCATAACCTTGTACAGAACATACACTGATCATTGCTGTAATATTTATAATTCTTTAAATATATTCCAAAAGCAAGGAGGAATTTTTGATTCAAATAATATAGGTTCTATTTTTGCATATAATCATAAGTATGTAAGCATTTCTAAGTATCTCTACCGCTCATGAATATTCAGACAATAAATGTCATGGTTTCTTAGGAATTATAAGATGTTTTATAAACATAATCTATACTTTAATTAGAAATGTCTATATGTCTGTTGGTTTCTGTGTTATGCAATAGACAGCCACATGTTTGATCAGAGTTACCAAGCTTGGTACTGTATATACTCGAAGATAAGCCGAGTTTTTCAGCCCTTATTTATGAGCTGAAAAAGTCTCCCCCGGCTTATATTCGGGTCAAGGTCAAGCCAGCAGCCGGAGCCTGGAGGCCACAGTATGTTTTCTTTTCCAAAACCTCCCTCCTCTGCTTTTCCTCCCAGGCTGGTTATCTTATATTTTTTTGAAAGAGGGAGAAGAAGCGAATGTTTTCAAAAGTGAAAGGAGAGTGTGAGAGAAACCCTTGCAAGCCAGATTGCATGGGCAGAAGGGGAAGAAAAAAAGATATTCTTGCAAATTAGCACGATTCATTGCTATTATTACTACTACTACTACTACTACTACTACTACTATTGCAAGAACATTTGAGTCCAAAGGGAGGGAAGGAGGGAAAAGAGAGCAACAGATAGTGTGTATTTCTTTTTATTCCTAAGGAAACAAAAATGAGGTGGGCTTTTTTGGGAGGGGGAGAGAAGTTTTAAAAAGCCTTTTCTGGCTACTTTTAGAGTTTGAAAAAGGGAGAAAGAAAAGAGGTGGGAAAGGGCAGGAGAAAAGAGGACAAAGTTGTTTTTAGGGGGGCTTTGCTTGCATTTCTTCCTTGGGTAAATGCATGCCCCAAAGCTTATATCCCCCTACAAATACATTAATATATGAATTTTTCCCTCATATGTTTACAGGTCTTTACAAATCCTATGTAAATATAGATAACTGGAGATTTCCATGTACCTGTATATCTGTTCCTATACGTATACATTAATTTTATATATGAATTTATATGAATTTTACCCTCACATGTTTGCAAGTGCAGAGGGAAAATGCGCATGCACACACACATGTCTAGATAGGTATAAACATTGATAAATCGGGCTTGGAAATATTGCAGGAGGAAAATGCACATAGAGAGAAGATTTGCAAAGGTTTCAGGGGAAAATACACGTGTGAAATTAGTATATATAAAATGATAGATCTATATCTAGCTCTGCATTGCTTATGTAGGCATTATATGTTTGCCTGTTACTATGTTGGAAGCTGGCCTGAGTTCCCCAGGGGGAGATAGATAGGGCAGGGTACAAATGAAGCTGTTGTGGTTGTTGATGATTATTATAAAGTTATTATTGCTTTTCCACTTATAGAGTTAGTTTACTGTTTTTCTTTGAAATATAGTAAAAATTCAAAACATTTAACCCACTGATGCCTCAATTAATGTAATTTTATTGGTATCTAATTTTATTTTTGAAATTTACCAGTAGCTGCTGCATTTCCCACTCTCGGCTTATACTCGAGTCAATAAGTCTTCCCAGTTTTTTGTGATAAAATTAGGTGCCTCAGCTTATATTTGGGTCGGCTTATACTCGAGTATATACGGTATATCATCTACTGGGACAAAAAGGCAGACAACTGAGTAAGATTGTAGGCCATCTCTATCCATTATTTTGGGTCAGAACTGGTCCAACTATGAGGCGCATTAAGTGGTCGCTTCGGGCGGCAAACATACGGGGGCGCAGTCGAGATTACTTTTTCTGTTGATTTGTTGTAAAACATGTTTTGGTGCTTAATTTGTAAAATATTAATGTAATATGATGTTTAATAGGCTTTTCCTTAATCCTTCCTTATCTAACATTTTCGCTTATCCAACGCTTTTATTTTTCAGTGATTGTTTTTTTTTGGGGGGGGGGGGGAATTCTGTTCGCCTACACTTGAAAAATACCTAGGGCTGGCTCTGTTTTGGGTACTTGTATTAGAAAGACTCCAAATCCCCGTATTATCTGTTTTACAATAAGCCCACACAAACTGATTTTGGTCAAACTCAATATATGTATTTAGATTGATTTCAAGACAAAATTGTGTCATGTTTTGATATATTGGCAAAGTATGGCTTCTTCTAGAAAACTGATGGAGTTTGTTCAGTTTGCATAGAACTTGCAAAACAAAATTTAAGGATATTTATTAGATCCTGTAATCAAACCTCTGTATTATTAAAAATATAAGCACAATAATTAGTTTCAATCTGGGCACTATTACTTTTAAAAAAAAACAACAGAGTTTCAAAATTCTAAAATAATTGGATTTTAAAATATTCTTAAGCAATATGTAAAATGAAAAGTCACAATGGGCTGCAAACATACACCTGGGTCTACATCTCATTGGATCCAATTAAATTGTGTTTTATTATTATAATTTGATTAGTTTATCTTGATTGTACAGTTTCTTATCTCAATCTGTTTGATTTTGAATCCCTTTATGGAGACATATGTGATATAAAATAAATAATAACACATGGGATAATGCTTTGAATCTCCGCAAAATGATCACAATATGCACTGTAAATAGGCTTCTTGAATGAAAAACAATTGACGTGCTTTAAATAAATTCTTGGTTAATTTATTTTATTTTATCCCAGGTCAATGCACTATATCTATATCTAAAAATCTGATCTTCATAGACAGGTAGAGGCATGGAGGAAGGACCACTGTGGATCTTGGGTGTGTGAAGTAGACATTGATCACTTAGGATCACAAATGAACAAAGCTGGCAAGAGAAGTTATGTATACATATGGCAAACAAGTACAAATGTTAAAAAAACAGATGAAGACTCAAAAAGTGCAAAGAAAGAGACTGAAATACTTGGAGAAACGAGTCCTGAAGTCTGTCAGTTGCTCAAAACTAACCTAAGCAATGGATGGTTAGAGGCTTCCTTAAACAACCTCAAAAAGGGTGATTTTAAAGTAGCTGGAGAAAATGTACTGGGATGGCTTCGAGCAACCATAGAAAACCTCAAAGAAAAAGATTCTAAAGCATCAACTCAGAGTCTTGAAGAATGGCTTAAAGAATCCTTTAAAAACCTTGAAATTAAATGTCCCGAAGCATCCAGAAAGGATGTGAAGGAATGGCTGGAAATATCCATAAGTCACCTCAAAGAGGAAGGACCTGACACATCATATCTACGTGTCCAGGAATGGCTTGAGACATCCATGAAAAGCATCCAGGAATTGATTGAGACATCTATAAGTAGCCTCCCAAAAGAAGGCCCAACATCTAGAGCAGAATCCATTCAAAGCATTGCAAAGGGGATGCCAGAAGCACCTGGACAGGCTGTGGCAATGTGGCTTGAATCATCCATGCAAAATATTGCAGAACAATGCCTTGAAGCAGTTAGAGAAGATGTGAAGACATGGCTTGAATCATCCATTACAAACCTCCAAGAAAAAAATAAAGAAATAGCTCATCCAATTGGACAGAAAAGCCGTGAAGCATCCATTAAAAGCAGCCAAGAAAGTCTAGAAATCCCCCATCCAATTGGACAGAAAAGCCGTGAAGCATCCATTAAAAGCAGCCAAGAAAGTCTAGAAATCCCCCCTCCAATTGGACAGAAAAGCCGTGAAGCATCCATTAAAAGCAGCCAAGAAAGTCTAGAAATCCCCCCTCCAATTAGACAGAAAAGCCGTGAAGCATCCATTAAAAGCACCCAAGAAAGTCTAGAAATCCCCCCTCCAATTGGACAGAAAAGCCGTGAAGCATCCATTAAAAGCAGCCAAGAAAGTCTAGAAATCCCCCCTCCAATTGGACAGAAAAGCCGTGAAGTATCCATTAAAAGCACCCAAGAAAGTCCAGAAATATCCCATCCAAGTAGACAGAAAAGCCGTAAAGTTTCCATTAAAAGCTCACCAGAAAGTATAGAAATACCCCCTCCAATTGGACAGAAAAGCCGTGAAGCATCCATTAAAAGCACCCAAGAAAGTCCAGAAATATCCCATCCAATTGAACAGGAAAGCCCTGAAGTTTCCATTAAAAGCTCACAAGAAAGTATAGAAATACCCCCTCCAATTGGACAGAAAAGCCGTGAAGTGTCCATTAAAAGCACCCAAGAAAGTGTAGAAATACTCTATCCAACTGGACAGGAGAGGCGGAAATCATCCCTTAAAAGCATCCAAGAAGGTAGCAGAGAAATATCCGATTCAACACTGCGGGAGAATATTGAAGCATTTCTTGAAAGCAAAAGTGCTGAAGTACCTCTTCAAAGGCAACAGGATGTGCTGGAGCGGCCTGTAGGATCTTTGAAAACCCTTGACATGGAAGGTCCTGGGGAATCCAGAAAGGACTTGCGGGAGGAGGCCAAAAAATCCACAGATACCATCCTAGGAAAGGAACCAGAAGCATCCAGGCAGGACCAGCAGGAACTCCTAAAAATATTAGTTGAGAAACATGAAGTGAAAGGCCCTGCAAATGATGTGCAAGAATGGCTGAGTAAATCTATAAGAAGTGTCCAAAATGCAGCCTGCAGAATCAAAGTGCAAAAATGGCTTGAAGATACTTTAGAAAACCTTGAAACAGCAGGCTCTGATACAGCTAGACAAAGCCTACAGGAATGGCTTAAAGCATCAATACAGCTTCTTAAAAAGGAAGGTCCTCAAGACTCCATAGGTAACGTAGAGGGATGGCTTGAGCAATCCATAGAAAACCTCAAACAGGAAGCATCCAGACTGTATATTCAAGAATGGCTTGAAGAATCCCTACAATATCTCCAAGAGGAAGATCCTGGATTATCCAAACAAGATGTGATGGAATGGGTTGAAAAATCTCTGCAAAGCCTGAATGAAATATGCCCTGAACCATCTAGGGAGGTTGTGAAGAAGTGGCTTGAAAGCTCGCTCAAGAGTCTCCGTGACTCCCCGCAGGACCTGCAGGACCTGCAGGACTTCTTAGAATCATCTGTGTCCAAGATTAGGAAAGAAAGTATTGTTGCTTTTAGGGAAAGCAATATGGATTGGCTGCAAGTACCCGAGTGGACAGCGAACATTCAAGATTCCTCAGAGAAAATGCAACGTAACATATCCAGGAAAAGTATATACCAAGAAGAACCTGAAGAACCTAACGAAGAACCTGAAGAAGACATCACAAGTCAAATATTAACTCCTGATCAAGAAGAATTTGAAGTGCCTAGAGAAATTCAAGTAAAGCAGGTATATGAAAGTCAAAACAAACTAAAAAATAAGACTTATAGAAAGAGTGGAGTAATAATGAATTACATTTTTGTATTCCTTTCTGCTTTCTTATATATTGTCACAAAATCAAAAAGGTAACAACATAAGCTGTTGTACATAAATGATAACAAACTACAGTAGAGTCTCACTTATCCAAGCTAAACGGGCCGGTAGAAGCTTGGATAAACGAATATCTTGGATAATAAGGAGGGATTAAGGAAAAGCCTATTAAACATCAAATTAGTTATGATTTTACAAATTAGGCACCAAAACATCATATTTTACAACAAATTTGATAGAAAAAGCAGTTCAATACGCAGTAATGTTATGTTGTAATTACTGTATTTACAAATTTAGCACCAAAATATCACGATATATTAAAAACATTGACTACAAAAATGGCTTTGATAATCCAGAAACTTGGATAAGCGAGGCTTGGATAAGTGAGACTCTACTGTAATTGATTTTTAAAGGATAGAATTATGTTTTATTAATAATTTTTATATACCCAAACCAATTTCTGCCTTTGGTAGAGGTTCTCAACAATCTCTTGTGGATCCAGATAAATATCCAGTTGACTCTGATCACTATTATTTATTATTATTATTATTATTATTATTATTATTATTATTATTTATTTTTCTGCAAATAGTTCTCTGGTTAGCTTCTGTGGAAGTTGGCCATATCTGCCAGTCCCATGAAAAATCAGCTCTGACTGCTGATCAATATTGCATGAGAGATGTTCCTGAAAGAAAACTATATAAACCGAAAACCAGGTTGTTGATGTTCTTTGTTTTGAAAAGGCCTTGACAGTAAGGAAGTCAATTCAGGGTCATCCCATGTCCTGAGGTTTCTGGGGCAAAATTGAGACCTACGACTTCATCACACGAGGCTTCTTTGCTGTCCCAGGACACTGGCGAAATGCAGCCAGGATGGAACCCACCGGAGCCCATCACAGGCTCTGTCCCAGCTCCATCTTGTTGTTGTTTTTTGAATAATTTTATTACAATACTATTGATTTTGTTACAAAGAAAAGAAAAATCTTTACAATTCATATAATTAAGTCTTTTCCTTCCCCCAGTGTTCTACCCGTTGAGCTCCCCATCACGGGAGTCCTTTTCTTTATAGTCCAACCAGAATCTCATTTCTTCTGGTGGGGGTTGATTCCCATCTTCTCGCCTTAATGTTTCTTCAATAAATTTCTTCCATATACTTTCAAAATCATTTTTCTTCCTTAGGCCTTTTTTGACATTTAAATTGCATGTTAATTTATCATTTATTGCTAATTTCCGAATTTCCTTGTACCAATCTTCTATTTTAATTTTCACCTCCCCTTTCCAATTTCTTGCTATTAATAACCTTGCAGCTGATAGCAACATTGTTACCAAATTGTTACCAAAGTTGTAAATACGGAAATAGAAAACATAAGGATTAGTGATCATGCTCCAGTTAGTATAGAAATTGAAATCAAGCAAGATTACAATCAGATAAAAAGATGGAGATTCAATCCTAGTATACTGAAACAAGAGGAAACGGTAAATGAATTAGCAAAACAATGGCAAGAAATTTGGGATTTAAATAACAAAGAGACGTCCCGGCTCCATCTTGGCAGTATGGTCAGAGGCAGCCCTGAGAACATGGGTGACTACCTATGTTCTCATTCACTAAGACAGTGACAGTGCGGGAGGAAGCCAGGGGGAGATGCAAAACATTGTGTGAAGGTAAAAGACGAAGTGATGTGGTGCCCCACGGTTTTCCCCGCTGCCATACGGATTCTCCCACTGTCCCATGGATTGCTCCTCTCCTAACTGAGCTGGAGATTTGCACACATTTTCTTTTGGAGATTTTCTTTGCCTGGAACTGAGCCCACCAAAGGTGGAGAATCTGTGCTTTCATTTTCCTTCTGGAAAGAATTTGAATGTGTGATAGGGAATAGAACCCAATTTTGGAAGGAGATGATCCTTATGTGATAAGGCCCTTAATTATGTATGAGTGCTATCCACAAAGTTGATTACGTTTTGGATTTAAAAAAGAACAAAGTATAGGAGAGATCATTTACCATATGCAGCTGAAAGCCACATCCCAATACTACATCTCACGTAATCCCCATTGAAATCTAGGCACGTCTCAGATACATAAATGAGGTTAGAAAGTTCTGCCCCAGGAAATTCAGCCGCCTCTCTCCTCCGTTTCCAACAATGGGGGCATGGCTGGCAACGCAACGTTTTGGCAACGCTGCAGGAAAGGAGAAGGGGGAAGAGCTGAGGACACAAGCAGGAGAGTTTACTGGAGCAGAATTTTCCAACCTCAGTTATCTATCTGAGACATGCCTAGATTTCAATGGGGATTACGTGAGATGTAGTATTGGGATGTGGCTTTCAGCTGCATATGGTAAATGATTTCTCCTATACTTTGTCCTTTTTAAAATCCAAAATGTAATCAACTTTGTGGATAGCCCTCGTATATTTTAACTCGATATCATTTATTTATTTATTTTTAAAACTTTTGTATCTTTTGGATTTTTAGCTACATCTTTTAATTGTGTGCTTATAAGGAACTTTGAACCTCAATAATGATATATTTATTTATTTAGTCACAATAATTCTAGTCCTTCTGCCCCCTTTTCCTTGTACACTGAAACAGACATGTAGCCCTGCAGATTGATAGGACAGGGCTTCTCCCTTTTCTCTAGGTAAAAAAAAAGGAAGGGAAAGAAGTTGTTTTGCACCGGATTTCTTCATGTGGTTGACAGGCTGTATTTTTAAAGTCCTGTTTTAATCTGCCAAGAGACTAGACACTTCTGAGTTTGTTCTCTGCAAACATAGCAAAGGGCGAATGCATGTAGACTGCAGCTACAAGGGCATAGCCACAAACAACTTCCAGAGATACCAAAATTGGTTTCCTTTCTGCTTGCTAATCATACACTATAACATTTCATACAAAGTGATAAGCACCCACAAGTGACACTCCACAATTCAAGTAAAAACAGACTCTCCTAACTATCCCTTCAATAAAAACTGCTTTCTTGTAGGCTCTGGATACAGAGATGTTCCAATTGATACCCCCTCCAAAAAAAATCTCAAAAGTAATAGAAGTATATTAGGACCATGTAAATTATCATTGCATATCAAAAATATTTTTTTAAATCTTTGCACAGTTTCAATTGGTTTTTATCTGTTCCTCACATCAAGAGCCTTTGTGGACAGTGAGGGTGTGTGATATAGAAATGTCCTACCATAAGCATCTCAAATAAATAAATAAATCCATCTGCTTGCTGATATAATATATTTTATGTAGTGGTTGGAATTAATAAATCAATGAAGGGGCCCAAAAAGAAAGAAAGCACACACTTCAAATTAATACTGGAATTATATAAGGTTTATAATTCATACACACACACATACCCACAAGAATGATAAATGATAGCAATCTATATAGACTACAGTAATACTTTATACATCAATTTAAAAAACACCTTTGGACAGATTTCTGATCTACAAAAAACAATATTATAAATAAAGCTACAAAACAGGGAAAGTTGTTCTATCCAGGCGATTTCAACATTAGGCTTAAAGCCATGCAATATCAAAATCCATTCCAATCCACAAGAAAGCTGGATCTACTGTCAAAGGCAATCCCCAAAAAAACTATGTACCACTAAACAACTAAATCCAAGAAATCCACAACAATCTCCACCCAGGATTGTGATGTTATTTAATTATTATAATACGTTGTAGTTTTAATTTTCAAGTAATTTATTGAGCAACAGAATTTACTGAGCAATTTTGGGAATAAAACCTCAAATGCTGAAATATTCAGAGCAGCATGCCATTAAATTCAGGTATGATGATGATTATGTGTATATTTCCCACTTTTTCTCTCCACAAGGAGACTCAAAGCAACTTAGATTAAAACACATGTGATTGAAAACTAATAACCACTTCTTGCTTATCTTTCTTTTTTACCCTCCTGTCTATAGCATTTGACCATCATTTGGGATCTTATATCCTTGTACAGGTACGTAAACCCCCAATACGTTCTACCTTGAGGGTTCCTGATCATACGTTTTCTAATGTTTCACCAAAAAGTTTCTAATATCAGCCAGCCTCTACTGGCTGAAAATAAAATATGGAGCCATGAAGCAATTTCCAACCACAGCCTGTCCAAATTCTTATTCCTCTATTCCTGGGTTTCTCAAACTTTTTCAGCCGTGCAGCCGTTTTTGAAGCAAAAGTTTCTCATGGAGCCCCAAGAAATGTTTATATATTATTTTCTATATCATATCATATCATATATTATATTATATATCATGTATATATATCAGGCATGGGCAAACGTTTTGATCAGTGAAAAACCCTAGGGTCTCTTTGTCCAATGACATGGACATCAATCAGGTAAACTGATTCCTAGCCAAGACATGAATCCAATTTCTAGCAAGCAACTTCACAGAGCAGCAAGGAGAGATTTAATTCAAATCCCTATGTAAATCAGATATATTGTACACATACTAGTACAGGACTGAGTAATTTGTCTTTTATCAGGGCAGGGAGGATGGGAGTTCTCAAAAGGGACCGTATAAAGGATGGAGAACAGTATAAAGGATGGAGTATAAAGGAGCTCATAAAGGATGGAGAATAACTAGACACAATTCTAGAGCATGTATAATAATATGTGTTGGTGGAAGAGATAACTTGTTTTGCTTTTGGCAGAGTCACAATCCAAACATTCCCATGATTACTTACTATTACATGAGTAGTAAACACTTTTTTGGGGAATCCAGGATTGTTGCTTGTGGAAAGTAAATATTAGATATACCAAATATACTCGAAGATAAGCTGGGTTTTTCAGCCCTTTTTATGAGCTGAAAAAGCCTCCCACGGCTTATAACCGGGTCAAGGTCAAGCTGACAGTGGAGCCGGAAGGCCGTTGCTTGCAATATATGACATATTTATCTCTCATCTTACCCTCCTTTATCAGTGTTTACTTTTCCAAAGCCTCCCTCGCTCTTAACCAAGGGAAGGTTTTGAAAAGGGAATGAGAAGCCCTTGCAAGTCAGGAAGAAGAATATATATATACCCATTAATCTTATAAAAGCATTTTCCTCTGAAATATTTGTTAATCTCTTCTACAGATATATAAGCATTTTCCCCTGCAAGCCTTTGCAATCCCTATGTACCTTTATATTTGTATTTATCTATCAAGATTAATTTTATATATGATTTTCCACCTCATATGTTTGCAAGTCTTTGCAAATCCTATATACATATAGATATCTAGAGGTTTCCATGTATCTGTATATCTGTACCTATGTGTATACATTATTTTATATATGAATTTTCGCCTCACATGTTTGCAAGTCTTTGCAAATCCTATACAGATATAATTATCTATATACAGAGAGATGTCTAGATAGATAGATATGAATATAGATATATGGGGCTTGTAAATATTGCAGGGGAAATGCACACACACACACACACACACACACACAGATTTCTAGATAGGTATAAACATAAATATATAGGGCTTGCAAATATTGCAGGAGGAAAATGCTCATATATATAGAGAGGATTTGCAAACGTTTCAGAGGGAAATGCATATGTGAAATTAGTATATATAATTATAGATCTATGTCTAACTCTGCATTGTTTATGTAGGCATTGAATGTTTGCCTTTTACTATGTTGGAAGCTGGCCTGAGTCCCCATGGGGAGATAGGGTGGGGTACAAATGAAGTTTTTATTATTATTATTGACACAACAACATTGTATGACATAGCAAACAAGATAGATATGCTGGATTTTGTATCACAAATTATTATTATTATTATTATTATTATTATTATTATTATTATGTTATTGTTAATACCATATTTTTGTTGACCCTACTTTACCACTAACAGAGCTAGTTCACTGTTTTTCTTTGAAATACGGTAAATATTCCAAAACATTTATTTATTTATTTATTTATTTATTTACAGTATTTATATTCCGCCCTTCTCACCCCGAAGGGGACTCAGGGCGGATCACATTATATACATATAGGGCAAATATTCAATGCCCATAAACACATAGAACCGAGACAGAGACAGACAGACGCAGAGGCAGTTTAACCTTCTCCTGAGGGGATGTTCGATTCTGGCCACAGGGGGGAGTAGCTGCTTCATCATCCACTCTGACGGCCCTTCCTCATTCCAACGTCGTAAATTAGTTAAATTTGCCTCCCCACTTTTTTAAGTGGTACCTTATTTCCTACTTGATAGATGCAACTATCTTTCAGGTTGCTAGGTCAGCAACGAGCAGGGGCTATTTTTTATTTTTAATTGACGGGTGCTCACCCCGCCACGGGCTGGCCTCGAACTCATGACCCTGTGGTCAGAGTGATTTATTGCTGCTGGCTGCAAACCAGCCTGCGCCACAGCCCGGCCCTACTGATGCCTCAAAATAATTTCATTTTGAAATTTACCAGTAGCTGTTGCATTTTCCACCCTTGGCTTATACTCGAGACAATAAGTTTCCCCAGTTTTTTTGTGGTAAAATTAGGGGTCTTGGCTTATATTAGGGTCGGCTTATACTCGAGTATATCCGGTATATTCTGGAAGGTCACTGCCTGCATCCCTGATCAAATGGGGAAACACTTACAACCTTATCACGAAGTCCCATGGATTCACCCCGCATCAGCGGGGCTCCCAGTGGGGTGTGCGGAGAAGACACTTCTCCACACCCTGCATCATCCATCTTACCTCCTCCTTCATCCCATGTGGTGAAGCATTGCCGCCCAGCTTCCCCCCATTGAAGACAAGGCAACATGAGAGAGCTGCCATGTTGCCACCACTGTGAATGCTACCATGTTTCCCCGAAAATAAGACAGTGTCTTATATTATTTTTTGCTCCCAAAGATGTGCTAGGTCTTATTTTCAGGGGATGTCTTATTTTTCCATGAAGAAGAATTCACATTTATCATTGAACAAAAAAATGAACATTTATTATTTATTGTACAGTAGTTGTTATCACAAACCAACATAACCAAACCAAACAAACTGTGACTCCTGTCAAGAATTTCTTGTTACTAACATTATTTTCATGTACAACTGGTATGTACATTTACCAATCCTGCATGCTCTGGTGTTTGTTTGGCATGCTTCCAAACAAAAACTTTGCTAGGTCTTACTTTCGGGGGAGGCCTTATATTTAGCAATTCAACAAACCCTCTACTAGGTCTTATTTTTTGGGGATGTCTTATTTTCAGGGAAACAGGGTAGTTCACCTCCCTTTTTGGCATGGAGCCTGTCCAGAAGTCCTTTTACATCATGGGTTCCGTGCTGAAAAGGGAGGTGAACCAGAGTATGATGGGAAAAAAATGCCCGTCTGATGAGGTGGTAAGACCACTACACCACATTGGCTTTGACCAAGCCAATAGGCATCAACCAAACTGATGTTAGTAATGATTTACTCACATATTTCAGGAAAGTGGGATCTATCTGAAGCATGATTAAATCTGTCTTCAAATAGTATTTGTTATAATCTTAAGTAATAATATATATATATATATATATATATATATATATATTCATATTAGCAATGAGCTGAAAAGTATTGTCTTCTCTAATTACGTATTTTCACTCTTTACTTTTTCTTTTTCAGAGAAAACCCTTTTCAATTGCTCAAACACATCCTGATCCTGATAAGTCTCATAGTGCTGATAAGTTTTCTCCACAAACAATACAGAAAATGCTGTGTTCCATGTTTATTCCGTGACGGTCTCAGACCTCTCTAGATGTGCCGGAATAGAAAATTACCTTCTGAAACTTTCAAAAAATTTAAAAGCAAATAAATAAAAACAATAACAAACAAACACTTTTGTAATATTATTGTCACAAGAACACCTATACTTATGTAAAAAAAATTAAAAAATTAAAAAGAAAATTCCTTGTTTTTAGAAGCTGCAGGCTTTCTTTGTGCTAAAATGCCATTCCCTAGCAACTATCAAAAGAGTGAAATGCAGCTTGTTCTCACTTGACTGCAGAAAACACTCAAAAGGAGCTGAGGAGTCAAAACAGCTCAGCGATCTGCTGAGATTAACATCTCCTCAAGGAAAATGCATGTAGCTTTGCCACCCTGCAATCACGAATATTCAAATATAGTATTTTCCCCTTTTTAGCAATGGCTTTAAATGTCCACCTTTTCACCAGCTGTTGAATTGTAGATCTACAAATTTTGCATTTTACTATACTTTGCTTCAGTTATTTAGAGTCTAGGAGTATAATTTTCAAGAACTACAAATTTTAGAACCCCAAGGCTGCCATTTATAGTCCAAAAATAGTATTTCCATGCCTTAAACATTATAGTCATGTCAACTTTGTTTGTGGTTTTTCTAACAACAATTTTCTAGTTGTTTCTGACACAATCTATATATATAAAAGAGTGATGGCATCACGGCAATTCACAAAACAACAAAAGTACAGGCCCCCCAACCTCAAAATTTGACAACACAACCCATCATCCATGCCTCCAGGTTTATACAACAAAAAGAAAAGAAAAATAAAGTCCTAATTAGAGGGAGAGCAATAATTTTTTTTATCCAATTGCTGCCAGTTTAGAGGGCTAATCTCTGCCCACTTGGTTGCCTAGCAACCAGCCAAGGGACAGCCAAGTTTCAGTTAGGGGACAGGCAGATTTAGGCCTCACTTAGACTTCCACAGATTATCTAATTTGCACTGGATTATATGGCAGTGTAGACCCAAGGCCCTTCCACACAGCTATATAACCCATTTATAATCTTGTATTATCTGCTTTGAACTGGATTATCTTGACTCCACACTGCCATATAATCCACTTCAGTGTGCATTTTATACAGCTGTGAAGAAGGGGCCTCATATAATCCAGTTCTAAGCAGATAATATAAGATTAGAAATATACAGTAGAGTCTCACTTATCCAACGTAAACAGGCCGGCAGGATAAGTGAATATGTTGGATAATAAGAAGGGATTCAGGAAAAGCCAATTAAACATCAAATTAGGTAATCGTTATACAAATTAAGCACCAAAACATCATATTATATAACAAATTTGACAGAAAAAGTAGTTCCATGCGCAGTAATGCTATGTAGTATTTACAGTAGAGTCTCACTTATCCAACACTCGCTTATCCAACGTTCTGGATTATCCAACGCATTTTTGTAGTCAATGCTTTCAATATATCGTGATATTTTGGTGCTAAATTCATAAATACAGTAATTACTATATAGCATTACTGTGTACTGAACTACTTTTTCTGCCAAATTTGTTGTCTAAGATGATGTTTTGGTGCTTAATTTGTAAAATCATAACTTAATTTGATGTTTAATAGGGTTATCCTTAATTCCTCATTATCCAACATATTCGCTTATCCAACGTTCTGCCGGCCCGTTTATGTTGGATAAGTGAGACTCTACTGTACTGTATTTACAAATTTACCACTAAAATATCACAATGAATTTAAAACACTGACTACAAAAACATTGATTATGAAAAGGCAGACTGCGTTGGATAATCCAGAACATTTTATAAGCGAATGTTGGATAAGTGAGATTCTTCTTTAATATGAGATAATTACTGGGATAGAATAATGCAGAACAATATAATCTCTAAAACCAGGACAGTAAATAAACAGGGGAATTCCAGACAGGAAACAATCAGGGCCAGCTAACACCTCCCAACAAAAAATTCACTCAGGGAGGAAACATCCAGGCTTTAACGCTGCAAGGCCATTACATCCTAATCATTTTTCCTAATTGCAGCATTCATACTTGCCTCCAACAAACAAAAAAACCAATCAGAAATATTGTACAGTAGAGTCTCACTTATCCAAGCCTCGCTTATCCAAGCCTCTGGATAATCCAAGTCATTTTTGTAGTCAATATTTTCAATATATCGTGATATTTTGGTGCTAAATTCGTAAATACAGTAATTACTACATAGCATTACTGCGTATTGAACTACTTTTTCTGTCAAATTTGTTGTCTAACATGATGTTTTGGTGCTTAATTTGTAAAATCATAACCTAATTTGATGTTAATAGGCTTTCCTTAATTCCTCCTTATTATCCAAGTTATTCGCTTATCCAAGCTTCTGCCGGCCCGTTTAGCTTGGATAAGTGAGACTCTACTGTATATTCACAACCTTTAGGAAATAATATCCCCTGATGGCGCAGCGTGTTAAAGCGCTGAGCTGCTGAACTTCTGGACCGAAAGGCCACAGGTTTGAATTGGTGGAGCGGAGAGCCCCCACTGTTAGCCCCAGCTTCTGCCAACCCAGAAATTCAAAAACATGCAAATGTGAGTGCATCAATAGGTACAGCTCCGGCGGGAAGGTAACGCCGCTCCATGCAGTCATCCCACATGACTTTGGAGGAGTCTACAGACAACGCCGGCTCTTCGGCTTAGAAATGGAGATGAGCACCAGCCTCCAGAGTAAGACACGACTGGACTTAACATCAGGGGAAAACCTTGACCCTTTACCTTAACTACCACCAATTCCTCAATACTTTATTTCCCATACCACCATACTTCGCCACAGCAACGCGTGGCCGAGCACAGCTAGTAAATAAATAAATGCCTATATGGGGAGCATCTCCTCTCAGGAAGTCATCAATCACTATTATAAAGCAAAGGTATAGATATATAGATTAGATATGATACAAAGCTATTACAGCTGCATATGATGTCTACTGAGGACTTTGTAAGAAAAGATGCACTCAGCATAGGCATACTTCTAACTTTCAGAGCTGGGAAGGCAGTTGGTCCTCTGTTTCCACAGATAATACAGATTCTGGCCCTCTGTTTCCACAGATTCTCAACCATCTATGGCAGAGGTCCCCAAACTAAGGCCCGGGGGCCGAATGCGGCCCATCGAAGCTATTTATCTGGGCCCAATGGCACAAAGGCAGAAGGGGGTTGGGCTAAATGACCCAAGGGATCTCTTCTTCTCTTACAACCATTATTATTATTATTATTATTATTATTATTATTATTATTATTATTATTATTATTATTATTATTAACATTGAGGCTGGGTGGCCATCTGTCAGGGATGCTTTGCTTGTGCTTTTGGTGCACAATGGCAGAAGGGGGGTTGGACTAAATGGCCCAAGGGGTCTCTTCCAACCCTTTTTATTATTATTATTATTATTATTATTATTATTATTATTATTATTATTATTAACATTGAGGCTGGGTGGCCATCTGTCAGAGATGCTTTGCTTGTGCTTTTGGTGCACAAAGGCAGAAGGGGGTTGGATTAAATGGCCCAAGGGGTCTCTTCCAACCATCATTATTATTATTATTATTATTATTATTATTATTATTATTATTATTATTAACATTGAGGCTGGGTGGCCATCTCTCAGGGGTGCTTTGCTTGTGCTTTTGGTGCACAAAGGCAGAAGGGGGTTGGACTAAATGGCCCAAGGGGTCTCTTCCAACCCTCTTTATTATTATTATTATTATTATTATTATTATTATTATTATTATTATTAGCATTGAGGCTGGGTGGCCATCTCTCAGGGGTGCTTTGCTTGTGCTTTTGGTGCACAAAGGCAGAAGGGGGTTGGACTAAATGGCCCAAGGGGTCTCTTCCAACCCTCTTTATTATTATTATTATTATTATTATTATTATTATTATTATTATTATTATTATTATTAACATTGAGGCTGGGTGGCCATCTGTCAGGGATGCTTTGCTTGTGCTTTTGGTGCACAAAGGCAGAACGAGGTTGGACTAAATGGCCCAAGGGGTCTCTTCCGATCCTCTTTATTAATAATAATAATAATAATAATAATAATAATAATAATAATAATAATAACATTAACATTGAGGCTGGGTGGCCATCTGTCAGGGGTGCCTTTCTTGTGCTTTTGGTGCACAAAGGCAGAATGGGGTTGGACTCAATGGCCCAAAGGGTCTCTTTCAACCCACTTTTTTGTTATTGTTGTTGTTATTATTATTATTATTAATTATTATTGCTCGGTGGCCAACTATAGTCCGGCCCTCCAACGGTCCGAAGGAGCGTGAACTGGCCCCCTGTTTAAAAAGTTTGGGGACCCCTGATCTATGGAAAGAAAATATTGTTTTAATTCAAATGAGCAAACCTTGATTTTGACATTTTGTATAAGGGGGCACCATTGTACTGTATCATTGTATGTAATGGAACTTGAGCATCCATTGATTTTTCTATTGGTATCCACGGGGAAGGAAGGTGTGGGTAGAGAAGGAGTCTCGAAGCAAACCCAAGCAGCTACCAAGGGCCTGCTGCAGTTCGATTTTAAACTTAGTGCATTCACATTAAACGTTTGGGGATTTAATGTACCTGCAATGAGCAGATCAATAGCCTCCCTAGAATGCCTTTAAGTTGTGTATTGTGCTGCATGCTTTTAAACCATCTCGCAAAAGAGCACAGGAGAAAAACAAGGGTAGCTGCTGATTTCAGCTGCCTCTGGATCGAACCAAACTTGACTGTTACACTATACAAACTGCTGTTTTTCTTTGAAGTTTGCTTCAACTGTCCACTTTGATACTGAAGAAACCCACCGCCTGCATTTTCCTTATGGAGCAGCACAAATGCCTTTCTTTTAAAAAAATTCTTATCTGTTTAGACAATTGTAGGCTGATTCTAGGCCCCTGGTGATGGCACAGTGTGTTAAAGCGCTGAGCTGCTGAACTTGCAGACCGAATTCAGATCATTCAATGAGACCTTCCTGTATGAATTATGAACTATGGGTTCAAAATTGTATAAATGTTTATCACTTTTATTAATTGTTATAGATGAAATGGTTTGGATATGGTTTCCTGGGAATTCCTATATTTCTGTATTTTCCCTGTTGTGTTTGACCTTACCCTGAACCTCCCTCCAGCCCCATAAGGGAGCACCCTGTCACTGAAGGGAGCGATCAGCCACCCATAAAGATTTTATCACAAACACATTTGCATGGAACAAGAAAAGTAGGAGATTTTCTTGACCTCGGAGCTGGCCCATCAAGAGCAATCTCCATATGGAAAACCTTAACCACTCAACATTGGGGCTCAGTGGGACTGTCGGAAGGTTCTGCCCCCCGCGGCAATAGCCTGACTTTCCATATTGAACGTTCACCTCAGCCTCACCCTTTTGGGAAATCATAATCCGTTGGGAACAGGAAAACCGGACATAACCCTATCAATGTCTCATTCATAAACAATAGGACTAGACTCCCCTAGAAGGCTTATTCAGCCTCGGGGAGTCGATAGGCATGCAAATCACCTATGATTCATTCATCAGGACATTGTTTCTCCTTGTCCCGCCTCCCTCTCTCCTGATTCGTCAGTCGCGGAATCGAAGGGAGCCTGTGATTGGCTCCGACGCGGGGCGGGCAGCCAAGCCCCTCCCCAGCTGAGCCGCGCCAGCCAATCGGTGATGAGTTGGGTGGAGGGAAGAGGGCGGGAAATTTGAAGAGACTTCACTTCGATTTTGTTATAAAAATGGCTTGTACTTCTGTAATGGTATGCTTTGCCTGACGAACTATCGCGGCATCGCATCCGCTTCAGCTGAATCGCAAATAAAGATCACCTTGGTGGCATTTCCTTCAACTCTGGCCAAGTCTTTCATTTCGTCTCAGGTAAATATAGATCTATAGATTGGGCTTCCCTGGCTCGTCAAAGTAGTGATCCCTCCTTGTTGGGATCATATTGTCTCCCCTCACTGGGGCAGACTTCCCAAAGTTCGCAGTCGATTTCAAAAGATCCCAGGTTCAAATCCCGGGAGCGGAATGAGCGCCTGCTGTTAGCCCCAGCTCCTGCCAACCTAGCAGTGCAAAAATATGCAAATGTGAGTAGATAAATAGGTACCGCTCTGGTGGGAAGGTAACGGTGCTCCATGCAGTCATGCCGGCCACATGACCTTGGAGGTGTCTACGGACAACTCTGGCTCTTCGGCTTAGAAATGGAGATGATCACCAACCCCCAGAGTCGGTCACGACTGAACTTAACGTCAGGGGAAAACCTTTACCTTTACCAAGACTGATTCTAAATCTGTCCTGTTGTCTTGAGGGGCTTGGGTGTCATTCTAGTCAACTACCATTTTTGAGATATTAAGAAATCTCAAATAGGCCATTGCATCCAAAATCAATAGACATCTTTGGAAAATAAATAATGCCAGAATGACTATGGACCACAGTAAATTCAAATTTGTTTCTCATTTCAAGAGAAAAGCGAAAATAGCTTTCTAGTACCATGCCTCTTATGATATCTTCTTTTGTTACTCAGATGAATAAAAGTGCTTACTACTCATCAGAGTATATTCAAAATCCGGAGCTGCCTTTATATTCCAAGGCACTTACAAGTACTGACCAAGGACATGATTAAGGTGACTAGCACAAAAACAGGAGAAAAAAAATCTGGTTTTGATTATCCTAAATGATTATGCAGGGTAAAGTATGCTGTAAATCTAACAATTTGCACATAATCCAAATCCAAAGAGACAAAAGACTGTAGGAGTTAATACAAGTGATTTGCATTTCAAAGGGTGCAGAGATTAAATACCAAGACAGACATCCCAGCAGGATTTGGTTAGTGTTGTTGCAGAGATCAGACAGAGCCACAATTTAAACACCTTTCATTAAGTGCTGGTCATTATAAAGCAAAACTGGTAGCTGTTGGAATCTGCAAACCCTGTTTTCAAATTACAGTCAGCATTCGAAAAAGCCAAAAAAGCTAGAAGATGTACTATGAAATTCTAACACTTGAACAAAGAAAATTTACAGTCTAGAAGCTTGGATTATGCAGATTGACAGAACCAGTTAAACAAAAACACACACAAACGCTCTAAAGTCTAAATAATACCATCTGTCCTTTACTCATCCAATATCCTTAAGCATATGGTCAGTGACTCTTCTGTCTGCTTCTGGCACCCCAGCCTCATTACTTTCTTTAGGCTGAATGGATGTGTGCTTATACCCACTTAGATCTTCTCAAATGCTTTGGATTTATCTAAACTATTTCAAATTTCATTTAGCTGGACAAACACAGTTGCAGATCCCAGCACACTGATTACCACATGCCGATTACCACATGCTGCAGAATAAATCAGTTGTGAAAGAATAATCTTGGGGGGATAACATTATGGATTTCCCTTGCTTCACTTCAGTGTGCGGCACCAGCCTTACAAACCAGCTCTAAATAGGGAGAAAAGACATGGGGATTAAGTAGAAGTTAATGCAGGATGGCAGGCAGAAATGTGAGCTGTGAACTAAGACATTAAATATCTGCTCAGTTTTTAAGAGAATGGGTGATCTTCATTAAGTGAGCATTTCAGCCTTAAATCTGCCCCATTCCACTGGCAATCAAAGGAAATGGTCAACCTTTCACAAGCCATAAATGATTTGTTTCATTGACATAATGCATGGCAGATATCAGCTTCCATATCAGTAATACTGAACATCATCTCACAAGTAAGACCTGTACCAAGGACAGCTCAGACTAAGGACGTCATCACATTGAAGTCTAATTTGCAGGAGATTCTGGGAGATTTGCCAGACAGCATGGTAAATCTAGTGGGCAGCAGGGGAAACCATTGCACCGCATTGCCCGCATTGGTGCTTTCCTCATCCTGCGCGGGAAAGCTTTGCTGCCCAGCTCACCTCTGTTCTTCTCAATGAGAACACGGAACTAGCTGTATGTCATCTGATGGGATCCAGCAGAGTCCGTGTTAATGTGGGATTTGTGTATTTATAGTGTTTAAATGCAATTTGTGCCATGCTTGTATTGCAACTGATTGCATCATCCAGAATATACCATAGTGTGGAAAGAGTTAATTGCCAAGAAGCTATGATGTCCTTGATGTGTGGCTGGAACTAGGGAATATCCAGACACAAGTGTTTGTGCATACCGATTGCGTCAGTTCAGTTGAGTTCTGTCTGCCTAGAGTTCAAGTCAAGTTCTGTTGGAGAACAGAACAGTCCTGTGTTCGTCTGTCGTCTGCAAGTCTGTTTGTGTTGATTGCTGCTGCATACAGTAAAACTTTGTAAATAGTTTTACTAACGTCTCTGGGTGTCTCTTCGTTCTGCGCTCCACTGCTTCCATCCAACTTCTGCGCTGCAAATACTCTGACAGTCCGTCCTTCCAATGTCCTTCAAGCATCCTAGGATGCTAAAATTTAGTAGTGTGATGTTGTCCTAAATCCCGGGAAATGATTAATTGTTTCACTGGTGTGGAAGCTGCCAATCATCACTGGCATAAAGTTTATATGCCAGTATAAAGTACTCTGAACATACCAAAGTACTTGTGTAGATGTATTTTCTGCATAGTGCTTTTGAAATTGGCTTATGTATTTTATTAAATATTTTTATTGTGCATCTTTTGAGCCAAAGACAACAATTATAATCTGAAACCATCAGCAGTGAATGTTGCATAAGGTCAGAATATAATTGAAACTAAATAGGGAGAAAAGACTATGAGATATTTTAGAGACCCAAAGTAACACAAGTAATAACTTGGCTCTAGACATCATCCTGCCTGAAGCAAACAATATGATGACTACCCACTAGTTCCACACATAGAAACTGACTGCACTGCCAACTGAATTTTACTTCAATTCTGGCAATGAAATAGCATCTTCCACTATACCAGAGGGTTTTAGGATGGTTTTTTACAATCTGGACAAGGGATACAGCATGACCGGGGATAAAGCAAGAGTGCAACAAATAGGGGAGCATTTATTTCTACATTTTGCATGCCTGTGACTTCATCCTGGGAAAACGAAAGAACAAATGTGCCAGGGCATCCTTTTTTGTTTTTCTGTTTCCCTGGAAAGCAGCATAACCAGAGCAAAACACAGAACTGCTGACTGGCATGTATGGGGTTCTTGCGCCCTTTGTTTCTGTGTTTTGTCTGGGCAGGCTTGTGATTGGCATTGCACCAGTGCACGGATCTGCTTCTCCTTTTCGATGCCACAGACTGGGCCATGTAAGGCTGACATGGCAACTCCGATGGAGCAGCTGTAGGCTGAGGAACCCTGGTCCTTAACCACCACTTTCATGGAGACACCTCTGCCAGGTGCTACCACTTGTACACAGGAGGAAGATTAATATGGAGTAATAGCAAAAGAGTACGGAGCAGCACATGTCTAGGCCTGGACCTGAGCATCTGCTGTTGTAAATAGCAACCTCCCACGCCTTTCACTATTTATTTGTTAATGTATATATTTGCTAATCTGTATTCTATGTGTATGTTGATTTGCCAGTTTGACAGACCTCTTCGGTGTAAGAGGGGCTGTAGACATGTGATTGTACTAAGCATGTTCAGACTCAAGACTCCATTTTGTATTCAGTATGTGTTTGATCTTCAATGAAAGCATGTTGCTATTTGGACTTTAATGGATACAATATTACTTATGGACTTCCGTGAGTACAACTATACTTAAATGACTATGGACTATTGATAAAGAATTATATCTTGAGTACTCAACAAAGAGAAACAACATCTTATCTATAACCGAACTTTAACAAGAAATGTGCCTGTATAGTGAATTAATACAAGTTGTTTATGAGTAAACAAGGTATGTTATTTTTGAAATAAGATTTTGTTTTTTAATCTCTGAGTGCATATTTTCAACTAAGAGGTTTCAAGGGAGTGTATATCTTTTGGGCAACTGCAATTTCAACTTCAAAAAATCAACCATGTGGCATCTTTATCCTTGGCAGTTTAAAGACATAGTTCTTCTGTTTAACAGCTGAGCTATCAGTATGTCATTACATGAATGCATGTTCAAAGAGTTGACTTCTAACAAGGTTTTCAAAAGGTGGTCTCCACATATTCATGGAGATTCACATTTGCCAAAAGGATATGTGCCCAGAGATTGGGTGTAGTTATTTTCCAACAGGTTATGTCCAATACCTGCGGAAGTAGACATTTAAAAGTTAGGACCTCAATTATGTACAGTCCTGCCTGATAAGCTTTGCTAACTGCCAATGTTTTCCCAATAGAGAGAGAGAGACTCACCAAGGTGAAGTCAAAGAAACAGGCTTTAATTATAATCTGCAGAAGGAATGTAATATACAGCAAGGAATGTTAAAATGCTTTACTTACTTAGGTGATCCCTCATAGTTCGAGGATGATGGTCTTCCAGTTGTGGGGTCTTGAGGGTAGGTTCTTAGGTGGCTGAAAAGACCTATTCTTGATCTGCATGTTCTACCGCAGTGAGGACATCGGTTTCCAGGTGGAAGGCGGTCCCGGTCAGGGTTGGCTTGATGGGCCTTCCTCTTGGCACGTTTCTCCCTTAGGCCCTCCGTTCGTGCATAAGAGTATGGTTATATTGGAATGTGTGACCACATTTATACAGTAAATGTCTATGCATTAACATTGTCTCTGCTTGAATTCCCCCCCCCCCCTGCTTCTAGTTGGCTGAGCACAGAGGCTGGCTGGCTGCCCTCTTGCTCCTGATTGGTCAGGAAGCAGTACTAAGCCATCTCACCTTCTGGTTGGTGCAGGCTCCGATGATGCAGCTGGAGATCCCCTCTGTTAGACAGGGAAGCCCTGGGGTGGCCAATCATCTGGTTGGGGTGGCTTCTGTGTGGAAGGCCCCAAGTCAGAAGGATTTTCTAAACCAGTGGTTCCCAACCTGTGGTCCATGGACCACCAGTGGTCTCCAATAATTAAAATATGGTCCATGGCCTCACCGTCACTACATCATTGCAAGGAGAGGTGATGTGGTCTATCCAATGCAATTTTCTGAATCAGCACCCTAAATAAGCAAACCGAATCTAAAGTTGACCAAAAACTGATTCATAAACCTTTTTGTACTAATGTTGGAGAGTGGTCACTGGTCAAAGTGGTCCCTGGTTAAAGTGATCCTTGGTCAAAAAAAAAAAAAAAGGCTGGGAACCACTGTTCTAAACCTACTGGTTGTTCTTGGGACTCCATCAGATAGAGCAAGGAGCCTGTAGTGGTCTAGGGGATAAAAGCCTCGTGACTTGAAGGTTGGGTTGCTGACCTGAAAGCTGCCAGGTTCGAATCCCACCCGGGGAGAGCACAGATGAGTTCCCTCTTTCAGCTCCAGCTCCAGAGGAATTGTTCTTAAGACAGACACCACTTTCTTCCCCTCCCAATCTCTTTATTCTCAATTGCGGACATCCGAAAACTACTAGGCACTACTGTACAATTCAACAAGGGCAGATCTGACAGATTGTGTTGTATGATGGGATCCAGGTTGCTTCTTCTATGAACTGTTTTAGAAGTGTATAGAAATGGGGGAGGGGAGAGGAATAGTGCATGTGATAACATTGTTGGTAGAGCAAAGAGCATTTTCACATCTTTGCTGCAAGCTCAGCTTCAACAACAATGCATTTCTGTGCACGGAAAGATCATTGTTCTAATGTCAAAGAAAATCATCTTTCATCAGCCTTGGCATACAATGCCAGATCCAATCTATCCATTTTGTAGGGGCAGAAGAGGAATCTTCCATTGTCTCTATAATTCTAACTAACCCTGCATTTCTCTAATCCCCCATCCTTTAGATATCCCAGACCTCCCTTGTGGACCCTGCCTTATAACATGAAAACAACTGCTCTAAGTAGAAATGTGCTGATCATATGACCTCTTCCTTTTTTCCCCTTACAGACATGCTGTTCCTGTGTAGCGTAAATGCAATGGTGGAGATTTTATTCATCCCGCTGGCTGGATAATTCATTTGAAGTTGCGGCCTCCACTGTTTCTCTGAGTCCTTTTAATACACTGTGTGGCCAATTAGCGGATACAGTAATCAGCTTGATTGGCTGCCGGCTTGCCAAAGAGCATGTTTGTTTCATCTAGTCTTGTTAAAATGTGGCCCTCTTGCCAATTTCATTTGCCACTTCTTCCCGCAACACCACAGCTTGTACACAGCATTTTCTTTAAAGCTGAGATGTGTTAGGGAAATGCTATTAATCTGGAGCAGGGGGCTGTCAGCAGGAAAAACACAGCAACAAATAGAAGAACTGTCCAGACCTTATGGCCAGGATATGCATTAAGTATGACCACATAATATCAGGATACTTCTTGAATAATATTTACAATACATATATTGAAACCATTTAAATTTGCTAAATTGTGTCAAGGTTGTGTCATTTCAAAGCACAGGAACAATTTGTATGATTCTGTGTTCCTCCAAAGAAACATTTATTTGCTTCTGCACATGCATAATTTTGGAATTGCCAGAGTTATCCACACGATTTAAACATTTTAAATGATGAAATACAAACAAAGGATTAATGAATCAGAGCTTTCAATGGGAGCTGGCTCAGAGCTCATTTTGAATTGGACAAATGGCACTCCCACAACACTCCATTTTAAATGCCAAAATATGGGATTTTAAAAGTATGCTATTACAGATAGGTTTTTAAAAGTTCTCTGAAAAAATAAATACAAATCCAGATTAGCCATGGATCCCTCCACTGAACAATCTCATTCTGAACCTCTGAATCTGATATGGAATGTGACAAACACAGAAGTCTTGATCTATTGTATTGGTTGCAATCTATGGATTATGCTGGGCAAGTAGATCCTAAACCAAATACAGTAGAGTCTCACTAATCCAAGCCTCGCTTATCCAAGCCTCTGGATAATCCAAGCCATTTTTGTAGTCAATGTTTTCAATATATCGTGATATTTTGGTGCTAAATTCGTAAATACAGTAATTACTACATAGCATTACTGCGTATTGAACTACTTTTTCTGCCAAATTTGTTGTGTAACATGATGTTTTGGTGCTTAATTTGTAAAATCATAACATAATTTGATGTTTAATAGGCTTTTCCTTAATCCCTCCTTATTATCCAAGATATTCGCTTATCCGAGCTTCTGCCGGCCCATTTAGCTTGGATAAGTGAGACTCTACTGTAGTAAAGTCTAGTCACTTGAGCTGATTACTGATATTTTCACCCACTTTACTGTCTCTGTCTTAATGTCACACTGCCTCCCTGGAGTTGTACTATGAGGCATGTCAATTGGCTAAATTAAAGGAACAAAAATGGGTGAAATTAGAGAAAGAACTAAATGACTGGAAAAAGGGGTCATTTATGGAAGAGAAAAAAACCTGATAAAAAAGAGCTTAAGAAGGTTGGTCCACTCCTCTCAACACTGTACATTTGGAAGAAATTACAAAATAAATTACAAGTAAAAAAATAGGTCCCTTTCCATTAGAAACCCTTGAAAAGAATGACCAAACATTTAGGAACTCTGAAAAGAAATGGAGTAAATAAGGTAGGAGACCTCTCAGAACCCACCAGAGAAATAAAAAATGCTTGTCCCAAAGAATACAAAAATAGAAAAATAGAAAGGAATTATTAGGGAAATGTATAAGGAATTAACAGCCTTATCCTACAAGACAAAAATACCCTAGTAGAGGTTTGGAAAGAAGATACAAACTTTGATGAGAATCTAGTCCAGGGGTCCCCAAAGTACGGCCCGCGGGCCACATGCGGCCCACCGGAGCCATTTATCCGGCGCCCGGCGGCAGTGGCTCTCTCTCCTCCTCCACCAAGGAAGGTGCATGTAGCGTGAAGCAGAAGGAGGAAAAGGCGCACGCCTTTCTTGTCTCCCTCCCCCCACTGGTACCTTTCCCGCCACCGCCGCCAAGGAAGGGCCGCAAGGGGCGAGGAAAAAGCGTGCACCTTTTCTTCCTCGTCCCAAGGGCAGCTTTCCCATTGCCGCCGCTGAGGAAGGCAGCGGGAAAGGTGCGCACGGGGTGAGGGAAGAGAGAAAGCCACACGCCTTTTCTTCGCCCCGAGTGCACCTTTCCCGCTGCTGCTGTCGAAGAAGGGCCACACGGGGCAAGGAAAAGGCATGTGCCTTTCCTCCCTCACCCCACGCGCAGCTTTTCCATCATCGCTGCCGAGGAAGGCAGCGGGAAAGGTGCATGCAAGGTGAGGGAGGAGAGAAAGGTGCATGCCTTTTCTTTGTCCCCTGCACACTTTTCCCGCTGCCGCTGCTGATGAAGGTGCACACGAGGCAAGGAAAAGGCGTGCGCCTGTCCTCCATCGCCCAGCCGGCAGCTTTCCCATTGCCACTGCCAAGGAAGGAGAGCATGGGGCGAGGGAGGAGGGAAAGGTGCATGCCTTTCCTGCCTCCTCGCTCGCCTTGCACGCTTCTTTCCTGCCTCTTCCCTCACCTGGTGTGTGCCTTCATCAGCGATGGAGGAGGGGAAACAGTAATGGAGGCATGCCTATGGCAAAAGGAAGAGGCATCCCGTCTTATCTTGCCAAACAGACTCCCTCCTCTGCAGCCCTGTCTGGATTCATTTTTCTTGAAGATTAGCAATCTTTTCCAACCCTGATTATTACAGTATTTTTTGTTGTTGTTGTTTTTGTTGTTGGTCAGGGGTGCTTTATGTTTTGGTTCACAAAGGCAGAAGGGGGTTGGACTATATGGCTCAAGGGGTCTCTTCCAACCATTTTTATTATGGTGGTATTATTATTATTATTATTATTAATATTATTAATATTATTATTGGGTGTCTATCTGTCAGGGGTGCTTTGATTATGTTTTGGTGCACAAAAGCAGAAGGGGGTTGGAGTAGATGGCCCAAGGGGTCTCTTCCAACCCTCTTTATTCTTTTTATGATGATGATGATGATGATGATGATTAAGATGATTAACATTGAGGCTGTATTTGTTCCCTTTTTTAACTTAAATTAAGATATGTGCAGTGTGCATAGGAATTTGTTCATAGTTTTTTAAATAACTATAATCCGGCCCTCCAACGGTCTGAGGGACTGTGAACTGGCCACCTGTTTAAAAAGTTTGGGGGCCCCTGATCTAGTCAGATCCTGGATTGACAAAATCCAAAAATTAAACACCTAAGTATCAAAGAAACACAGTGGAAAATAATTTCAAAATGGTATAGGACCCTCTTACAATTGGCCCACATTATGGGAAACATCTCTAATAAATGCTGGCATAAGTGTGGGGAGATGGGTACATTTTCTCACATGTGGTGGGATTGCATTGAAATCCAAAAATATTACAACACTGTCAGGGAAGTAATGGAGGAAATAATAGGGCAAAATTATATGGGAATAAAGACCGATTTCTTTCCCTCACTATTGAAGTAAAGGGGTGAATAACGAATGGACAGAAATACTAGAATTTATGATATATGCCATACATGCCACCATTGCCCAAGGTTGGAAAGATAATACAAGGTGAGATTTGGAAACCTGGTGGTCTTACCACTCTGAATATTTAATTAGCAACTTTATTAATCAAAGGAAAATGAATATCTGAATAGTGATTTCATACAAGACTGGATGAGGAAATGGTATTGTTTAATTGACAAAATGGAGGGAAATGATAGGTACAGACTGTTGAATCAGGTCATATATATATTGTGTGTTTTTCCCATGGAGTAAACAACAAAACCACTGAATCAAATCACACCAAATTTGGCCACAAAAGACATAGTCATCCAATCTATGTCTTTCAATCAAGAAAACCTCGAAAAATAAATTGGCAATCGTTGAAAGACGTGTATCCTTTCCCTCTCAGCCTTGAGCCTAGCATGTGGAGAAGCGCAGGTAGAGAGAGCCAGATGCCAGGGCTGTTCTTCTTGGAGGGGCTTCACTCCCTCCTCGCACACACAGGAACACATAGACCTCCAATTAGAAAGCGAGGGGGGGGGGAGGATGAGGAAGAGCTGTTCTCCCCCTGACTGCCAGTCAGAAGGGTAGGCCCCACCCACCCACTCTGCCCACTTCGTGTCAAAGTAACACCCCTCAGCCACAATGATGCCCGGGAGATAGACAGGGTTCACTTAGGCCTCTTCCACATTGCCTAAAAAAACAGATTATCTGATTTCAACTGGATTATATGTCAGTGTAGATTTAAGGCCCTTCCACACAGCTATACAATGGGGGGGGGGGGGGGAAAGTATTTAGTCAGATACCAACTGTACACGTTTTCCCACTTAAAAAGATGAGAGAGGCATGTAATTGAAATCATAGACTTCAACTATGAGAGACAACATGAGAAAATACATCCAGAAAATCACTGTCTGATTTTTCACAAATTTATTTGTAAATTATGGTGGAAAATAAGTATTTGGTCTATAACAAAAGTTCATCCCAATACTTTGTTATATATCCTTTATTGGCAATGACAGAGGTCAAACATTTTCTGTAAGTCCTCACAAGGTTGGAACACACTGTTGGTGGTATGTTGGACCATTCCTCCATGCAGATTTCCTCAAGAGCAGTGATGTTTTGCTGCTGTCGCTGGGCAACACAGACTTTCAAATCCCCACTGTATAACCCAGAATGCCAAGGCAGATCATCCACAGTTCATTCTGCTTTGAACTGAATTATTTTGAGTCCATACTACCATATAATCCAGTTCAGTGGAGATTTTATACAGCTGTGTAGAAGGGGCCTCATATAATCCAGTTCAAAGCAGATAATATAAGATTATAAATATAATATATAATAGTTATTGTGGTATAATAATAAAGAACAATATAATCTCTAAAATCAGGAGAGTGAATAAAGAACAACACTCTGAAAACTGGGGAATTCCAGAAAGGAAACAACCAGAACCAGCTAACACCTCCCAACAAAGGATTCCCCCCAGGGAGGAAGCAGCCAGGCTTTGACGCTTTAAGGCCATTAAATGCTATTCAAGGTGACTAATTGCAGCATACATACTTGCCTCCAACAGACAAGAGTTCTTTCTTCCACTCTGGACATTATTCCACAGGTATGTAAACCACATTTGCCTGGCTGCTTCCTACCTAGGGGATCCTCTGTTGACCACGTTGAATAGCCTTGCAGCTTCAAACCCAGATTTATTTATTTATTTATTTACAGTATTTATATTCCGCCCTTCTCACCCCGAAGGGGACTCAGGGCGGATCACATTATAACACACATAGGGCAAACATTCAATGCCCATAAACACATCAAACAGAGACTGAGAGACACACGCAGAGGCAAGTTAACGTTCTTCTGAGGGGATGTTCGATTCTGGCCACAGGAGGGAGCAGCTGCTTCATCATCCACACTGACGGCACTTCCTCATTCCAGGTCGTAAATTAGTTAATCTTGCCTCCCACTTTATAAGTGGTACCTTATCTCCTACTTGATAGATGCAACTATCTTTCGGGTTGCTAGGTCAGCAACGAGCAGGGGCTATTTTTTATTTTTAATTGACGGGTGCTCACCCCGCCACGGGCTGGCCTCGAACTCATGACCTCATGGTCAGAGTGATTTAAGGCAGCTGCTCAACAGCTGCGCCACAGCCCTTGCTTCCTAACCAGAGGAATCCTCCATTGGCCACCTTGAATAGCACTGAACAGCCTTGCAGCTTCAAAGCCAGGCTGTTTCCTAACCACAGGTATCCTAACCACCACTATGTGGCTGCGCACAGCTAACTGATCTATAGAATGTCAAGGTTTGCACTGTAACGCACTGTTATCTGTATGATTTTCAGAAATAAAACCATTTAAAATGTTACACTACCGGATTCCCTGCCCACAATTGTGGTGAAAACTTTTCCCAACTTGGCTGCTTTCAGATGTGTTAGCCAACAACTGATTTTTCCCACAGGATTATGGGAACTGTAGTGCAACACACGAGAAGGGAACCAAATTGGAGAAACCTTCAACACAAGTCTGAACAGTGCCATTTTTTAAAGAGAAGTATAGAAACCAATATGAAAGGAAGAAATGTCACAGGTGTTATTTAAAATTTAATATTGAGCCGAAGGTGGTATTGTTTGAGCTTCCTAAAATGTTAAGGACTGTAAATGTCACATTGAAATAACTGAAGGGAAGGACAAAACTTTTCAAAGCCTGACACTAGACTGTAATTTAGAACACACACATTCAATTCCCAAGCATTTTGACCTCCCCCTGCCCCTTTATATAGTACCTTATTCGATCTTTTCCAATACAATTTTACATAGCTCATTTTACTGCAATGGAAGACATGTATCAGAAATGCCTTATGTTGTGGGATTCCTAGCTTGTGAATGACTGAGGCTAGGGTCTGGGAGAGGCATCTAAGACCCCCTCCACACAGCTGAATAAAATTCCACATTATTTGCTTTGAACTGGAATATATAGCAGTGTAGACTCAGATGACCCAGTTCAAAGCAAATATTGTGGTATTTTCTGTCTTAATATTCTGGGTTATATGGTTGTGTGGAAGGGCCCTAACAGGGATCATTTGGAACTCTAATCCCCAACCTTTCAAGTGGTAAAGAGTTTCATTCATGAGCAATTCTGGTTGTGGAGATAGAAGGATTTCAAACTGAGTCCATCTTTTTGAAACACCCTATAGAAACATAATTTTGTAGCATGACTGCACTCCCAGGTACCATTCTACATAAGGGTGCTAGACCTATAATTTCCGTTTCAAAAGTTGTTTGTTCCATCTGACAATTGTGTGAATTTGTCCCTGAAAGTCCTGGTTGGAAACAGAAAAAATACATGTAACCCTCAAATGCAGACGCAGCACTCTATGCTGTTACAATTAGGTTTCTCTTTGGAGGAAAAGAACTCTGTCATTGTCTTCCTGGCCTTTCATATGTTATTTTTTGCCCAACATTTAGCTCTTTAGTGAGATGACAAATCAATTTGCTCTCGTCTTAGGGGAGCTACCTCTTTGGATTGACTCAGTTCAAATGTGATTGGAATTTTTTTTAAAGAAATGCTTACCTCGACTTTGTAAGTCCACTCAAGCAGACAACTTCAGCAGTGCATAAGTAAGAAGTAGGCTTTTCAGCATTCCAAATATACACAATGAGAAACAGAAACAAGACATTGGTGAGGGGAAATGTCCTTGAGTGAAAACAGTGGATCCAGTGTTCACTGCTGAGAAAAGTCTTCTAAACTCTAATTGACGGGTTGCTGTCAGAAAAGCATTTTATAGATTCTTCATTTAACAAGGAACTAAAAATCTCCAAATTGAAATTTGCATGAGGCCTCTGCATACTTACATTTGCACACATTCCCAGTGCTCCAGACTGGCACTCCAAGAATTTATTACAGTTTCCAACTCTTCAGACATCCTTGTCTACATCCTTATTTGTAAAATAAATAATATTTATAAAATCAATAATATTTATAAAATAATTTTCCTTGAAGAAAGGACCATTTGAGAATCACTGCAAGTACATGCGAAAGATTAGGGAAAGGTCCCTGCTTGTGTTTGACATGTTAAGTAGGTGTTGTAAAGAAAAATGATAAATTTTCATAAGCTTAAGTAAAATTGATTTTTTAAATACAGGACTGAAAAAAAACACAAACACAAAAAGTGAATGCATTACAGTAGAGTCTCACTTATCCAACATTCTAGATTATCCAACGCATTTTTGTAGTCAATGTTTTCAATGCATTGTGATATTTTGGTGCTAAATTCGTAAATACAGTAATTACAACATAACATTACTGCGTATTGAACTACTTTTTCTGTCAAATTTGTTTTATAACATGATGTTTTGGTGCTTAATTTGTAAAATCATAACCTAATTCGATGTTTAATAGGCTTTTCCTTAATCCCTCCTTATTATCCAACATATTCACTTATCCAACATTCTGCCCGCCTGTTTATGTTGGATAAGTGAGACTCTACTGTACTTGCTAAGAAAGGTGAACAATGTTTCTTTAAAATTCAAGTTCTAGTCTTTGCCCAGTGCTGCAACAGGACATCCAGTTGCCGACATGAGAAGATCTTAGTTGTCATTGTATTATTGCCCTTGTTGAAAGATTGAAGCATGAGTTCTCAATCATACAGGAGTTTTAAATCTTTCATGGGATTGCATAAACTAACACTAGGGAGATCTTTTAAAGCAAAAAAGATAAAATTGTAAGGAAACATTTTGGTTTATTTTACCCTTTTACTTCCACAATCTATTTTCAGTGAGCTACACACCAGGCTTGTGTGCAGAATTTATTTTTTCCATTTCCTTCAGTACCTTCGGTACTTTGGGAGCACATAGCGGGAAAAACCCTCCCTTATGAAAATTCACCCACAAAAAAAGCAAGCAAGAGCCAATTTTGGCTCCTCCTCTACTTTTCGGCATGACAGTTTAATCTTTTTTTATTAATCCCCAAGCAAACAAAAAGAAAATCCTCATTCCCTGAAAACTACTACCACCAGCTATCTCTCCTCAAAAGTAGAAAGTAGAAACAGCTGTAAGGAAGCATTAAACCCAAAGCAGAAAGGAGATTAAAGCGTGACAGGAAAAAAGAGGGTTTTTAAAGGAAGCCCAGGAAGGATAGCTCCAGGAGGTCATTACCTGGAAGTGGGAAGCCTCCTTAAAATGCCTTGGAAAGAGTGTGTGGCTCCTGGTGTGGTGCAGGCCGAAGAGAAGAAGTGCAGGTCTGCCTGCAGCTCCTCTCCTGTACAGTAAGAAACAGCTTTAAGAACATGCCTCCTTTAAATCCAATCTCCCCTTTTTGGGCAAGGTCATGGAACGTGTGGTGGCCGCACAACTCCAGGCATTCTTGGTAGATACCGATTATCTGGATCCGGCACAGTCTGGCTTCAGGCCGGGGCATGGTACCGAGACAGCCTTGGTCGCCTTAGTCGATGATCTACGCCGCGAGCTGGACAGGGGGAGTGTGTCCCTGCTGGTTCTGCTGGACCTCTCAGTGGCCTTCGATACTGTCGATCACGGTATCCTTCTGGGGCGCCTTGCCGGGATGGGGCTCGGAGGTACTGTTTTGCAGTGGCTCCGGTCCTTCCTGGAAGGTTGGTCCCAGATGGTGTCCTTGGGGGACACCTGCTCGGCCCCACAACCATTGACTTGTGGGGTCCCGCAGGGTTCAGTACTGTCCCCCATGTTGTTTAACATATACATGAAGCCTCTGGGAGAGATCATCCGGAGTTTCGGGGTGAGGTGTCATCTGTACGCAGATGATGTCCAGCTCTGTCACTCCTTTCCACCTGTCACTAAAGAGGCTGTTCAGGTCCTGAACCGGTGTCTGGCCGCTGTATCGGACTGGATGAGGGCAAACAAATTGAAACTGAATCCAGACAAGACAGAGGTCCTCCTGGTCAGTCGCAGGGCTGAACAGGGAATGGGGTTACAGCCTGTGCTGGACGGGGTCGCACTCCCCCTGAAGACCCAGGTTCGCAGTCCGGGGGTTCTCCTGGACTCATCGCTGAGCCTGGAACCCCAGGTCTCGGTGGTGGCCAGGGGAGCCTTCGCACAACTAAGACTTGTGCGCCAGCTGCGCCCGTTCCTTGGGAGGTCTGACTTGGCCACGGTGGTCCACGCTCTGGTTACATCCTGTTTGGACTACTGCAATGCTCTCTACGTGGGGTTGCTTCTGAAGACGGCCCGGAAGCTCCAACTAGTACAACGGGCGGCAGCCAGACTAATAACTGGGGCGGCTTACAGGGAGCGTACCACCCCCTTGTTAAGCCAGCTCCACTGGCTGCCGATATGCTACCGAGCCCAATTCAAAGTGCTGGTTTTGACCTATAAAGCCCTAAACGGTTCTGGCCCAATCTACTTGTCCGAACGTATCTCCTCCTATGAGCCAGGAAGATCCCTGAGGTCATCTGGAGAGGCCCTGCTCTCAGTCCCGCCTGCCTCACAGGCGCGGCTGGTGGGAACGAGGGACAGGGCCTTCTCGGTGGTGGCTCCCCGGCTATGGAACACCCTCCCCAGAGATATACAGCAAGCCCCAACCCTTTTGAGTTTTAGAAAAGCCTTAAAAACATGGCTTTGTGCCCAGGCTTTTAATGAATAAATGATAAAGACGACCCAGATTGTTATATGGATAAAGTTGGAGGATATTGGACGAATGGATTTTAAACACGTTTTATGTTTTATATTTTATACTGTATTTAATTGGTTGTATTTTTTATATGTTGTTGTTTTTAATGATGTATCAGCATCGAATTGTTGCCAATTGTACGCCGCCCTGAGTCCCTCCGGGTGAGAAGGGCGGGATAGAAATATTTGAAATAATAAATAAATAAATAAATAAATGCCTTGGAAAGTGTGTGTGTGTGTGTGTGTGTGTGTGTGTGTGTCGTGCAGGCCCAGGAGAGAATGTGCAGGCTCCTGCCTGCAGCGCCTCTCCTCTATTTTTTAGTTTGTAGACAGTTATATTTATTTTGCTAAATCCAATTGTGAAATGCTCATGGAAACAATACAAATGTTTATTTAATACATTAATAGTAGATCAACAGAAAACTAATTGTGATTTAATTTTATCTCAAATGGTCCTTTCTTCAAGGAAAATTATTTTATAAATATTATTTATTTTATATTGCACAAGATTTATCTAGCCTAAAATGATACATTTTAATATATTGGGTTTATGGTTCCCGTCCCCTTGATCAGGTTATGTAAGTGTTATTTATTGCTATATAATTGTATTGTTTTACTTTGCTTAATAATGTGTTATTATGTTGCTATGCAATGTATGTGTTGTTTTTATGATTGGAAACCGCCCTGAGTCCCATCCGGGAGCTAGGGCGGTATATAAATAAAGTTTATTAATTATTATTATTATTATTATTATTATTATTATTAATTTTATAGAATCATAGAATAGTAGAGTTGGAAGAGACCTCATGGGCCATCCAGTCCAACCCCTGCCAAGAAGCAGGAAATCCCATTCAAAGCACCCCCGACAGATGGCCATCCAGCCTTTGCTTAAAAGCCTCCAAGGAAGGAGCCTCCACCACAGTCCGGGGCAGAGAGTTCCACTGCTGAACAGCTCTCACAGTGAGGAAATTCTTCCTGATGTTCAGGTGGAATTTCCTTTCCTGTAGTTTGAAGCCATTGTCTCCAGGGCAGCAGAAAACAAGCTTTGCTCCCTCCTCCCTATGACTTCATGTATTTCTACATGGCTATCATGCCTCCTCTCAGCCTTCTCTTCTGCAGGCTAAACATGCCCAGCTCTTTAAGCCGCTCCTCATAGGGCTTGTTCTCTAGACCCTTAATCATTTTAGTTGCCCTCCTCTGAACGCTTTCCAGCTTGTTACAACTTTGCTCAATTGATTTTGGTGGACAAGCATTAGTGACTTTCTTTGAGAATCAGTATTTTCATAGTAATTATAACAATAGTTTGAGTACTACTTGTTTCTTTGACAGTGGCCACAGCAGTCTTTTAGAAAAACCTTCACATTGCTTAGGTCCTTCATTATATTTTCTCAGATATGAGAATGCTAAATTTCTTGGGATTTATTTATTTATTGCTGTTTATTATTTGTTTATGGCTTTGACTCATGGGGACCATACGAATGAGAGACCTTCAAGAACTCCACTCAGCAGTTTTCTCCTCTAGAGTAGAAGATAAGAAGCCTTCTTAAAGTGTGAGCCTGTCTGCAGCCAAGCACCTCTCCTCTAGAGTAAGAAACAGCTTTAAGAACTTGCCTCCTTTAATGTCTTGGAAAGAGTCCCAAACTACAGGATTCTGACTTCCCAAAATAAAGTTACTCAGAACCACCGATAAGTACTCTTCCCTCAGAGTCAAGGATATAGTTAAAGGGGGACAAAGTAGTCCTTCAATTAAGAAGTTTGCCTCTCCAATGAAATATTCCCCCAGTGCTCACATTTCTAGCTTTGTAGTCACTTTAAACTTCACTTGAGCACTTACAGACATTTCAAAGTGTGTTAGAATATGCCGCCCAAAGGGACAAGGGCCTGTTGTGCTAAAACCTCATATCAGTGAGTTTTTAACATCCCAAAAATAGATTGGGGCTAGAGATCTCAGAAGGAAAAAGGAAGTCCAAAAAGGGATTCAAAAACCTAACCTTCCCCCTGAAATTTCACAATCTATTCCAGTATCAGTGTTCTTGATATCCACCAGGTTACTCAGCTAAAGGAAGGTATACTTTCTGTCCAGTCCCATAAATATTTGTGGGCTAATGCTTAATGCAGAAAAATACATTCTTGTGCCTTTAGCTAAACCAAAATTTAACCATAAAGTGTGTAATTTCGTTCTCTATGACATCTCAGATCATGACCATGGAGCATCTAAGGCCAATAAAAGTCAAATCTTCTAAACAGAGAGATAGACATACAGTAGAGTCTCACTTATCCAACACTCGCTTATCCAACGTTCTGGATTATCCAACGCATTTTTGTAGTCAATGTTTTCAATACATCATAATATTTTGGTGCTAAATTCATAAATACAGTAATTACTACATAACATTACTGTGTATTGAACTACTTTTTCTATAAAATTTGTTGTATAACATGATGTTTTGGTGCTTAATTTGTAAAATCACAACCTAAATTGATGTTTAATAGGCTTTTCCTTAAACTCTCCTTATTATCCAAATATTCACTTATCCAACGTTCTGTTGGCCCGTTTACGTTGGATAAGCGAGACTCTACTGTATTTCATTTCAGATAACATCATAAATTCAGCGGGATGATGAGAAGCCTGAAATGAACTGAAGCAGATGATCAAGGTGTGTTAGACGTAAGCAATTTCTTGAAAGATATGGACAAAGTAAGCAAGAATCAGGTGGATAGTGAAGAAAACTCATGGCTTGCTACGCAACAGTGATCTCATGTCCCATCAAACTGAACTCACACTTGAGATACTATGAGTAGAATCCACATTTGCATAAATTAATTAATTTTTCTTCACTTCATGGATTTATAGTTCACTGTGTGAACTGACTCTTCTTAAGAACACTGTATGTAAGGAGATAGGAATGTTGTGTCTCTAATGCTTGGTCTCTGATGGTTCTTCTAAGCATGCATGTTATCTGTTGGTTTGCAAAAAATGATGAAACCCTGAGCGAACTGAGTATGGATCAGTGTTACTTTATGCAAGGAACAGCATGTTAACCTTGGAACCTGGGAAACCTGGAAAAAATTTGAAAAGGCAACAACAATAAATGAACTAAAAATTGTGGCTGTTTTGTCTGTTTGATTCAGAATAAGCCCCAGAAGGCACTACTAAACCTCCTCAGTCAAGGGTTTGCTTTCATGTTTGCCGCAGATATGTTCTAACATTGATAATAAGGCATTATTTTTTCTCAGCATGTCTTAGGGATCACAGTCAAAGGGCATTGTTGTCTTTCTTTTCAATAGCCCATTGACCATCTCCAGGCCAATTTGCTCCTAAGTTGATGAGTGGATATCATTTCAAGCAATCAGATCTTCATAGGCCTGATTGCTGTTTATATGTAAGAAGGAATAAAAAGAACACACAGGACAGCAACAAGACAGAAGAAATGCAGTAAGAAGTACAGTACAGTCTCACTTATCCAACATAAACGGGCCAGCAGAACGTTGGATATGCGAATATGTTGGATAACAAGGAGATATTAAGAAGCCTATTAAACATCAAATTAGATTATGATTTTACAAATTAAGCACCAAAACATCATGTTATACAACAAATTTGTCAGAAAAAGTAGTCCAATACGCAGTAATGCTATGTAGTATTCACGAATGTAGCACCAAAATATCACGATGTATTGAAAACATTGACTACAAAAATGCGTTGGATAATCCAGAACATTGGATAAGCGAATGTTGGATAAGTGAGACTCTACTGTACTGATATTGACTGATGATTTCATCACACTGAGAAATTTCCTCATTGTAGGAGCTCCCAGTGGTGCAGTGGGTTAAAGCGCTGAGCTGCTGAACTTGCTGACCAAAAGGTTGGTGGTTCGAATTCGGGGAGTGGAATGAGCTCCCACTCTTAGCCCCAGCTTCTGCTAACCTAGCAGTTCGAAAACATGCAAATGGCTGTAGATCAGTACTGCTGCAGTGGGAAGGTACCGGCGCTCCATGCAGTCATGCCGGCCACATGACCTTGGAGGTGTCTACGGACAACACCAGCTTCTCAACTTAGAAATTGAGATGAGCACCAACCCCCAGAGTCGGACATGACTGCCCTTAATGTCAGAGAAAAACCTTTACCTCCTAGGACACTTTATCCTCTTTTCAAGTAATGAAAGGTATGGAGTTCATGACATGACGTTAAACTACTTCCGACAGTCATCCATAACCCTCAGTGGTTGAAAAGAGGCAGAAGTGTCCTGAAAGGAGGGAACTCGGGCAATCATGATCAGGCATTAAGTCCAGTCGTGTCTGACTCTGGGGGTTGGTGTTCATCTCCATTTCTAACCCGAAGAGCCGGTGTTGTCCGTAGGCACCTCCAAGGTCATGTGGCCGGCATGACTGCATGGAGCGCCCTTACCTTCCCGCCGGAGCGGTACCTATTGATCTACTCTCATTTGCATGTTTTCGAACTGCTAGGTTGGCAGAAGCTGGAGCTAACAGCGGGCACTCACTCTGCTCCCGGGATTTGAACCTGGGACCTTTCAGTCTGCAAGTTCAGCAGCTTAGTGCTTTAACACACTTCGCCACCGGGGCTCCTTCTAATATACCTTACAAAATGTAAAACACCCACAATTTAAACATCTATAAGGCCAATACATTTGTTTTTTTTATTTCCTGTAATTAAATTATTCAGTTAAAACCAATTAAAATGAACTTATTAAAACATTAAGATTCATTCAAATCAGCAAAACAGCATATTGTTAAAAGCTCTTCTCTGAATTCTAGCAACAATCTCATCCCATTTTTGTTCCATAATAGGCTGAGACTTTTTTCTTCTTGGCTGGCCCTCAGAGACTGTGCTAGAAAGACTGAGACAGCAGATATGTAGCGCTAATGGCGAGTAGCCCCCCCCCCCCCCCCCCCGCTCCCCGACAAAGCAAGTTAGAGACTCAGCAGTACACAAATTCAAGAGATTTAGAGAATAAATGAAAGGGGAGAGATGGACAAATGCTCTTCCTTGGTATGAGGCAGATTCCCAAGTTTTCTATTCTAAGTCCACCCTTTTCTTCACCTAAACATTAATGATAAAATATAGGATTCTAAGTTTTTTATTACTGAAAATATGCGACAAATAGGCTGAATTCTACCCAGCTGCCAAAAAAAGGGAAACAGCACTAAACACAAACATCTTAACTAAGAACTATTAAATTCTCAGAAATATCTAATTTTTAATCATGGATGAGACCCATGGAGGCCTTCAAATGTTGTTGCATGGCACCTCTCAACAGCCATAGGTAACAAAGCTAATAGTTAGGAATGCTGGCTATTGCAGTCGAAAATATGTTGGGTTTGCAAAATTCGCACTCCTTCACAGCTCAAACCCCATCTACACTGCCATGTAAAATCCACATTATCTGCTTTGAACTGGGATATATGGCAGTGTAGACAAATATAATCCTGTTCAAAACAGATAATCTGGATTTTATATGGCAGTGTAGATGGGGCCTGAGCAGGCTCATGATTGTGCTGGGTGCAAAGGATGTAAGATAAACTCCAATGTGGATTATCTGCTTTGATAATCTGGATTATATGGCAGTGTAGAAGGGGCTTCAAACACACATGTGTGCTCACAAAAAGAGAACATACTTTCCTGTTTGGAAAGCATACATAAACCATAGCTATGTTTCCAAAATCAAGGTGAAATGAAGGATTATTCCTTCTCATTTACTCAAGAAGACTGTAAACCGGTGAAGGCTCCTGTACTTTTAGTGGTTGTGCAATAAAGGCAATTTCAACAGGTATTGTTTCTTTTAGCTGTATGAAGACCAACACCTGCTGAAATTCTCTCTTCTGCACAATCATTCAAGGAATAGGAGCCACCTCCAGTTTCAGTCTGACAGCGTTAAGGGAGATGGGATAAGAGACATTTAATCCAACCCACTTGCTTCTAGCCAAGAGGTAGATGCAACTACTTCTGAGGCCGTTCAATCCTGCTGCTTAAAATGGGAGGACATGACCTATGCCGTCACACCCAGGCACCTTTTAAAGCTTTGAGATGTGCTTCTTCCTTTGCCCAGGTGAACTGCGGGGCCTTACTTCGAAGCTCTGGAAATCCCAGTAACCAAAGGCACTTCAAGTTGAACAATCAAACAAAATTTTATTTTCACAAAGTCCTTGGCAGACTTGGCACACGTAGTTAAGGTTGCAAATAAAAACAGTCAACTTATAAAACCTTGTAGATGTTCCTTTCTTGCTTTTCCTCTTTAGTTGCTGGGTTAACTTCCACCAAAGGCAGAGAGATCCTGAGATCCTCTTTACCCTAGCCCTGAGCTGCTATCAAAAAGAGCAGGTCTATCACTATATAAGCTCAAAGCTAGATTTTGAGGCGAAGTTGGTAGGGCTTCTTCCAATGGCAAAGAAATCCGGAGATGTTCTCTGCCCCAGTGCCAAGCTACTATTTTTAGAAAGAGCAGGTATTTCCCTATTTATGCTCAGCGCTGGTTTTAAAGGCAGGTCAGTACTTACGATCGCCTTGTTAGCCTGGCTTGGCCACTCAAGCACATCTAAGTTGTTTCTTCTTCAGTCTAGAAGGCAAGAGGCTTCTCAAAATGGAGCCTTCTTTCCCCAGGAAAAGAGGTGGTTTCCAGAACAAAAAGATACATTTGCAGGCTGCCAGCAGCAAAGCTTTGCAAACAGGCTACAAACTCTGCTAATGGCTAAACTATCAGGTTGCTGCAGAATCTGCAACAGCCCTAGAAGAAATGCAAAGAGGTGCTATTCCTGCAACTATGAAAAAATGCAAACCAAGCCTCTGGGGGACGGAACATGACCAGTTCACAGTCCATTGAGAACCAGTGGCATAAACATAGTAAAGAATATTTATAGGTCATGACAATAACTACTACGTGGTAAAAATCACCTGATGCTCAAAAACCATGTATTATACCCCGGTTATTTGCTTTGTGTTCTACGCATCAAGGAGTTAAAAAAAAGGAAAGAGAAAAAGCAGATTAATCTTTCTTCTCTACTAAGTTGTTGTGGCTTTTTTTTCTTTTGATGAGTCAGACCAGTCCATTTTTATACTGTACATTTATATGAATTTGGTATAAAGATAACTGTTAAGAAAATTACAAGTCAGCTACTCAATGGCAGTTTTTCTCCGCAATATTCTTGTTTTCAAAGTCAGATGGATTCACAAGATACCCAGAAAAGACCTGAATGCTGAAAAATCAAACTGTCATAGGAGGTTAGAGGACATGTTAGAGGGGGTTGGGGCGGGCTGTGGCACAGCTGGTTAGTAGTCAGCTACTACTGACAGAGAGGTCATGGGATTGAAGCCCAGGTCGGATTGAGCTCCCGGCCATTAATAGCCTAGCTCACTGTTGACCTAAGCAGCTCAAAAAACAGTTGCATCTATTGAGCAGAACATTTTGCTGTTTTGGATGATAAATGCCAGCATCCCCAAGCCAGCATTGATTTCATGTTTTATTCTGCTACGTACTGTATGTTCCTGCCTGGAGACTTGTATACAAAAGGCTGGGCACTGAAAAGCCAGTAGACCTCTATGATTTCATCTACTGACCTTTCACTGAGTCATGGGGTGGAACCCTAAAGGCCACTCAAAAATACAGAGTGGTTTTGGGCTTTACACAAGAGTGTCGCATATGAAACACCAAATATGACATATATCCAGTCAGGCAAAACTGGGACAGAGCAAAATGAGAAACTAATGTAAGACATATGGCTTTCTTTTCCCAGTGAATCATGTTCCATTTAAGCCATAATGATTTTTCTAAAAGCCCATTTAACTTCAATTTATTTCTCTGTAACTGAACAGATGGGAGAAATCCATAGAGCTGCACTTATCCCCATAAATAATATAGTCAGTCATGTTTTGGATGTGGAGACCTCCATACTACCTCAAAAGGAAAAAAGAAATATGAGAAGAAATTTAAGATATGCTTAATTTGAACTCAATGGGATTTAGGGCTCTCCCAGACAGGCCCTTTATCCTATGATCTGTTCCCAGGTTTTCTGCTTTAAACTGGATTATATGAGACTCCACTGCCAGATAACCTGGGATAAACAGAAAACCTGGGATCAGATCCTGGGATATAGGGCCCGTCTGGAAGGGCCCTTAGCCTGGCTCTACATTGCCCTATATCCCAGGATCTGATCCTGGATTATCTGCTTTGAACTGGATTATATGAGTCTACACCAGGGGTCCCCAAACTTTTAAAACAGGGGGCCGGTTCATGATCCTTCGGACCGTTGGAGGGCCGGACTATAGTTAGCCACCGAGCAATAATAATAATAACAACAACAACAACAACAACAACAAAGAGGGTTGGAAGAGACCCTTTGTGCCATTGAGTCCAATCCCCTTCTGCCTTTGTGCACCGAAAGGACAAGCAAAGCACCCCTGACAGATGGCCACCCAGCCTCAATGTTTATTATTATTATTATTATTATTATTATTATTATTATTATTATTATTAACAATAATAATAATAATAATAATAATAATAATAATAATAATAATAAAGAGGGTTGGAAGAGACCCCTTGGGCCATTGAGTCCAATCCCCTTCTGCCTTTGTGCACCAAAAGCACAAGCAAAGCATCCCTGACAGATGGCCACCCAGCCTCAATGTTAATAATAATAATAATAATAATAATAATAATAATAATAATAATAATAATAATAATGGTTGGAAGAGACCCTTTGGGCTATTAAATCCAATCCCCTTCTGCCTTTGCGCATCAAATGCACTAGCAAAGCACCCCTGACAGATGGCCACCCAGCCTCAATGTTAATAATAATAATAATAATGTGATTTTGTGATACGAAATCCAGCATATCTATCTTGTTTGCTGTGTCATACAATATAATAATAATAATAATAATAATAATAATAATAATAATAATAAGGGTTGTGAGAGAAGAAGAGACCCCTTGGGTCATTTAGTCCAACCCCCTTCTGCCCTTGTGCCATGGGGGCCGGATAAGTAGCTTCGATGGGCCGCATCCGGCCCCCGGGCCTTAGTTTGGGACCCCTGGTCTACACTGTGCACTTTGCTAATCTACTGTTTTTAAATTTTATGTTTTTACTAAGTGTGTTTTTATTCTTTTTGGTTAATGTGCAAATATTACAATTGGTGCATGTTATTGTTTATTGATGTATTGCATATTGTTATTGTTTTGTATTTGATATTTCTGTGAGCCGCCCAGAGTCCCCTCTGGGGGAGATGATGGCGGGATACAAATAAACTTATTATTATTATTATTATTATTATTATTATTATTATTATTACACTGCCAGATAATCTAGGACAAACATAATCTGGGATCAGATCCTGGGATATAGGGCAGTATAGAAGGGACCTTAGTAAACATGCACTACTTTCAGTTGTGTGGAATTTAAGCCCCTTTTACACTGCCGTATAAAACAGATTATCAAAGCAGATAATCCACTTTAGCTGCTTTGAACTGGATTATATGAGTCTGCACTGCCATATAGTCCGGTTCAAACCAGATAATCTGATTTTATATGGTAGTAGCAGTTCGAAAACATGCAAATGTGAGTAGATCAATAGGTACCGCTACGGCGGGAAGGTAACGGCGCTCCATGCAGTCATGCCGGCCACATGACCTTGGAGGTGTCTACGGAAAACGCCGGCTCTTCGGCTTAGATATGGAGATGAGCACCAACCCCCAGAATCGGTCATGACTGGACTTAATGTCAGGGGAAAACTTTTACCTTTACCTAGAAAAATCAGATGTAGTAAGTTTTCAAAAGAAGTAACTCTCAAGTAATTGTATTTTGTAATCCAAAATTGCCCTAATCTGCTGAAACTCACTGATTTTGAATGTGTGTAAACCCATCTAAGGGCCCTTCCACGCAGCCCTATATCCTAGAATATCAGGGCAGAAAATCCCACAATATCTGCTTTGAACTGGGTTATCTGAGTTATCTCAGATAATGTGGGATTTTCTGCCTTGATATTCTGGGATACAGGGCTGTGTGGAAGGGCCCTAACTCTGTACAGAATACAGATCCGAGACTAGCACCAAATATACAAATTAACTTGGGAGCAGACCAATTGAAATTAACAGGACTATTTTTCTCAGTAAACATGCATAAAATTGCAGTGTGTGGACTTCTTTTCATTTTTTTAAATGTCCACTGAAGGATTTTTCATACTCAACAAACAGACGTCTGTTCCCTTAACCTTATCCTGCATCATTAATGTACATAATTAGTACATTATTCTACTTGTTTTCCCCTTGCTTTGCTGGAATTCTGAAGGGGAAAAACTCAAGATGCACAGAGAGGCATTGCATATATTTCTCCAGCTGCATTGGAAAGATGGGAGAAACTGTGTTCCAAATAAAAGTAGTACATCTTTTGCTTTGAAAAGGCTTAACGTTAATTATTAAGATAGAACAGAAGATTTCTGTTTCTGAAAAACAGAGTGGCAAATTGTTCATGTTTATAGTTGAAGATGAGGAAAGAAAGTGTGTCACAGCATGATAACTAGGAATGATAGGATATAGGCAATATATATATATATAGGCTTCTGTTTTATCCATTCACTATTTTGTGCTAGGACCGCTACAGTTAATAATGAACCAGCATCTGATCTTGGAAGCAATTACTTACAACAAGTGACATTGTTACCTCTAACTAGTTGGTTTTGGGGCAACATGTTATATAGCTTGAGCATCCCTACTCCAAAATCCAAAATTATCTTCAGTGGTTCAGAAAGTGTCTCCTTTGCTTTCTGATGGCTAAAAGTACATAAATACTGTTTTATGCACAACATTATTAAAAAATATTGTATAAAATTACCCTGATGCTATGTGTATAAGGTATATAGGAAGTATAAAGGATTTTTTCTATTTATTCATGGCTCCCATCTCTAAGACATCTCATTGTTTGCATATGCAAAAGCAGGTATTCTAGAAAACAAAACATTTCTGGCCTCATGCATTTTTTTTAAAAAAAAAACTCAATATTTTCTTCTAAATCAATGTAACAGGTAAGTGTATATTTAATTTGCTGGTGTAACAAGTAATGCATTCGAGTAACTTTGGCATGTTACTAGCAAACAAAGAATATTTTTATTTAACTAGTAATTTCACAATGAAGTGCTGTGTGCAGAAAGGTATTTTAATGTAATGTGTCCAGTGTACTATTATTGTCATGCTTCTAAATAATTTAATCTTGTTTTTATTGTTATAGGTAAAGGTAAAGGTAAAGGTTTCCCCTGACGTTAAGTCCAGTCATGACCGACTCTGGGGGTTGGTGCTCATCTCCATTTCTAAGCCGAAGAGCCGGCGTTGTCCATAGACATCTCCAGGTCATGTGGCCGGCATGACTGCATGGAGCGCCATTACCTTCTCACTGGAGCGATACGTATTGATCTACTCACATTTGCATGTTTTCGAACTACTAGGTTGGCAGGAGCTGGGGCTAACAGCGGGTACACATTCCGCTCCCGGGATTTGAACCTGGCACCTTTCGGTCTGCAAGCTCAACAACTCAGCACTTTAATGCACTGTGCCACCAGGGCCCCCTCTTTATTGTTATAAGTAATATATATTGTTATAAATTACAGCACCGATGTTGTAATTTATGGAACTGTTTTGTACTTTTTATTATTAGGCTTTAATGCATTTATCTTGTTTTAATTCATGTTATGAGTTGCCTTGCATCTTATTTGGGAAAAAGCAGGGTATAAATTAATAAATGGTAACATGTTACTCATTATACATCATAGTAAATAAAGATAACAGGCTAGGTTTCTGACATTCTAGTGAGTAAATAGGAATTAATTACTTTTAAAAATTCATATTCAAGCTCTGTTTATGGTGCACGCCTATACATGGTAGTTTTAAAGGAAGTCCTATTGAGTTCATTGCAGGTTATTCACAGATAATGCCTATTGTTACCTGTTAGCTTTCAATGGGAGCTAGTCATGGCTGCCTTTGCTGCTGCTCAGTCGTTTAGTTGTCTCCGACTCTTCGTGACCTCATGGACCAGTCCATGCCAGAGCTCCCTGTCGGCCGTCAACACCCCCAGTTCATTCAAGGTCAACCCAGTCACTTCAAGGATACCATCCATCCATCTTGCCCTTGGTCGGCCTCTCTTCCTTTTTTCCTTCCATTTTCCCCAGCATCGTGATCTTTTCCAAGCTTTCCTGTCTCCTCACAATGTGGCCAAAATACTTCAGCTTTGCCTCTAATATCCTTCCCTCCAGTGAGCAGTCGGGCATTATTTCCTGGAGGATGGGCTGGTTGGATCTTCTTGCGGTCCAAGGCACTCTCAGGATTTTCCTCCAGCACCAGAGTTCAAAAGCGTCTATCTTCCTTCGCTCAGCTTTCCTTATGGTCCAGCTTTCGCATCCATAGGTTACTATGGAGAATACCATTGCTTTGACTATGCGGACCTTTATTGCCAGTGTGAAATCTCTCCTCTTCACTATTTTGTCAAGGTTGGCTATTGCTCTCCTCCCAAGAAGTAAACGTCTTCCGATTTCCTGGCTACAGTCTGCATCCGCAGTGATCTTCGTGCCTAGAAATATAAAGTCTGTCACTGCCTCCACGTTTTCTCCCTTTATTTGCCAGTTATCAATAGTTGTAGTTGCCATGATCATGGTTTTCTTGACATTTAACTGCAACCCAGCTTTTGCACTTTCTTCTTTCACCTTGGTGATAAGGCTCCTCAGCTCCTCCTCACTTTCGGCCATCAGAGTGGTATCATCTGCATACCTAAGGTTGTTAATGTTTCTTCCAGCAATTTTAACTCCGGCCTTGGATTCCTCAAGCCCCGCATGTCGCATGATGTGTTCTGCGTACAAGTTGAAAGGGTGAAAGTATGCAGCCCTGCCTCACTCCTTTCCCAATCTTGAACCAGTCTGTTGTTCCGTGATCTGTTCTTACTGTGGCTACTTGGTCTTTATACAGATTTCTCAGGAGACAGACAAGGTGACTTGGCATCCCCATACCACCCAGAACATGCCACGGTTTATTATGATCCACGCAGTTGAAGGCTTTAGAATAGTCAATAAAGCAGAAGTAGATGTTTTTCTGAAACTCCCTGGCTTCCTCCATTATCCAGCGGATATTGGCAATTTGGTCTCTCGTTCCTCTGCCTTTTCTGAACCCAGCTTGTACATCTGGCAACTCTCGCTCCATATATTGTGGAAATTGAGAGGAAAGTGCTATTAGCTCTGTTGGAGCTACCCAAAAAACACCTTGTGACACTTTCCCTCCACTTCAGGGGAATGTGTGTGGGGCCAACACAGTGTCATCTGATGGAAGAATGTGAACACCTTTGTTTATATCCCACATTTCCACAGCTTTTTTCAAGGCAGCTTACTAAAATGAAGATACATGCAGATAAAAATTAAAAAATATGGAAAGTAAAAATGTAAGCATACTATCAATTGCATTAAAAGCAGTACATGTGAGATTTATTACATTTGCTAGGTGCAGCCTGATACAAACATATTTTAATATGGCTTGTTTCCCTATGATTTATGAAAACTTAAATCAAAGATATTTGGCAAGTTAAATATTTGGCTTTTCTGATTTTGGACTTCATCTCTAGTTAGCATGTAGGGCAATGATGGGCAAGCTTTTGTGCTAGGTGTGTCAAAATTCACCACAAACTCTAGCATGACTTGGGTGGTGTGTCACTTTGAGAGAAAAAAACCATATGTATAGTTTAAATAACAAAAATGTATAATTGTAATATATAACTGTATTTACTAAATCAAAAACTATTTAATACCATTATTTCCATGTACAACAATCTATGGTACCTCTTGCAGTTTCCATGCTGAATTCCCTCTATTCTAGTTTCAATGTAGTCATGAATAATAATATAATAATATAATAGTAATAATATGATAATATGCTACAATAATAGAATAATAGAATGATATAATAATCTCTCTCTCTCTCTCTCTCTCTCTCTATATATATATATATATATATATACTAGCTGTGCCCGGCCACGCGTTGCTGTGGCAAAATATGGTGGTATGGGAAATAAAGTATTGAGGAATTGGTGGTAGTTAAGGTAAAGGGTCAAGGTTTTCCCCAGAGATTAAGTCCAGTTATGTCTGACTCAGAGTGTTGGTGCTCATCTCCATTTCTAAGCCGAAGAGCCAGCGTTGTCCATAGACTCCTCCAAGGTCATGTGGGATGACTGCATAGAGCGGCGTTACCTTCCCGCCGGAGCAGTACCTATTGATGCACTCACATTTGCATGTTTTTGAACTTCTGGGTTGGCAGAAGCTGGGGCTAACAGTGGAGGCTCTCTCCGCTCCCCCAATTCAAACCTGCGGCCTTTCGGTCCAGAAGTTCAGCAGCTCAGCGCTTTAACACGCTGCGCCATCAGGGGATATTATTTCCTAAAGGTTGTGAATATACAATATTTCTGATTGGTTTTTTTTTTGTCTGTTGGAGGCAAGTATGAATGCTGCAATTAGGAAAAATGATTAGGATGTAATGGCCTTGCAGCTTTAAAGCCTGGCTGTTTCCTCCCTGAGTGAATTTTTTGTTGGGAGGTGTTAGCTGGCCCTGATTCTTTCCTGTCTGGAATTCCCTTGTTTTCAGAGTGGTGTTGTTTGCAATATTTTATGTGCTTCTACTGTCTGTGGCCCTGAGAAAACAGAGGATTTGCCAGACTTTGATGATGGGAATACTTTGTTGGGAGGTGTTAGCTGGCCCTGATTGTTTCCTGTGTGGAATTCCCCTGTTTATTTACTGTCCTGGTTTTAGAGATTATATTGTTCTGCATTATTCTATCCCAGTAATTATTTCATATTAAAGTAGAATCTCACTTATCCAACATTCACTTATATAATGTTCTGGATTATCCAACGCAGTCTGCCTTTTCATAATCAATGTTTTTGTAGTCAGTTTTTTAAATTCATTGTGATATTGTAGTGGTAAATTTGTAAATACAGTACAGTAGAGTCTCACTTATCCAACATAAACAGGCTGGCAGAATATTGGATAAGCAAATATGTTGGATAATAAGGAGGCATTAAGGATAAGCCTATTAAACATCAAATTAGGTTATGATTTTACAAATGAAGCACCAAAATATCATCTTAGACAACAAATTTGGCAGAAAAAGTAGTTCAATACACAGTAATGCTATGTAGTAATTACTGTATTTATGAATTTAGCACCAAAATATCACAATATATTGAAAACATTGACTACAAAAATGCATTGGATAATCCAGAACATTGGATAAGCGAGTGTTGGATAAGTGAGACTCTACTGTAAATACTACATAGCATTACTGCGCACGGAACTATTTTTTCTGTCAAATTTGTTGTATAATATGATGTTTTGGTGCTTAATTTGTAAAACGATTACCTAATTTGATGTTTAATTGGCTTTTCCTGAATCCCTTCTTATTATCCAACATATTCACTTATCCTGCTGGCCTGTTTACGTTGGATAAGTGAGACTCTACTGTATATTGATAATCTTCTATTATCTGCTTAGAACTGGATTATCTGAGGCCCCTTCTTCACAGCTGTATAAAATGCACACTGAAGTGGATTATATGGTAGTGCGGAGTCAAGATAATCCAGTGCAAAGCAGATAATATAAGATTATAAATGGGTTATATAGCTGTGTGGAAGGGCCTTGAGTCTACACTGCCATATAATCCAGTGCAAATTAGATAATCTGTGGAAGAAGCCTAAGTAAGGCCTAAATCTGCCTGTCCCCTAACTGAAGCCTGGCTGTCCCTTGGCTGGTTGCTAGGCAACCAAGTGGGCAGAGATTAACCCTCTAAACTGGCAGCAATTGGATAAAAAAAAAATATTGCTCTCCCTCTAATTAGGACTTTATTTTTCTTTTCTTTTTGTTGTATCAACCTGGAGGCATGGATGATGGGTTGTGTTGTCAAATTTCGACGTTGCGGGGCCTGTACTTTTGTTGTTTTGTCCACTGCCCTGATGCCATCACTCTTATATATATATATATATATATATATATATATATATATATATATATATATAAATGTAATGTGTAGTACTAACCACTGTTAAACAATATAATAAAGTTGTTGTGTTACAGTGGTGAGTCACGAAGCTACATTTGGCCCTAATAATTGCATGAAGCTAATCTAATTATAGGGAGAAATAAATAAAATAAAGCTGTTCAGGGACAGTGTTTCACTCCCTTTGCTGATTTTTATGCTTTCCCTTTAAACCTTGACTGATTAAATGTCAACTGGTATCTAGTAATTGGTGACAGCTGAACAAGATCATCATCCTTTTATTGTCTCCTGATATCATTTACCTATTATAATTAACACTAGACCAGACAGAGCCCATTTAGGTGCCAGTTTGTAGAGATTTGTAAGCAATTAAATTGGGACAAAACTCCCAAGGGACGGGGAAGCTCTGTTACTAGAGGAATAATTTTGAAAAATGGAGGGGTGTTACTCCACAACCATCTCATCCTCTTATCTGATATCATTGTGTGAATAGCTCAGTTGTAAGTTCCACAGGTTATTAAACATTAGAAACAGCTTTCTATAGTGCCTGCAATGCAGAGCATGGAAGGTAGAATTCTGTTTTCTGCTTCTAATTTTTCTTTCAGAGATTATGTTTGTGTATTCCTTAATTTTTATTTTAACAATAAAGCATACAGACATGTTCTGTCACGCGCTGGGCCTGTAACTATTGTCTTTGTATAGGACGTATACTTTATGCCCAGCAGGAAGCCAGGGTGCCTCGAAAGAGAGGTTCTTGAGGATTACCCTGAAAAGGATGGCCTTTTGAGTTTTTAATGAAATAACAAAGTCTTTATTGATGAACAAATAATAAATCTTCAAGGAGTCAAATAACACTTCAAAGTTTCCTTAATAAACTGTTGGCCCTTTCAGTCTTGTCCCCAGGGGACAGGCAAATGGCTTTGGATAACTTTCAAAACCCTCTTATAACCTCTCCCAGGCTGTCTATTATATGGGCTTAGCTGATGTGGGACCCACTACCGATTCCAAATGCGTCTGAGTATCGAGTGGACCTACCAACCAAGGTTTGCAGATGTTTCAGCTGGGGTTCCGTGGACCTGTGATGCTGTTCTCTCTCCGAGGTTTCTTTGGAAACTTAGGGCTGTAACCCTCAGGAGCTGTGAGGCTGAGAGGCTGTGAGTTCTTAGCCAGAACCTTTGGGACCTTTCCCCTGGAATTTCTGTTTCTGATTTCTCAGATGTTCTATATCCCCAGATGTTATTGAGATATGAAGCTTTTCTACAGGACGAGCTGGTCTACGTCCTATAGCTTAGCTTCCTTAAGTGAGACTGACTTAAAAATGGCTCCTTCCCTCCCAGAGCCCTGAACAAGGGGCGGAACCAAACTTAATGATGATTGACAGGCGGCCTGTCCTATGACTGCAAACATTAGCAGCAAGAAAATAAAGTCAGAGCTTCTGGTACAGCCGTACTAGCACAAGACATACATTGCAAAGCTCTATGCTAATATTCCAGACCATGCACTGCTATTCACTCTACATATCTAGATTTTTTTTTTCATGTCAGGAGTGACTTGAGAGACTGCAAGTCACTTCTGGTGTAAGAGAATTGGCCATCTGCAAGGACGTTGCCCAGGGGACACCCAGATGTTTTGATACTTTTACCATCCTTGTGGGAGGTTTCTCTCATGTCCCCACATGGAGCTGGAGCTATTAGAGGGAGCTCATCCACACTCTCCCCAGGTTGGATTTGAACCGGCAGTCTTCAGGTCAACAACCTAACCTTCAAGTCATCAACCCTGCCAGTACAAGGATTTAACCCACTGTGCCACCATATCTAGATTATCTGTATACTAAGGCCCATGGATTTGCCACGCATAGTGGCAAATCCCTGGGCTCCTGGCAGGGGGGTGTAGAGAACCTGTCACTCCATGCCCCACATTGCACAACTTACCTGGAACCCCTTCCCACAGGGAGAAGCATCACTGCCCAACTTACCCCCGCTGTCCTGAATACAACAGGGAGAACCTCCCGTGTTGCCACAGTAGTGGCATATACCACTTGCTCTCCCCTTTTTGGACAAAGCCCAGCTGGAAGTACATGTGTGTCATGTAATGCGCTCCATCCTGAAAGAAGAGAACAAGCAGTGTACAAGGGATCAAGTAGCCCATCTGATGAGGTAGAATGTATGTACTCACAGGCCTCCCTATATACTGTATTTCCTGAGTTCTTTTGAATATGCTCCCAATATATTCAGTAGTTTGCTTCATTATATTCATTGAATGATCTACTCCCAGGAAAGGTCGATGTAGCAATCCCAGGTGACAGCAGGATTGAGGAGAAAGAACTGGAAAAGCTGACACGATATGAGGATTTAAAGATCGAATTGCAAAGACTCTGGCACAAGCCAGTCAAGATGGTCCCAGTGGTGATCGGCAGTGCCTAAAGACCTTGGCCTGCACTTAAACACAATCGGCACTGACAAAATGACTACCTACCAGCTGCAGAAGGCCACCTTACTGGGATCTGCGCACATTATTCGCCGATACATCACACAGTCCTAGATGCTTGGGAAGTGTCCGACGTGTGATCCAATACAACAGCCAGCAGAGTGTCTGCTGTGGACTCATCTTGTTGTGTTTCAAATAATAATGAGGTAGATATTATATGTTCTTTCATAAACTTGTGGCATGCCTTTCTGTTTTTAAAATGTTATGAAGTTAACCTGACACATGCTTTGTTTGGGAGGTCACTAACACTATATGCCAAATCAGAAATAAGCCAAATTGGCATTAGATGAACTTATTTCAGGGATATATATATATATATATATATATATATATATCTCACAGCCTAAATCGTGTCATTCAATACACTTGAAATGTATATTTTTTTAAAAGCTATATCAATGTGACTTATATACAAGCTTGCTTAGACCAAATTGATCTGTTATATAAAATTGCCTATAATTAACCAAATAAGCCATTTAACTAGTTGGTTGGTGCTAGTTCAGTCATCATCCTGCTGCTGCTACTTGGTGTGATCTGTGTTTTGTTTCCTTTGCTGCTCCTGCTTCCTGTGGATTTGAATAATTTCCCTTCCTCCCCCTTGTTTTCATAGCTTTTCCATTTCAGTGAGGAATGTAGCAGATCCCAGTTGCTGTGGCAATGCCAGCTGCCTCAGCAAATTTTTGCATGATACTGTTGGCAGACTTGCTTCTTCAAAGTTGAGGTAGTATGCGAGGTAACCTGGGGTGACGTTGGGAGGAAGGAATGTGCTTCACCATTCATGGTCCTTCTGGAATTTCAAAGCACATTCCACTCTATAAAGCAGCTTTAGTCAATTGCTCAGGACAACCAAGGAACAAATGTCTTCCCACTGTTGAAGTTGTCTCTCTCTTCAACAAAGTTAAATATAATCAATGTGCTATGTGGCCATGTGCGTCTTCATAAAGCCAGGATCCAGTGTACCAAGAGTGTTGATTTATTCAATATGTGTATATCATACTCTCATTCTCCCACAATCAATAATATATTTAACCTACTCAATTGGTAATTCTTAGTAGGTATTTATGAAAATGAATCAGAATTTGTGGGGTTGTTGTATGTATTCCATGGCTGTATGGCCATGTTCCAGAAGTATTCTCTCCTGACGTTTCGCCCACATCTATGGCAGGCATCCTCAGAGGCTGTGAAACATGGAGAAACTAGGCAAGGAAGGTTAATATATATCTGTGGAGAGTCCAGGGTGTGAGAAGAGTTCTTTGTCTGTTGTAAGTCAGCGTGAATGTTGCAGTTAATCACCTTAATTAGCATTGGAAAGGTTTGTCTCTTGCCTGGGGAGTATCCTTTGTTCAGAGTCATTAGCCGTCACTGGAGCTCTTCTGTCCTCAGAGTGTTGCTTCCCATCTACTGTTCTGATTTTTGAGTTTTTTAATACTGATAGCCAGATTTTGTTCATTTTCATGGTTTCTTCCTTTCTGTTGAAGTTGTCCACATGTTTGTGAATTTCAATGGCTTCTCTGTGTAGTCTGACATGATAGTTGTTGGAGTGGTCAAGCATTTCTGTGTTCTCAAATAATATACTGTGTCCAGGTTGGTTCATCAAGTGCTCTGCTATGGCTGATTTCTCTGGTTGAATCAGAATTTTTGAATGTTTCTGATCCCAACAAAATAATTCAGAGAGTATCCTCATGAACTGAAAAGGCGGCATGGTGTAGTGGTTTGACTGTTGGATTAGGATTTCAAGAGGGAGGATTCATATTCCCTCTCAGCCATGGAAACTCTCTATGTGACCATGGAAAGAGGATAATAGTGCAATATGGGTTTCTAATTTTTGCTTGTCTGGATACTTTGACTTCAGATCCTTAGAAGCCCCAGCAACCTTGAATGTAGAAATTTGGGGAACAAGGACAGGATTATTATCATCTTCTCTATGCATAGGAAAGCAAAAGGCTAGCACCGAAGAGATGGTTGTTTTGAGTACCATGTGTTCTTTAGCATTACTCTCCAGGAAGTGACAGAAACAGCCTCACCACTGACTTGAATATACATTGGAATTGTTTCTAATATATGGTGGATTGTGGATTGAATAAGAATTTACAAAATTTATATAAAAGTACCAAAGAAATAAGAAAATGTGATAACAATCTAACTTTTCCAAGCTCTATTCTTGATACTGTTTGTATGTTTAGAGTGTGCAGGTGAACAAGAAAGAAGTGAAGAAAATCAGTGGCAGGACTGAGAGATCCCAGGAATCAGCAGTGGGCAGGAGAGGCTTGTGACTACTATGTTAGTGAGATGATAAATCTGCTGTGGATTGTAGCTATCCAATGTATTGAGCTTCTTTGGGGGATAGGGTTCACATGCTGTAGAACTCTTTTAAAGTTTGGATGAAAACCCAGACAAGAATTACCATCGCTATCATTAGAACAGCCTTCTGTGGATCTTTGCAGGTTGTTGACTTGGGATCTCATCACATTGATGAGGTTCCCCGGGACAATTTGGAACATGTATCACATACTTATTATAATTAAGTATTGGAAAGTGGGCTTTAAAGGTCATCAGATCTAGGAACACATAGGTTTAAAGTCAGTTAAAACAATTTTTATATATAGGGGAAATCTTATATAAAGGCCCAGGTAGAAAGTACAAGAATAGAAGAACAACCAGAAGTGGAGGTGTTTCTTTTCCAGGCAATCTGTGCTTAGCCTGTTATTTAGACCTGGCCTTCTTGAATCTTTTGCTGCAACCCCTCATAGAATCAAAGAGTTGGAAGAGATCTCATGGGCCATCCTGTCCAACCCCCTGCCAAGAAGCAGGAAATCGCATTCAAAGCACCCCCAACAGATGGCCATCTAGCTTCTGCTTAAAAGCCTCCAAAGAAGGAGCCTCCACCACACTTCCAGTGCTGAACAGCTCTCACAGTGAGGAAGTTCTTCCTAATATTCAGGTGGAATCTCCTTTCCTGTAGTTTGAAGCCATTGTTCTGTGTCCTAGTCTGCAGGGCAGCAGAAAACAAGCTTGCTCCCTCCTCCCTATGACTTCCCCTCACATATTTGTACATGGCTATCATGTCTCCTGTCAGCTTTCTCTTCTGCAGGCTAAACATACTCAGCTCTTTAAGCCCTCCTCATAGTGCTTGTTCTCCAGACCCTTGATCATTTTAGTCGCCTTCCTCTGGACACTTTCCAGCTTGTCAACATCTCCTTTCAATTGCAGTGCCCAGAACTGGACACAGTATTCCAGGTGTGGTCTGACCAAAGCAGAATAGAGGGGTAGCATGACTTCCCTGGATCTAGACGCTATACCCCTATTGATGCAGGCCGCATTACATTGTTGGCTCATGTTTAACTTGTTGTCCACGAGGACTCCAAGATCTTTTTCACATGTACTGCTGTCGAGCCAGACGTCCCCCATTCTGTATCTTTGCATTTCATTTTTTCTCCCTAAGTGGAGAATCTTGCATTTGTCCCTGTTGAACTTCATTTTGTTAGTTTCGGCCCATCTCTCTAATCTGTTAAGATCGTTTTGAATTCTGCTCCTGTCTTCTGGAGTGTTGGCTATCCCTCCCAGTTTGGTGTCGTCTGCCCTCTATGAATTCTGTCCAGAGGGATAGTCAATATGACTTTTTTAAACCAGAAATTTAACATGCTTAAGTTTTAGTGGTTGTTTAATCAAGCTAGAATTTAATGTTTGAGATATTTTATTTTCTGAGGTGCTACTTGCCATTTATAATGCCTTCATTATATAATGCCTTCATTATAATTTCATTAATTATTCTATCATAGCCTTCTGGGTTAGTCACATTATAATTGCTTAAATGTTTGATTCTATCTTATGACCTCCTTAATAGATGTGCTTTAGCTATTGTATGAATTTCTGTTTTGCTAGTCATGTTAAGCTGCAACTTTCGTTACCATCATTGCCTTATATTTTATATTATCCAATCTATAATTTGTATTGCTTTTCACCATATTGTATATCACAGGGCTTCCCAAACTTTTTCAGCCACGGAGCTCTTTTTGAAGCAAAAGTTTCTCGACGAACCCCAAGAAATGTTTAGTGTTTAGTTCTATCTAAGTTCTATGAGGCATATTACACACAATAAGTATACGGAAGTACAAATAATGAGGTACAGTATATTTATTTATTTACAGTATTCATATTCCGCCCTTCTCACTCCGAAGGGGACTCAGGGCTGATCACATTACACATATAAGGCAAACATTCAATGCCTTAACATAGAACAAAGACAGAGACAAACACAGCTCCGAGGTGGCCTCGAACTCATGATCTCTCGGTCAGAGTGATTCGTTGCAGCTGGCTGCAGCTGACTGCTTATCAGCCTGCACCACATATATAAAGTACTAGCTGTGCCCGGCCACGCGTTGCTGTGGCAAAGTGGTGGTGGTATTGGTTAAAAGTTGTTGTGGAATTTTTATTTGACGTTATTTGTATTTTTTAAATTAATTTTATTGTAACTTATCTTTTTTATTTATTATATTTTATTATTTTGTTGTATTGTTTTTAGTTATTTTGTTATATTGTTTTATTGTATTAATTTTTTAGTGTTTTTTATTGTATTATTTGTATTTATTTTATTTTTTATTCTTTTATTAACACTGGGCTGCTAGGAGACCAAGTGGGCAGAGCTTAGCCTTGTAACTGGCAGCAATTGGATAAAAACAATTATTTTCTCCCTCTAATTAGGACTTTATTTTTCTTTGCTTTTTGTTGTATCAACCTAGAGGCATGGATGATGGGTTGTGTTGTCAAATTTCGAGGTTGGGGGGCCTGTAGTTTTGTTGTTTTGTGGGTCGCCGTGATGCCATCACTCTTTTATATATATAGATATATATAGGAAACAGTAGTAAAAATATCTGGAGACAATATTATTATTTAATTCTACAAAACGATATAACAGCAAGTTAAGATATTTGAAAAATTGTACATTGTTACATGTGCACCCAAAGTTAATGTGAACAATGTGCCTGCTTCCTTCAGCAGTGTTTGTCAGAGTTTAGAATTTATTCCCTGAAATCTCCATCCTCATCATGTCTTCTTTTAATGCCTGGAGCAACCACATTATTATTATTATTCCCCTTGCTAATGAAGGTCCAGCTCAGTTTTCTTCCAATCCTCTTCTCTTTCCTTTTCTCTCTCTTCTGCCTTCAAACACATTCACTACCTGACTGAGTTGCTTGGCTCACTGGCTCCTCATTCCAGCTCAGAGTGCTCAGATTTTCTGTTTTTGGACAGCAACCTGTTCCTGCCAAACAATCCACTCTGAGGGACAGCGCCAGGGTGGCTGTCCATTGGATGTGCCACACGTCTGACAGCCTGCATCATGAAGGAGGAGGAGGAGGAGGAGGAGGAGGAGGAGGAGGAGGAGGAGGAGGAGGAGGAGGAAAGCAGCATTGTTCCACCTGACACAAAGCCCTTCACAATCACTCGCAGAGTCTCAAGGGCTCCGCGGAACACACTTTGGGAACCCCTGGTCTATCATTTTCACAGGTGCCTAATGTTACTCAATCCTAATATCTCTGCTCTGCCCTGAGTGCCCTTTTGGAATTATGCAGATCAGTGGCTGAAGCACAAATACTGAAATACAACACCACCTGAGCTCTGCAAGTGCAGCATTTTTCAGAATGAAGCAGAGAGTGTTTGATGATCGGGACATCCATAGAGATACCAAGGTGCTTGTTTACAAAGCCATTGTCCTCCCAACCCTGCTCTACGCCTGCGAAATGTGGAAGGTCTACAGAAGTCACACTCAACTCTTGGAGCGTTTCCATCAGCGTTGCCTCAGAAAAATTCTGCAAAACTCTTGAGAAGACAGGCGGACAAATGTCAGCGTGCTTGAGGAAGCAAAGACCACCAGCATTGAAGTAATGCGCCTGCGCTATCAACTCCGCTGGACTGGCCATGTTGTCCAAATGCACGATCACCGTCTCCCAAAGCAGTTGCTCTACTCTGAACTCAAGAATGGGAAACGTAATGTTGGTGGGCAGGAAAAGAGATTTAAAGATGGGCTTAAAGCCAACCTTAGAAACTGTGGCATAGACACTGAGAACTGGGAAGCTCTGGCCCTTGAGAGCTCTAATTGGAGGTCAGCTGTGACCAGCAGTGCTGCGGTGTTTGAAGAGGCACGAATTGAGGGCTTAAGGGAGAAACGTGCCAAGAGGAAGGCCCGTCAAGCCAACCCTGACCGGGACCGCCTTCCACCTGGAAACCGATGTCCTCATTGAGGGAGAACATGCAGATCAAGAATAGGTCTCTTCAGCCATCTATGGACACCCCCCCAAGACGGAAGACAATCATCTTCGAACTACGAGAGATCGCCTAAGTAAGTAAATCACTTGTTTATTTATTTGAATATGTGTGTGTGTATGTGTGTGTGTATGTGTGTGCTTTTGATTCTTATACATGTTCATTGGCTTTTGCCTTTGGTTCTTTGCACCTGGACTTCATTTGGACTTCAGCAGGTGAGGCAAGAGTGCCATTTTCTCCTTCACTTTGGGTAAAAAATAATAATCTTGGGCCAACCTAAGGATAGGATACATTCTTTCAGGAACTTAGGGACCTTTCTTTTGAATACAGCTTGTGGACAACTCTAGCTGGGAGATGTAACCCACAAAGGAACTTTTCCAAGTGGTGGCCAATATGCTGGTGAGCAGACCTCAAACCTGGGTCCACAGTAACCAAGGAGAGACATTTAGTACCAGCTGGAGTTGCTTAATTCGGATTATGATGCTCCTGAACTTTTAAGGAGGGCTATATCACTATGAAAGAGGAGATCTATTTACCTTTTAAGGCAGCTCTTGTGACCTGGAGGGGTTCCTCCAGGTCTGGGGTGAGTAACCCTATCTGTCCATAAGAGAGCTGAGAAGTGTGCCTTCAGCTACAAACAGTGCTTTATTTTCTAGTGATTTCTCATGCTTGTCTGAGATGTGGTCGGAGTGTCTCTTTTGGACCAAGACACATTTTTGATGATGTTGGGTTTTAGCCTTTATCCTTTTTAATCTGCCATTCTAATCACACACAGCTGATCCGCACAGTCAGAAAGTCAGATGATAGGAAATAAAGACAGTGCTCTGGGTTTGTTTGGCTTCTGTTTCCCTCGGAGGCTACTTTAGCTGCTCTCATAATCTGTCTGGAAATAAGTGTCTAGGGAATTATGCATGTAGCTCTGACTCAGACAATTCATATGGTTGTTGTCTTCGCCCACATCTGCTTCTCCTCCCACCTTTCTTGCTTAGCACCTTTACCTTCTGGTACACACGCACACACTCTTTACTTTTTAACAGGCCAGAAAGCTTTTCATTCTCTCCAGCAAAATGCCTCTTTCCCAGCCGTCTGAAAGTTGCTTTATTTTTGTTCACCCTTGATTTTTCATCCATGGCACACAATCTGCTCAGCTGGTGTTTAAAAATGCACATTCATTGTGTAGCATTTAGCACAAACCACTCAGATTACAACCTTCTTACGTGCACTTCAATTAACCTAACATGGCGCTGCTTCGGAGATGTGCTATTATAGGTAATGCCTATTATCTCAATGAACATTTAAAAATCTAAACACCTGCAGCCAAACATAATGCAAATGCTTGTCTTGAGCAGAATGGGGGAAGGGGAAGGGAATCACATATTCAGTTCCTTTGAAAGGCAGCTGAAAGAGACTGCTATGTTGGTTAAAATTGTTCTTCATTTTAAATATTGTATTGTTCTTTCCTTTTTTGGCACTGTGAGAATTAGTTCACATAAACACTCTCCATCCATTTGCCACTGGCCCAGCCCATGCCTGATATATATATACAACTTTATGATATAATATATAGTATACTAGCTGTGCCCGGCCACGTGTTGCTGTAGCGAAATATGGTGGTATGGAAAATAAAGTATTGAGGAATTGGTGGTAGTTAAGGTAAAGAGTAAAGGTTTTCTCCTGACATTAAGTCCAGTTGTGTCCGACTGCATACTGAAGTGGATTATATGGCAGTGTGGAGTCAAGATAATTCAGTTCAAAGCAGATAATATAAGATTATAAATGGGTTATATAGCTGTGTGGAAGGGCCTTGAGTCTACACTGCCATATAATCCAGTTAAAATAAAATAATCTGTATTTTATAGGCAGTGGGGAAGAGGCCTAAGTGAGGCCTAATTCTGCCTGTCCCCTGGGTTGAGTGAGTTGCTAGGAGACCAAGTGGGTGGAGCTTAGCCTTTGAACTGGCAGCAATTGGATAAAAACATTCCTCTCCCTCTAATTAGGACTTTATTTTTCTTTTCTTTTTGTTATATGGACATAGAGGCATGGATGAGGGGTTGTGCTGCCAAGTTTAGTGTTTCTGGGATGTGTAGTTTTGTTATTTTGTCCTAGGCCGAAATTTCATTACCCTTTTATATATATAGAAGATAAACATTTGTTGGGTCTCCATGAGAAACTTTGGCTTTAAAAAGGGCTCAGCGACTGAAAAAGTTTGAGAACCCCTGAATTAGAGTGTTGACGGTTCACTTATAGACTTGACTCTGCACCAAGATTGTTTTTACCCTATGGTAGATAAGTTTTGTCATGCTCAAATATGAAAAGTGGCAAGTCAGTTTCACGTAGTGGACCGAATTGGATGGGTAAGACTTAAGATGATTACCAGTTAAGTGATGACAGTTTCTGGAACCTGTACCTCTCAATTTAAACAAAGAAACCATCTGTATTGCTCTGAATGCCTTTATAAAAGGATCAGATAGACAGGTGATATATAGACAGACATAAGACATGACATAGCACTGAATATGCATCAAGTCATGATCATGCTGAAATACAATGGATACATCATTAGTTTCGTTCTACACTGATTTATCTGAAGGTGCATGTTCTTATTTTTATGTGGCTAAATTGTCAGAGACAGAACGCCACCAAAATAAGATTCAACACAGTTTATTAAAGTTACAGAACCAAAAACGCCCGTAAAAGACAAAGGGCTAGGCAAACACTTGCCTTCAGAGAAAAAGGAACTAAAAAACGTTTCAAAAGATAAACCGGATTAAACTGGAGTTTAATCCGGGTTAAACCAAAAATGCTTAATTCAGCCTGGCACTTTAAACAAACAAAAGCTGGTAAACAAGATTCAAAGAAACACAAATAACTGGCAGCAGATTCCTCTCTGCTACCCAAAAGCTGTGATGGAGTAACTAAGATGTTACTCCTCCGAGCAGCGAGCGAACTCCGGGTTCAAACACATCAATCAGGGCAGCAGCGGTCAGCGGGGTCTCAATCCGGTCCGAGGTCGAAAGCCAGGTACAGATGTCTTCAGTTCACCAGTTCCACCGATAGCCACAGAAAGGATAGTCCGAGGTCGTAGTCAGTCAGTCAGTCAGTCAGTCAGTCCAGAGTAGGCAATTAGTGTCCGTCAAAAAGACGACGGAGGTCCAAGCTATTAAGATTAAACACAAGTTGCACAGGAAAAGCCCACACAGTTCCTCCCGCCGTTTATGCCCAGTGTTCTTGGTAACTTACGTATTCAGCAAACGAATCACACCCGTCTTCAGGAAGTTCCCAACAAGAGCCCAAGCGTTCGTCCAGATTACCTTGCCCAACGCAATTAACCCTGGATTCTAAACCCCATTTTATGCCAGTTACAACTCCTCATCGCTATCAGCTGTTACCCTAATTCCAGGTGCCTCATCATCATCATCCTCATCAGAACTAAAACACCTTTGACTACGCCCCACAGCATCCCCAGCTGTGGATCCCGTTCCATCCCTCCAGCTTGTCCACGGGTCTAATCCTGCAACCCCCCAGTCACCTCCCATACTATCATTGCCGGTGGCACCCAAATCCTCCCTCACACGAGTCCATTCCATATCATCCTCCTCTGAGCTAACCATCTCTTCCTCCATTCCCTCGGTAAAACCCTCAAAGGAGTCTTCGTCAGTTGGTTCTGCAAATAAGTCCCGCAGCCGTTTCCTTTCTCCCTCCTCAAGAGAGTCTGACTCCCAAGGAGTCTTACGACCACGTCTCCCAGTATCGGAGCCATAAGGCTCAACCATAACATAAATATAACTTGTGAAGTGTAAAAATGATAGTGTTAGCACTTCTCCCAGCGATTATGCTCACAGGAAATGCAACTGACTAGATCAATGATTCTTTAATCAAGGGTTCCATTATCTGCAATGAATTTTTGGAGGTAGATTAAGATTGTTCATGGGTTAATCTTCTTTCAATGCCTTGCTTTCCCATTAGCATTCTAGTTACAATCAATTAGCACCTCATGCAAATTAGCACATTCTTGGATTATTACAACAAAGGCTTCAAACATAAAACAAACTCAGATCATTTCATGTTGTGACTGCAGCAGCTTATGTTTCTACTCTCTTGCACTTGTTTATTGATCTGCAAAGTCCAAACCTTTGTAACTATACAATGAAGTAAAGCCTACTGAGTTACAAGGTGCTTCCTTCCAAGTACAGGCAGTTCCCAAGTTACAAACACACAACTTACAAATTATTCATAGATAAGAACAGGGGTGAGACAACAGAAATTGAGAGAAATCCTGAGTTTTCATAGGGAAAGGCTTTATCGAAACTACTGATGGGTTTTTTGAAGGTGGTTTGTCAGATTTTTGTTTTATATCTATACTTCTTGATCTGCCGAAATTTGCCAGTGAGCATACTAATCCCCATGCTATGAAAAGAGAAACTGTGAGTTTCTGCAGATAAAGGTCCTGTTGAAAGTCCTCTACTTTTATCCCTTGGGGAATATTAAGTTTAAAGGAAAGACCAAAACTAGGACCTTTTAAATGTGTTCAGTCCTGTCCCCATAGAAGCTTAGAAACCAGCTATATTTGGTATATTTTCCGCCTTCCGTTTCTGCATGTCCTGAACTTCATGTAGACAATCTGCTGCTGAGATTTTATTAAAACAGCTGCATATTTAAACCGCAGGCATGATATTTGTTTGGTGCATACATTCAAAGGAAGCCAAAGCTGTTTACTGACGTGGAATCTTATTTAGGTACAGTTTGACTTGAGCGCCATTAGAATGATTTTTGATGCCTCTCAAGGAGCTTGCAATATGACTTCTCTTAAGGTGAGAGCATAAGATAGAGACTCTTTGTGGACTTGTGTTGCTAAGAGTGAGTTTGCCTATTCACATAATTCACCAAAGTTTATGTACTCCATTTCTCTCTCTCTCTGGTTATGGATGCTGCTCTTCATTACACATCCAGAGGCGTATTCAAAAGGATGAATTGTGGTTATTTCTGGAAACATGCCTAGAGAGACCACATGATCAAAGCAGCTGTGAATCTTCATATATTGTGGAAATGGCATCCAGTGTTACATATTCCATTTTATTTCTATTTTTGGCAAGTTTTTCTGTATTGCCGTAAGAACTCTGTCAGTATCTTATGCCAGTTTTCTAGTTAACAGAATGACTATGCCGTAAGCTGCTTAGAGCTCCTTAAGGTGACTTAGAGTTCATTAGTTCACTTCCTAATATGAATATGTATGCACATACCTGTGCAGAACAATGCTATCTGAATTCACCTAGGAACTGGTCTCTTTATATTCCCACTATGTGTACACAAGGACTGCAACCTTGCTGCCAAATCTTGTATGTGTGGTAGGGAGAGTTAACCACTAAGGCTGAGAAGGGACAGAGTGCTTTGTTTTGCTAAGCCTAAAAATGTGGAAAAGAGAAGTGCTGAGATATACCTAATGTTCAATTGTTTTATTATATAACTAGCTGTGCCCGGCCATGCGTTGCTGTGGTGAAGTATGGTGGTATGGGAAATAAAGTATCTTATATTATCTGCTTAGAACTGGATTATATGAGGCCCCTTCTACACAGCTGTATAAAATGCACACTGAAGTGGATTATATGGCAGTGTGGAGTCAAGATAATCCAGTGCAAAGCAGATAATATAAGATTATAAATGGGTTATATAGCTGTGTGGAAGGGCCTTGAGTCTACACTGCCATATAATCCAGTTCAACTCTGATAATCTGTATTTTATAGGCAGTGGGGAAGAGGCCTAAGTGAGGCCTAACTCTGCCTGTCCCCTGGGCTGAGTGGGTTGCTAGGAGGCCAAGTGGGTGGAGCTTAGCCTTGTAACTGGCAGCAATTGGCTAAAAACAATTATTCCTCTCCCTCTAATTAGGACTTTATTTTTCTTTTGTTTTTGTTGTATGAACGTAGAGGCATGGATGAGGGATTGCACTGCCAAGTTTAGTGTTTCTGGGATGTGTAGTTTTGTTGTTTTGTCCTAGGCCGAAATTTCATTACCCTTTTATATATATAGACCAGCTGTGCCCGGCCACGCGTTGCTGTGGCGAAGTATGGTGGTATGGGAAATAAAGTATTGAGGAATTGTTGGTAGTTAAGGTAAAGGGTAAAGGTTTTCCCCTGACGTTAAGTCCAGTTGTGTCTGACTCTGGGGGTTGGTGCTCATCTTGAGTCTACACTCCCATATCCAGTTGAAATCAGATAATCTGTATTTTATAGGCAGTGTGGAAGAGGCCTGATTGAAGTGGCCATGGGCTGAGTGGGTTGCTATGAGACCAAGTGGGTGGAGCTTAGCCTTCTAACTGAAAGCAGACCAAGTGGGTGGAGCTTAGCCTTCTAACTGGCAGCAATTAGATAAAAACAATTATTCCTCTCCCTCTAATTAGGACTTTATTTTTCTTTTGTTTTTGTTGTATGAACGTAGAGGCATGGATGAGGGGTTGTGCTGCCAAGTTTAGTGTTTCTGGGATGTGTAGTTTTGTTGTTTTGTCCTAGGCCGAAATTTCATTACCCTTTTATATATATAGATGGCTCAAACTCAGCTCACTTAACCAAGTTTGCATTAAATGTCCCTTGTATTTGTGGAGGCATAGCATAGGGCATAGCATTGTATAAATAAACATGGGCAAAGTGCAGTCCTCCAGATTTTGTTAGCTGGAGTTCCATACTCTATTGGCTACCCTGTGAGGGGTCAATGGGGGAATAAATATCCTTTTCACAATATATTATTATAGCACTATGATTTCATTTTCATTGCAATGGAATCCAGAAGTTTGTAGTTTGATATGGCACTAGAGCTCTTTATCAGAGACTTCTAAATACCTGGTGAAACTACAAATTTCAGAATTTCCTAAGATGGAACCATGGAAGAGATTATGAAATGAAAGTGTCATGTGAAGTATGAAAGGACCCACAGTCTCACATCAGAAGGACCACCCTTTGCCAACCCCTAGTAAAAAAATTTCAACCGTGGCACGATATGCCAGTTACTAAAGGCTTGGACTTCAGTCTAAAACACCAAGTGGATTTATGTGGCAAGGAGAGAGTGTGTTACCTGGCAAATTAAAAAATACAACCAATTCCCTTTGGAGATATAAAACTCTTCCTTGTTGCCTTCTTATATAGAACAATAAAATTAATTGGATCATTTTATCACATTGTGTACAACCATATGTGATTCTTAAAGCTCAGGACTGGTTAGTATTTGAATAGGAGACGACCAAGGATGATGATGATGATGATGATAATGATACTTTATTTATAGGCTGCCCTATCTCCCCGGGGGACTCAGGGCGGCTTACAGGCAAAAAGAAAAAAATTAAATGCCTTGGAAATAAGCAACACACAAATCAGACAGTGCATAGTAAACAACATCATTATAGAGTCAGTGCTGTGGGTTTAACTCTTGTGCTGGCAGGACTGATGATTTGAAGGTTGGGTTGCTGACCTGAAGGTTGCTGGTTCAAATCCAACCTGAGGAGAGCACAGATGAGCTCCCTCTATCAGTTCCAGCTCCGTGCGGGGCATGAAACATCAAAACATCTGGCCAATTCTCTCACACCAGAAACAACTTGCAGTTTCTCAGGTCGCTCCTGACATGAAAAAAATACTAAACAAAATATAAATTAATAGCTATACATTAATTATCTAAACAACACATTAGCTCCATATAAAAACACATTACCAAAATACATAATAAAATAGTTTAAAATGATCTCCTGGTTGGTCTAGAGAAACCTTCTGCCTGAGAACCCCGGAGAGCTGCTGCCAGTCTGAATAGACAAGCATATGCTAGATCATGATTCCCAAACTTTAGTCCTCCAGGTATTTTTGGCCTTCAGTTCCCCGAATTCCAGACCATATGAAAAGCTGCCTGGGGCTTCTGGGAGTTTAATGTCAAAGGATCAAATTTTGGGAGTCACTGTGCAAGATGGATTTGTGATGTCACCAAGTCTGTGACTTGTGTTCATGTGGAGATACAAGCTGGTTCTGATGAATTTTCACTTTGTGTTTCCACAGTATGTGATGCCTTAACATTCTGTATGATTCACAATTGGAAGGGCATCACAATGTCTCAGTACGTGGTGGCTTACATCTACACATATGAAACATGTAGACAGAATGGTATCAAAGGCCGTTTCACATTACAGAATAATAGCTCTCTGGATCCACTTTAACTGCTGCTTCCTATAGAATCCTGCAATTTGTAGCTTGGTTAGTACTAGAGTTTTCTGGCTGAGAACTTTAAATATCCCTCTCCTAAACTGAAAATCCCAGAAATCCATAGGATATTACCATGGCAGGTAAAATAGAATCATAATACTAAGAATGTGTAGTGTGAAATGTCCCAAGATAAAGTGAAAAGGGATGAAAATTGCCATTGAGGCAATTACGTTGTTATAGCTGTTCCATACACACAAATCAGCAGTTGCTGTCAGAGTCCTTGAGTCTGCAGCATATTTGCCCAGAAGTCACTGTCACAGACCTGACCTCATTATCTTTAGAAACATTTTTGGCATTATATGACAGCAAATCCAGGTGTGCAATGAAGCAGGACAGGGAATGTATGTCTTCCAGATGTAATAAATAGCCAGAATAGCCAATGCTATAAATCAGTGGTCTCAACCAGTAGGGTCGCCAAGTGTTTTGGCCTACATCTCCCAGAAATCACAGCCAGTTTACGAGCTGTTAGGATTTCTGGAAATTGAAGGTCAAAACATCTGGGAACCCACAGGTTGAGAACCACCGCTGTAGATGATGGAACATTTAGTTCCACATATTTGGAAACAACTGTCATATTTAGTTGCCAGTGAATCACATCTAATCCCAGGTACCTAGTGAATACTGCTGATGTCTGAAATCGTGAGATCTGTTCCCCGGCATGCCAGATCCAAAAGAGACACACAGAGATTGAGGGCAAGATCAGAGATCCTTCATCACAACATTGGCCAAGGAAGGATATCAGGGGAATTTTCCCAGATTAGGCATAAACCACAGTTACAAGCATTTGACAGACATTTGAAAGAATAAACATATGCTGTGATTGGTGCAAATTATGATCCACAATCGTATTGGTTCAAAAATACATCCCTTTTCAGTCTGTGATTGGTGCACAGTATGGCAGGAAACTTAGTAAAGTTTGATTGAAATAATTCTTGAATTCATCTCGTGTATCTGTGCCTCCCCTTTCTATTCCCAAGGAGTACATTAGCACAGGATGGGATTATATTAGGTCAATAGTGCTTGTTGATTGGCATCAGCTGTAAAGAAGTGTGCATTTTTTTTAGTTTACAGATGTCATGTTTAACTGTGTTTTAAAATGGTAAGTATTAGAGTCACCAGTGCGTGTGGGATGGTAGCCAGCTCAGCATTCTGAGGCAGGTTGCCATAGTAACGAGTCAATAGTAATTGAGTCAATTTAAAATAAGTTTGGTGACTTATTTTAAGATAGTCTGTGTTCTGTTGAAGCACAGGGAAGGCTGATTCTCAGTTGGAGAATCAGGGTGGCTCAAAGGCTGGATTTTGAGTAAAGTTTAAAATAAGTTTGGTGGCTTATTTTAAGGTAGTCTGTTTTCAGATAAGGAACAGATAGTCTGTGATTGAAATTCACAGGGTGACTGCAGTTTAAAGCAGTAAAGGAGGAAGTAGTATTTTAAAGTTTGAAACAATTCATTCTAGCTTTGCAACTGTTAACCAAAGTGCCTCTAAAGAGAAAGTTACTGTAACCATTAAGCTTGTGCCTGAATAAACATGTTATTGTTCTTTTTAGCATCTCAGTCTCTGAAATCTATATTACCATCAAAAGTAACCAAGGAAGAAAAATAAAGATTTAAAAGTCTCCTCTCGAAGTAGCCAGTGGCTATATCTTCCAATAGTAGTGGCAAGAGTTGATAATCCCCTTAACATCTGGTGGCCGCATTATAAACATCTTTACCTCTGGTGACAGCTTTTAAATAAAACATCTTTAATAACTGGTGGCAGCGGATATAAAACATATAATAATAATATAAATATAATTAATTAATAGCAATTCCTCCACATTTCTGCAATTGGTGTCAGAGGTGGGATCAAAAGATTTCCCCCCCCCCCCCCCCCTTCCTGACACCATTACATCAGCTAACAAGGAAAAGCTTCCCGTGGTAGGACAATGGGTGACAGTTCTGACCTGATGGATTTAAGGTTCCAATGAGAAATCTACTGTGTGGAGAGATGGGACTGTGGCACTCGCAGCACATATCTGGCCAAGGGTTCTAGTTGCACCCTTCTCAGAATCCATTAATTGTCGGGAAAGGAATGAGGAGTTGTCCATGAGGTCAGTTGAGGGCCATTCTTCTGGTTTTTAAAAACTCAGTAGGGTAACTTAAGGTCACTTCCGAACCTCAGCACTTATTGGGGTTCCCATTTCAGACAACACTGCCACAGGTATAGATACATGATTATGTTGACATTTTCCAGTCATGGATGTATTCTTAAAATAGTTGAATATTTAAAAGCATTTAAAATGCCAGTGTGGTATTGTGCACTAACATGGGACTTGAAGCTGGGAAAGAATATCATAGGTTCAAAACTGCCTTCATCCATAATACTCATTCAGTGCTTTGAACTAGTTCTGGACTAGTTATAGCAGTTTGATACCACTTTATTTGGCATGGCTATGTTCTATGGAATCTTGGTATTTCTAGTTTGATGGTTATTTAGGATTCTATGTTACAGTTCTCTCAACTACACTATTTAAGTTATCTGGCAGAGCATTCTAAGTCTCTTCTCAAACTACGAATCCCCCAATTCCAGACGATGGAACCATGGCAGTTAAAGCAGTGTTAAAGTGCTTTATATGTGCTGTGTATATACACTCATTATCGCTCATCATAACTCGCCTTGCAAGGTTGTTTCGGGATAGCACTTGAAGAGGCAAATGCACCATGGCACTAGACTATGAAGGATTAGCAATGAATGTTTTCAGTTTGGAGCAGTTGGGACCCGGACCTTTCCTCAGAGACCAGGACAGAGATGCTGCCTGTTCAATTAAGTTTTATGTTTCTTCGAAGTCAGATGTTGCTCTGTGTTCCAGGAGGCTTTAATAAATGATGTCAGTAGAAGACATGTGTGCGTAGTGTTGTTTCCGCACTTTAAAAAGGTGCCTTCAGGACTTTGTAAATAATAAATAAACAATGTATAAAGTAGCTTCTGAGAACAATAACAGAGTGGTGTTGTCTGCCCACTTAGCAGTAAATTTTGTAGTGTTGGTTGGCTGTGATTCTGGCTATCAATATAAATCCTGCATACTGTGCCATTTTGTTTTTGGCAGCCTTCCTTTGAGCTAAAATACATCCTTAGTTGTCATCCTTTCATTCTTTCCCCTTACTCACAGTCACATTCTTTCTCATAGCCTAAGAGTATGCCATAAGAGCCATAAGCCTACAGTGGCTTATGCTTGATTCTTCATATACATCTTTTTAAAAGTTTCAAAACAAATTTGTTCTGTATTATAATTGCTATACAAAAATGCACATAAATGCTCTAGAGAGGTATTTGGTAAAGAGAGAAAATTGGCAGTCATCTTGCGGATGAGGCTATGTGGGTGCCATTAGAATACTGGCTCTCTGAAAATGCATTTATAATAAACAGCTGCATAAGTGAGTTTGTCGCAGCCACATATTATACATTTGACTGAAGTTAAAATCTCTATAGTATTTTTCATGCTGGGAAAGAACCAGGGAGAAAGCTGAAGCTATTTATTTAGTCAATTATGTTGGTTTGGAAGATGGATTTAGATTTTTGTGAGCGTGTGCAAATGTTTTCTTTACATATTTTCTTTCCTTGGTATGGTATTCCATATCATTTTAATGACTAGTGCTGCATAAAACCTTATTCTTCTTTAAAATAAATAAATGTAAAATGATACGGATTTTCATACTACAAGATGTCCTTATTCTATGCAACTCTTTTTATATGTATTACATGTACATGCTGGCTATTTTTATACTTTAAACATGCAAATACTCTTACATTTTTTTTCTTTTGAGAAATCTCAAAGTAACTGTTTTCCTTCCAGACACTGGTGATGTTTACACCTCTTTAGTTTTTAAGATTTGTTCATGTTATTTCAATGCATGAAAATGGTATTTCTGAACTACTTGCACCAGATGGATAGGTGTGTGTATGTCTTCACGTATGTTAACTGAAAACTGATGTGATATTGTCATAGATTTCACTCCGATTCAGATGTGTTGCTTACATATTTTGGAATTCCTATGAGAAGTTTTCTACAGTGACCCTTCACAGCTAAAACAAGGCAAGTATCTTTGTAAAAGATGCTTTTGATTTCAACTCCCACAGTTGTTTATATACTTGACAAGGCTGCTGGGATCAGAAGTCCAAAAACATCTGGGATTGCAAAGTTTTTCTACACCTGAGGCAGAATCTATGTGGCTACTAGTAAAAATCTCCTATTGGCATCTGCTATATAAGGAGCAAAGCAGGAGTCAGGACAGGACCAGACTCTGAGTGTGTTCAGAAGGAGAACCAACAGGTTTTCTGAGCAATAATATACGTTGCTTGCAGACCATGTGGAGACCTCAATTCTACAGACATGAATAAAGAAAAGAATATAAACGCCTCCACATTTTCTGTTTTTGAATGAATACAAATGAAACTGCTTTAGCCAAAATTCTGTTAGCTTACAAATATTTCTGTAAGCAGTTGCATTTTCTCAGAAGTTGTGTAAATGCAGCCCATGGTGCAGCAGACTGTTCTACAAGTGACAAAATGAAATACAACAGAAAAAAATTTGCAGTACTACACTGAAATGAAATAAAACTGAAATGCAGATATGTAGGATGGGTGACACCTGGCTTGAAAATACTACATGTGAAAGGAATCTTAGTGTCTTAATACACACTGAACATGACTGAAACAGTGTAATGGGGTAGCTAAAAAGCCAATGTAATTCTAGACTTCATCAGTAGGAGCATAGTGTCTTCATCGAGGGAAGTAATAGTACAATTTCTGCTTTGGTCAGACTTCACCTGGACTACTGTGTCTAGATCAAAGAAAGTAATACTTACATTCTATTCTTCTTTGGTTAGGCCTCACTTGGAATAACACTGTCCAGTTCTGTGTGTCACAATTCAAGAAGGATATTGACATTTCCAGTTTGTCAATATCCAGAGAAGGGCAACAAAAATGATCAAAGGTCTGGTGACCAAGCTTTATCAGGAGCGGCTTAAGGAGCTGAGTGTGGTTAGCATTAAAAGAGAAGGTTGGGAAGGGTCATGATAACCTTGTTTAAATATATCTGAAATAATGTCACATTGAAGAGGGGGCAAGATTATTTTCTGCTGCTCTGGAGACTAGGACATGGAGCAATGGATCCAAATGGCAGGAAAAGAGATTTCACCTAAACATTAATAATAATAATAATAATAATAATAATAATAATAATAATAATAATAAGAGGGCTATCCATAAAGTAGATTATGTTTTGGAATTAAAAATGAACATAGGAGAAAACATTTACCATATTCAGTTGAAAGCCACACCCAAATACCACTTGTCAACATAGTCACCATTCAAATCTAGGCACTTATCATAGCGATGAATGAGCTTTGCAACTCCTTCCCCACAAAACTCTGCCGCTTGCGTCCTCAACTACTTGTTTCCAACAATGGGGGCATGGCTGGCAATGCAGCGTTTTGACAATGATGCGCATCTGCGAGAAGAGATGACTGTCTGGTTGAGGACACAAGCGGCAGAGTTTTCTCCTATACTTTGTTCATTTATAATTGCAAAACATAATCTACTTTCTGGATAATCCTCGTAATAATAATAATAATAATAATAATAATAATAATAATAATAATAACTACTTTATTTTTGTATCTGGCCTCCATCTCCCTGAGGGCACTCGGGGCGGCTCACATGAGGACAAGCCCAACAACACAAGTTAAAACACAGAACAATCAATTAAAAATATTATAACTACATAGGGTAAAATTGTGTAGAACTCTGAATAGGGCTCCTAGGAGGTATAAGGGCGATGTGTTTTCCCACATGGCAGGGGTTTGGACTGGATGGCCCATGTGGTCTCTTTCAACTCTATGCTTCTAATAATACTTCTGCTTTTATTTGTGGCTTTGCATTAGCAAAAAGGAAATTCAGGTATTTATTGTCTTAAATCTCAAGGTGCACTACTGGTGCACAACACATGGAGGGGAAAAGATCTAGCAATTGTGCCAACAGCTTGTGTGCTGGTACGGCTGTACCAGAAGCTCCGACTTTATTTTCTTGCTGCTAATGTTTGCAGTCATAGCACAGGCCGCCTGTCAATCATCAAGTTTGGTTCCGCCCCTTGTTCAGGGCTCTAGGAGGGAAGGAGCCATTTTTAAGTCAATCTCTTAAGGAAGCTAAGCTATAGGACGTAGACCAGCTCGTCCCATAGAAAAGCTTCATATTTCAAGCACATCCGGGGATATAGAACATCCGAGAAACCAGAAACAGAAATTCCAGAGGAAAAGTCCCAAAAGCTCTGGCTGAGAACTCACAGCCTCTCAGCCTCACAGCTCCTGAGGGAAACAGCCCTAAGTTTCTAAAGACTCAAAGAGAGAACAGCATCACAGATCCACGGAACCCCAGCTGAAACATCTGCAAGCCTTGGTTGGTAGGTCCACTCAATACCCAGACGCATTTGGAATCAGTAGTGGGTCCCACATCAGCTAGGCCCATTTTGATAGACAGCCTGGGAGAGGTTATAAGAGGGTTTTCACAGTTATCCAAAGCCAATTGCCTGCCCCCTGGGGACAAGACTGAAAGGGCCAACAGTTTATTAAGGAAACTTTGAAGTGTTATTTGACTCCTTAAAGATTCATTATTTGTTCATCAATAAAGACTTTGTTATCACATTAAAGACCCCCAAGGACTATCCTTGTTCAGGAAAATTCTCGACAACCTCTCTTTCGAGGCGCCCTGGCTTCCCGCTGGGCATAAAGTATATGTCCTATACCAAGACAATAGTTACAGGCCCAGCGCGTGACAGAACAGCTTGAAGTCTATGAGCCGTCTGTATTCCTCCTTCTCCAACACCATTCAAATCAGTACTCATGAAATCTTTCACCAATTATTTCTTTCTTTTTCTTCTTAAAAATGGAAAGTTTTTGCTTAATCTTGCCATCTACTTTCTACAATGACAGGAATTTCAAAATGTAAATAGTACAGAAAGTGGAAAAAGTAAATTTCTGAGTTTCAAAGGATTTTAATTTATTTTCTCTCATTTTTTACTGCATTGAGTGTATATATCTATCTGAGACACTGTATAGTTCCTGTTTCTTCCTTCCATCTCTGAAGGAACAAAAACAACTGTTCTTAAAAACAAGTAGCCATGTTTCCTGTGCCAGCCACTCCTGTCAATTACCACACAGCTGGCATCTTTCAAGTTCAAAGGCAATCTGTAGAATGTGACATTTCAAGCCACTTAGCAGGAATTGCTAGGAACAATTTTCTCCACCTTCCATGGAAACCTTCCTTTGATTCATTTGCAGCTGGGTTTCTATCTATTTATTTAAAATGAACAGAATTAAGTGAATCAATCTTATTTACTTTTCAAGTGTTGGTGGTGCACATATATATGTGTGCATATGTATTTTCACCAGGTTTCCTGCTTCAGCTCGTGACACCTCCCCAAGGTTCCTTTGACAGGTTGTTTGCAATTCGTTCAGGTCTTTTTAATATACAGATGCTATGTGTTAGGAAGCAAAGGCACAAATCCACCTGGAATGGTTATCTGTGAATAATATGCTGGGGAAAAATAAGTTCATAACATATTTTTTTTTCCCTCTGTGGACTGATTCGAATGTCCTCCTATTTATATAGGTACAGTGTGAATTTAATGTCAGATGTGTCACGATACAGACTCCTCTTAAAGAGCCACACACAATAAGGAGAGTTAACAAATGTTTATTAAATGATATTTTGAACTTAGAAATACTTAACTTCAGTGTTTCAACGAAAAGTAAATATCTTTGCTTCAAGAAAAGGCAATAAGCAGGAACAGGAAAATAACTTGGATTATATAGCCAAGTTCCAGTGAACGTTTTGGCGGTTCAAATTAAGCCAAAACGTTCACTGGAACTAGCGCCACCCTATGCTGTGGCACAGAGAGTCACGGAAGAGCCAAACGCTCTCCAATAATGAGTGCAAACAATACCGTTGTCAAAGACCAAGCTGAGTTCAAAAGCAAAAAGGGAGCCAGCAAACACCAAGCCAGGAGCAAATGTTGCCGTCGTCAGTAGACAGACCGGATTAAGGAGCCAGAGGAAGCCAAAAACGCCAAACCAGAAACGCCAAGCCAGAATCACCAAGCCAGGAGCAAACGCTGTTGTCGTCAGGAGCCAGACCAGATTCAGAAGCCAGAGGAAGCCAGAAATGCCAAGTCAGTAATGCCAAGCCAGAAACGAGCGCTGTCGTCAAGTGTCAAACTGGATTCAGGAGCCAAAGGAAGCCAGGAACGCCAAGCCAGAAACGAACACTGTCTTCAGAAGCCAAACTGGATTCAGGAGTTAGAGGAAGTCAGGAACGCCAAGCCAGAAACGAACATTGTCATCAACAGGAGTCAGTCTGGATTCAGGAACACGAAGCTGTACAGCCAGGACCCAAGGAGAACAGGCAGCAACAAAGCAATGTCCTTGCCTTCTGCAAGGGACCTTCACTTTCAACTCCACTTTTAACTTACACCTCAGAGTCCGATGATGATGAGGCCTCCGCCCTGTCATCATTATCCACAGCTGATCTTGATCTCATATGTGAACCTCGCTCATCAGCCCTCCAATCCCTCCATCTTTGTTCAAGACTTAGATCTCCCCATGTCCCTGGTGTACCAGTAGTTTGCCAGTCTCCTGATGCACCCTCAGAAACTGGTGCTGCACACACATTTACTTGAGTCCAATCTGCAGCCTCTTCCATCCCACTCTCAGACCCATCATCTCCAGAAAACCCTCAAACGTTTCATCTTCCATGGGAGTAGTAAGTACATCCTGAATCTTCTTTCTTTCCCTTTCCTCATCTGACTTTTGCTCCCGAGTTGACCTCTTAGTTCCTCTACTTTCTGTTAACCCCTCATCTTCCAGCATTGACTCCTCTTCACTAGAGAACCCTTCAAAAGTTTCATCCTCAGTAGGAGCCATAAGTATTTACCGAACTTGCTGTTCCTCATCAAACACCTGCTCACCGTTATCCCTTTTCCTCCTACTAGCAGTTTTACCAGTAGTACCAGAACTGCCCCTTGGCCCAACTACAACAAGATGACCATCAAGACTTTTAATATTTCAATGACTAGGCTGGCTGATTTTTGTTTAGCCTTTGGTGCTACAAAAGATAGGAATTTTCACTGGTATTTTTCAAAACGTAAAATATTCTCAAGTGAAATTGCTGATATGACCTATTTTAAATACCCAAGATATCACATTTTTCTGAGCTGAAGTTACTTTTCACTGCAAAATAGCCAGTAATTTCCTCAAGAGCTTTGGGAGTTGGGCTATTATTATTCCCACTTTAAATATACACAAATTGAACCTGAATGTGCTGAATCCAAGTATGTTCATTGGACCAAAAGTAGTTTTTCTTCCATGGGATTCAACACAGTACACATGGCTTTCACCCTGATTTATCATCACGACAATCTTCTGAGATAAATCAAATCCCTAGCAATTCACTCCTAAAGTGGGATTCGAATCTGAGTCTCTCCACAGCCAGGACACTCTTTCATGTTGCACAATTAAAGCGATATGTTTTTGCATTGACTGTAATGGTTCATCTTGTGGAGTCATAGGATTTGCGGTTCAGACAGAGAGCTCTAGTATTTTATCAAGATAGAAATCCCAGGATTCCACAGGATGCAATCATAGCAGTTCAAGTAGAGTCATGAAACTTTATTTGTGCTATATGAAAGTCTATCTAGTCCAATGATTTATAGCCCACATTGGTCATATTTTGGTATAGTCCTTAACCTTCCTGATAGATGGCAATGCAAATAACCATATTAATCCATCAGGTCTGTAAAGAATGCAGTGGAGGTGAAAATTATATCCAATTTCTACATAGTTCATAACCCCCTTCCTTGTAATATACTGAATGGACTAAATGTGCATGTTCATTTTCTGAAGAGGCTGATTTATCTCTGACGTCTATGCTGCAGCCAGACTGTTTGGTTGAGAGGCAATCTAAAAGCTTATACTTGTGTGCATAGTCAAAGGCAGCATGTGGTGCTCAATACCTATAGGGCATGATGCTCTCACAAATACACAGGATGAGAATATAAAGTTATCAGTCATTTCTTAAAAGAATCAATGGGATTTGATTATGTCCGCAATCTTGAGAATAATTGCACCCTTTCATAACGGCACGTCGTATAATAAAGACTTATTTTATTAGATTTTTTCTGTCAGAAATTAGAATGCTGTCCAATTCTTTATGAATGCTATCTCTTGCTACACCTCTTGATTTTCCCATATATGGCTCTACATTCATAAAACAAACTGCAGTAGACCCTCAGTTAACCAGAACTCAAGCAACCAGACTCTCAAGCAACCGGCACAAAATTTAAAGAAATAAGACTTTAAATTTTCAAAAGCTGTTTTTCTAATACAGTAGAGTCTCACTTATCCAACATTCACTTATCCAATGTTCTGGATTATCCAACACAGTCTGTGTTTTAATAGTCAATGTTTTTGTAGTCAATGTTTTCAATACATAGTGATATTTTGGTGCTAAATTCGTAAATACAGTTATTACTGCATAGCATTACTGCGTATTGAACTACTTTTTCTGTCAAATTTGTTGTATAACATGATGTTTTGGTGCTTAATTTGTAAAATCATAACCTAATTTGATGTTTAATAGGATTTCCCTTAATTCCTCCTTATTATCCAACATATTTGCTTATCCAATGTTCTGCCAGCCCATTTATGTTCTTTAGTCTCTCCTTATTATTCAACATATTCGCTTATCCAACGTTCTGCCGCCCTGTTTATGTTGGATAAGCGAGACTCTACTGTACCAATATTTCCATGCACAACACTCTATGGTACGTACATTTACCAATCCTGCAAGCTCTGGTGTCCTGTTCGTTGGGCATGCTTCCAAACAGAAACTTTGCTAGGTCTTACTTTTGGGGGAGGCATTATATTTAGCAATTCAGCAAAACCTCTACTAGGTCTTATTTTCTGGGGATGTCTTATTTTAGGGGAAACAGGGTACCAGGGGCTCCTTCTAACCTCTTCAAAATGAGTCAGAGTTCTTAGTGGAAATAAATTATATGGAAAGACAAGCTGTTTGTTTATATCCCACCTTTTCCAAAAATGGGATTTCAGGCAGCTTACAATCTTGAGTTAAAACAAAATAGAAATATACATAGTACACATTAGTAATTAAACAAATTAAAATATCAAAATAGCTTTTAAAAGGCAAGTAAAATACAATAATGATTTAAAAAATACAAATATAACACATTCTAATTAAAAGACTATCTGCAATGGGTAGTTAATGTCCAGAATAAAGAGAAAGATCTTTGTGTGTCATTTAAAAGAGAGCAGAAATCAGGGCAGTAGTTTTTTGTGGGAGGGAATTCCACAGTTTGGGAGCAGCCACTCAGAAGGCCCTCTCTTTATGTGCCTGTGATGGTAGGGGGTTGGAAATTCCTGCCTCATAGATTTTGAAACTTGGACAAGTTCATATTAGAAGAAGGCATTTCAACTGTGTAGAGTGTTATAGGTCATAGATAGCACTTTGAAATGTGTTGGGAATCAGTAGCCACGGAAACTGTCAGCTGCTTAGAACAGAAGATGAGGGTAACTGATTAAAGTCATCTTTTTCATAATTTCTGCATTTGCTCTCCTTGAAACTGGAATCTGTAATGTTGAAATACATTTGGGGCAGAGGTTTGCAAAATGTGGTCTCTGCAAAAGTTGCATAACAATAAAAATACAGCCTAACATATTTTATTTTTTATAGATGGTTATTTATCAGGGCACGTTTTTAGCCTGCTTCGATGATTTTTGTAATATGACGCTAGTGTACTCCACAAATTTTCTACTGAAATTTTAACTGTTAAATACCTTTAAGCAGCCTAGCATAGGAACTGTGCTTTCCAGAATTCTAGAGAGGTCCAAAAATGCCATTAAATATGAAGTGATATATGTACTTTGATTTCTGCAGGAGGGACTTTTTAAGACTGTAAAAAGCCACAACAGTTTTAAGTAGTCTGTGCAAAAACTCTTGAACTACTCATTTAGGTTTGGATGTCATCATCCAATTAGGAGAAGCAATTGTCCTTTGAAGTGATCTATCATACCTTTCATGATTTCAAAGAAGATACACCCTGAGCATTTCAACGTGGTGGGTGTCTCCTCCATCTTCTAAGAGGCTCGACAACTACCTGCTGGGGATTTTCCAGCTGGAGGTCCTGCATTGAGATTGGATTGGACTCCATGGCCCATGATTCTATGATTCTATAAGTTCTTGCAATGAATAAATTTTAATTATATACCAGTCAGATGACGAATTACTTATTTTGAATTAGTGGATGAGAATTCTTCATAAACACGTTAACACAATGTACTTTCTTCAGTTCAATTTTGGGACACATTGTTTTTCTTAATATTAGTGGTATTATATGAACTTTAGTAAAAAAAATAGTGAGCTTTTTAAAAACAAGAAACATAATTATTGGTTCATTTTTATTTGGAAAAATTAATCTTAATTTGTTCACATTTTCTCTTCTGACATACATATTCTTAGAAACTGAACTGGGACATTAAATTCTTTTAGGAAATCAAAGTGGATACTGTGGAATCATATGATAAAATGTTCAGAAATATGTTGTTTCAAAATTAGGATGGCCAGATTAAAATGTGAACTGGGATCCCATTGTATAAAGGTTACTCTTTTTTTGAAAGCTGGGGCATCTTTTATTACCTCTGCATAACAAGTGGATGTGCTAATTCTTCCTCTCTAACTCAATTCACAAAAATGATTTTATTATCAGGATTCAGGAGCCCCCGGGTGCTATCCTTTTGCCCATTATTTAACATCTATGTCTGACCAGGCCTGTAGCAAGGGGGGGGGGGGGTTAGGGGTTCAACCCCCCCCCCCCCAAAATTTCAGGTTAAAAAAAAACCTAGTTTGCTCATGAATTTTAACTGGTTAACCAAATCCCCATGCTAAGTCTATGAGATGCAAAACATTAAGAGTCCCTCCAGGCACTATCTCAAGCAGATATTGACAGGTCTGTAGCCGGGGGAGGGGGTGTTAGGGGTTCAACCCCCCCCCCCCCAAAATTTTCAAAACCCCTCTCGAAATTTTTTTCTGGCTATGGCCCTGCGTCCGACCACTTGCCGGACTAGTGCGGAGCTTTGGCATAGAGTGCTACCAGTATGCAGATGATACCCAGCTACTCTTGTGTCTCGAACCTGGGACAACCACGATTCTTGAGAACTTTAAGCTGTGTTTGGAAGCAGTGATGAGTTGGCTGTGAGTGAGTAGACTAAAAGTGAATCCCGCAAAAACTGAGATACTCTGGCCCGGCCAGCCACCAGAGTTAATCCAGTCACTGCCTGACTTTGATGGGGAAGTTCTGGTTCCATCTGCTACTGTTAAAAGCCTTGGGGTTGTGTTGGACTCATTGCTAATAATGGAGGCCCAGATCACTGCCATAAGTAAGCAGGCCTGTTCCGTCCCCCAGGACGATGGTTTGCCTTACCTATTGGTCGTTTGTTTGTTTTCCCTCCTTTACATTTTATTTGAGCCTCTGGCTGCAAAAGCCTAGGAAAAATGGCTTGGAATCTGCAAGAGCTGGCTGCAGTTTTCTTTGCAGTGATTGGTCAAAGAATGCAACATCTTAGGACCGCCCTTTTTACCAGGGTCTAGTCTCCATTTTGGAGCTTCATTCTGGCTATAGTCTTCCAACGTGCTGGAGCTGTGCAAGGCTAACTGGGACAAATCATCCTCAAAACCAGGCCAATCTAAGCCTATCCAAATTAGATAAGTATTGAATTATATTGATCTGGAATAAGAAATCTAGTTAGAGGAGCAGAGTTATTCCATCGCTTCTAGAACTAATCTTTGCTGTAAAGATAGGGAAGGAAAGAGTTTCTCCTTCTAATATAGGCAGCGTGATTAGGGTATAGTGGTTTTATAATCACCTTTGCCTTCTGGAACCAGGGATAATTCTGCAACTAAAACCTATAGAAATTTGTTTCATTTTCTGCAACTTTAAGATCTGTGCCAGGTTTACAACCTTGTATGAATAAACATCCTTTTTGAAGTTATCCAGACTCAGTCGTTCAATATCTATAGGACAGCTTATAGGGATTTGCAGTTCGCCCGGATAAAGGACAGCACGTTTCAGTTTTATAGTTTTTTATTGTCCGGCGGACGGCACAGTTTTGAGGTAGATCAGCGGTTTTTCCGCTTGAGCTAGCTTGCACGGCTTATAGTTTTTTATAGTTTAGGAAGTTTAGTATAGGCCGCGGCTTTTCCGCCTGAGCTCAGTCTGCATACCTAAAGACTCTACCAGCGTCTGAGGCAGTGGAGCCCGCTCTCAGACCTGAAGGAGTCAAATAGTGGGGCTCTATTTCCTTGCTATTTGGCTCGCGTGTGCGCACGTGGCCCAGTGGCTTTCTGGGTTTGCACAGGCTGTGCAGTTCCCAGCAACGTCCAGGGCTCCCTCGGCGGTAGACCTCGAGCCGCGGAGCACCAGCGACAGTTCTTTGGCTGGCTCTGAGGCGTGAAGCCCACCAGAACCAGGCTAGAACCTGGACAGGCCTGGCAACGCTGCTGCGAGTTCGGCCGGAGCACTCGGCCGGCTTCGACCTACCTCATCGTCCTGCGGTGGTGACCTGCCTCATCGCCTGGCGGTGGTGACCTGCCTCATCGTCCTGCGGTGGTGACCTGCCTCATCGTCCTGCGGTGGTGACCTCCCTTCACAGCGGGGAGGAGGCGTCTTTTCTCTCCTCCTTTCCAAAGCCAGCCTCGGTGCTCCTTCGGCGGCAGGCCTCGAGCCGCAGAGCACGAGGTGCTTGAAAATTTGGCGAAGTCGCCATTTTGGCAGTTTACGTCACTCGGGCAAGGGAGGTATCAAGTGGCAAGTTGCTGTCAGTTGGCATTTTGCAGCTTGCCCACTAAAATCTGGCGCCAAAGGTCACAATCTTTGTAAAGTATAGTTACTTAGTGATATATATTGCTATGGTTAAGTGTTGTGCATTGTATTATATATTGCATTTGCTTTTATTGTAAATTTACTTGCTGGTATGTTGTATTTGCTTTTGTTGTAAATTTACTTGCTATTAAGAATACATAATGTCTATGCAATTTCAAGATGATACAGATGGTATACCTCCTTCTGAGGCTGAAAGTAGGAATGAAAGGCCCCAAAGGATAAAGCACCCTTCAGCCAAGATGCTAGCCCATCTAATAGATGAAAAGGAGCTCCTCCATGTGAGGTTAGGTTCGGCATGGGAGCGAATTGTAACATTGATGGACAGAATTGAGAGCTTGGGTATTACAAGGGTGCCATCCATATTACAGACCGACCTTGAAGAGACCTTCGGTCTCTGGAGGGGTTTGGTGTCTAAGATAGTCCAGGTCCTCGAGCGCATTAACGCCAAGGATTCAGAGTTAGAAATAGTGAGTGTCTTAGCTGACACTAATGAGAAAGAAAATAAGGTGAGGGCAATTCTAGATGCCTTGGAATTTAGTTCTCCATCTGTTAATCTAAGGTCTGAGCCAAAAGGAAATCAGTCTTCCTTATGCAGCCATGAGACCAATCTTTTAAAATCACCTGCTGTGGCACTTAGTCTTAAGTCCAACCGCTCTAGCCAGGTATCTAAGCTAAGGGAGTGTGCATCATCTAAACATAGCCACTCTAGCAAGTCTTCTGCTGCTGGGAGTGCCATCTCTTCCCTAGCTGCCTTGCACATTAAGGAGGCTGCACGTCTAGAGCTAAAGAGCAAGGTAGCGGGGGCGGAGGCTGATGCTAAGGCAGCTGATCTCACCCTTCCCTTTAAAGAAGAAGAGCAACGACTGCAAATAGAACAGGCCCGTAGACAAAGCGAAATGCAAATAGAACAGGCCCGTAGACAAAGCGAAATGCAAATGGAACAGGCCCAAAGGCAAGGTGAAATAGAAATGCTTAGAATAAGGATGGATGCTACTGCCAAAAAGGTAAGGGCTGAGACTTTGGCCAAGGCCCTAATTGAGCCACTCACAGAAGAAAATGTAAGTCAGTTGCCGAAGCAGGACCCTTCTTCCAAGGTGCTTGTGCATCTTAATAGCTTAAACAGCCAGTTTTCGGATGAGGAACAGGAAGACTTCTCTCCTTACCCAGAGCAGGGCCCCAAAGTCACTTTTGAGTTTCCTGCAGAGCAGAGCGTCATAGCGGGGAGCTCACCCTTGCCCGAGCTACCTGTGCCTCCTGCTAAATCCCTAGGTCAGTCAATCAGGGCCTCAAGGCCAAGTGCTAGTTGGCCCTTACAGACAGCTGCACAGGGAGCCACCGATTCGTCAGTGGTCGATGTCATCCCTCCAAGAGGCCAAAGGTTGACGCAAGGTGCACGGTGGGAGTCCACTCCACAACAGCAAACTCCTCAATTGTTCCCTTCGACGCCAGAGTCCCAGCTTGTCTCCATCATCAGAAGCCCCAGAAGAGATCTTAAGGACAAGGGTGTCGAAAAGTTTTCGGACAAGCCTGAGGAATTTCTTCTCTGGAAGGCCACCTTCCAGAGAGCAATCAGAGACTTAAAGTTATTGCCTGAGGAAGAACTGACTCTTCTGGCTGCATGGTTGGGCCCAGCCTCATCCTCACAAGTTAAGAAGATCTACGCAGCCCACGTAGCCGATCCCGACAAAGCCCTGGAAAAGGCCTGGGCCAGGTTGCAGCAGAGGTATGGGGCCAGCACAGAGATTGAAGCATCTCTTATGGACAAGCTCCAAAGGTTCCCAGCTTTGAAACTCAAAGACTTCAAACTCTTGTGGGACCTCAGCGATCTCCTTACGGAATTAGAGTCGGCCAAGGAGAATCCAGAACTGCCCGGTTTGAAGTGCCTCGATCAGCACCTGTCCCAGAGGCAGATCTTGACCAAGCTGCCCTTCACTTTGCAAGAACGCTGGGGACAGGAGGTCTTCAACTACAAGGAGGCCCACTCCCAGGCATACCCTCCATTTTCTCATTTGGTCCAGTTCATCACCAGGGCAGCCAGAGAAAGGAATGATCCGCAGACGGGCCTCCCCACCTTATACCAAGGGACCCATCCAGGGAAGGCATCTGAAGTGGACAAGAAACCACCTAGAGAGGCCAATAGACCTGTCAGCGTAAAGGCAGTCGAAACTCAACACAAGACTGATGAACCCAGGTCGGAGGTAAAAGAGTTGCTTTGCCCTATCCACCAAAAGCCTCACAGCTTGGCCAACTGCAGGGAGTTTAGTAGAAAGTCATACAAAGAGAGGCAACAGCTAGTTCAAAAGCAGGGAATCTGCTTTAGATGCTGTGGAGCAACTCCACACTTTGCGTCCAACTGCAAAGAAAACGTCAAGTGTGAGAAATGCAACAGCCTCAAGCATTGCACCGCAATGCACAACTCCAGTGTCATCTCCCACCCCAAAGGGAACGTTTCACCAAAAGAAAAGTCAGCAGTCGAAGACACCGACAAGCCAGTCGTACCAGAGATGCAGGTGGAGGTTTCAGCAGTCGCCTGTACAGAGCTGTGTTCTGACTCGCACCAGTACAGAGTTTGTCATCCTATCTGCCTAGCGGATGTATATCCAGCCAAGAGCCCTTGGCTTAGAAAGAGACTCTATGTGGCCCTGGATTCACAGAGCGACGCCTCCCTGGCTACTCCAGAGTTCTTCCGCATGTTTGACCTTAAAACCAAGATGGTTGACTACACTATGACTACGTGTGCAGGAAAAAAGAAGTTGCAGGGTCGCATAGCATCTGGCTTTGTTGTCTCCTCTTGCGACCAGAAGAGGCAGTTCAAGTTGCCAGACCTGATTGAGTGTTCCTCCATCCCTCGGAACAAAAAACAAATTGTAACTAGAGAAGTTGTGGAGGCTCATCCACATTTGCGACGATTAAAGAATGCCATACCTGCTTTCCGTCCAGATGTGGACATTGCCCTTCTGCTTGGTGCGGACTGTCCGAACTTGTTCTATGTGAACGACCAAGTTAAGGGACCTCCAGGGGCGCCCATTGCTCAGCTGCTACCACTAGGCTGGACAGTTACAGGCCCAGTGTGCATAAACAAGATGCACCCACCATCGTCGTTGGACTCCAATCAAGCACAGGTGCTTAAAGGTGGACGTCCTACACTTGTGCGCAGTTGCCTAAGTCACATCTCAGTCTACTGCCAAGCAATAACTCCAGAGTATTCCTCCATTTTCAAAGTCTCTGAGAGAGACGAAGCCACAGCGCTCTCGAAAGATGAGCAAAGGTTTTCGGACATTATGAATGCTCAAGTCTCACGAAGTGCAGAGGTGAAAGCCTGCAAATCAACCACAGAAATCAAGATGGGCCAAAGATCTTGCCTGGAACCACACCGTTTTGAACGTTTTTCGGAGTGGCACAGTCTTCTTAGAGCAGTAGCTAGGCTTATACATCGTTTAGCTTGCAAAGATAGTGAGCCTTTACAGGTCCAGGATATGATAAAGGCTAAGAGCGTCATATTCAAGTCAGTGCAGAGATCTGCTTTCAAGCAGGAAATAGCTAGGCTAGAGCAAGGGCTCAACATCCCTAATCAAAGTCTTCTAAATGAGTTAAACCCATTTCTAGACAAGGAGGGTATTTTGAGAGTTGGAGGAAGGTTAGCCAAAGCTAAACTCAAGGTGTGCATAAAAAACCCCATCATCATACCCCCTAATAGTCACACTGCGTTGCTGCTCGTTCGGCATCACCATGAAAGGATCCATCATCAGGGTAGAACTCTAACTGAGGCAGCCCTTAGAAATGAAGGTCTGTGGGTAGTTAATGCCAAAAGGTTGGTCAACAGTTGTATTTTCAAATGCGTTAAATGCAGGCGCCTTAGGCGAAACTGTCAAAGTCAGTTGATGGCAGAACTACCTCAGGATAGGACTTTGACAGACCCACCCTTTTCCCATGTGGGAATCGATGTGTTTGGTCCTTGGGAGGTTGTCACTAGGAAAACCAGGGGTGGTGTTGTAAATAACAAGAGGTGGGCAGTTTTGTTTACTTGTTTAGTAATACGAGCTGTCCATATAGAAGTCATAGAAGGGATGGACACTTCATCATTTTTAAACGCATTAAAAAGGTTCATAGCCCTCAGAGGGCCAATTAAGTCAATTCGGTCGGACTGTGGCACCAATTTTGTAGGTGCGACCAAAGAACTCAATTGTGTGTCTAGGTTTGGGAGAGACCCAAAGGTTCAGAACTTTACGAATACTGAACAAATTATGTGGACTTTCAATGTTCCTCACGCCTCCCATATGGGTGGTGTTTGGGAGAGGATGATTGGTATTAGTCGCAAAATCCTTAATGCCATGTTTTTGAGTCATAGGTCATTGACGCATGATGTTTTGGTGACACTTATGGCGGAAGTTACCGCAATTATCAACAACCGGTGCCAGGATGGAAGGACGTCATGTTGCCAGTTCCGGACGGAACTCACCGTGCCCTGTGGAAACAGGTGCAGTCCTTGGCCAACCACTTTTGGAAAAGGTGGAAAGCTGAGTACTTAAGCCAGCTTCAAGCTAGAAGAATCTGGCAAAGCCCACAGGACAACATTGAGGTTAACAACGTTGTGTTGTTAAAGGACAAAGACTTGCCCCGCCATGCGTGGCCCATGGGCATTGTATTAAAGACCTTTCCTTGCCCGGACGGTAAGGTCAGGAAAGTTCAATTAAAGACTTGCAACAGAGGCAAAGTGTCCATTTTGGACAGACCAATTAGTGACCTCGTGTTGCTTATTGGAGATGTTTAAAGTTCTAGTGTTTGTATTGTTGTGTATACAAAGGTGTTTGTATGTTTTTGATTGGTAAATTCCCACATCCTGGGAATTTAGCGGGGAGTGTTCCGTCCCCCAGGACGATGGTTTGCCTTACCTATTGGTCGTTTGTTTGTTTTCCCTCCTTTACATTTTATTTGAGCCTCTGGCTGCAAAAGCCTAGGAAAAATGGCTTGGAATCTGCAAGAGCTGGCTGCAGTTTTCTTTGCAGTGATTGGTCAAAGAATGCAACATCTTAGGACCGCCCTTTTTACCAGGGTCTAGTCTCCATTTTGGAGCTTCATTCTGGCTATAGTCTTCCAACGTGCTGGAGCTGTGCAAGGCTAACTGGGACAAATCATCCTCAAAACCAGGCCAATCTAAGCCTATCCAAATTAGATAAGTATTGAATTATATTGATCTGGAATAAGAAATCTAGTTAGAGGAGCAGAGTTATTCCATCGCTTCTAGAACTAATCTTTGCTGTAAAGATAGGGAAGGAAAGAGTTTCTCCTTCTAATATAGGCAGCGTGATTAGGGTATAGTGGTTTTATAATCACCTTTGCCTTCTGGAACCAGGGATAATTCTGCAACTAAAACCTATAGAAATTTGTTTCATTTTCTGCAACTTTAAGATCTGTGCCAGGTTTACAACCTTGTATGAATAAACATCCTTTTTGAAGTTATCCAGACTCAGTCGTTCAATATCTATAGGACAGCTTATAGGGATTTGCAGTTCGCCCGGATAAAGGACAGCACGTTTCAGTTTTATAGTTTTTTATTGTCCGGCGGACGGCACAAGGCCTTTTTTCATCTTCGCCAGGCAAGGAAATTGGCATCCTACCTTTCGACAGAAGCATTGGCAATGGTAATCCATGCAACAGTCACCACTAGGTTAGATTATTATAATGCCTTATATGCCGGCCTTCCAAAGACAAAAACCCAGAAGATCAGAATGGTCCAAAATGCGGCGGCCAGGCTGCTAGCGGGATCATCTATAAGATCCCATATTACACCGATTCTGAAACAACTGCATTGGCTAACAATAGAACATCGGATCTCTTACAAGATACTGATCCTGACATTTAAAGCTCGAAATGGCCAAGGACCATTATATCTTAGGGACCGCCTCATTCCTTTTTTTCATCAGTGGTTACCTCGATCCTCCCAGGAAAATCTCCTATACGTACTGGGCCCTAGGAAGGTACACCTGGAAGATACAAGGTGTAGAGCCTTTTCGACCTATGCTCCATTTCTGTGGAACTCATTGCCTCCATATGTTAGAGCAATGTCGGAGTTGCGACCTTTTGTAAAAATGCTCAAGATTTGGCTGTTTGGTTGTGCATTTAAGTAAATCAGATCTAATTTGCCAAATAGTTACTGTTGAATGTTTTTATGTTGAATGTTTTTATATTGTGGAATGATATTTTAAATTGTAAGTTGCTCGGAGTACTCTGGTGGAGAGCGACTAATTAAGAAATAAAGTGAAGTGAAGTGAAGACAGTGGATTGAACTGCTGAGCTGCTGAACTTGCTGACTGAAAGGTTGGTGGTTTGAATCTGGGGAGTGGGGTGAGCTCCTGCTGTTAGGCTCACCTTCTGCCAACCTAGCAGTTCAAAAACATGCAAATGTGAGTATACCAATAGGTAACGCTCTGGTGGGAAAGTAATGGTGTTCCATGCAGTCATGCCGGCCACCTGACCTTGGAAGTGTCTACAGATGAGCACCATCCCCCAGAGTCAGACAAGACTAGACTTCATGTCAGGGGAAAACCTTTACTGTTACCTTATCAGGGTTCCCTTGTCAATAAGAGAGTAGAGTGCTAGACTTAGGACCCTTCCACACAGCCATATCACCCAGAATATCAAGGCAGATAATCCACAATATCTGCTTTGAACTGGATTATCTGAGTCCATACTGCCATATAATACAGTCCAATGTGGATTTTATACAAAGGAAATCCTCCCCTTTGGATATCAATGCTGCTCCACCAATCATCTCCAGCTGGACAGGCACAAGAAAAACAAATAATCTCACTGTATAAAAATGTCTGTTTTATACTCGTAAAACATGTCGGCTTCTTTCTGCATCTTACAAATACTGGTACAAATACTGTAAATAAATACTGTAAATAAATCATTCTTTGCAGCAAGACTGAATAAAATACTTCTTCAACTGGTGAGACTACTTGATTGGGAACATTGGGTCATAGCTTCTTTGTCTCAACAGGCACAGATCCTGTGTCTGGTACTCAGGGCCGGTTGATTATAAGAGGCCGCTGACGCGGCCGCCTCGGGCGCTGGCCGCTAGGGGCACTGTCGAGGCGTCGACAGCGGCCCGTAGCGCCACCGACGCCTCCGGTGTTGGCGCGGCCGCGCGGGGCTTCAATCCCCGTGCCCGCACCAAACCGCTGAAAACAGATATGCCATTTTGCCCTTAGTCGACAAACTAAGGGCAAAATGGCCTATCTGGCTGTGCGCATGCGCACAGCCAGATAGGCCATTTTGCCCTTAGTTTGTCGACTAAGGGCAAAATGGCCTATCTGTGCTGTGTGCATGCGCACAGCACAGATAGGCCATTTGGCCCTTACTTGCTGGTCGCGGCCGCCGATCGCCCGGGCGATCGGCGGCCGCGACCAGGAAGTAAGGGCCAAATGGCCTATCTGTGCTGTGTGCATGCGCACTGCCAGATAGGCCATTTGGCCCTTACTTCCTGGTCGCGGCCAGGGCACGCTGGATGGGGGGCGGGGCCAACTCTGGGCCAGGGCGTGGGAGGCGGGGCCGGTGGCGGGGGCGCTTTTTAGCACCCCCGCTTAACATTTAAAAATATCTCCGGCCGGCCCTGCTGGTACTGGTTACCCGCGTAATGGGTCTCGATATCTGCAGCATGGGTTTCACTATCAGTGGTCCAGATCTCACTATCTGTGACTGCCTTAAATTGCTCAATTCCATCATGATAGGAAAACATTTGTGGAGTTTGTTTCCAAACATCTGAAGAAATTTTACAGAAACCAAAAAAATACATGCAAAGGATATGCACTATTTCACTATAAAATGCAATTTTCCCAGCGTTATGCATAAGTGTTTTGATATATTTTGATAGTTTTGATCGATAATATTCTACTCTAGCCAACAATGAGTTGCCACCTATAACCCATTTTTTTCTTTTTCTTTTTAGGATTTGGTACCTTTTGAAAACAAACTCCACATTCATGCCCCTCCATAAAAGGCTTGTATACAAAAAGATTTTGGATGACTATTAATGCCCAGAATCTCTGACAAAAATAACTACTGCAATCCAAAAAACAAAACAAAAAATCCCCCACCTTTTCCAAGTTTTTTTAAAATGCTACCACCAATTGCTATTTTAAAACCCCAGTCTTGTTACTATGCCTTTAATACACAGAATGAGAAGATAAAGCTTTTCCTTGGTTTAAAAATAAAGTAGGCACAGGAGAAAAAGAACCATCATCAGTGATTAGGTTTTAAACTCCCAGTGTGAGTCACTTCCCAGGAACCTTGCAACTCAGATCAAACCGGGGTTTGCAAAGTGATGGGGAAACTACAGCTTATGAGAAGCATGCAGGGAGGGGTTAAACTTTGTAGACCCCATGAGAGGTCAATGTGATCAACTCAACATTGGCCCCTGCCCGCTTCTGGTTTACAAGGCAATTGTCACATTTTATGACAATGTTGTTTCGGCTTCCAAAATGTCTTTTAAAAACCCACAGATAAATGTATTCCATCTTTGTAGCCGTGAACAATACATTTCTTTGCTGTGGCAGCGTTTGTTAGCCATGAACCCAATTTCCCTTTATGCATGTGTGCAAAATGCAACAATCACGAGAAGGCAGGTTACCATATAAGGGATATGAAATGTTATAACAATTCAGTCAAGGAAGGAAATAAAAACCACAGAGAAACATTTGGAGCCTCACTTGGGCACTAATCTCCAGTGTGTTTTAGACTACAGGTGGAGAATCACATGATGAAGTATTCTTCCATGCTAGTAAACAATCCCTCCCATTTAGAAAATTAGGTGAAATCCTATACTCTCTAAGCTGGTGATAATCCTTGTTGAACTCACTGGGACTAATTTTTAGCACACTTACAAAGGCTTTTACTATAAATCTAGAACTCTAGAGACTATCACAGACATACTATTTTTCTATGTGGAGGGCGTATGAATTCCTACTTGCCAGCTAAAGTGGCACAGTTCAGACAAATATTAAGTACCTCAATAAGACCTTTATTTCCACAAAGAATGTTTTGTTTGTTCAAATAAATGAACACACAATCAGGTAATTACTGGAGCAGTTAAAGCGACAAAACTGCTGATAAAGACAATACCTTCTGTTGCATTGCCCTGAGGACTTAGAAAAAGGCTGTGGTTTACACTGTCTTACTATTCTAAACCCCTTCAGATCTGAGACAGCCAATAATATTTGTGTATACACAATATTCTTGCTTCTGGTTTTACTTTGGTTCTATGCTACAGCTGTTATTTATGGTTATGACATATTGTATGCTCTGATCTCTCTTTTTATATTTTAACACAGAGCCGGCCCTAGGTATTTTTCAAGTGTAGGCGAACAGAATTTTGGCGCCCTCCCCCCCCCAAACCAATCACTGAAAAATAAAAGCATTGGATAAGCGAAAATGTTGGATAATAAGGAAGGATAAAGGAAAAGCCTATAAAACATCAAATTACATTATGATTTTACAAATTAAGCACCAAAACATCATGTTTTACAACAAATAAATAGAAAAAGCAGTTCAATACATGGTAATGTTATGTAGGAATTACTATATTTGCGAATTTAGCACTAAACATTGAACAGGGATATAGGGCAGTGTGGACTTAGATAACCCAGATAGCCCTCAGTATTAAAAAAAACTCTAAAATCAGGACAATAAATAAAGAACAACACTCTGAAAACAGAAAAAATCCAGACAGTAAACAATCAGGGACAGCTAACTCCTCCCAAAAAAAGATTCTCCCAGGCAAGAAGAAGCCAGGCCTTGAAGCCACAGGGCCATTAAATGCTAATCAAGGTGATTAATTACAACATTCACACCTGCTTCAAAGAAAAGTTCTTTCTCCCACTCTGGACCTTCTACAGATATATAAACCCCACATACCTAGCTTCCAAGTTCCCACAGACCTCACAATCTCTGAAGGCCCCAAAGGTGGGCTTGCGTGGTGCGAAGGTGGGTCTGCGCTGGCTGGAAGGCCCAGCGCGGCTGCTGGAAGGCCCGAAAGAGAAGGAGGTGGAGAGTGGTGCCCTCCTCCCAGGACGATGGCGCCCCCGGGACGATGGCGCCACAGGCAAGTGCCTATTTCGCCTTATGGTTGGACCGCCTCTGTTTTAACATGTATTCTCTAACTAAGCTAGGGAGTTTTGACTATTAGCTGTTACAGTGTGAGCACCCCTTATCCGAAATTTAAAAATCCGAAATATTCCTAAATCCAAAATTGTTCACATGGGTGGTTACGATAGCGGCATCTTTGCTTTCTAATGGTTCAATATACACAAACCATTATTGAAATATTCCATAAAATTACCTTCAGGCTGTGTATACAAAATGTTTATAATAAATAACTGAATTTTGTGTTTAGACTTGGGTTACATCTCCAAGATACCTTACCTGTACATATATGCAAATACAAGTATTCCAATTATTATAATTATTACAGTAATTAGGAGGCCACTGTGGTGCAATGGTTTAAACCCTTGTCCTGCTAACGTGCTGATCTGAAGGTTGTCTGAACTGCTAATCTGAAGCTTGGCAATTCAAATCCATGAGACAGGGTAAGCTCCAGCTCCTGCCAACTTAGCAGTTGGAAAACATGCAAATGTGAGTAGACAAATAGTTACTGCTTCAGCGGGAAAAACGGCAAAGAGCAATCCAAGCAATCTTGTTGGCCACATAACCAGGAGGTGACAACATAGGCTCCTCAGCCTGAAAATGGAGAAAAGCACCTCCCAGAGCCAAAGATGAGCACCGCCTCCAGATGCCAGAAATGAAAGGAGACTTAGTTTGTGTTTATATGTCTCATTGTATATGATTGTGAAGGTATTGAATGTTTTCCTATGTATGTAAATGCTGTATTCTGCTTTGAGTCCCCTAGGGAAGAAGGGTGGAATATAAATAAAGTGTATTATTATTCTTATTTTCATTAAAATCCAAAGCACTTCTGGTCCCAAATGTTTCAAATAAAGGATACTCAATCTATGCATAAATGTAAGAAATAAGTAAAATATGAACGGAAAATACATACCTGTAAGGGGGTAACATGAAGGTCTAGGGGAGACAGACAAATGTACTGGGATGTTGAATACAGTAACACAGAGGAGATGGAGAGAAGGACATGAACAGACAGAAAAATAGTCTTGAGTTTTGGAAATTGCTGGCAAGAAACTGAAGGAATACATTGTTTTTGAGGGCTACAAATAATGTAACTCTCACTCCAAAAGACAAACTAAGAGCAATTTATTTAGTAGGAATCTTCTTATCTTGCCTTTCTGCTTCAAAACCAAACCACATAGCTAGCATACATAAAAATTTAAAAAATCACAAAACACATTACAAAGCAAACAAACAAGTGACAGATAAAGTATCAGACACCCACATGAGTTAGAGATAAAGAGAAAAATCAGCAGAGTAAATCAACATAGACTAAAAGCTTGCCAGCAAATAAATAAATTTAATTCTAGCTGGTAACATACTGAGGAGAACATTTTAGAACATGCATGGAACACCTGAAAAAAAGCCCTGCCACTTATTTGCATCAGGCCTATCTACGGATAGTACTAAGGTATAGGCCAGTCAGACAGGTAAAAGGTAAAGGTTTCCCTTGACGTTAAGTCCAGTCATGTCTGACTCTGGGAGTTGGTGCTCATCTCCATTTCTAAGCCAAAGAGCCGGCGTTGTCCGTAGAGACATCTCCAAGATCATGTGGCCGGCATGACTGCATGGAGCGCCGTTACCTTCCCACCGGAGCGGTACCTATTGATCTACTCACATTGGCATGTTTTCAAACTGCTAGGTTGGTAGGAGCTGGAGCTAACAGCGGCCGCTCCCAGGGCTTGAACCTGGGACCTTTCGGTCTCCAGCTCAGTGCTTTTACACACTCCGCCACCGGGGCTCCATATAGTACGGATAGTACTATATGGCTTTTTTATATTATTATTTCAAATGATTTAAAGCAGGGGTGGGAATGGTGTGTATCATGTACCACAGAAGAATTTTGGAACTCTTACTGACACCTAGCTGTCAGAACCCTGCTACTAGAGCCTGGATGTGGCTCTGAGTTTCAGGGTCACTGACATTGATAAGACACCTGCGTCTCAGGACTCGGAGAAGAAACGGCTGCTGGACTTGGCGGGGAATCTGCGCGGGGTTTTGCTGAGCGGGAAGAGACTTTTCAAATGAGGGGGAGGGTATATAAAGGATGGTTGGCCGGAGCCTCCCATTCTTGGCTTTTCTGATGTTTATGTTTCCTGCAGTAAAGTTTCTGGTGATTTCACAGAGAGTCTCGTGTGTTCATTCAGGAGCGGCTGTAGTGAGCTGACACCTAGCAGCCCCTCATTATTCTTAGCCAAAAATATTCTTCACTCCCCCACCAGTTGATATTATTCACTGAAATACCACTGTTTTTGGGTGTTTCCCACACTAAAACTGCAACTCCCCCCCAAAAAACCCCAAACATACACCTTCCAAAGCCCCCCCCCCCCCCAAGTAATATGACATAATACCTTGTGGCCTAAAATGGTGGCCATGGCAAGATGTTGCAACCATCCACATCTCCCAAGGAGCTGGAAATGGGGTGTTACATATTTGCAAACTCTAATGTACTCATATTCCTGAAAATATCCCAGTCAGTAGTCTAGCTCTTGGGGTCTAAATTAGTTGAAAATGAACTTGGAACCATGTTTTTAAAAGTCCTGGTGGACCATACCAAAGAGTCTAATTCAGCATTTGTTTCATTAGTTATCCATTAGAGCAAAGAGACAACAGTGTTCCCCGTTATTCAATGGCATGTTGCTCTGAAGGTGGACATTCCACCAGAGTCTGGAAAATCTATTTTGTACTATAACACCCAGAATACACCAGCTGGTATCTAGCCTTTCCAAGCTCTGCATTTCCTTTAGCCATGATATCTATTAGCTGTTGCTAGATCAGTTATGAATTTGTAGGCCTGGGCTGTGGCGCAAGCTGGTGAGCAGCCAGCTGCAGCCAGCTGAGACCAATCACTCTGACCAAGAGGTCATGAGTTGGAGGCCAGCTCGGAGCCTGCGTTTGTCTTTGTCTTTGTTCTATGTCAAAGCATTGAATGTTTGCCTTATATGTGTAATGTGATCCGCCCTGAGTCCCCTTCGGGGTGAGAAGGGCGGAATATAAATACTGTAAATAAATAAATAAATAAATAAATAAATAAATAAATAAGGCCTTGACAACAATCACGTATTATAGCAGAGAATTTTATAATTTATGGATAACGTTTATTGACTTTACCCCACATCTACTGGCAGCCATTTTCACTGGGTAGACCCATCAAGGGGCTGGCATTTCTGGGGAAGGCTAGTCACATTGTGTTGACCTCTCCTGCTTACTTGTTATTCTTCTGCTCACCTGACATCTCCAAATATGCAATAGCATGCCAGGAGCAGGGCCAGCACTTTCCAATTTTCCTGGGCTCCTTCTTTCGGAATTGTGATGTGAATTGGGGCCCAAAGGGGAAAGGCAAGGAAATGGGCAGTAGTAACAGCAACAAGGTAGAAGTAGCCTTTAAAGCATCCTGCTCAAATCCTGGAGGTGGCACATTGCACTCTAATTTGAGAAAAAAGGGACCACTTTCTCTATCCACTATTCATTCTACAGCAGGCTTTCCCCTCCTCCTCACAACCCCTTTTTGCCTGAGAAAACTATATATAACCCTAGTTAAATAGATATACTAGCTTAGATACCAACGATGCCTGGGTTAGGTCTTTTGTAAGATAAAAGTATGTATTGCTGTGTTTTGGATTTTAAGAATGGGCTAAAAAGCAAAAATATACTATTCTAGGAGTAAGAATATGATTTATTACTAGCCTTAATGAAATATAGACTTGTCATGAATGTACGTTATATTCTTCTTCTATATCTCTCTGTTAACCAAATGATGGTTAACAGACTATTAGTATTACTACTACTACTGCTATTATTATTATTATTATTATTTTATTTTCCAACTGTCGTACTGGAACAACAATGATTGTTTAGTTTAACTTTAACAGTTTTTGGCAGTTCTTTGTTAGAGCATTAGCAATGTAAGCTGCTTCTAACCTAGCGATTTTATTTGAAGTGTTTAATGCCAGTGCTAATGCTTTTTGCTTTTGCTTTTTGGTGTGTTTCTTTGCTAAGTACTTTTGCATTTTTACATTGCCATTTGTTCAGATTTTTTAAAATATATAAATATGGACACTTAAAAAAAAGAACGGGCTCATTAGAAAATGCATAAGAATGTGGATGTACTACAACTTCCATCATCATCTGCCATTGTTCCAAACACACCATTATTCAAAGTTGGGCATGTTGGGTCTGTGTGCCAAGTGTGGTCCAAATCCATTGCTGGTTGGGTTCAGTGCTCTCTGGATGAAGGTGAACTACAACTACCTAAATTCAAAGTCAACTCCCTCCAAACCCCACCAGTATTCAAAGTTGGGCATGTTGGGTCTGTGTGGCAAGTTTGGTCCAGATTCATCGTTGTTTGGGCTCTGGTATCTCTCTGGATGTAGGTGAACCACAACTTCCAACCTCTAAGGTAAATCCTCTCCAAACCCCACCAGTATTCAAAATTGGGGGTGTTGGGTATGTGTGCCAAGTTTGGTCCAGATCCATCCTTGGTTGGGTTCAGGATGCTCTTTGGATGAGGGTGAACTGTAAGTCCCAGATTATTGGTTCAATCACCCCCAAACCCCTCCAATATTTTCTGTTGGTCATGGGTGGTCTGTGTACCAAATGTGGTCCAGATCTATCATAGGTGGGAGTTATAGTGATCTCTAGAAGTTGGAGCTGTCTTGGAAATCCATTACCCATAAACATAAATGTTGACTTTTATTATATAGATAGATAAAATAGGTAGAGAAATAAAACATTTACTGATAATAAATCAGCATTTGCAAACCAGGATAAACAAGTCAATTTTTCCTTTTAAAGAAATACATCTGAAGCATTTGCTGCCGTGTCCACTGTAAACACTGCACTTGTAGGTAACAGATTTGTGTAAATGTCTAAAACAGTCACTAGGTGGCATTCAGAAACCCTTTGCTGTTGCCAATTTGTTTGTGACCCCAATTGAGCTAAAGACACCACATTGGAGGTCGGGACCCACAGTTTAAGACGGGGTGCTCTACTCCATGCTAAGTATACACGTCTTTGATCATATTATCATGTCAGTCATTTAAATAAAACTTCAGACATTTCAGTGTTTTTTTCAAACCCCAATTCCTTTCTTCTGCTCCATTTCAAGATACTCTTTTTTTTTGAGCTTCCAGAAATGCTTCAAGCGCTCCAAAAACAGCTGTGTCAAAAATTGATCTAAAAATGGCACACTTTCAGAACAAGGAATTTCAGCAGAGATGGCCCTTAAGATACAGTTCCTGGGCATTCAATCAACTACTGATCTAGTAATTATTGGAAATGTGAGAAAAATGTTGGGTCATTTTACCATATGTGATGGTCTTGTGCAAAGGCCCAGAAACACTGGATTCAGATACACATTTTGTGTGTGTGTCAGGAGCAACTTGAGTCGCTTCTGGAGTGAGAGAATTGGCTGTCTGCAAGGACGTTGCCCAGGGGATGCCTGAATGTTTTGATGTTTTTACCATCCTTGTGGGAGGCTTCTCTCATGTCCCCGCATGGAGCTGGAGCTGATACAGGGACATCGTAAAGATTAAAACTGAAATGAAACCTAAACTGTATTTGTTCAGGATGTTGGATGACCAATTAGAAAAGAATTACTACTAGATTGTTACAGCAGCGAGAATTATCTATGCCCAGAGATAGAAATAACCAGAGGGATCAATGCAAGAAGATATGTGAATTTGCTGAAATTGATGGCTTGGTAATGTTAAGGAGAAATCCTTGACTAAATTCAAGAAAGACTGGGGCATACTTATTACTTTTATACAGTGAAGATGGGGACAAAATTCTACCACTGGTTTTCTGACTTAGAAGAATATTATCAAAAGTAGAAATGTGGTTATATAGGGTTATTTCAAGGGAACAATAACTTGAGAAATGAAAATCAACAGGCAGAGAGATTTACAGATTGCCTTAGCAGAATGTGTAAAGGTTGTATGTTGTCAATAAAGGTGTGTTAGTTACTTTTGTATATAATGAAACATTGCAGAATTCCAATTGGCGATTTGGGAAAATTTGGCAATGACAGAGAAACAAGCCTCTAAAGCAGTGGTTCTCAACCTGTGGGTCCCCAGATGTTTTGGCCTACAACTCCCAGAAATCCCAGCCAGCTTACCAGCTGTTAGGATTTATAGGAGTTGAAAGCCGAAACATCTAGGGACCCACAAGGCGAGAACCACTGCTCTAAAATGTCCCCGTTGATGTCAATGGGCCAAATCTTACCAGAATGAAAACGACATCCCCTCCCAATTTCGGTAATTTCCTGGGAAACAGAAGTAGGGGGAAGGGGGAGAACTGAAAACAGAACCAAAAATGGTACAGTATTGGGGTGTTGCACACACCCCTAATGGTCAATAGTCTGTATGGCCTGGTTCGGCTACAGCTGGGAGCAAGTCTCCAGCAGAACAGGACTCTTATTTATTTATTTACAATATTTATATTCCGCCCTTCTCACCCCGAAGGGGACTCAGGGCGGATCACATTACACATATAAGGCAAACATTCAATGCCTTGACATAGAACAAAGACAGAAGACAAACGCAGGCTACGAGCTGGCCTCGAACTCATGACCTCTTGAGTGATTGGTCTCAGCTGGCTATAGCTGGCTGCTCACCAGCTTGCGCCACAGCCCGGGCCTTCCCAGTATTTTCAGCAACTCTTCCCAGTATTTTCAGCAAGCTTTGGATGGGTTAATATAACCATCCATTGGAATAAGGAAAAGGGTTGTAGGCTTCAGTGATTACAAGGGGAGGATGGATGAGACCAGATCTCCATTGGACTGTGACCTTGGTTATGGTTTGTGGTTGTTCCTAACCCAGCTCTGTACTTCTTGGCTTATTATCATTAATCATACTCTTGACCTTGGCAGTGTTCATCATTATTCGGTTTGTGTGTTACAATTCTGCTATTTCAGCTAGCACTCAATGTTTTAGTTTTCTTTATTATTTAAATAAGTATGGCCTTGGCTTACCTTGCTTTCATTTAATTAAACCTCTGCCTGATACTGGGACTTTCTGGAACATGACAGGTAGCGATTTTTGCTTTGTTTGTCTTGGTACTCATAATTTTGTTTTGTGTAGTTTTATTTCAGAAATATGCTTTTTGTGTTGTTGAAGGCTTTCACAGCCACATGACCTTGGAGGTGTCTACGGACAACGCCGGCTCTTTGGCTTAGAAATGGTGATGAGCATCAACCCCCAGAGTCAGACATGACTGGACTTAACGTCAAGGGAAACCTTTACCTTTTACCTGTGTGGTTTCTGGGCTGTATGGCTGTATTATAGCAGCATTTTTTCCTGAAGCGTCACCTGCATCTGTGTCTGGCATCTTCAAAGGAAAATGTCTTCCCTTTGTGTGTATGTTTGAATTAAAATTATTATTTTTAAAAATCTACTGCAGCTTTTCCCAGCTCAGAGGAAACCTGCAAATATCATTAAATAGGGTGATACAAGGGTTGGCTGGGGCCCTTCCACACTGCCCTTTGTCCCAGGATCTGATCCTAGATTATTTGTTTTAAACTGGAATATATGAGTCCCCACTGTCAGATAGCCTGAGATATACAGATAATATGGTATCAGATTCTGGGATAAAGGGGCAGTGTGGAATGGCCCTGAGTAAATAATATCAGATTATCAAGATAATCCACTACTCCTACTCCTACTCTTAATAATAATAATAATAATAATAATAATAATAATAATAATAATTGTGCGTTTTTCTGGCATTGTATATTTCTGCCGCTTCTGTGACTGTTCATTTGTATTTTGATTCTGTAGCCCACTTGTTGATGGATGTAATCTCAGCCAGCATTTGGAAACAATAGACATTGACAAAATTATTATCTGCCAACTGCAAAAGGCCACCCTACTTGGATCTGTGCGCATCATCTGAAAATACATCACACAGTCCTAGACACTTGGGAAGTGTTCGACTTGTGATTTTGTGATACGAAATCCAGCATATCTTGTCTGCTGTGTCATAATAATAATAATAATAATAATAATAATAATAATATATTTAATGTGTTGTTGAAGGCTTTCATGGCTGAAATCACTTAAGTTGCTGAGAGATTTCCAGGCTGTATGGCCATGTTCCAGAAGCATTCTCTCCTGACATTTTGCACACATCTGTGGCAGGCATCATCAGAGGTTGCCTGCCATAGATGTAGGTGAAATGTCTGGATAGTATGCTTCTGGAACATGGCCATACAGCCTAGAAAACTCACAGCAACCTAATAATGTATTTGTTACCTGCCTCTCCTCATAGTTTGAGGTGAAGTACAATATACTGTAGTCAAAACACACACATTGTTGGAAATTGCAACCTTCTTCAAGCCTACAATTGTTTTGTATATGATTATGTTTCCTTACCGTATTGTATATGTATGTTTTGGTATGTAGCTTTCCCTTTACTCTGTTTCTTAAGGTTATAGGAGGGGCTGCAGACCACATGATCAGATCTGAGACTGCTCAGAGCTCAGACTCCATTAGAATTTGGACTGTTAAGAGCAAACTCATGTTGCTGTTGATTGTAAAAAAAAAGATGCCCTGTGTTATCTTCACAGAGAAACCACTTCAAATCCACCTGTAACTAGACTGATAAGTTATGTACCTGTATGCTGAATACACTAAGGTTGTGAGTAAACCAGATATGTTACTTTAAAGTCTACTTAAATTTTGTCTCTTGAGAGCATGATATAAAAACAAGCTATTTTATGGGAGAGTAGATTTGGGGGGGGGGGGGGAGAGACACTGAAAAAAACACTTTTGAAGAACTGCTATATTTTGTGCATTGGCATAATCTCTATTCCTAAGAGATCAGAGACAACTAGGTTATCAGTCTAACAACTGAAAACCAAATTGCCTTGCATAAGTACATATGGTTATAAACCACTGAAGAGAAGATTTCACTCAAATAAGTTTTTGGCTCTTCTCTGGAAGATCAAACATTTAACAAAAGGTTATGATTTTCAAATGGTCGTGAATGCCATTTTTCTCCTGAAAATTATGGAGATTCTGGTTTTCCATAAAAGGTAAAGGTTTTCCCAACATTACATCCAATCGTGTCCGACTCTGGGGGTTGGTGCTCATCTCCATTTCTAAGCTGAAGAGCCGGCGTTGTCTGTAGACACCTCCAAGATCATGTGGCCGGTATGACTGCATGGTGCTCCGTTACCTTTCTGCCGGAGCGGAACCTATTGATCTACTCACATTTGCATATTTTCAAACTGCTAGGTTGGCAGAAGCTGGGGATAACAGTGGGTGCTCACTCCACTCCCCGGATTTGAACCTGCGACCTTTCAGTCAGCAAGTTCAGAAGCTCAGTGCTTTAACACGCGGTGCCACCGGGGGCTCTGTGTGAGTATACGGATATGTATATAAACTAAGTGAAATCTAAAAACTTTTGATTGCGTTATAGCCACTGTTTGTTCCTTTTGTTTAGAACCCACCTTTGAAAAAAGATAAATTTGAGAGAAGAATGTAAAGTGTGTTTCATGTGAATGTACAATTATAAGTACAGTAGAGTCTCACTTATCCAACATAAACGGGCCGGCAGAACGTTGGATAAGCGAATATGTTGGATAATAAGGAGAGATTAAGAAGAAGCCTATTGAACATCAAATTAGGTTATGATTTTACAAATTAAGCACCAAAACATCATGTTATACAACAAATTTGACAGGAAAAGTAGTTCAATACACAGTAATAATACGTAGTAATTACTGTATTTACAAGTTTAGCACCAAAATATCACGATGTATTGAAAAAATTGACTACAAAAATGCGTTGGATAATCCAGAACGTTGGATAAGTGAGACTCTACTGTACTTATAACAGATTTATAAGTATATTTATGTGGATATGTTATAGGGTAAAGGTTTCCCCTGATGTTAAGTCCAATCATGTCGACTCTGGGGGTTGGTACTCATCTCCATTTCTAAGCCGAAGAGCCGGCGTTGTCCGTAGACACCTCCAAGGTCATGTGGCCGGCATGACTGCATGGAGTGCAGGTGGCGAAGTGCGTTAAAGCGCTGAGCTGTTGAACTTGCAGACCGAAAGTTCCCAGGTTCAAATCCCGAGAGCGGCTTGAGCGCCCACTGTTAGCTCCAGCTCCTGCCAACCTAGCAGTTCGAAAACATGCCAATGTGAGTAGATCAATAGGTACCGCTCCGGCAGGAAGGTAACGGTGGATGTTATACGCTCCTGTTAATTCATTATAATTTTCTCAGATAAACACACCTGAAGAAAACTAAGTTGAAACCGGTTGTGTGTGTGTGTTCTACATGCTCTTCAGTTTCAACTGATTGATTTAACAAGTGAAAAATTATGTATAGAGCAAACATTGTTCAGTCATATATTCATTTTGATGTATGGAACATTAACATCACATTGTAAATTCTGTACTGATTGTACTTCATTCATTATAAGATTATATTTTATATCTGTTTATTGACCATTTACTAGTGCATATCACTCTACTTGTGGGTGTATATTAGTTTGGTGTGAGAGAATTGGCTGTCTGCAAGGACGTTACCCAGGGGACATCCGGATGTTTTTTATCATCCTTGTGGGAGGCTTCTGTCCCCGGGGTGGATTCGAACCGGCAACCTTTAGGTCCGCAATCCAACCTTCAAGTCATCAGTCCTGCTGGCACAAGGGTTTAACCCACTGCGTCACAATGCCATTGAAATACATATACAGTAGAGTCTCACTTATCCAACATTAACGGGCCAGCAGAATGTTGGATAAGCGAATATGTTGGATAATGAGGGATTAAGGAAAAGCCTATTAAAAATCATATTAGATTATGATTTTACCGATTAAGCACCAAACATCATGTTATACAACAAATTTGACAGATAAAGTAGTTCAATACGCAGTAATGTTATGTTGTAATTACTGTATTTACGAATTTAGCACCAAAATATCACGATATATTGAAAACATTGACTACAAAAATGTGTTGGATAATCCAGAACGTTGGATAAGCGAGTGTTGGATAAGTGAGACTCTACTGTACTTCATTCATTATAAGCTTATATTTTATATCTGTTTATTGACCATTTACTAGTGCATATCATTGTACTTGTGGGTATATATTAGTTTAGTGTGAGAGAATTGGCCGTCTGCAGGGGACACCCGGATGTTTTTATCATCCTTGTGGGAGGCTTCTCTCATGTCCCTGCTTGGAGCTGGAACTGACAGGGGGAGCTCATCCGCGCTCTCCTCGGGGTGGATTCGAACCGGCAACCTTTAGGTCAGCAACCCAAACTTCAAGTCATCAGTCCTGCCGGCACAAGGGTTTAACCCACGTCACAATGCCATTGAAATACATATATGAAAATACAGAGAACAACGTGTGCAAGGGGCCCTTGGACATCCTTGCATATTTTTTTTCGTGTCAGGAGCAACCGGAGTTGTTTCTGGAGTGAGAGAATTGGCCGTCTGCAAGGATGTTGCCCAGGGGACGCCCGGATGTTTTGATGGTTTACCATCCTTGTGGGAGGCTTCTCTCATGTCCCCGCATGGAGCTGAAAGAGGGAGCTCATCCGCACTCTCCCCGGGTGGGATTCGAACCTGGCAGCTTTCAGGTCAGCAACCCAACCTTCAAGTTACGAGGCTTTTATCCCCTTGGCCACCGGGGGCTCCTTATTTCCATGTGTTGTGACTATGCTTAATAAATTGCTTAAACTGGGGCCCTTCCACATAAGCACAAAATGTGTCTCAACGTGCGTGAAAAATGTTGATTCTGTTGGGGGGAGGGGTGCTGGGGAAGGAAGGCACTATTATCCTTGGATTGCCTAAGACCAGGGCATGGGATGGCTATGGATATGCGATCCTGGATCCTGCATTGGGATCTTGGATGGCAGTCCTCACTGCCCCAACACCAGGAAAGATCCAGACCTTGCTGTAGGATTTAAATATTTCCTGGTGGTTTTTCTTTATCTCGGGTCAAGATGGATGAAGGAGCCTACCTCAGATTCAATTGCATTAGCCTGTATGTGTTGCATGGATGTTCCAGGCTAATGTGATTCCTGCACAGCATTATATAGCAGTGCAGATGGGGCCTTCGTTTATATATTGCTTAAAGCTGAAGTTGTAGCTGTGGCAAGTAAACACATAACATTATGATGTCAGGACATAAATAAGTTGTATTAAATGTTACAGAGGGAGAAACAAGAGACACCTCACATTTTTTTCTGTTATATTGTTAGGTTATATTGTAATTAATATTTATGATCTTAGAAATTGAATTTTGAACTTGATCTGAACCTTCCTTTCATAGAAGTAAGACCTAGCTATCAGATGAAAGTGCATTTGCTTTCAAGAAAGTGAACTCACTTTGCCTTTTGCATTGAACTGAAACTGTAAATAAATGTCGTGAGGATTCGAACCTGGCAGCCTTCAGGTCAGCAACCCAACCTTCAAGTCACGAGGCTTTTATCCCCTAGGCCACCGAAGGCTCCTTGCATGAAACCCCCGAAACTTCATGCTTTCCAAACCGCTGTGATCGCCTGTTCGCTGGAGCCCCCTCTTGGTTATGACTTGAGTTGCTGAACTGCACCGAAAACGGATTGAGAGAGAGAGAGGGAGCCCTTTCGGGTCGAACTACAGAAGCTGGCCGTGCTGTCCTCTCCAATCTCCTCTTTGTGACTTGAACTTGATTATCACCGGCGCAAAAGGATCCTCTCTCGCCTTTCTTGGGAAGCCGAAGGAATCCAGAGGCCGTGGAGGCAAAGAAGAGGAAAGAAACATGCTCCCCGTCATGATCTTTTCGCCGAGGCCTGGCTAGTTGTCTGCCTCGCGGTGGAGTGGAGCCCTGCCTTGCTTTGGACTTCCTTGGCGACCAGAAACGAGGCTGAAGGAAGACGAGCCCAGAGCCCAAAGGAGCTGGCGGATGGCGGAAGCGCGTCTTCTGTCCTCCGTCCCTCGCAGGGAGCCTCCTTGCAGATGCAAATCGCGTCTCCAACCAGCAGGAGGGAGGAAGAGGAAGTGAGAGCCGAGGCAGAAGCAGCAGCGCCTGTGTGTGTTCCTTTAGGGCTCTGAGGATGGGATAGAAAGCGAGAGCGAGCGAGAGCGAGCCACTCCTCGCCCATCCACGCCCCCAAAGGCAGCCCAGGGCGAACTTCGGCGGCGAGAAGAACTGCGGGGCCGGCGAACTCCATTCCTGATTGAAAGCCACCGGCCTCTGGCGGAGATACGGAGACCCTCGCGCCGCAACAAGGTCCTTCACTTTCCATTTGGGGGGGGGGGGGGGTGAGCGGGGCGCTTGGGAAAGAGAGCAGAGGGGGGTGTCTGTTGCAGGTGACTCCCGCTCCCCGTCAAACCCAAGCAAAGGGAGCAATATCGATACAGAGATGACCAATGAGGAGGGAGGGAGGGGGGCGCGCGCTTGGTTTCAGGGCGGGGGAGGCTGCCCACTGTCCTACTTTGCGAGCGAGCGCGCGCGCGCTCCAGGGGGCCAGGCGCGCGCCTCCGGTCCGGACCCACATTCGTCGCCCTGCTCCAAGCGCGTGCCTCCCTCCTTCCCTCCCTCCCTTTTTCTCTCAGGGTCTTCCTGCACCTGACGGCCTCGCGCGCGCACACACTTTCCCGCCGCCCTCAGGGGGAAAAAAAAAAAAAGAGAGAGAACGAGGCTCTCAGCGGATAACTCAAAGCGGCCCAAAGACAAAAAGTATGTGCTCTTTCTGTGGGGATTGATTGGGGGAGTTTCATTGTGGCTTTAGAACGCACTTCTCATTTTGTGACACGTCGAGTGAACCCTGGGGCGTTATGTTTTTAGGGCAGGCATGGACAAACGTCGGCCCTCCAGGTGTTTTGGACTTCAACTCCCGCAATTCCTAACAGCCCACCGGGAGTTGAAGTCCAAAACACCTGGAGTGCCGACGTTTGCCCATGACTGCTTTAGGGGCAGGAAATACTAAGGGCTCCCTACCTTCCTTCAGTGTTGCTCTCTGAACACGCTGTCTCGTTGCCATCCTCCCCAGCTTCGCCCAGTCTCTTCCCCAAGTCAGGAAGCAGTTGTCTCTTCATTCATTCCTGTCAAGTCTCCTTCCATCTTTATGCCTCATTCATCAAAGTCAGTCCCATTACTTCCCATACTTTGGAGTGGGTTATTGACACTTTCAAGGCTCTATTCAAGGCCTCAGGTATTAGAGAACACAGCCTTTTAGAGAAGAGCCAAAAATCCCCTTAGAGCAGAATCTCCTCTTGTAGTACACAGCCAAATATAATTATGCTAGGCAATGGTTTCAGTTGTTATACCGAATAACAACTGGTGGCGTAGCTGGTTAAACTGCTGAGCTGCTGAACTTGCTGACTGAAAGGTTGGCAGTTCGAATATGAGAAGCAAGGTGAGCTCCCGCTGTTATGCCCAGCTTCTGCCAACCTAGCAGTTTGAAAACATGCAAATGTGAGTAAATCAATAGGCACTATTCTGGCAGGAAGCTAACGGCGCTCCATGCCATCATGCTGGCCACATGACCTTGCAGGTGTCTTTGGACAACACTGGCTCTTCATCTTAGAAACGGAGATGAGCACCAATCTCCAGAGTCAGACACGATTAGACTAGACTCGTGTTTACAATATTTATATGGTGCACCTTACCCAGTCTACTTTTATAACCTCTCTGTTTTAATCCATGTTTTTATTAGTTCTTGTCATTTGTTTTTATTGGCTAATGTTTAAATTTTTATAATTGTGCATGTTTTCTGTCTATTGTTGTGTTTTATATTGCTATTGTTTTTATTCGGGCTTGGCCCCATGTAAGCCGCCCTGAGTCCCCTTTGGGGAGATAGAGGCAGGGTATAAAAATAAAGTTATTATTATTATTATTGTCACGGGAAAACCTTTACCTAGGCAATGGTTTCAGTTGTTATACCGAATAACCTGCAACCTCTGATCTGTCAGGAAAAAGACATAAAAACAGCAGAGCTTTAGAAGTTGTTTTTATTAGTGGTGTTGGGGGATACCTGTTCAACCTCATGGCCTTTATCCTGTGGAGTTCACAGGGTGCAGTATTGACCCCCATGCTGTTTCACGTCTACATGAAGCCATTGGGAGTGATAATCCGGAGTTTTGGAGGTCGGTGCCATCTGTAAGCAGATGACACTCAACTCTACTACTCATTTCCACCAAAAGCCAAGGAAGCAGCCCAGACCCTGAACCTGTGTCTATCAGCTGTTGTGGACTGGATGAGGACAAACAAATTGAAACTGAATTCAGACAAGATGGAGGTCCTTCTGCTCCTGTGCTGGATGGGGTCACACTCCCCCTGAAGACACAGGTCTGAGGTCTGGGGGTCCTCCTGGACTCATCGCTAAGCCTGGAGGATCAGGTGGCGATGGTGGCCAGGAGGGCCCTTGCACAATTAAAACTTGTGCATCAACTGCAACCATACCTTGAGAAGCTGGACTTGGCCATGGTGGTCCATTTCTTGATTACATTCCACCTAGACTACTGTAACAGGCTATTTGAGGCTGCTGCTGAAGAGTGCTCGGAAACTTCAGTTAGTCCAAAGATCTCACAGGTGATCTCACAGGTTTCTCACAGGTGATGGACCCAGGGAGTGTACCACCCCACTGCTACAGCACCCACATTGTCTGTCAATATGTTTCCGGTCCTGTTTCAAGGTGCTGGGTTTGACCTTTAAAGCCCTAAATCAGTGGTTCTCAATCTGTGGGTCCCTACGTGCTTTAGCTTACAACTCCCAGCAGTAACAGTCAGTTTACCAGCTGTTAGGATTTCTGGGAGTTGAAGGCCAAAACATCAGGGGACCCACAGGTTGAGAACCACTGCTCTAAAGGGTTCAGGTCTAACTTACCTATCTGTCCGCATTTCCTCATACCAACCTGCTCAAGTATTAAGATCTTCCAGAGATGCCCCTCTCTTGCTGCCACCATTGTCACAAATGCGATTGGTGATGATGAGAGAGAGGGCCTTCTCAGTGGGCGCCCCGACCCTCTGGAACTCCCTCCCGAAGGAGATTAAAACAGCCCCTTCCCTGACATCTTTTTAAAAACAGCTGAACACCTCCCTGTTCAAGCAAGCATTTGATGAAGAAATCTAATCTGAAATGACAGGGAGGTTAACTTGCAGTGTGTTGTGTGAAGTGTGTGTTATTTTAATTGGCGAGTCTCTGCAATAATAGTAATAGTTAAATAATTTTAGAACGTTTATTTATGTCATTCTTATATATGGTTTTGTTATAGGTGTTTGTTGTTTGTACTGTTTTTAAAATGTTGTGAGTCACTTTGGGTCCCACTTAGGGAGAAAAGTGGGGGTATAAATAACAATTTATTATTATTATTATTATTATGATGCCTAAAGAGGTACTCTCCCATGAAACAACTTGTTTCATAACATCATAATAATAATAACTTTATTTTTATACCCCGCCCCATCTCCCCGAAGGGACTCGGGGCAGCTTACATCGGGCCTTGCCTGATAAAACAATCAAATATCAAAACACAGCAATAAAACAGTTATCCAATAAAAAAACATCAATTACAGTAAAAACAATCGTTAAAATCAACATAAAACATACAATATTGACACTGGAGACTAATTCATAGAACCCAGGCAACGTGCAACATGTGCCGAAATGGGCCGAAATGGGGAAGGTAATTTCACAGTTAAAATGGACAAAGTGCAATATAGCATTGGCAACACCTCAAGAATGGGGCTATTATAAAATGGGCAGATCGATCAGTCCAACACCAGATTAACATGCACCTGAGAGACAAAAATGAAGTAGACTTTGATGGAAATAACATATTTGGTTTACTCACAACTTTCATGTGTTCATCATTCAAAAGCTTATTCGTCCAGTTTCAAATATCTTTGAAGTGGTTCCCTGTGAAAGCCAGCCAGGACATCTCTCTTGTAACAAAACAGCTATCAGGTCACATAGTCAAAAGGAGGGGGAGAGAGCGAGTGCATGTAGCCTGCAGCCCCTTTTATAACTTAGAAACCATAGCATAAAGGAATCTGCACAACAGAACATACATACAGGAAACAGTAAGCAACAAGATCATAGACAGATTGCTAGAGAAAGCTTGATGAAGGTTGTCATTCCAACATAGGGACCCTTCCACACAGCCATATAACCCAGAATATCAAGGCAAGATATTCCACAATATCTTCTTTGAAATGGGGGCCCTTCCAGACATGCCCTATATCCCAGGATCTGATCCCAAGTTTTCTGCTTTAAACTGGATTAAATGAGTCCACACTGCCTGATAATCTGGGATAAACAAAAACCCTGGAATCCTGGGATATAGGGCCTATTTGAAAGGGCCCCCAGTGTTTAGTGCTCCTTTGCCTATTTATTCTTCTCCTTGCCACTTTCTCCTTTTTCATGGAACATATTACTATACACCATCGAATGTAGATTTGGCAAGTTAGTTTTGGAATTGGGAATTGATGTGTATTATACTTATCAGAGGGCCCTTCCACACTGCCCTTTATCCCAGGATCTGATCCCAGATTATCTGTTTTCAACTGGAATATATGAATCCCCACTGCCAGGTACCTGGGATAAACAAATAAAGGGGCAGTGTAGAAATGCCCCGAGTAACTAATATAAGATTATCAAAATAATCTACTCCTCCTCTTTCTACTATTAATAGTAATGCATTTGGTACCTGCCTCTCCTCATGGCTTGGGCTACAATATACAGTAGTCAAAACACACAGATAAAACACTATTCAATTGAAATACATAGATTAAAATACATAGAACAAAGATTAAAAAGTTATCATTATATTTATACCAAGATATACCTGTTCTAAGTTCCTGTGAAACTGTACTGTGGGCCCTTCCACACAGCCATATAATCCTGGATATCAAGGCAGGTAATCCACAATATCTACTTTGAACTGGGTTATCTGAGTCCACGCTGCCATATAATCCAATTCAATGTGGATTTTATACAGCTGTGTAGAAGGGGCCTCATGTGCTCTTTCTAGTCCCAAACTTTCCTGCCCCCTCAAAAGACTTCCGTTTTTTCTCTATTTCTTCACTCCATGCTTGGCACTGTCTCCAAGAATGAGATGTGCAATAACTTAGCCTCCCCCCCACACACACACACATACACACATCTTTTTTCTTTCTTTTTCCTTTCAAACCTCTCATCAAAATCCACCTTGAAACCTTTGGCATAGTTGCACTTTTCTTTCCTCTCTTTCATTTTTTTCTTTCACTAGCTGTTGATTGTCAGCTCCTCCTGTGTTAACTTACTTAACTTACTTCAGCTAGCTATACACTGTTTAGAACAGGATTTTAAAAAACTTTTTCCTCTCATGACCCCTTTCCGCCCAAGAAATTTTAACATACATACATAGGTAAAAGATGTATAAAATCAAATATTTCCTAACCAGGCTGATTCCCCCTTTTTAGTGGAGTACAACAGCTGAAGCATTTTCTGCAGAGTCCATGGTAAACACTGCATGTTGCTGCTAACAATTTGTGTAAATGTGTGGCATTCAGAAACCCTTGACTTTTGCATTTTTCGTGACCCCAACATTGTGTTAAGGGGACCCGATTTGGGGTTGGGACCTACAATTTAAGATGCGGTGGTATAGAAAGTCAAGAATGACTTGTGTCAAAAATGGCAGCAGTAGGCATCTGTGAAGTAATGGCAAGGCTTCGTAGAGCTCTGACAGGATAAGAGGTTTATCTACATTTATTATGGGAGCTTACTCTGTGTGTGAGCAGGTGCATACCTTCAAGTTGACATATGGAGACTTCCAGAGTTTTCTTATGCAAAGGAGTACAGTGCTATCCACTGGGATTTGGTTCCGCTGCTGCCTGTGAATGTTCTAGTCCCATTACTGTATATACAATGGCATAGTAAAATTGTGTCCCTCAAAGTTTTGGGATTTCTTTTTCCCCTTCAGATTATTTTCAAGCTATGAATAGTTGAATCTGTGAATATAGGGTTCATGGATATGGAAGGCTGATTGTACTCAGAAGAAATTTTGCCAATTTCTTCCACTGAAATATAGTCTATAGCAGTTATTCCAAAGGTAGGCGCTACCGCCCCCTAGTGGGCACTGCAGCAATCCAGGGGAGCGGTGATGGCCACAGGTACATATCTTTCTGTTTAATTGCTATTAAAAAAAATAATTTCGAGGGTGCTGAGTAATATTTTTTTTCTGGAAAGGGGACGGTAGGCCAAATAAGTTTGGGAACCACTGGTCTATAGCAAACTGGGATTCATTGGCTGTTTCCCACCGAAGACTGACCCCACTTAGGTTGCAAGAGCAGACAGGATCTGGTGTCTTTCTAGTATTTAGGCCAGCAATTAATTATAGTGTGTCTGAAGCAATAGCTAATTCACTTTTGTTCACAGGGGTGACAACAACAGTTTTTAAAAAACTATAGTCTCTTAGCAACCCCAGTCTTTATATATTTCTGGGTTAGTTGAGTTTCCCCAGCTTTTCCAAGTTCTATTTTAGCACTCATTTTTCATCAACTCTACTTTAATCTAATTCTGAATATGTCAGGTAAGGTTAAAAGAAATACAACTTTGCTTTGATAGTTGGAGAAAAAGGAACTAAAATAATACCATGGCCATCATTTTCAGTAGTTGTTCATATCTACACTTTCACTTGCTCTGAATCAGGAACTTTGGTCAGAATATCCTAAAAATTGTCCCAGATCCAAGGTCACTACTATACCAAATGCTGGTGAAAAGCTGTAGCCAATTCTTGGTTCCTTTCACATTTGTAACAAGATAGTGCTTTTATGCTTTATTTATTTATTTTGCTGTATATTTAAGCAGTTATAGAACTGTGATTGAAAACTTAAAGAAATGTTAAAGTTAAGAACTTTTTGGCCTTATTCATTTATTGGGTACACTAGCTGTGCCCGGCCACGCGTTGCTGTGGCGAAGTATGGTGGTATGGGAAATAAAGTATTGAGGAATTGGTGGTAGTTAAGGTCAAGGGTAAAGGTTTTCCCCATAGATTAAGTCCAGTCGTGTCTGACTCTGGAGGTTGGTGCTCATCTCCATTTCTAAGCCGAAGAGCCGGCGTTGTCCGTAGACTCCTCCAAGGTCATGTGGGATGACTACATGGAGCGGCGTTACCTTCCCGCCGGAGCAGTACCTATTGATGTACTCACATTTGCATGTTTTCGAACTTCTGGGTTGGCAGAAGCTGGGGCTAACAGTGAGGGCTCTCTCCGCTCCCCCAATTCAAACCTGTGGCCTTTCAGTCCAGAAGTTCAGCAGCTCAGCGCTTTAACACGCTGCACCATCAGGGGATATTATTTCCTAAAGGTTGTGAATATACAATATTTCTGATTGGTTTTGTTTGTTTGTTGGAGGCAAGTATGAATGCTGCAATTAGGAAAAATGATTAGGATGTAATGGCCTTGCAGCTTTAAAGCCTGGCTGTTTCCTCCCTGAGTGAATTTTTTGTTGGGAGGTGTTAGCTGGCCCTGATTGTTTCCTGTCTGGAATTCCCTTGTTTTCGGAGTGGTGTTGTTTGCGATATTTTATGTGCTTCTACTGTCTGTGGCCCTGAGAAAACAGAGGATTTTCCAGACTTTGATGATGGGAATACTTTGTTGGGAGGTGTTAGCTGGCCCTGATTGTTTCCTGTCTGGAATTCCCTTGTTTTCAGAGTGGTGTTGTTTGCAATATTTTATGTGCTTCTACTGTCTGTGGCCCTGAGAAAACAGAGGATTTTCCAGACTTTGATGATGGGAATACTTTGTTGGGAGGTGTTAGCTGGCCCTGATTGTTTCCTGTCTGGAATTCCCTTGTTTTCAGAGTGGTGTTGTTTGCAATATTTTATGTGCTTCTACTGTCTGTGGCCCTGAGAAAACAGGATTTGCCAGACTTTGATGATGGGAATACTTTGTTGGGAGGTGTTAGCTGGCCCTGATTGTTTCCTGTGTGGAATTCCCCTGTTTATTTACTGTCCTGGTTTTAGAGATTATATTGTTCTGCATTATTCTATCCCAGTAATTATTTCATATTAAAGAAGAATCTCACTTATCTAACATTCGCTTATACAATGTTCTGGATTATCCAACGCAGTCTGCCTTTTCATAATCAATGTTTTTGTAGTCAGTGTTTTAAATTCATTGTGATATTTTAGTGGTAAATTTGTAAATACAGTACAGTAGAGTCTCACTTATCCAACATAAACGGGCCGGCAGAACGTTGAATAAGCGAATATGTTGGATAATGAGGAATTAAGGATAACCCCATTAAACATCAAATTAAGTTATGATTTTACAAATTAAGCACCAAAACATCATGTTAGACAACAAATTTGTCAGAAAAAGTAGTTCAGTACACAGTAATGCTATATAGTAATTACTGTATTTATGAATTTAGCACCAAAATATCATGATATATTGAAAGCATTGACTACAAAAATGCGTTGGATAATCCAGAACATTGGATAAGCGAGTGTTGGATAAGTGAGACTCTACTGTAAATACTACATAGCATTACTGCGCATGGAACTACTTTTTCTATCAAATTTGTTGTATAATATGATGTTTTTGTGCTTAATTTGTATAACGATTACCTAATTTGATGTTTAATTGACTTTTCCTGAATCCCTTCTTATTATCCAACATATTCACTTATCCTGCCAGCCTGTTTACGTTGGATAAGTGAGACTCTACTGTATATTTCTAATCTTATATTATCTGCTCAGAACTGGATTATATGAGGCTCCTTCTTCACAGCTGTATAAAATGCACACTGAAGTAGATTATATGGCAGTGTGGAGTCAAGATAATCCAGTGCAAAGCAGATAATATAAGATTATAAATGGGTTATATAGCTGTGTGGAAGGGCCTTGAGTCTACACTGCCATATAATCCAGTGCAAATTAGATAATCTGTGGAAGAAGTCTAAGTGAGGCCTAAATCGGCCTGTCCCCTAACTGAAACCTGGCTGTCCCTTGGTTGCTAGGCAACCAAGTGGGCAGAGATTAGCCCTCTAAACTGGCAGCAATTGGATAAAAAAAATTATTGCTCTCCCTCTAATTAGGACTTTATTTTTCTTTTCTTTTTGTTGTATCAACCTTGAGGCGTGGATGATGGGTTGTGTTGTCAAATTTTGAGGTTGGGGGGCCTGTACTTTTGTTGTTTTGTGAATTGCCGTGATGCCATCACTCTTTTATATATATAGATAACTGAAATCACTGGGATTTTGTATTAATGAACCATCCCTGTGTGTGTTGTACATTCTGCTCACACTTCATTTGCAAGGTGAATTTAAAATATTATCTACTGGAATCTTCTGATTTTTTCTGGCATTTTTTCTTCAGTCTCAATTTCTATATTATGCCATAATCAGTCATAATTATTAAAGTTTCATATATGTGTGTTGTTGTCTTTGGCAGTTTTTTTAAAAGAAAACTATTAAATCTGTTATAATGTGAAAGGTATTGTACTAGGTTTACATATTAAAGAGTCCCTGGTGGCGCAGTGGGTTAAATCCTTGTGCCAGCAGGACTGATGACTTGAAGGTTGGGTTGCTGGCCTGAAGGTTGCCAGTTCGAACTCAACCCGGGAGATCGCGGATGAGCTTCCTCTATTAACTCCAGGTCCATGTGGGGACATGAGAGAAGTCTCCCACAAGGATGGTAAAAACATCAAAACATTCGGTTGTCCCCTGGATGTCCTTGAAGACGGCCAATTCTCTCACTTCAGAAGTTTTTCAAGTTACTCCTGAGATGAATTTTTTAAAGGTTGAATGTTTTGAAGCATTAGCTGCTTAGATAAGTACAGAAAACATGTTAGAGTTAGAACATTTGATGCCAGGTGCCTTTCTAGGTGTGTTATACATCCACATGTAGCTTTTCACACATAAATTAATCAATTGTGGTAATATATCTCTTTCTTACACATATTAAGATTTAGGCTTTCTGTAGTAAATAGACTGACTTCCAAGTTGCTACTTATTGATCATGTAGTATCATTGATTAAGATAACAAGGTTGTTGAATCATTTGTGTCAAAGTGAGGAGTGGGAACGTAACCATTACATGGAACAAAGAGAAAAAATTATTACTCAAAAACTCATACAAGTCTTTTCAGGAAAATCACTGAAGTTGTATAATATGTAGCTCATCAAGAAAAATGAGTATGTAGTCACAAAAGTATGCTTTTGTGGCCCACAGAAAGCAAACATTGTGGACTGCTCTGTTTCAATTTTGTGTAATGCTGTACATGGCTACAGTTACTCCAAAGGACTTTTTTTAAAAACAAAAAAGTTCTACTCCAGGGTGGCCTGGAGCAGAGGGATTGTGCACAGTAATTTGTGATGCTTGCATATCTTCATGCTTTGTCATGAAGAGGTGTTAGCTCCTTTTCCTACTGACAAACAATTTGCTATTTATTATTTTGTGTGTTGTCTACCAGGATATGGAAACATGTACTAACTGAAACCATACTGCATGTAACAGCACTTCCTCACACTGCTGTTCTTCTATAGTAAACTACAGCTCAAATGTGTATTTGTATGGTGCAACTCCACCCTTCCTTCCGCCCTTTGTTTTTTTGAAACCTCATAGATTGTGAAGTTTGAGTCTGTGCAATGTTTCTTTTTTCCTGTAAGGTTTCGGTTACTGAGAATGGCTTCGGATGTGATCTCATGCTTTCCATATTATAAAAAATGATACACCTTCCCCCATCCTCTGATTTCACCTTCTAAAGGGAATTCATAAGCAAATGGGAAACTGATAACAACCGACTGTTGGTGGTGCTGGGTCTGCCTTTGAAAAACTCGAGGACCTGACATTGCTGCACTGCTTTGGAAAACAGGATGGTCTTTTTGTTCTGTGTGGCTTTGATGTTGCTGAATAAGAAAAGCTGCTAAAATAAGGGAACATCTGGAAACCCTGCTGCCTTCCTGCCTTGGATAATTGAAACCATCCCACCGAGTCCCCCTGAAATATCCCTTCACTAATAGGTTGTACATGTTGCTATTCTTTGATAAAACCTTTAGAGCTGGCTGCCCACCTCTATTCAATACTGTTTCACAATTTGGACTAAAGACCACTTAAGCATGCTTTATTTATATATGTATTGCATCTATTCAGAAGAATGAACATGCTGGATAGTTTCTGGTGCAAGCTATAAATTTCATGTGACACTATTGAACATCTGGAGAGTTGCACTCATGCCAGGTTTAAGTGGTTTTGTTTTGTTAGTCCAAATTGTTTTGTGGCAGTACTATGGGTGATAAATGATCTTAAACTGAATCAGATCACACTTGTCCATCTACCTCAGCAGTTTTCAGGTCTCCAGATATTGTTGGACTATGCCTCTATCAACCTTCACTAGTATAACCAGTTGTGAAGTACAATGGGTCTTAAGCTTTGCCAATAAGCTTAATCTTTGTCACATTGAGGATCCATTATTAGCCCTGACATGTATTGCAGAATGCTGCTAAAGCAGGGTTTCCAAATGGAGGCAGCTTTGCAAAGACAGTGAAATTTACAACCCTTTTCCACCTATTGTATTGGATGGAAAGAGAAGTTGGTCTGGCATTCATACTGTTGCCTCCCCACCAGTTAACCCTTCAAATGTTGCAAGCCATTGTAATTGGTTGAACACACTGTTAGGAAAGTTAGCCTGGTGATGCACATTTCTATGACCTTTGAACGTTTTAGTCCTTTGCTTGCTATATGTACTTCTCTTTTTACTTTGTTATTGGAATTCCTCTCTTCTCCTGCTTTATTATCATATCATTATTTGAAGTTAAAGCTTGGGTATTAAATCATTTCTTATAACTAAATGTATTTAAGCAGAAAAAGGTTGTTGATGAAAGATAGTGGATAGTTGATTTCAGGATAGTTGGGAATATCAAAATTAATTTTCAACAATTTAATGCTACCAGCCAGGCCTGAAACTGTGGGCCATTAAAATACTAATCAAGGTGCCAAACTGCAACATTCGCATGTACCTCAAACAGACGAGTTCTTTCCCCCATCCGCGATATTCCACGGATACATAAACCTCACTTACTTAGTTTCCAACAGACCCCTCAACCTCTGAGGATGCCTGCCATAGAAGTGGGCAAAACGTCAGGAGAGAAGGCTTCTGGAACATGGCCATACAGCCAGAAAACTCACAAAGACCCAGTGATTCCGGCCATGAAAGCCTTTGACAACACATCAAACTTATGAAGTTTGCTTGATAGGATTTGGACAGAGGAAACTTGCCTCCCTCTGAGGCTGAGATAATGTGTCTTGCCTAAGGTCACTCAGTAGATTTCCGTGACTGAGTGATAATTCAAATCCTGGTCATCAGAGTCATCATCTATGTCAGAGTCCTTTGAGCTCATCTCTGTAAAGCAGCTGAACACACAAATATAGTTCAGGGGCAGCCTGAGGTCGACACTGAAATCAATCAGCCAAGCAAGGAGGAGACAAGGGGATAAGCCGTATACCCGTTCCAATATTCCAAAGACAAGTTATCTTACCAACACAGTTTCCAGGGGTGCTCCACAATTCAACATCCAAGGTACAGTCCATCTTTCAAGGGTTCAAGGCACAAAACATAATGCTCACAGCTGTAGCCTCAAAAAAACAGTGTTGCTACCCACAGCTAGGTATTCTAGACTTCAGCTATTTTGCAGGCCTCTCAAGTGTTCCCACCTACTGGCCCTCTTCTCAGCCAGACTATTAGATCTCTTCACTTGAATACCATCTGTCCTTAATTGTAGCTGTAGCTGAATACTTAACCCCTGGTCTCCCAACTCAAAGTCTGCAGTCCTGCCCTTGCTGTGAGCCCAGAAGAATGGTAAGACTTTCATTGTCCACTTGGGATTGCTGTTGTTCCTGTTCCATAGTTGTGACCTCTTTGGTCTCTGGCTGCACTTCTTTTTGCTCTCTATTAGAACCCTACTTAGAGGCTGGGAGAAGTAATCCTTCTTCCAGCTCCTCATCGGTACAAACAATGACACTACTCCCACCCCCTCGCTCTATGAACCACTCCTCCCTCTCGTAAAAGGCCGGGTTTCTACCAGTAATCCCAGTTAAACAGGCTTTGTAACTCAGGAGTTACTTCTCCACATCCTCTAAAGAATGTTGGTCCAGCTCATGCCCTACACAATTGAGGTATTGAAGGTGCCCTCGATGGTGCCTTGAGTTCAAAATCTGTGTGACCTCAAATTCCTCCTTTCCCTCTACAAACACCGGAGGAGGAGATACCACACTGTCAACATTGGGGTGGACGTCTGTTGCAGGAACCAATGAAGAGCAGTGGAACACGGGGTGAATCCCAATTCCCCTTGGTAACTGAAGCCAAAAAGCCACTGGATTTATCTGGGCCACAGTGTGGTATGACCCAATAATCCACACATCCAACTTCTTGCAGGACCATCAAGATGAAGGGTGCCATGTGGATAGCCACACCTGATCACCCACTTTCAATCCGGTGCTGGGGTGTTACTTCTCATCCACTACCCGTTTGTCTGCCTCCTTGGCCAGTCCTGGCTCAGTGGTTCTCAACCTGTGAGTCCCCAGATGTTTTAGTCTTCAACTCCCAGAAATCCTAACAGCTGGTAAGCTGGTTGGATTTCTGGAAGTTGTAGGCCAAAACACCTGGGGACCCACGGGTTGAGAACCACTGTCCTAACTAGTCTTTTAGGACTTCTCAAACAGCCACAAGTTCCTTGATAGTCTCCAACCTGAGTACCAATCAGAGGTGGCTGTGCTTAGCTCCCAAGATCAGACAAAATCTGCTGCCTTTAAGTTATTTAAGTCATTTACTTATATAGACCATAGTAAATAAAGCTTGCTGGACAGTGGACTATTATAATTTAAGAAGTTCATTTCAGCAAAAATGTGTACGATACGGTGTTCTAGCTATTATAATGTATGCAACTGTGTTTCGTCTTTCAGCTACGGTGAGTGGGAGTCCACTTTGTGCTATAGTGGTGATTGTGAGGACAGACATTGAAAAATACCTTTTCTATTTTTGATGAACTGTGTACTACAGTCAGTACATTTTATATGCTACAATATATGGAATGACAAACCTCTTTCCAGAGATTTGGGGCACTTCTACACTAACACTATAATTTATCTTGGAACAAATTTAAAAGGAACTGGTTTTGCTACATGTTGGTCAGATTGCCATGCTTGGAACTGATCTGAAGCTGGAAAGATGGAAACATGAAACCTGGCCTCAAACAACTTTGCAGCGCCCCCCCCCCCACCTGCCAATTTCAGGAGAGATGTGCACCAGACTCTCCTGGACTTCTTTAAAAGCACTGTATCATTCTTGATGTGCATTGCAATGCGCATTGCTGATGTACATTTTATGGCCATTACAGCCTTAAATCAGTTTCAAACTTCTTTATGTGATCAGTGTGGGTAGATTTTGAACACTAAAAAATCAAGAAGATAGTGAGGAGGGAAGAAAAGCATCTTAGTACAGGTAATGCACATACAGATTATATTCTGTATAAAACATTTTATAAACCACTTTGAATATTGTTTTTAATGTAGAGGTATATAAAAACCATGAAAGCTTTTTAAATGAGAAAAGCAACTGGTGAAAACTGTAAACTTTAAAATGGAATACAGTGAGCCCTTGGTATCTACTGGGGTTTAGTTTCAGGGCCCTCATGGATATCAAATTTTGTGAGCTCAAGTTATGTTGTATACAGTGTCCTAGTAAAATTATCTTGTTTATATAAAATGACAAAATCATGAATGGTTGTGAATGGTTAATTCTGTGGATGCAACATCCATGAATATGGAGAGCCAACTGCATATTATCTTACTGATTGTAATATAGTCATGCCATAATCCAGAATGCAAGTACACATACTTTTTGTATACCATACATTAGAGTGAAAACAGGAAGGAAAGTCATTCTCCAGTGCAGGGTGTAGAAAAGGTATGGGTTCATAAGATAGAAAATAGGTTGTTGTAGATATGCTGGTACATATTGGTTGAATTCTAATAGCATCTGTTCTCTCACTGGTGTATCCAGACTGCTTGTATAATATCACATCCTTTTTTCCTAGCAACAGCCATGGTTTCAGATAGAAAGAGAAGTCTACTAAGAGCTAAATTACAATACTCAAACAGTTCATCAGAAAGGCCTAACACTGAGTTAAATTATTATAGTTTGGGGTTGTTAAAAACAACCCTTTCTCCTCAGAATATTTGGCATAAACTGCTTTATTTTTTACTGTTGAAATCGCTTTCAGGCTGTTTTATTGCATGGATCAAGCAAAGGCATAATAGGCTCATAATGAATACACTCAGTCAAACAGAATATGCAATTTATAAAAAAGAATGAGGAACTGTGTCTCTCCCTCCATATTAGACCAGAGCGCACATCATCTATGCTCATTGAATGCATGACCGTGGTTGATGGAAATTGAAGTCCAACAACATTTTGAAAACAGTATTTCCCTCATCCCTAGACAATAGCAGCTGGTGGCCCTGATATGAAATGGTGGGGAATCCTCTATGGAAGTGTTTCTCAGACTGTGCTCCTCCAGGTGTTTTGAACTTCAGCTCCCAGAAATCCCAGGTAGCTTACCAGCTGCTACGAATTGTGGGAGCTGAAGTCCAAAACATATGGAGGAGCAGAGTTTAAGAAACTGCTCTATGGCATACGCGAAACACAAGGCCTGCAGGCCAAATCTGGTCCATCAGTTTATATGGCTTTCATTGCCAGTGCAACATAGTTACATTTATACAGCTTTACAATTACAAATGACCCTTTGAAGATAATCATAAAGCTGATGTGGCCCTTGGGGAAAATGCGTTTGACATCCCTACTTTGTGTATTTTAATCCAGACTTGGAAGAAGCTACTCCCCCTCCTACAGGCTTGGTGCCTTGCAAAGGCCTTTCAAGTTCAGTCTTTTAAAACCTAGAGCAGATTCACTGTCCTACTGATATGTGAGCCACTATCTGCCACTGCCCTAGAGTACCATATATACGGTAGTTGGGTATAAGTTTACCTCATATAAATTGAGGGCAGGTTTTAGGGCCAAAATTGTTAATTTTGATATGATCAGTAGATCATATCAATATCATGTTAGAGAGAGGGGAAAGTGGTACTGTTATGGAGAGAAGGGATTGGTGGTTTTTTTAAAGTTGGAAATTCCTTGGAAGAGTTTATTTTGAGGAGATGCTTCTGCATTTTAAAACATTCCTCATTTGTCATCTTTTCAGTGGATGCAATTTGTTGAGCTTTTTTCATGTATCCTGTTGGTCTCTCTTTCTAATCTGAAGTTTCTATGGATTATCAGTGGTTTCTGTCTAGATAACGACTCAGTTTTTATATCTTTGGAATTTTATAGATAATGCATATGGAATGACTGCTTTTTGCATAAATTTAACTGAAATCTTTTGTAATGAAATACTATATGCCATAATTGAACACAGAATAAAATGCAAGCAACTTTCTGCTGGATTGTTGAATAGCAGGAAAGCTATCTGAAAACTCCATTTTGCCTTCAAATATGTATTTCACTATTGCATGATGGTGAAAAGTCCACTTAAATTTAATGCTATATTTGTATTACTTTTTCACCTTTTATTTTAATGTTGGTAATTTCAGTGGTATATTTTAAAGCAAAATTTGGATTGCAAGGTTTTAATACCTATGAACTCTAGTAGTGCACCTACTGTTAACGGTTTCCCAATGCTTCCTGTTACACTGTATGTATTTGACTTTCAATTGTTTAGAATTATGTCAGATTTTAACCACTTGAATCAATGGGTGGAGTAAACAGAAGGAACACGGGATGGAGCAGTGTGAATTTCGGGATGGTTGTTTTGAGCACAAGAGGGAAGACTGAAGGATAAAGAGCTGGAAGGACTAAGAAAATTTACAGGAAGGTGCTTGTAAAATCTGGTGATAGGAGGAGTTTTTGGCATATAAGCAGGAACAATGATAACAGATACCAGGTTATATGCACTTTCAGGATATGAAGAAAGGTGGGTCAAGATGGGGAGATATACTTGGTCTTTAAGGAGAGAGATTTTGCATCTGTGAGTGGAAATATTTGGGAATATCCATGTTAGGTAACCACCCAAGGTGCCTTTCAGCTCTAAAATCTTGTGACTCTGTATTTAAGAATTGTTATCTGATTATTTTGTTTCTTTGTAGCTTCATTAACAAAATACACCACAGTTAATAAAATAGGGGGGCGGGGAGGGATTTGTCAGTTTGTCATACATATTTATTATATAAGCCAAGGGCCTATTTCACTGCTTGTAACAGTAGTCAGTGGTTACAATTACTGGATCTAAAGACATACTTATTTTGTAATTCAACAAATTAATAGTGAAATTAGCTGGCTGTCATATAAAGTGGGAAATGATGTGTAAGATGGTATTTCAATTGTATACTTTGTTAATGGCTAAGAAACAAAATCAGGCTTCTTATAAATTTGGTAAATCTATTGCATGTTTAATGGTGTGTGTGTGTGTGTGTGTGTGTGTGTGTGTGTATATATATATATATATATATATATATATAATGACTTCTGTCATTTAGTGCTTGAGTTCCTGGTTACAGAAACCGGTATAAGACTGTAGTTGAAATAAATGGCAGCATTTGAATTCTGAGTGTTAAAACTGACTATTTCTTTTTTTTTTTTTAAGGAAATAATGTTTGCTGTGTTCATTAGACTCATAGCATCTCCCACTGTGAGATTTCAAAGCTAGTAACATAATGTAAATTACTTTAATGTTCTTCCTTATCACTTGGGTCAAGAAGCCAAGCTTACAAAAAAACCCACATTTGCTACTGTTGACCTATGCAAAAACAACTCAAATCCAAAATTATATTTGTTTTAAATTGAATTGTAATTTATATTATTTATGGGTTTGCCATCTTTCCATCTTTATACAGGCATTCCCAGGTTATGAACAAGATAGGATCTGTAGGTTTGTTCTTAAGATGAATTTGTATGTATATCGGAACAGGTACATTTAAGTGGTTCCCATGCCCTTGATCAGGTTGTGTGTTATTTATTGCTATATAATTGTACTGTTTTACCTTGCTTAATAATGTGTTATTATGTTGCTATGTAATGTATGTGTTGTTTTTATGATTAGAAACTGCCCTGAATCCCATCCAGGAGATAGGGCGGTATATAAGGCCAGGCTGTGGTGCAGGCTGGTTAGCAGCCAGCTGCAACAAATCACTCTGACCAAGAGGTCATGAGTTCGAGGCCAGCCCGGTGCCTGCGTCTGCCTCTGTTCTATGTTATGACATTGAATGTTTGCCTTATATGTGTAATGTGATCCGCCCTGAATCCCCTTCGGAGTGAGAAGGGCGGAAAATAAATACTGTAAATAAATAAAGTTTATTATTATTATTGTTATTATTATTATTATTAATCCATCCAGCCAGATTATTGTTTTGTTTTGGATAGCATAGGGAAGGAATACATCCCTGTAAACTTTGTTTTGCTTTCTCTGCCCCTGTTCATAAGATTTCAACTCACTTTCTGTGATAATTGGATTTTGAAAATGTTGGCGTGTTGTAGAAACAAGGATTGGTGATGAAGCTTCAGTGAAGGCACCTTTTCTCCATGATAACTCTTACAGGAGTGAATTTCCCTCCCTAGGGTAGATTTCCTCTCGCTTCCTGTTGTCTCAGCCCTGTTTGTAACTCAGGGACTGCCTGTATTTCTCTCCAAATGAGAAAATAATTTCCCTTCTGTTTGGTTGCTTTATAAAATTCACCTGTTGTGATTAATAGTACCATACTGTTTGTGTGCACTCAGATGTAAGCCCATTGGGTTCAATATAATATATTCCAAGGTAAGTGGAGTCCTTGGAAAATAACTTCATTTAATAGAACCAGTGGGTGGGATTAAGGTATAGATTAGGAGAGTTGGGGCAACAAAGGCTTTAAAGTTCCCCTTTTCTAATTAATTGTAATTTGATATTTTGAAAAAGGTCGTGTGGTGTTTGCATTTTTATTTTGTCGTTGTCAAAGCAGAGCAAATAACATATTAAAATAAAATAAATTTTCTATGACTTAACACTACTTTACTAATGTGATAAGTTTCCCTTAGGGTTATCTTGTGCTAGGAATGAATGGAAGACACACAACAACAAGCAAGCAGAAGTAGGGCTTTTCTTTGAATTTTTGTTGATGGAAGGGAGTGAATTAGAGAAGATTTTCCTTTGTTTACAGCTGCAGATCATGTGTGAATTGCTTGTTCTGCAGGATTTCAGCAGCTGTGGAGAAGTTGGGACTCTTTCAACATGTTGCCTTTACCCCAAACCATATTTAAATAGGAAATTACTACTAAAGTTGCATAGGGTTCAACCTACCACCATTTTTTTAATGGTTAGATTTCACTTATCTCCAGGTTTTATGTTAACTATTCTATGTTAACACTTTCTATATGCTGTCCTTAATCAAATATGAGTTAAGTTTGTTGAATGGCGAGTCTTATTCTGATCACTTGTAGGTGTTTAGTTTAATCTGAACTGATACTTGAGAAGTAGTAGGTCTAAATCAAATAGAGACATGGTATTTTCCCACCCTCTTGTTTCAACGTTTATCCTTTCTATTATAAAGATGGCAGTTTCTCCCACCTTCACCAAACCAATTTTAAGAATGAGAGCAAGTATTTATTTCTCAATAACAAAGTATGTTGCAATGAGGGATACATGTATTATTTCTGTTGCTGTTGTTGTTGTTGTTGTTAATACATTCTCTATTCTTGCTGTAAGATGTGGCGTTAGCTGTGCAATAGAAGGAGAAATTTTTGTTGTACGCTCATCTGTCTTCTGACTTTTTAAGATGGTGTGCTTTCGCTGGTTCTTTAGGTAATTTAGGTCAAGCCTAAATTATCACCATGAGTCTAGTTGTAGTTTGTTGCAGAGGAATTAATATTCACCAAGGCAGCTTTTTAGACCAGTTGCTACAAATGTAACAATATCATTCATGTGGGAATACAAGCTTCTTTTCTTATTGTTCAAATGCTTCCATAATGCAAGATGCTTTTCAGTAATCTTGACAAAAACGTTATCTGTTTGATGTTAACAGTAGCTTTGGTTGTTTTGCTATCTAAAGACATGCAAGATTATACAGTGAATGAAATACGAGAAATTCCAGGAATTGGCATGTAGTATTAGTTTCATCAGTAAGTGAGATTCAAGAAGAATGACCCTTTCTATAAGTCTGCATATTCCAGAGCAGCAAATATGAATATACGAGGTGAAGCAGGTATTCATTGCTGGCAAGTTCTAGTTTCTGACACTGCCATTGCTATAAATGATGAAGCAATTCTAAGGCTTTTTTTCTGCACATATTGGGAGGATGAGATGACTATTGTTAAGTTTAACTATTTGTACAAGCCTGGAACAAATAGTTAAGTTTAACTGTTTGTACAAGCCTGTTAAGTTTAACTATTTGTACACTCCATAATCAGTATGTTAATGTTTGCTATTAATATCTGCATTGTGAGAAGATCTTGTTTGTGACAGAGATATTTGAAATGTAACTAAAATATTGGTTGGATTAGATTGAATTATCTGTAAAAAAAAACAATTGAAATTGAAAATGATTGGATAGCAAATAACATTAAAAACATTATCTTTTAGCCAGTCAAGACAAGACTGACCTGGTTTTAGAGAATATAGAAGTCTTTGAACACTTTGTATTATACAGTTCCTTAGTGTTTTGAATATGTTTAATGAGTTGTATGTATTAAAGGCAGCGATGAAATTCTGTTTGATAAATTGTGCACCTTAATTTTAAATAATGGAGTGTACAGGAGGAGAGGTTATGAGATCCCTCTTTAAACCTGTAAGAAAGAAATGGGATTAATATGCTATTTGCCATTTTATTTTATATTACTTTACTTAGAAAATAATTACAGAGATTGCTGATGAATAGAGATAATAGAATTTTCTGTATGGAGTCTGCAGTTTTTCCACCATCAAAGTTTATTAAATATCCTGAGTGCTGTAATAACTGACTAAGCATCTGTATTAAATACTTGCTTAACCTTTTCTAACTTAGTAAAGCATTAAAATTCATTGCAGATGCATTTTGCAGTAAATAAAATTTAACAAATCTTGCAATAAGGTCTTTCGCAATCCCATTCTTTTATTCCTGCCCCTATACAGTCAGTCCGTGAGTTACAAACATCCAACTTACAAATGACAGTTAAGAACAGGGATGAGACAACAGGAAGTGAGAGAAATCTAGCCTTCAGAAGCAAAATTCACTCCTGGAAGAGTTATGGGGACAAGGTGTCTCAACTGAAACTTTCCCACCTATCCTTGTTTCCACAAGAAACCAAATTTTTCAAAATCCACTTATCACAGGGGCCGAAAGTGAGGTGAAATCTTCTGAACAGGAGCACAGGCAGCAAAATGAACACCACATGGGTGTTAACCTTTCCCTATGCTGTCCAAAGCTAAAATATATACATTTATATTTGGCTGGAGTTACACTTGAAAATGTACCTGTTCCAACTTACATAAAAATTCAATTTAAAAACAAACCTACAGAACCTATCTTGTTCGTAACTTGGGGACTTCCTATATATGAAATGTGGGGACAGAATTTATATTATTTGGGTTTTAGTTGCTGGATATTGGATATTGCCAATATAGACCAGAAAACATATGGTGCCTGAAGCACACATATAGTGTCAGGGGTCTGTCCACTGTCTCAACAAAGGCCCATGCTCGTAGGAAGTTCAGTATAGCATGATCATGGCAAGGGCAAGTACATACGTAGGAGATGAAGCAGTTTTTTTTGCTGGAAGTCACAAGATACATTGCCCCAGTTGCTCCACCTCCTCTTTATAGCTACATATCAATATCAACCTAAGACAGACTTGTAATTTTGTGTATATTTACCTTCAAGGAAGTCCAACAATAGATCTATATTCTGACTCTCAAAAGCTAGTAATATTTAAATGCGGGAGAGGGAGCTAGATAATTCGTTTCATACTTTCCTGGAACTTTTCATTTCTTTTGGTTATAGTTATAGAAGCTTTGCTGAATTTCCTTTGGTCAAATCCTGAGGCTAATTCAGGATATCATAAGAATTTTTCTTCATATCCTTACCTTTTGTTGTATGGGAATGATACATAAAAACTGCCAAGTATCTGAATCCTCATATGTTTAAATAGTCTTGAACTTTTTCCCCTATCAATTGGAGAGAAGTTTTATAGAAATCTGCTATCTAGCTCCAGTTTCCCACAAAGATGAGATGATAAAATGTTCTTAAGAGACTGCCCCATTTAAGGATAACACCAAAATCTAGTGCATTAGACTCTCAGTTAATGAGAACGCGAGCTACCAGCTTTCTCAAGAAACCGGCAAAAATTGAAGAAATAATACTTTAAATAAAAGGCTTTTTATAATATATTAAAATAAAACTTTTAACTGTGTTAATTTAAGTTTGTCTGTTTGTTTTTAACTATTGTATTTCAACATTACTATCAAGTCAATGCAGAGCTTACAGTATGGTATAATATAGGGCAGGGGTCCTCAAACTTTTAAAGCAGAGGGCCGGTCCACAATCCTTCAGACTGTTGAGGGGCCGAATGATAATTTGAAGAAAAAAATGAACAAATTCCTATGCACATTGCATATGTCTTATTTGTAGTACAAAAACAACAACAACAACAACAACAACAATGAAAGAAAAATACAATATTTAAAAATAAAAACAATTTTAACCAACTCAAACCGATCAGGATTTCAATGGTAAGTGTGGACCTGCTTCTGGCCAATAACATAGTCAAGTTAATTAGGATTATTGTTGTTGTGTGTCTTCAAGTCATTTCAGATTTTGGGCGAGCCTAAGTCAAAATTTATTTATTTATTATTTATTTATTTACTACATTTATATCCTGTCCTTCTCACCCCGAAGGGGACTCAGAGTGGCTTACAATTTATATCTATATACAATATATAATTATTTGCGGACCAAAAGGTGCCAGGTTCAAATCCTGGGAGCAGAATGAGCGCCCGCTGTTAGCCCCAGCTCCTGCCAACCTAGCAGTTTGAAAACATGCCAATGTGAGTAGATCAATAGATACCGCTCCGGCGGGAAGGTAACGGCACTCCATGCAGTCATGCCGGCCACATGACCTTGGAGGTGTCTATGGACAACGCCGACTCTTCGGCTTAGAAATGGAGATGAGCACCAACCCGCAGAGTCGGTCACGACTGGACTTAACATCAGGGGAAAACCTTTACCTTTACCTAACAATATATTATATTATTAGCATAAAACAATATTAGCATTATATATTACTATATTGAATTATAGCACTATATTGTAAAATTATTAGTAATATTACATGTAATATATAATATATAATTAATATTATTATATGGTATAATTATTAGTATTACATTGTAATATTTCTATCAATATTATATGTATATACAATATTATATTATTAAAACTGATATAAAAATATTATATTATAAAACTGAGGGCAGGGGCCAGGTAAATGACCTTGGAGGGCCGCATCCGGCCCCCGGGCCTTAGTTTGGGGACCCCTGATATAGGGTATAGTGTAAGTTAGGCCTATTTTTAATAATAACTCTCAAGTAACCAGAAACCACTGTATATCATTTTTTAAAAAATAAATTTTTATTTTTTAAAACACAAAAAATACATACCGTAGACATACAAAACATTTAAAATTCCCACCACCAACACGAGGATTGTTTTCTTTTTACATATTCGTTTCTTTATGAGACAATTTTTATATCTTTATCTTAATCCATTTCCAACCTATATACTATATAACATTTGTATCTTATTTCTTATGGCTTGATCTCCAGATTGATTCATGATATAGTTCTTTACCATTGTCCATCTTTCTTCCATTTCTCTTGTTCTATTTTCATTAGTTTTTACAACATTTAGTTTCACATTCATAATTTCAAATTCGATTTGCTCCACCATATATTGGTACCATTTATTTACTGTCCATTTTGATTTATCTTTCCACCCTAATACTATTACTGCTTGTGCACATTCAATTATTGCTTCTTTTATTTCCCTTTTATTTCCCATTTCCTCTCTTTTCCCTAATACCGCTATTTCCTTTGTTATGACCCACTCATTTCCTAGTATTTGATTTGACTCATTTTGTATAGTCTGCCAAAAATATTGTACATGTTCACATTCCCACATCATGTGCATAAACCGCCCTTTCTGATGACATCCATGCCAGCACTGACTACTCCCCTTTTTATAGTAGTATGCTAATTGGCAGGGTGTACGATACCATTTGTGCAATATTTTCCTCCTCATTTCTTGCACTCTGGTATTCCTTTTCATCCCTATTGTCTCTACCACATTTCTCATCTCTTGTTCTGTGATTTGCAGCTCCGTTTCCCACATACTTTTCAGATCCCGTATTATATATCCATCAGCCTCTATGAGCATTGTATATATTTTGCTGGCCTGTGCCTTCTTTCCTTCCCCCTTTTCTCTTATTATCTTTTCAAAGGCGTTATCTTCTCTCTTAACCATATTAATATTTTCTTTTATTTTGCAATATGCACAGATTGCTCTTATCTGTAACCAATTTTCTTCTCCAAGCCATTGTTTAATTTTATTTTCTCTTACCGTTCCCTCTCTGTCATATAGTTGTTCTAGTCTCTCTATTCCTTTTTCCTTCAATGTTTGAATATTTCTATTCATATTTGATTCCTTATCCTTATTGATTATCCATACTGTTGACATTTTAGATTTTAAGCTACTTATTCTCCCTTGCCATTTCTTCCACACTTGCATTGTTCCTTTCATTGGTCCTATTAATTTATCTATATTTCTCTTATCCCATTTTCTAAAGATTATTTCTTCACAATTAACTCCATTCATTTCCTTTTCAAATCTCACCCATTTTTTATTTGTCACTTGTAATTCTATTGCTCTTTCAATTTGGAAGGCATCACTATATAGCTCTAGGCATGGACAGCCCCATCCCCCTTTCATTTCTTTTGCAATTATCAATTTTTTCCTTACTCTTGGTCTTTTCCCTCCTTCAACCCAATAATTTAGTTTCCTATCCCATTCCTTTAATTTTGCCATGGGAGGAATTCCTGGGAGAGCCTGAAATAAATACATCATTTTTGGAATTATCAATATTTTCAATGCCCTTATCCTAGACATCTGCCTCAAATTTTTATTCTTCCACCTACTCATTTGTTTTAACATTCTCTTCCATGCCATTCTATAATTTCCATCTATTATTTTATCAAGTGTCTTAAATATCCAAATTCCCAAATACTTCATCTTTTTAATACCCAATTTTAATCCTGATTCCTTCCTTATCTCTAATTGTTCCTTCGGTGGCGTATTAATAAATAATATATCTGATTTCTCCATATTTACTGATAGCCCTGATACTTTTTTAAACTCCCTCAATATTATTTTCATTGATTTAATCATTTCCCTTGGTCTCTGTGTTAAAATTATTGCATCGTCCGCATACAGGTTCAATCTCAACTCCTCCTTCCTCCCAATCTTATACCCTTCCCATGTTTCATCCATCCTTATTTTATATGCTAGGGGTTCTATTACCAGAGCAAATAACATTGGGGATAATGGACAACCTTGTTTGGTCCCATTCTCAATTTGAATGTTTTCCGTTCTTTGTCCATTCACTCTAATACAAGCCGTATTCTCCCTATATACATTTTTAATCATTTCACAGAAATTATTCCCCAAATTTAGTTCTTTACATAATCTATACAGATATTCATGGTTTACTTTGTCGAAAGCTTTATACACATCTAACTTTAGAATTGACAATTTTCTTTTTGTTTTTGTCGCATGACAAATCGCATTAACAACATTTCTTATTGGTTCACTGATACTCCGCCCTTTAACAAATCCATATTGGTCTTCTCCTATAATCTTTGGTAGAATAATTTCCAATCTATTTGCTATGATTTTCATGAATATCTTATAATCTTGGTTTACTAAACTGATCGGACGATATGATTCTGGGAGCTCCGGTTGTCTATCTGGCTTCAGAACTGGAATAATTTCAGAAAGTTTCCATGTTTCCGGGACAATACCTCTCAATACCACTGTATATCATTGTATAACAGTCTCCCTCAAATAGTAGGACTGTCCCGTTGGCTGTGTCTCAGAAATGTTACATTTTTGGCTTACAGCGTTTAGAATCCTTTTGGCAAGGTGCAGAGGCAGCTGAAGCCATAAGCCAGGTAAGCAACTGCAGGTGGTGCAAAATCCACTAGGGGCGCTGTTGAGGCTCAGTTCAGGCATTCTCTCCTGATGTTTCTGGAAGTGAAAAGAGTACTGCATAACTTCTTGTGCCTGGATGAGTAAGATAATCAATTCCCTTACATGTGAAGATCTGCCCTTTGATGAGGCTGCAATCTCTTACCTGGCCAGCACAGGTAGGTGCCACAAAGCTTTCCAATATAGCATCCACATTGTAGAATTGACACCACTTGCTCAGAATTATGAGGTCGTGGGAGTTGTAGTTTCACAAGGTATTTGGCCTCACCAAACTGCACTTCAAAACTTCCCTTTAGCTGCCAGGAAGGAGGTGCTGCTGCTGTCCTGACCATGCCCCCTCCCAGGTGAGGCCACGCCCCCTTCAGTCCCAGCCAGGGTTCTGTCCCTTTAAGAACTGGGCATGAAAAGGGGTGAGGCCCCTTTAAGGGAGTGGTTCTTCCCAGGCGAATGAGGCTCTTTCTCCCGCAGCCTGGAGCAGAGAGACAGGTACTTTTTCTTTCTCTTCCTTCGCATCTACAAGCTGTTTCCTCCTCTTACTGATCGAAGTCTCTTGCATGCAGCCTCTGAGCATACGCAGAGTGCTTTTCTCACCTTCTGCTGCAGGACTAATGCAGTTTGACCCTGTGAGAAGATTTGCATGGCAAACTTATTTGCCATTGGGTTGCTGTGAGTTTGCTGGGTTGTCTGGCTATGTTCCAGAAGCATTCTCTCCTGACGTTTCACCCACATCTATGGCAGGCATCCTCAGAGGTTGAGGTGTGTTGGAGACTACCTTTTATTTTTAAGTGATTGGGGTTTTTTGTGGGGGGGTGGGCTCCCAAAATACTGTTTGCTTACACTTGAAAATTACTTAGGGCCATCCCTGGCAATGTGCCTAAGCTCTGTCATTTAAATCTTGTTCCATGTTTTTCTGTGTTATGTGATGCTGTCTAGCACATTTGTAGGTCTTTATTATTTTTGGAGGGGAGGAGTATTTTTTTTTAATTTTAGATCTTTCATACTCCTTTTAAAAATGAGGCCATCTCATCATGTTAGCATTATCTTCAGTGATTTAAATAAAACTATTTTGGTTGCACAAGAAGAGGCTAAAAACTTTGGAGAATAGCTTGGAAAAGTTCCTTTTTTGCATGACAATTCCCAGAAGCCTGACCTGTAGATTTGTTTTCTAAAATAACTTTTTGAAGGGCTGGTCTATTGAAGATCCTCAGACAACAATGGTGGTGGATTAGGAGAGCATTGGGGGTTTCAGGTGGTGTCATGAAATGTCCTTATTTGGTTACATAATCATGGGCAGATAGGTTAATAAGACAATTTACCAAATCTGAGCTACTCAGTGGCAGACAGGGAAAAAAAGATTTCCTTTTCTAAAGAGAGAATATCTTGATTGTTGACAGCTGGCAAGTACCTATATATCTTGAGAATTGTTTTCCCTATTAAAGGGCTCACCCTACAATTTTCTCTATAATTTGTTGTTCTAATATCTCTTTGCAAGCACTCAAAGAGCCTTATGGCATGGTGGGCTATGTAAAACATTGCAAATTTTTCTAGACTGAACCTCCCATTATCTCTAGATAGCATAACCATTGGTGAGGGATAATGAAACTTGCAGTCACACAGCATTTGGGGGATCACATATTTCACATCTCTACTTTATGGCAAGCAGCTGTTATTATAGTTATCTATCATAACAATATGTGACATCAGTCCATAGTGGAGAACATCATTTTTAGCTGAAACAGTAGGTTTCAATTTCATGTTTAGAGATCATGCAAAAGCATTGCACATTAATGAGAAGATGAGGTCCCAATTCCGTAGGCACAACTGCGCATGCAAGTAGCTTTTGCATCTCTAAGCATTCTCCAAAGCTAGTAATTGTGAAGAGAGGTGTACTTCACCAGAGAATCAGGGTACCTTCTTTCTGTTACTATTTTTTAAAAATACAGGCAGAATGACCTCTGCTGACTAGTTTTAAATTAGCAATAACCTCTTCTGTGTTGTAATTTTATATTAATTATATGCAATAGTAATTCTAGATAACTCTTTGTTTTAAAAGAAAGATCAGTGTTTCTAATGGTGTTTATAGAAAGCTGTCCTACTGAATTGTGGAAGAAATGCTTTGTTTCCAGTGCTGCGTGAGGCATCCTTTTGTTCTTTTAAATTAGAATGCCACCAGTCATGAGGGGGGTGGGGAAAGTGAATAAACTTTCTGGCCAGCCAGAAAAACAATTGCTTTCTGATTGTTGCTTTTAGAAGATGATGACTAAATGCAACAAAGCAAAATGTGTGTACAGCTGACAGAGAACAATAGCCTATTTTAAGGGTTTTTTAAAATAAAAAGAAGCCTTGTCTATGAAATACATCTGTGTTAAGCATTGTGTTTAAACTTGCCAGCGTGGCAAATGTCCTCTTTTAAGTTATATGGTTTGCAGGTGGAATGTCTTGGTTTGTCAAGTGTCTAGCTTATTGCCAATTGCAAAACTCAAATGCAAAAAGGCATACAAGATCCAATCCTTATATATATTTCCAAACTATATGTTTTTTTTTAAAGGGAATGTAAACCAAAGTTTTGGTTTAGCTAACTATCCTTACAGAGCTAGTGTGTAAAAACTAGTGAGACTGGTTTATTGCCCATTTGCTGTCTGTGTTCAAAAGTGTGTTATTCAGCAGCTATATGTAATATTAATCCAGTGGCCCCCTCTTTTTTGCAAACTTGGAAAGAGAATTGCTGGAGTTTAAAAGTGGGAAGTAAAAATGTTATTTTACTTCCCACTTTTCTAAAGCTTCCAGGCATATGTTTACCTCTTTAACGCCAATTACCTCACAAATACCATCTACCTCACAAATAATGTGGGATTCTGGAAGCCATTGCAAAGGGTGGGGTTGAGCGGGAAAGTACCTACAAGGGAAGAATAAATCTTCAGTTATTCTCCTTCATAGCAGAAGATAACTCCACTACTTGGAGTCAGAACCAGAGAATAAAATAGAAGCCAAGTCTAGTAAAGATATTATTCGCTCCCCAAGCAAAAAGAGTAATCTGCTTTCTTCTACTTTCCAGGTTTATGGGATATTCTCACTTGTATTACCTTCATTTATACTTTTAGTGTCTCATTCACCATAAAGTCATAAATCAGAAATGACTTGAAGGCACACAACAACAACCGCCTCTACTTGATGCAGTGTAGAATCCCCTTTCTCATGGTCCTCCTTCTGCCTGGCCTTCTCTTAAAGTGCCAATTGTGTGTGGCTCGAGCAAAATAACCACCCTATTTTAACAGGTGGTAGTTCTTTTTCAAACAGGCTGCGTTGAGATACCACACTTCATTTCCAGCTCGAGTTTACTGTCCTATCTGAAATACATTTTAGGGCATACTTTTCAAATACTAGTTAAAGACTAAGAATATTATACAGGCTTTTGAGTGCTCATTAAATGTTAATCAAATGGAGTGTTAAATAAAGAAAAGAAAGTGGAGAAAGCAGGGAACAGGAATTACAAAAATTGTGTTGCTGTGAGTTTTCCGGGCTTTATGGCATTCTGGAACATTACAAAAGTTGTTGGTGGAATGTGAATCTGGTTAGTTTTAAGAAGGAAACTGAGGAAGGGTACACACATTAAAACAAGATAAAACAAGGGTTTGCCAAAATGAAGTCCTAACATTCTCTGTTCCACTTTCTTAAACCTATAGGAATGTCCTTTATTTTATCCTAAGTTATCTCAGCAAGGTAAGAAAATTAAAATATTGTTTGATGTCTTACATTTTGTAAATCTCACTTGATATTTTTTTAATGCCAGCTTTGGTTGTTGTGTTGAAGTACATTCATGAGAGTTGTCGCCATATTTTTTCACTATATATGTGATCTAATTTATAATGTAAATGTTTTTCACCTGTTGTCAGTTTGTGTGATAAAATTAGCCGGGTAATACCTGAATGCTAGAAGTTCATCTAAAAAATATGATAAAAGACCCATCTATTAAATCATCTGCACATGTCTACTCAATTGTAAGGCTCATTGAGTTTAGTGAGACAGTGAAATTTGCTCCTCAGTAAATGTGTGCATGGTTGCCATTCAAGCCTCTCCACTGCTTTCCTGTGCTGATAAAATATTCCTATTTAGTTTCTGGCCTGGGATTCTGGCCTGTATCAATAGGGGTATAGCGTCTAGATCCAGGGAAGTTATGCTCCCCCTCTATTCTGCCTTGGTCAGACCACACCTGGAATACTGTGTCCAATTTTGGGCACCACAGTTGAAGGGAGATGTTGACAAGCTGGAAAGCGTCCAGAGGAGGGTGACTAAAATGATTAAGGGTCTGGAGAACAAGCCCTATGAGGAGCGGCTTAAAGAGCTGGGCATGCTTAGCCTGCAGAAGAGAAGGCTGAGAGGAGACATGATAGCCATGTACAAATATGTGAAGGGAAGTCATAGGGAAGAGGGAGCAAGCTTGTTTTCTGCTGCCCTGCAGACTAGGACACGGAACAATGGCTTCAAACTACAGGAAAGGAGATTCCACCTGAACATCAGGAAGAACTTCCTCACTGTGAGAGCTGTTCGACAGTGGAACTCTCTCCCCGGGGCCGTGGTGGAGGCTCCTTCCTTGGAGGCTTTTAAGCAGAGGCTGGATGGCCATCTGTCGGGGGTGCTTTGAATGCGATTTCCTGCTTCTTAGCAGGGGGTTGGACTAGATGGCCCATGTGGTCTCTTCCAACTCTACTATTCTATGATTCTATGATTCTCTTCTTGTATCAATTCACCTAAATCCTTCAGCATCTTGATTAATTGTGATTTGTGGCTGTCCATCCTAGAGTTGAAAAAGACTTTACTTTTCTTAAGTTTCAGCTTTGTACTGAGAAAAAATGTAAAAGCATCACTAATATTTTACTTGTACAGTCCCATGGGATTCCCCCACCCCCCTCCTGCTTTGATCACCAGCAGAATATGACCTACCAAATCTGTTAGAATCGCAGATACTTTTCTTCCTCCGCAGGGGTTGGAGAATGTGGGTATATTGAGGAATGTTTCTGAACCAGCCTGTCCCTTTAGCACTACAATCAATTTAAAACATTAAATATGCTAGTAAAATACAGTATCTTCTTTGTCATTGTGTTCCTATTCCATTATTGTTTTACAAAACTAAAGTTGTCCCTGAAAGGTATCCAGGCTTTGGCAATCTTCTAAAGACAAGCTGATACATGTTTGCCCTAATGAATCTCATGTAAATATACAGGCAGTCTCAGAGTTGCAAACATTAGACTTACAAACGACCCATAGTTAAGAACAGGGGTGAGACAACAGGAAGTGAGAGAAATTTTCCTCTAGGAAGGGAAATTCATTCCTGATAAATTTATCACAGGGAAAAGGTGTCTACACTGAATCCTTTCCAGAAGCCATTTTCTTTTCAAAATCCAATTATCCCAGGGACAGAAATCTTCTGAACAGGGGCACAGGCAGCAAAACAAACAACACTGGGGTGTTAACCCTTCCCTATGCTATCCAAAGCTAACAAAATATTTTTGGATGTAGTTACACTTTTAAAAGTATCTGTTCTGACATACAAATTCAACTTAAGAAGAAAACTACAGAATCCGTCTTGTTCATAACTTGAGACTGCCTGTACTTTATTATGTCTAGTGATGCATGGCATGCTGAGCACTGGTGAAGGACTCTTCTCAAGAAATACCTTGATTCAATTATTTCCATGGCCTGCCCTGTGACAGTCATCATGCAAAGCTTCAGGGAACCTTATTGCCACAGTAGATTTTTGTCCTTTCAGCTTGTGGTCTCTGTTGTGCTGAGGATGCTCTTGTAGGCAGCTAGAAGCTGTGAAAGAGGAAGGATGTGTAAGCATAGAATTTGACATCCTGCTGCTTTGAAATAAGACAAACTGACATTGAGTTATTTGCTGTTGATTCTGCTTCAGTGAGGACTCATGCCAATAATATTAAGAGGCACAATGTGCCCTCACATTAAAAGAGGATCACGAAAGGAGCTCAATTCTTCCTTCCTGTTCTAGCCTCAAGCTTTTTAAGGCAAGTTACAAAATGAGCTCTTAAGTCCATTGTGAAATGAAGAAGTGCTTGCCTATGTGTTTCCTAAAGATTTCATGGAACCTACCAGTAAAATTAGCGCTAAGTGTAAAGACAGTCTTACCATGTTTCTCTTTCTGTCAAAAGTAGGGACAAAGCTAACAATGCCCCCCCTCATTTCTCTTTCATTGCTCCATTGTAAACTGTAATGCTAGGAGCTAGCATTAAATTCATTCACCTCCTCCCCTCTTCTGACTTGTGGCTACTGCTAATTTTTTGGAAAACTTGTAATTATAAACAGATCTCTTGCACTATACTCAGTTTGGCAACTACCTGGGAAAGTATGAATTAGTCCTTAACTACAGCAGTTTCATATTTGAGTTTTAAAGAAAATTGTTTTAACTTGTCCATATATTACTGAGAATGAGTAGTTTTGGTGATTTTTTATGAAATTGCTCCATATGGAATTTTAGAGTCTCTTCTTGTTCATTCTTTAGTTATACCTTGAGGCCTTGAAATGATTTCTTCAGAGCAGTCAATTCATTTATCTCCTTGCTTTTAAAACCTTGTTCTGTCCCTAGTTGCCACATGTTCATACAATTCATGTAGTTTAGATTTATTCCTTTTTATGTTCTTTTGTCCGATTGCATGGCTGCTAGTTGAACAATATATTAAATAAGTTTGCCTGTAGGTTTGGTATAACTACTGCAACATCAGTTTGTAGAAAGGAAGGAAAGTCAATTTTCAGAAAAAACAGACATTTTGTGCAGTTAATATACTTGCCTGATGTCCTTTTAAATAACTATAGAGGACAAGTTGAGAGAGATATCAGTAAATCACTTCAAAGGGTGCTTGGGTATTTCAGCCAAGTGCAGCCTTGTCCATCCTTGGATACAGTCATTTACTAGGGTACCAGGGCATAACAGCAACTCTGCTAGATCAGACCAGAAGTTCAGTTTGTTCTGATTTTTATCAATCTATATTTATATAATACTAGCTGTGCCCAGCCACGCGTTGCTGTGGCGTAGTATGGTGGTATGGGAAATAAAGTATTGAGGAATTGGTGGTAGTTAAGGTCAAGGGTAAAGGTTTTCCCCAGACATTAAGTCCAGTCGTGTCTGACTCCGGAGGTTGGTGCTCATCTCCATTTCTAAGCCGAAGAGCCGGCGTTGTCCGTAGACTCCTCCAAGGTCATGTGGGATGACTACATGGAGCGGCGTTACCTTCCCGCCGGAGCAGTACCTATTGATGCACTCACATTTGCATGTTTTCGAACTTCTGGGTTGGCAGAAGCTGGGGCTAACAGTGGGGGCTCTCTCCGCTCCCCCAATTTAAACCTGTGGCCTTTCGGTCCAGAAGTTCAGCAGCTCAGCGCTTTAACACGCTGTGCCATCAGGGGATATTATTTCCTAAAGGTTGTGAATATACAATATTTCTGATTGGGTTTTTTTGTTTGTTGGAGGCAAGTATGAATGCTGCAATTAGGAAAAATGATTAGGATGTAATGGCCTTGCAGCTTTAAAGCCTGGCTGTTTCCTCCCTGAGTGAATTTTTTGTTGGGAGGTGTTAGCTGGCCCTGATTGTTTCCTGTCTGGAATTCCCTTGTTTTCAGAGTGGTGTTGTTTGCAATATTTTATGTGCTTCTACTGTCTGTGGCTCTGAGAAAACAGGATTTGCCAGACTTTGATGATGGGAATACTTTGTTGGGAGGTGTTAGCTGGCCCTGATTGTTTCCTGTGTGGTATTCCCCTGTTTATTTATGTCCTGGTTTTAGAGATTATATTGTTCTGCATTATTCTATCCCAGTAATTATTTCATATTAAAGAAGAATCTCACTTATCCAACATTCGCTTATACAATGTTCTGGATTATCCAACGCAGTCTGCCTTTTCATAATCAATGTTTTTGTAGTCAGTGTTTTAAATTCATTGTGATATTTTAGTGGTAAATTTGTAAATACAGTACAGTAGAGTCTCACTTATCCAACATAAACGGGTCGGCAGAACGTTGGATAAGCGAATATGTTTGATAATGAGGAATTAAGGATAACCCTATTAAACATCAAATTAAGTTATGATTTTACAAATTAAGCACCAAAACATCATGTTAGACAATAAATTTGTCAGAAAAAGTAGTTCAGTACACAGTAATGCTATATAGTAATGACTGTATTTATGAATTTAGCACCAAAATATCACGATATATTGAAAGCATCGACTACAAAAATGCGTTGGATAATGCAGAACCTTGGATAAGCGAGTGTTGGATAAGTGAGACTCTACTGTAAATACTACATAGCATTACTGCGCATGGAACTACTTTTTCTGTCAAATTTGTTGTATAATATGATGTTTTGGTGCTTAATTTGTATAACGATTACCTAATTTGATGTTTAATTGGCTTTTCCTGAATCCCTTCTTATTATCCAACATATTCACTTATCCTGCCAGCCTGTTTACGTTGGATAAGTGAGACTCTACTGTATATTGATAATCTTAAATTATCTGCTTAGAACTGGATTATATGAGGCCCCTTCTTCACAGCTGTATAAAATGCACACTGAAGTGGATTATATGGCAGTGTGGAGTCAAGATAATCCAGTGCAAAGCAGATAATATAAGATTATAAATGGGTAATATAGCTGTGTTGAAGGGCCTTGAGTCTACACTGCCATATAATCCAGTGCAAATTAGATAATCTATGGAAGAAGTCTAAGTGAGGCCTAAATCTGCCTGTCCCCTAACTGAAGCCTGGCTGTCCCTTGGTTGCTAGGCAACCAAGTGGGCAGAGATTAGCCCTCTAAACTGGCAGCAATTGGATAAAAAAATTATTGCTCTCCCTCTAATTAGGACTTTATTTTTATTTTATTTTTGTTGTATCAACCTTGAGGCGTGGATGATGGGTTGTGTTGTCAAATTTTGAGGTTGGGGGGGCTGTACTTTTGTTGTTTTGTGAATTGCCGTGATGCCATCACTCTTTTATATATATAGATGGTCTACCACCAGCACTGTACAAGAAAAATCATACAACAAAATTCAGTATAATAAATGGACAGGTAATATAATAGATACTACTTCCAAGTGGGAGAGAATGTTGGCATGTATGTAGGCTTGTTAAATATTACATGCAGCTCCCCAAATTAAGTGACATTTAAAGTAATTGACACATTTTCATTAGAGAGAAGAAGGAAAACATAAAAGGAACCTGAATATCCTGTTAGTTTAATTAAGACAGATTCAATAAATGTTTTCCTATCATGGTCAGTGAGGCAGTAGTGAAGAAGGTGGGTCACTGGTTCAACTCCTCCTGAGCCACAAGGGCACTGCCGACCAGAGAAGGAATATTCCAAAGTCTTCCCTGCAGTGCAGCTGTGGGCAGAGAACTGAATTGTGTTAGCATGAAGGGCCGTCAATGATTATGAACTGAGAATGCTGAAATATATCGTTGATTTATATACTTGAGGTGTTTTAAGTAGTATAAAATTTGTAATTAAGCCATAGTTACAGATGTTATCAACACCTGAACTACATATTTTGTAGAGAGCCAGTATGGTATAGTGGGGTTTGAATAGTGACTCAAGAGACCAGGTTCAAATGTGTGTTTTGACATGGAAACCCACTGGGAGACTTAGGATAAGTCACACACTTTCAACTTCAGAGGGAGGCAGCAGGAGTCTGCTCTGAAAGAATCTTGCCAAGGAAATATCATGATAGGTCTGTTTTATGGTCTGCATAAGTTGGAAATGACTTAAAGACACACAACAACAGGTACATAAAGAGTGTGTTGATATTCAGCCGCTTTGAGTTCCCTTTGGGGGAGATAAAGCAGGGAATAATGATGGATGATGATGATGATGATAATCTGAGATATGGGGCTTAACTGTTGCTCTGGCCATCTCAAAACCCAACAAAATGGGATGCCCAGAAGTAAGACCATGTTGTAGGAGCTTCTGGGAAGTACTTAGAGGTCATTTTGATTTAAAGCCACCCTGTAGAATAAGTGGAATTAAGCCTGCAGAAAAAAAGGCAAAAGCTGAATATTACCAGCCAAACTCTAGTTTACACTTTCTGAAGGCTGTTGTCTATGCAGACAGTAGTGCTTGAAACATAATAGAGTACCTGAAGGATGATGATTTTCAGGAAGGTATGTTTATATAACTTGTATTTAAGAATTACAAGACATGATCAACTGTGGAAGACTTACGTTTATGCTAGGGTCTGTCCTGGGAGATGGAATAATGAGTGGCTCTGAAGTTCACAAACACCACATGCAAGGATGTTTCAAGTTAGCTGGTGTATTTCCCCATTTTATCTTGTAAAATTAGGGCCTGATCCATAGTGAATCACCCTGATGAAAAGCCTGCTTGATCATCAGCCAGATACTTTCTTCCATTTAGTTCTGGAGCTTCCAGTACAATGTCCTCATTATGGTAACTAGGTCAACTGAGTGATAATTAGCTAGGTTGTCTTTCCTTCCCTCTTTGAAAATAGGGATGATGACACCCAGGTCCCAGTCAGGGGGAGTATGTGCACTGTGGTCATAAGAGCCCACCAATTAGCATTTCTTGTGATTAGTCCAAGAGGATATAATTACAGCCTGAGGCCTTAACAGATTTTAATTTGATTTATCAACTTGACTATATAAGAGACTGAGACAGGATGCCAGTTGAGTAAAGAACCTGCATATTGCCCGGCAAAAAGGAGATGTTTCCTCTTCTGAGTATAGGTTAGAGAAATATGTCCCCCAACTCTCTGCAGGGATTTGACAGTGTAAACACATGGATGCAGGGGTAGAATGTGTTGGTGTAAAGTGCCAGAAGGAAGTCATGTCATTAGATTTTACTGCATGGATAATACAATCCACTTAGCTTTCAAAGCATACTTATTTTTGGTTCTGAAGTATTTTATATTGTTTCTTAAGAAGAAACCTCTTTCTGTGTCTTGAGCTTGGTAACTGGATTTTACTTGGTTATGATCAAATCAGCTCTGGGATCTCATAAAAGTTTCAGAGGCCTTCTTGAGTGCCTGTGGGTGGCCTTTAGTATGCTAATCAGTGACTCGGAGAAGGAAAGGTCCTGGGTCCAATGCAAGGAAAGAAAAGAGGAGCAGATCTTAAGAAGGTGATTAGTATTAAGCAGATGTCCCTGCCAACTTTGTAGACCATCTGATCTTAATTTTCTAGTACTACAGCTATTATTCTGTTTCTATCTGCTGTTGCCTGTATGTCTCTAAGAATCTTAACCAGTAAGGTTTGGATTCAAAAGCCTGATCCAGCCATCACTTTGTTGGATCTTAAATAATATCTAAATACTAGTAAAATAGAGCAATTTAAAATGGCAGTGGGTAGTAAGATCCAGGTCACAGATACCCGAACCTGAGGCACAGATACCGAGTCTGTTAGGCAGAGGACGGCACTGGCCCTCGGCTGGCTGTGCACTTGGCAAGCAAAGAAGCCAATGCTCCAGAATAAATCTCATCAAGTTGAAGAAGAAGCCACCGAGGTACCTTTATTCAATCAGATGATAGTGATGCCAGCCCACGATATCCCACCAAAATGAACTGAGATACATTGCAGTGAAAAGCAGACATTTTTATATAGCACATATTCAAATTTCCCGCTCCTGCCCAACTGTACTGTCTTCCATGATTGGCTGAGCCCTGATAACATCAGGAGAAGTTCACTGTTGAGACAGGAGCTTGGTCCCTGCCAGCCAGTGGGAAAGTTCTCCCACTCTCAATATAGATTTCCCTCTGTCCAATTGCTGGAGAGGGGCTGGCAGTCCAGTAAACAAAGGTTGCTGAAATGATCCTTGATTGGATTATGTAGTCCCAATATGGGACAGACAATGGGACCTATTCAGTCGCAAGAAATTTTTATTATGAAAAAAATGGCAGTCGGAGTAAACTCAGTTCCTCCGACACTGTTGTCCATGTAGTCCAGTGATTCCCAATGTGGGTGATACCACCCCCCCGGTGGGCGCTGCAGCGATCCAGGGGGATGGTGATGGCACCTTTTAGGACACGGGGGCAGGGCTAGGGAAGGGGCGGGACCTCTTCCCAAGTGCCAGAGATAGGGCTGAGCACCTGAGGCGCCTGTTAGGACACAGGGGGCAGAGCTAGAGGAGTGGGCGTGGCTTCTTCCCAAGAGCCCGAGAAAGGGCTGAGAATCTATACCTCTCCTGAGGCGCTTGTTGGGACACAGAGGGCGGAGCTAGGGAAGGGGGAGGGGTCTCCTTCCAAGAGCCCAAGACAGGGCTGAGTCTCCATATCTCTCCTGAGAGGCCTTTTAGGACTAAAGGGTGGGGCCTCTTCCCATGAGCGCAAGTCAGGGCTGAGCCTCTGTATACCTCCCCTAAGGCACTTGTTAGAACATGGGGGCGGGGTATAGAGGTTCAGCCCTGTCAGGCACTTGGGAAGAGGCCCCTCCCCCTCCTCTAGCCCCACCCACTGTGTCCTGGCAGGCGCCGCAGGACAGGGATAGAAGCTCAGCCCTGCCTCAGACCTCGTAACACCGTCCATCCCAGGCCTGGCTGCCCATTTGTGGCCCCGCCCACCTCCCCTCCACCCCCAAGCCCTGCATCTTGGACTAGGGGAGAGGCTCAGCCCTGCCCTCTTGAGCAGGAGCCACGCCCACCCCTCTAAGCCATGCCCCCCGTTCCAGGGCGCACTGAGTAATATTTTTCCAGGAAAGGGGGCGGCAGGCCAAATAAGTTTAGGAACCACTGATGTAGTCCAAGATAGAAAATATTGTCCATCTTGGGAAGATTAAATGATCAATTGCTAGGAAGGGAAATGTCATTATTGCCATTTCTCATTCTTTGCATGACTTTCTCATTCTTGGGAACTTCCATGCCATGTGAGGAGTATCTTTGTATGTCCAAATGGTTGCACAAAGGGCAGGCGGCCCATTGCCTCAGGATCCTGTTGTCCTCTGGACTGCAGGAGTTACGAATTAAAAGTGCTAGGTGACTGGATCTAGTTTGATGTAAATGGAGCCCAGAAAGACAGTTGGCTTGTTTTTTCCAGGTCAAGAAAATGTAGGCAAAAGATCACCACAGGATTGAATCAGTGGCAAGGCTTTTCCAATATTTTATATGAGGATATAAATCATAAAAGATTAAACATATACACACAAAAGGAGGCTGTGGTTCTTGGGGGGGGGGCTCATACGTCTGGACACCCGAACCACACGGGGAGTGGGGGTCAAATACAGTGGGACACATGGGTGTCCAAGAGGATTTGATCCACCCTGGGCATTCCATTAGGAAGAAAAGTGAGATAAAATGCAAGAATAGGATAAACATGCACACCGGGGTCCTGTGGATAGGCTGAGACCCACAGGACAGGGGAACAAATACAGGGGATCTGTGGATAATGGAGGAAAGCCAATTGGTTTTCATATCCACAAAGATTGGGGCAGACATGGATTATGGGACCTGGGATTAAGCATAAGGAAGGGGATTATGGGGTAGGTTTGTTGATAAAAATTCAGTTAAAGGAGTAAAATACAGTTTGTAGATAACTGGGGAGGGTGCAAGTGGGTCCCCTGGGACCAGGACCATAGCCAGAAAAAATTTCGGGGTGTGTGTGTGTATGTGTGAATTTTTTTTAGCGAATCATGAAGAGTAGTTCCATGCTGCTGCTCAGTTGTTTAGTCGTCTCTGACTCTTTGTGACCTCATGGACCAGTCCACGCCAAAGCTCCCTGTCGGCTGTCACCTCCCCCAGTTCCTTCAAGGTCAAGCCAGTCACTTCAAGGATACCATAATGCAAAATAATTTAGAAATCAGGCTCCGTTGATAAACTTCAGTAGACACTCATGGGGATTTGGTTAATCAGCTAAAATTCATGAGTAAACCAGGTTTTTTTTTTTAAAAAAAACCCTGAACAATTTTGGGGGGGGGGGGGAGTGGTTGAACCTTGGCTACAGTCCTGCCTGGGACCCACTGTGAAGGAAGAACAAGAAAAGGAAATTTGTGGATGCTGAGGGAATTGTGGATTTCGGTATCCATGGAGGATGGACCAATTACGGGTTATGGAATTTTAGTTGGGTTGCCTGCACCAGGATTCTGGTGAGTGAACAAGAGAGATTTAGGAAGGCAAGAGTTCCAGTTAGTGTACAGGGGCTCCTGGGTGAACTGACAACCCTAGACTGGTGAGGGTGGTGAGGGTGTTTGGGGGTCCGAGAAGGAAAGTGTTACTATCTTCTGCAGATATGGCAAGCCCCAATAGGTTTCTGTATCAGCAGTGACAGCGCAGTTTCCAGGCTTCCGGGTTAGTGGGTTAGAGAGAACTCCCGGGGCTATGGGATCCCAGCGATGAATGAAGGTGTGGTAGCATGTTAAGGGAGACCTGTGTGAGGAAGGGGCTTGAGTGAACCCTCCTCCCCAGGGGCCCTCACGGGCCATTGGGACATGTGGCATGAGCTGTCAGTGATTGAGTCAGGAATGCGGAAGTGAGTGAAAAGAGACACAGGAAAGGAAAGGAAGAGCCAGGAGGCAATCAGATAAGGGTAACCTTTTTATTGGGGTTTTTGAACAATAGAGGGGGGTCTTCATTGAGCTTTCTGGGTGTTGATAGCTGCTGCTGAGTGCCCCCAGGTCTTAATGCATTGAAATTAATTTGTTCATAAATTTAAAAGCTGCATCAACCTGCTGAACGCACTGCTGCAGTTTTAAGTTAACCAATTGGCAAATTTAGACCCGAGGAGGGGAGGGTCTTTTGTGCTCGGTAACACTAGGGTTAGGACATTTTATGCTTCTGTCTCTCAATGGCATTCCAACCTACACATCCATTTCTTATTTATCTATATGTTAAAGACAGACAGACAGTCATGCAGGAGTTGCTTTGTCTGTTTGATTTCATTCAGCAAACCATTTGCCAGGTGACTGCTTTATTCACCAAATGCTAGTTTAGACCTCAGAGTGCCAATAACATCCCAGCCAGAGCCACGTTCTTGACTGTCAAAGTAGGAATTTTGCAGTCACTAAAGGGGCATCTTATTTTGTTTGTTGTCTCAGGGAGGATTTTATTTTGCAGTTTTTCTTCCATGTTCACAATGTTTCACTGGAAGCCCTAGTACTGTTCTCATAAGATTGCTACAAGTTGCATAATACAACATTTATTGGCCAACTAAAATGCAGAAAATACATCATGCAAGCTTTCAAAGTTTCATTGGCTTCTTCATCATGCAAAGATATTAAAAATAATACAGGAGAAGAAAAAATGAATTACAGGTCTACATTTTGTTACAGATTTTTTGTTGTTGTCAGTTATGATGATCTATGCCACTGCTTTTTAAACAGTGGGTTCCAACCCTGAGTGGGGTCCCCTTAGCTCAATGTTGAGTCATGAATTATTTGGCAATGATAAAAGGTTAGTGGCTGCTTTAAACATTTAAACAAATCTGTTAGCAACAACATGCAGTGTTTACAGTGGACTCTGCAGAAAATGCACAAAAAGGAAACACAGCTTGCCTAACAAGCCTTACAAATGCTGATTTATTTTCAGTAAATATTTGCTTTTTATAGCTATTTTTATATCTATATACCTGAAGTCATGTAAAAAAATTCAGGCAGAAAAGGGGTTGCACGTGGAAAAGATTGAAGAAGCCCAAGTTTGTGCAATATTTCCCAAACTCTGGTAAAAAGGTACAAATTGTAGTCCAAATGAAAGTGTTTTACCTTTGTTGAAGGTTAAAAACCTCATAGAATTAAGTCCCAACCCATTGGTCCCTCATATTAAAGTTTGCCTTCTTTTTGCGACAAAATTCAGTATCTTTCAATCCAGGAAACATATTCAGGGGTACCCATGTTGGCTATACAATCATTAGACAAAATATGAATGAGTTTCCTAGAGGCATGTTCCTACCTATTTCCCTTCACAGCTTCTCCCCCCCCCCCTCCTTGTAATTAGAAAGTGCTTTTAAAATAAACATTTAAAAATAAAAATAGACCTTTGGGAAAAAACTATATAAGTTGGTGGCTATTTCCATAATTCTTTCTTTTAAAAAAAGATCTTGGCTGTGTGCACCATCTTATTTTTATGTGCCATGTCTCCATATATCATCTGTAAGAAACAGTATCTGTCTGCTAAATGGATAGAATCAATGTATTGGATGTTGTTTTCTCTTAACTTTTCCATCACTTTGAAGTTACAGCCCCCAGAATCTCCCAGCTGGCTGGGAATTCTAGGAGTTGCATCCAAAAGGGTAATGTTTATAGGCTGTGAATCTGAAAGAGTTTTCTCAGTCTCATTGTATTATAATAAATACATTCGGAATTATTATGTCTTTCTGTGAGCCTTTTCAGAAATTCCTCTCTGCTTTTATTACTATTTGTACCTAGGCATCTTTTATATACATAATATAAAGTCTGTTGGTGAAATGCAGAAGTCTTTGATGTAGTGCTCCCTAAGGTGATGTAAGGATAACTAATGAGTTTTGCCTCACTAATATGCAATCATGTCTGGCTTATTGAGTAGGAAGTTTTCAAATCTGGTATTGCCATTTCTAAAAGGTTAATTTAATATTAGCTCTTTTTCTGTGATGCTCATTAGTATCAAACTATTAAATGCAGACCATGAGGAGATTATGTGGGAAGGCTTTTGTTGTCTTCTACCAGCAAGGTAAAAAGACCATGAGGAGATTGCACTTGTACCAAGTACAGTATTGAGCTGCTTAGGGAGAGAAATGTTTCTTTCCCCTTATTCTTGTTGTGTGTGAGCATAAACACATGTCCTGGTACAGCTGTCCCAAATCTGGCACTTTCCAGACATATTGGACAACTCCCCTCATCCCTTGTCAACTGAGAAAGGCTGAACTAGTGTCAGTTGGAAGTCACTTGCTGGAAGCATCTGCTAGCTGGCACTCAGCAAATGTGATCTCCTGTCCCAGGGATAGGACACAAGACATTTTATTTGTTTATTTAGAAAACTTTCAGCATACTTTTTTTTACAGTCAGATCTTTATAATAAATATTTTGGACAAAAGACATTGGATATTTGAGACTGTATATTTCGGCCACTGCTGCGTGTAATGTTTTTTATTCTGACAGCTTCATTGGTTTTAGGAGCAAAGGGAGTCCTTTCTTCTTTGGATTGCTTCCCTAAAGAATTGGCATAATTGTATGACTCTGCTTCAGGCTGCATTGGAAAAGCAAATTACCCTTTCCCCTCATTTTCTCCATTCCAGATGCATTTTTTCCTATTCTCCCAATTTATTTGTTTAAAGTGCCCTGAACGTCATAGGACTACTTTATAGGATTGTGCCTCAGAGGACTGGAGGTTGAGCATGCAACATGTGTGCCTATCTCACTTTATAACCAAGTGTGGTGTGCCACATTTCCTCGAATTCCTCCCAATCTCACATCCTCAAGTGTTTCTTTGTTAAGATGCAGAAGGCTGATGGGTGAGGTGATAAGTCAGCTGTATCACAGACAGTGTTCTCTCATTTTCTCTCATGCCTCTGGAAAGGAAAATCCAGGGGAAACTGTTTTGGGGCCTGCTATAAACATGACATAAGGCTAGTGATGTGATTGGCGATAGTGTCATTGTGTGTGTGTGTTTTCTTTTATGGCAGTTGCTGCCGAAGGAATAAGAATTTGTACTGTGACTGGCGTGAAATACTGTCATACATACATACTGTCCTACTAAATGAGTACTCCTTTGGCCCTGTGCCTACAATGTAATTTTTAACAATGATGTGACTGCTGATCATTATGGGCCAGTTGTCCTGGATACCAATAAAGAGGCAGGTAAAAAGGTAAAGGTTTTCCCCTGACAGTAAGTCCAGTTGTGCCCGACTCTGGGGGGTTGGTGCTCATCTCAATTTCTAAGCCAAAGAGCTGGTGTTGTCCGTAGACACCTCCAAAGTCATGTGGCCAGCAAGACTGCATGGAGTGCCGTTACTTCCCGCCAGAGTGGTACCTATTGATCTACTCACATTTACATGTTTTTGAACTGCTAAGTTGGCAGAAGCTGGGGCTAAGAGCGGGAGCTCACTCTGCTCCCTGGATTCGAACTGCCAACCTTTCAGTTAGCAAGTTTAGCACCTCAGTGGTTTAATCCGCTATGCCACCAGGGGCACCAGACAAGCTGTTACACACATCCATGTAGAATCTTGTTACTGACAACATCAATTTACTTCACACATGTTCTGTCTCTTTTTGCAGCAAAACTGTAGAATTTATAGAAATAACAATTTCATCTGTAGCGAAGTTGTGAGTAAATATGTTAGACTGAAAAAAGAAATATGTATAATCTGAATTAATCTTTACCAGGTGCATTCCACAATAAATGCTGTCGTCTCCAGAAAATTTTGGTTTATGTAGATACAATTAGAGAAGGGAGAGAGCCTTCTCATCAGTGGCACCTCGGGGAGATCAGGTTAGCTCCCTCATTGCCCATCTTCTGCTGGGAACTGAAAACATGGATGTTCCAGAGAGTGTTTGAATGAATAAGCCCATCAGACTTATCTGTCTATGTTTACAAAACCATACAGCACTTTATCACTGTCCCTTACTCCATATGTTATAACACTTTAATGGAATCCGTTCTGGTGTTCCTCCTCTACTCGTTCTGACACTATTTATGGACCTTGGGGCTTTGCACCAGTCACCTTCTGCCATGCTTAACAATTGATGCTCAGGCTTTTAAAGTAATTGTCATGTTATGTTTTTATCTTGTGCTGGAATGTTTTTAATCTACTGTTTGATTACTGTGCATATAATGTTTGCTATGTTGTTATTCAGGCTTGTCCTTGTGTAAGCCTCCCCGAGTCCCTTCAGGGAAATAGTGGCGAGATATAAAAATAAAGTTGATTGATTGATATGTAACTGTTGATAACAGATAGGATTGAGATAGCAAGTAAATCTATGATTCTATGAAATCAAGAGAGTTTGAGAGTTCCTCTGCCCTAGAATACTTATGGAAGATCCAGAACACTCTGTGTGATGAAATCCATTAACTTTTTGTATAAGATAAAGGGAGAAGCTTTGAGGAAGACCTGATGAACAAGAGTCGGAATGAGTATGGCAGGTGCAAACAGACTTGACTTTGGCCCCTTTTACACTGTGCAGAAGTAGTTTTTACTCAGTTAACTTAGGCCCCTTCTACACTGCCATATAATCCAGATTATCAATGTACGTAGGTAATCCACATTATTTGCTTTGAACTGGATTGAGTTCACACTGCCATATATCCAGTTCAAATCAGATATTCTGTATTTTATATGGCAATGTAGAAGGGGCCTTTGTGGTGTCCGATTCTCCTTATTGTTTGAGTCTTTCTTTACAACTATGTTCCAGTGAAATTAGTGGGTACTCTAGGCCTGGTCACCCTTTCTCATAATTTCCCACTCTCCCCTTCTCACAATCTATAGCTATTATTTTTGCAATTGTTTTCTGGTTAGTAGACATCTTGGGTGGTTGTCTGGGAGATGACCTTTCAAACCTCCAGTCAAACTTTGGAAACCCATTGGGTGATATTGGGCAAGTCATATATTCTCAGACTCAGAAAAAGCAATGGTAACCCCCCCCCCCTAAAAAATTACTATCCTGAAAACAACTTTAAGGTTTGCCTTAGAGCTGCCAGAAGTTGAAAAAATAGAATCATAAAATCATTGAGTTGGAATAGGTCTGACCATTGAGATCAAGCCCCTTGTTCAGTGCAGATATCTACCTATAGCATTTCCAGCTGTCCATTCTCTTTATGAAGATTTTCAGAGAAAGAGACCCATTACCTCTCTAGGCAATTGATTACATTTCCCAAACCAATATTACCACCAAGAAGTTCCTTCTAATGTTCAGTTAAAATCTACCCTTCTGTAAATTAAAACCATTAGACCTGATTATACCCTTTCAAACAGCAGAGAACAAATCTTCCTCCTCTGCTCTATGACAGTTCTTGAGGTACAGTAGAGTCTCACTTATCCAACATTTTGGATTATCCAACGCATTTTTGTAGTCAATGTTTTCAATACATCATGATATTTTGGTGCTAAATTCGTAAATACAGTAATTGCTACATAGCATTACTGTGTATTGAACTACTTTTTCTGTCAAATTTGTTACATAACATGATGTTTTGGTGCTTAATTTGTAAAATCATAACCTAGTTTGATATTTAATAGGCTTTTATAGAATCATAGAATAGTAGAGTTGGAAGAGACCTCATGGGCCATCCCTACCTGTTCTTATGGCTATTGAATCTGTAAAGTATGAAAGGCAATGTTCCCATGTATATCAATTACTGGAGAATGCAAAATAGTCAGTCAGTCAGTAGCCTTTATTTCGGTCAACAAACCATTGGCTAGGATCAAGTTATAGTACAGATGTAGTACAGATCAAGTACAGATGGAATACAGCATTTGAGTAATTTATGACAATTGCATTTGACTTATGGTTAATAACAGGTATGTACAAACTCTATTGGCTATTTGACTAACTTTATAATCTAAAACAAAAACTGTTTGCAGATTAGTAAACTGTCCCCTAGATATTCTTTGTCATACTCTCAACACTTACAGATTTTTCATGAAGCACTTACGGCTTTTTGCCGCTGAAAAGAGAAATTTAGCCACCTGCTCCGTTATCCTTTTGTCAAAGTCAGACAGTAAATAACTGCGGTACCAATTTAGGGTTCTTCCTGGCCATTTAGTGAGTAGAGGTGATATTAACCTTAATCTATCATCTTTGTAAATTGTACAAATAAAAAGTACATGTATAACAGTTTCGACATTTCCCTCCCCGCAAGGGCATGCTCTGTGTTCGTATTTAATGCCTTTGTATCTGCCCTCTAGTATGGCTGATTTGAGTGCATTGAATCTGGCCCAGCTAAAAGCAAGGCGAAACTTTGGTATATTTAAGTTTTCTAGATATTTAGCACCTCCCATAGAATTAAATGTTAGGCCTAGAGTCAATGGGGAGCATGTGGAGCGCGCCTGAGTCATTGAGGTTTGTTTGTCTATGTCACTAATTCGCTCTGCTAAGATCTTCACAGTCTTTTTATACTCAAAACCCCTCAGTATATTCTCTGAAAGCCCCAATTGCCTAAACTTCTCATTTAATGCTTTGATTTGGTGGGATTTGAAGAGGTCTTTTTGAATCAAATATATATATCCTGCTTCAGGTCCTTTATATATCCTCTCAATCCAATATCCTAGGGCCCTTCTCCAAGCTGTTGATTCCAATGAGGCTGTTCCTGATTCAAGTCTTAAAACAGCAGATGGAACACAATTGGGGACAGCGAACAGTTTTCTAAGGAACCCTGATTGAACTTGTTCAGCTTTAGATGAGAAGCCTGTGATCCAAACAGGAATTGCGTAAAGTAGCTGGGCTGTTACCTTTGCTTGGAAAACCTTTATTGCAGCGGGGATATATTGACCACCTTTTGTGTAGAAAAAGCGTATTATAGCTTTACTACTGGATAAAGCATTTTGTATTGCCATTTTTTGATGACAACCCCAGGAGCCTGAGGCCTGAAAGGTCACCCCCAGGTATTTAAAGGAAGAAACTTGTTGTATTAAGTTTTCTCCTATATACCAGTTGTGTCTGGCTCGCTTTTTTGAGAAAATCATGATTTTGGTTTTACTGTAGTTTATCTTTAGCTGATTTTTCTCACAATATTCGTAGAATGCCCTCAGCACTCGCTTGAGTCCTACCATGGTGTAGGATATGAGGGCAGCATCATCTGCATACAGCAATAGGGGTATATTGGTGGATGAAATTTTAGGGGGATGTCCATTTGGTAGTGAAACATGGGCGGCCAAGTCATTCAGGTATAAATTAAACAAAATAGGGGCCAGGATACAGCCCTGGCGCACCCCCTTATTGACAGCTATTGGTTTTGAGAGGTTGCCTTGTACACCACATCTTACTTGTGTTGTAGTGTCTGAGTATAAGCTCTTGATCAGCCAGAGCAATCTTTTGTCGATTGTGGTCTCCTGCAGTTTTTGCCACAGCAAATTTCTTGGGACAGAGTCAAACGCGGCTTTTAGATCGATGAAAGCAGTATATAGTCCCTTGTAGGGACGTTTTTGGTATTTTTCAGCTAGGTGGTTTAGCACAATACAGTGGTCTATGGTAGACCTCCCTTTTCTAAAGCCTGCCTGTTCCTCGCCTATTATTTTTTCGGAGTCCAACCAGTCTAGGAGCCTGTTATATAAGTGGCGAGAATAAAGTTTTCCCACCACCGAGAGCAGGCTGATGGGACGGTAGTTTGCTGGGTCGTTTTTGTCCCCTTTTTTATAAATTGGGATTATAATAGATTTTGACCACGGGGCAGGAATTAGGGCTGTGCGGTTAATGTGTGTGAAGAGGGGGGCAAGAAAGGCTGTCCACCATGAGTTGTTGTTTTTTAGATGTTCGGGGGCTATTTGATCTGGGCCTGGGGCTTTACCGTTTTTCAGTGATGAAATCAAACTTTTAATCTCCCTACCGGTCACCGGGGACCATTGTGCATCTGATCACCGAAGGAGATCACTGGATTTTCTTCCCACTCCCTTCTGGGTATCTCTTCATTTGACCCATATAGTATAGTAAAATACTTTTCCCACACCTGAACTGGTATATGGCATTTGGGAGAGGTTTTCCCAGATCCCAGCATTCCCGTGACCAGGGTCCAGAATTGCTTGGAGTTGTTGTTTAAGGAAGCATCTACCAGGGCATCCCATCTTCTATTCATTTTCTCCCTCTTGTTTCTCACTAACATGGCTTTGTATTGTTTTTTGATTGTATAGTACATTTTGGGGAGATTCTGAGAGTTTTCTGCTCTATAGGACTGATAAATCTGGTTTAGCTTCTTTTTTAGTATTGCACATTCCTTCTGTGTATCTGTTGTCCCCTCTCCTTGGCTTTGGGTCCTAAATCTGCCTACTAATTTTTTTCCTGAGACTATTAATTCTTCTGTGAGATGTGAGTATTTTGATATTGCTTCCTCCGCACTTTCTGTTTCTGCTATGATCTTTCCCAACTCCAGCAAGAAGGGGTCTGAAGTTGCTGGAGGTTTGTTTTGCTTCTTTGTATCCCATCTAAGTCTGTTTCGTCTTATGTCTAGGGTGGAATTATCTAGATAGTGTTGTGGACTTAAGCGTTGCGCATTAGGAAGACTTACTATATAAGAAATCGGGAGATGGTCACTTTCTGTTCTGGATACTGTGGTGAAATTCTCTATATGTTTATACGTGTGATTAGCTACCAGAACGTAATCTATCACACTGCTGCCACTTCCTGATATATAGGTAAATTCGGCACATCTCTCAAATTTAGGGTCTCCATTTATTATGTTTAGGGCTAGTCTTGATGTCAACTGCGCTAAGCATATCCCAGCTAAGTTGATCTTGTTATCCTTAGATTTCCTGTCAATCTTGTTTAAGTGGTCTTCCAACTCTTCCAGGTGCCATAACTTAGAGGCAAATAAGGTTGTATTATCAGGGCCCAGACGAGCATTAAAATCTCCTGTAACAATTAGTTTAGATTTTGGGAAGCGTGATTCCAACATTACTATGTAATCTTCCAGTTCCTCCCAAGTGCGGGTAAGCTCTAGCTTTTTGGGGCTGGGGGGAATATATACGTTGACCAGGAGTATCTGTGTAGGCCCATATTCTATGTGACAAGCCATAGCTATATGGCTGCAATTGTCAACTGATTTGATTTTTGCCCCAAGGGATGTGGACAGCAGAATGGCCAGGCCTGCTTTCGGTCGCCCTCTATCTTTTTCCATTTTAGCCGGGGAGTCAATTATAGTGTATCCGTTGAAATCTACAGGCCCTTTACTCCATGTCTCCTGAAGCGAGATCACATCAAACTTCCTCAAAAATTTGCTTACCCCTTCCTCTTTACTTCTGGTCTGCCATCCTGCTATGTTCCAAGATAGACAGTTCAGGTTAGATGATTTTGTTTGCAATGTTTTCACTTTTGGGACTGTTGGAGGTTGCGGAATGATGGACTGGGTGGGACGTGTTTCATTTTTTAGTATATTCCTGACTAGTCAGTGATCACCCTTAGAATGGCTCACTGGTTCTGTTTGTCGCCCTCCTCTAGCCCTTCCATACGTCATGTCCGTCTCTGCTAGATCCCCTATGCAATGTCCTGGCTCAGGTTGAATTTTATCCCCCTTGGTCATCCTGCTGAGAAGCTCTACCCGTAGCAAAGTCAGTCTGTCTATTATTTCCCTTTGACTTAATTGTGGCAAGCATTGGAATGTTTCCAGCAGGTCACTTTCCTCATCTATGTATAGCTCACTAAAGGGTGTTTCAGTTATGAGCCAATTGGGCACTGATTCCAGCTGCTTTGCTAGAGGGAACTGTTTTAGAGGTTTAGGGGTATCTGTTAGATCTATGAGATTTGCTTCATTGCAATGGATTTGGTTAGACCTGGAGAGTTGTTTAGGTTCCTGTTTGAATAGTGGGAAGGGAGGGGAGCTGTTAATAAAGTACCGAGAGATGGACATCCCGAGCTCCATAAGTTTTTCCTTAAGGCAATACAGTTTGTTAGTTACTTGCTTGTTTGTACATGTTATAACTGCCCGGGCATGTGAGTAGTTGTAAAAGAGGTATTCTATCTGGGTTATTTCAGCTAGACTAATGACATTGCACCCCACAACTTCTAAAACCCTTAGAAGGTGGCCTTTCCGTTCTGCTGGTGAGAGGAGGCCCAGGGGCTTAGGGTAGTTAGAGATCACCAACTTGTTTGGCACAAGTATCATCTCCCAATCCCCCACATCTGGAACATCAAAGTTCTTTACCCATTTCTTTTCATTGTTGTCCTTGTTTTCCTTTCCTTTAGCAAAGACGGTTTCCCAGGGATCCTGTGTGACTTGTGGGTCTGCTAGTATTGCTGGGTCACACAGGAGGGGTGTCGCTTGATTGACTTCCAGGACATCAAGAACTGTTCTTTGCTTGATCTGATTTATTGATGTCTCGTTTTTAGATTCCGGTTTACAATTTATTTTGTCTATCTTATCTTTAGGGGGCTTCGCAGTAGTACCTCGATCTTTCTTCTTATCTGTGTGTTTATACTTGAGGATCTTTTGAGAGTTTAAATTTGATTGTTTTACTGTGGATGTGGCCACTTTCTTCCTTTCTTGATCTTTTTGAAGACTTCTGCATTTGTACTTTATCCTTTTGTGAGCCTTGCTGTGTTTGGGGGAACTTATTGTGTTGTTGTTTTTGTTCCTTGCCTTTTTTCCAAGATGCCCTTTTATGCTGGAGTCGTTGACCTCCGTGTCTTGATTTAAAGTTGGGAAGGTTTTCTCCTTGCTTGCTTCCTGTTTGACCATAAATTGTGTTATTGTAATCAGGAGGGCATTGGTTTCTGCAAGGTAAATCTTTATAGCCTGAATATCAGCATTCAAACTGGTTAATTGATTGACCAGATCCTCTGCAATGAGTGGTTTTTTGAAGGCCTCTGATGTTAGATTTGTCTCTAGATCGCCCTCTGTTATATTCATAGGGACCTCCACCACGTCTTCATTGGGGGATGTTAAAACATGCCTCCTGTGCCCTCTCCTACTATCCAGATTATCCAAATTGTCAGTAGCGAAGGCAAACTCCTCAGCAATACTTATGCCTGAGTTCTCATAAGGATTAAAAATTACCCGACAGTGATCTAGGGTCCAGTCGAGAGGCGAAGCTGAGGGGGTGTTCTGTTCCTGCTCCAGCTCCTGTATTTTGACTATGGGAGAGAAGTAAGTTTTTATCTCTGTTTGTTTTGTTTTCTTTCTTTTCCCAAACGGGGGAGATGAGATTAGCGGAGACAGGGACTTGTCACTGTTTCTGTAGGTCTGTCTTGTTCTGATTACCATGGTTCTTTTAAAATGAAGTCACAGAGTCTTTAAGCAACCAAGAGTTTTAGGTACTAGTTAATAACTGTTAGTTGGTATTTGATAGAGATTGCTGCAATGACTTTGATAAAGCATGCCAATATATCTTGATATGTTTTAATACTTGGCCTTTATCTGCAGTCCTTATATCATCTACTGTTTTGTTCCTTGCAGTTTGTACCTATTTAGCAGAGATTAGTGCTTTGAAAGAGCTCTGAAGTAAAACAGCTCAAAGAGTGTTCCTTGAGTCTGCAGCCTTGAGTAGTAGAGGGCTCTCTGCTTCCTAGTATGTACTCCAGGGTAGCAGCCAGCAAACAAAAGGAGACCAGGAAAAAAAAAAGTAAAAAGTAAAAAAAAATATTTTAAAAAAACCTTTGGAAAACTGGAACACTGCAAGCCATCCAGCCAGCCGGGAAGAAAGCAGTTTGAGGCAAGCAGAGATTCAGCAATGTGATCCTCTTCTTACCTTCCCTCCTTCAAGGGAGGCTTAGGCTTAGGTGTTTTCCAAACAGTTGCCGATAAAATCTTTAAAACTGCATTAGCTTCATATGAACAGTCTTTAGTAAAAGCAAGGAGTTCAAGGGCAACAGTCTTCAATTAAAATTGAGAGTTTAAGATAATATAAAAGCAATAAGATAACAGCTTCAGAACTTGCCCTTGAGCACGGCTGACGCTGCTCCTCCCGTTGCTCCACCCGTTGCAAAATAGAAGGAGCAGCTACACTCTTATCCTTCCTGCGGATTTCCATGGTTTGGCTGTGATAAGGACAGAACATTGGGCAAGATCATAGAATCATAGAATCATAGAATAGTAGAGTTGGAAGAGACCACATGGGCCGTCCAGTCCAACCCCCTGCTAAGAAGCAGGAAATCGCATTCAAAGCACCCCCGACAGATGGCCATCCAGCCTCTGCTTAAAAGCCTCCAAAGAAGGAGCCTCTACCACGGCCCGGGGGAGAGAGTTCCACTGTCGAACAGCTCTCACAGTGAGAAAGTTCTTCCTGATGTTCAGGAGGAATCTCCTTTCCTGTAGTTTGAAGCCATTGTTCCGTGTCTTAGTCTGCAGGGCCGCAGAAAACAAGCTTGCTCCCTCCTCCCTATGACTTCCCCTCACGTATTTGTACATGGCTATCATGTCTCCTCTCAGCCTTCTCTTCTGCAGGCTAAACATGCCCAGCTCTTTAAGCCGCTCCTCATAGGGCTTGTTCTCCAGACCCTTAATCATTTTAGTTGCCCTCCTCTGGACGTTTTCCAGCTTGTCAACATCTCCCTTCAACTGCAGTGCCCAGAATTGGGCACAGTATTCCAGGTGTATTCTGACCAAGGCAGAATAGAGGGGGAGCATGACTTCCCTGGATCTAGACGCTATACCCCTATTGATGCAGGCCAGAATCCCGTTGGCTTTTTTAGCTGCCGCATCACATTGTTGGCTCATGTTTAACTTGTTGTCCACGAGGACTCCAAGGTCTTTTTTGCACACACTGCTGTCAAGCCAGGCGTCCCCCATTCTGTATCTTTGATTTCCATTTTTTCTGCCGAAGTGAAGTATCTTGCATTTGTCCCTGTTGAACTTCATTTTGTTAGCTTCGGCCCATCTCTCTAGTCTGTCAAGATCGTTTTGAATTCTGCTCCTGTCTTCTGGAGTGTTAGCTATCCCTCCCAGTTTGGTGTCGTCTGCAAACTTGATGATCGTGCCTTCTAACCCTTTGTCTAAGTCGTTAATAAAGATGTTGAACAGAACCGGGCCCAGGACGGAACCCTGCGGCACTCCACTTGTCACTTCTTTTCATGATGAAGACGACACATTGGTGAGCACCCTTTGGGTTCGTTCGCTTAGCCAATTACAGATCCACCTAACCGTAGTTTTGTCTAGCCCACATTTTACTAGTTTGTTTGCCAGAAGGTCGTGGGGGACTTTGTCGAAGTCCTTACTGAAATCCAGGTAGGCTACATCCACAGCATTCCCTGTATCGACCCAACTCGTAACTCTATCGAAAAAAGAGATCAGATTAGTCTTTAATTAGTCTTTAGGTTTTCTTTAATCCCTCCTTATTATCCAACATATTCGCTTATCCAACATTCTGCCGGCCCATTTATGTTGGATAAGTGAGACTGTACTGTATTTAGTGATATATCATGTCCCTCATTGGTCTTCCTTCTCTTCACCAGTTATGATGCCCAATTATCTCAAACGTGCCTTATATGTTTTATTCTCTCTACGTCTTATCATCCTTGTTGCCCTTCTATGTGTTTTCTACTTGAAGCACACAGCAACAACTCTTTATATTGTGGCAAACAATGCAGACTTCCCTGAAGAAATGCTTTGGAGAGGAGTAGGAAAAGTGTTCATGTAGTTGCTCTGACCCGAACTTGTTCAAGAAATTGACAGTAATTTTGTTCAGAGAAAGTACACTCTTATTTCAGCATTCAGTTCTCAGTGGTGATTTCATATGCCCCCTTCAATCCTCTGTTGTACAGGATGAAAAGTTAAGAAAAAGTGTCACCTTGTATCCCATATTGGGAGAAAAGCAGTATATAAATTACAGTAAAATTTTTTAAAGGGTTTCTCATCAAGCTTGTATGTTGGGTAGTTGTGGCAGGCTAACTAGTCCTTGCCAACTTGCGCCACTGGTTTCTATTTCTCTTTGTTTTGCCCTCATAATTTGGAGCAAAGTTCCACTTGTTTCTTGAAAATTGAATTTAATACAGACCACCCAATTATTGAAAGAGCTACAGGCAGTTCCCATGTTACAAAGATAAGGTCTGTTGGTTTGTTCTTAAGTTGAATTTGTATATAAGTCAAAACAGGTACATTTTAAAATTTAACTCCATCTCTCGCCGTCCCTCCCTTCCTCCCTCTCTTTCTGGATAGCATAGGGAAGGTGTTTGTTTTGCTTATCTGTGCCCCTGTTCAAAAGATTTCATCTCACTTTCTGTCCCTGTGAAAGTTGGATTTTGAAAAATGTGTCTTGTTGTGGAAACAAGGGTTAGTGATAAAGCTTCAGTAGAGACCCCTTTTCCCCATGATAACTCTTCCAGGAGTGAATTTCACTTCTGGGGGCTAGATTTCTCTCACTTCCTGTTGTCTCACCCCTGTTCTTAACTGTGAGTCCTTTGGAAGTTGGATGTTTGTAACTCAGGTACTACCTGTACTGACACTGGATTATTTGCAAAGTTCATGTTTTCTCTGAGCTCCCTGCCACAATTAAAATTTCCCAGATTTCCCAGAATCATTCAAAAGAAGGCCCCTCAAATTGTTGATGCATAATATAAGTATTATAGATTATTGTGGGTATGCCATCCTGTGGATATAAGAATAAATCAGTAGCTTTTTAAGATGGATTTTATGAAGTCCCGTGGAAGAAGAAAGTGCAGTCCATTACAGGCACAAAGACATACTACAATCACATCTTGTAGTAAGAATGGAAAGTGAAGATATTCTTAGCAACTATAGAAGTCAACGCTGTACTCTGTGCGCTTACGCTGACCTGCTAACCTAATAATAGCTTCTAAACTTTAATCTCTTGAAGGACAGCACAGTGACCAGTATAAATCCAACTGTATAAAGAAGATAGGCTTCTAGATGCCATTTGTGAAAAAGAAATTTGATGGTTACCTATAGCATTAAAATAGAAACAGTTTGAAATAGTTATCACAAGATATACAGACAAAGTTATATTAAGACAGGCAGCTTCAGAGTCTAGGGATTTCAGATTTATGGTTTGCCTTCTAGTAAAAATCATACCAATCTGAGCCATTTGGCTCTGTTGTGATGTGAGTGGCCAAATTAAGGTAAATGGTGCAATTCTTAATAAATGCAACTTTTTCAGCTCCCACCTTCTTCTCCTCTAAAAGTCAAACATACTGAGCTTAATGAAACATGCCAAACATGCATTTAAATTGTTAGCCTTCTGTTCCTTATATGTAACTTGTGACTTTTCAGCATAATAGTATGTTATCTAGAATGTTAATTGTTACATGTAAAAATATTATGTTTCAACACTAAACAGAAGGATAATACAGGCAGCAGAACTCTTGGAGAGGTTTTTTCTTCTTAAAAAAGAAAACTTGAAAACAGAATAATAATAGTTGCCCTTTTTATTTACAATAAAACAGTATTATATTCAGTATTCTAAAATTAATACAATCAGTTGATTCAACTCCAAAAGTATAGAATAATCAACTCCAAAAGTATAGAATCAAAAGCAACTGGCCTATTAGACAGATGGAAGCCTTGGGTAGCCATGGTAGCTCTTTTATTGTTTCTTCTGAACCCATGGATGTCATCTTCACTTGAAGGACAGACCTTTATGTGCCATGCTCCCTGTTCTGTACCTATCAGTCAGCCATGGGCAAACTTTGGCCCTCCAGGTGTTTTAGACTTCAACTTCCAGAAATTCGGCTTACCGGTTGTTAGGAATTGTGGGAATTGAAGTCCAAAACACTTGGAGGGTCCATGTTTGCCCATGCCTGTTATAGGTAAACTGCAGGATGCTAATCTGTTGCTAGTACTGAAATAATATTCAACTGCTGATGCAGTCAACTTCTGTAAAGGAAATAGTACTGGGGCACCATTTTATCCTTCACATCAACCAGCAGAAGGTCTTGGACTAATCCTGCCATTGAAAACAATTTTTACATGCTTTTCTTCTATAAGCTTGAATTCCAAAGTTTTGTGTCCAAGATAACTATGTCAAGACACAGCACTTTTATTACCACATGAACAGAGCCGGCCCTAGGTAATTTTCAAGTGTAAGCGAACAGTATTTTGGCACCCCCACCCCCTCAGCCACTTGTTTCCAACAATGGGGGCATGGCTGGCAATGCAGTGTTTTGGCGATGCTGCGCAGCTGCGGAAAGGGGGAAGGGTTGAGGACAGAGGCAGCAGAATTCGGGGGGGGGAGGAGTTTCCAAGCTCATATATCGCTATGATAAGTGCCTAGATTTGAATGGCGACTACGTGAGATGTGGTATTTGGGTGTGGCTTTCACAACATCACATGGTAAGTGTTTTCTCCTATACTTTGTTCATTTTTAATTCCAAAACGTAATGTACTTTGGATAACTGTCTTATTATGCAGAGTCTGGATGGCCATCTGCAGGGAAGGCTTTGATGGTGCCTTCCTTTTTGGCAGAAGGGGACTGGACTGGATGGCCTTTGGGGAACCCTTCCAACTCTGGTATACTATTATTATACAAAGTCTGGACAGCCATCTGAAGGGAGGGCTTTGGTGGTGCCTTCCTTCTCAGCAGAAGGTGGCTGCATTGGATGGCCTTTGGGGAACCCCTTTTTCCTAGATGTCCTCAAGTAAGATGTAAACTGGGCTGGTATGTCTTAGTAGTATGTATTGTATAGTAATATTCCAATTTCAAAATGGTCCATAAGCCTAATTAAGAATGTGGGGATACATTTAATGTTTTTCCTTTTTAGAGGGCAGAAGTGGAAGCTACTAATGCCCTCTATTAGACTTCTATCATAATTACCTTGTTATTGCTATAAACATAGTAAGTGTTATTCCTCAAAAAAGTGAAAGTCCTCTTTAGAGGGGTTCAGATGATCATTCCTCATTTATTGAAAGAGAACATGGAAACAGTTGTGCATCCTCAAGGGATGGCTCTGGACCCCGTGTAGGTGGCAGTGGTCAGGGCTGTAGTCGGGCGGGGGGGGGGTGTGTGTTAGGGATTCAACACCCCCGCAAAATTTTCAGGTTAAAAAAACCTGTTTTACTAATGAATTTTAACTGCTTAATCGAATCCCCATGAGTGTCCACTGAAGTTTATATGTCTTGAGTGTCCCCTGAAGTTTATTGATGGAGCCTGATTTCTAAATTATTTTGCATTATGGAACTACTTTTCATGATTTGCTAAAAAAAGGTTTCAACCCTCCCCCCTGCCCCCGCCCCCGCCCCCCGAAATTTTTTTCTGGCTATGGCCCTGGCAGTGGCCATGCCCACTACTGCTAATGTGTCTAGGCAGTTCATGGAACATCACTGTATATGAACATACAGCTCTTTCATGAACTGGTTAAGTTGTCTTGATGATGGAGAAATTCATATTGCTGTGGTGAGGCATGGCTAATTGTGTGGTCCTGTGAATTTCTCCCTGTGCATGCTGCTTATAACACATGGTGTTATTATATGAATCCCAGAGGCTCATGTTTGAGGTGGAAATGTTTATTGTTGAGATTGTTTGGATAAACAGAGTCTTGGATACATGTGGAAAGTAATTTAATGTGGAAATTACCAAGTCATGCAGAAGTGTCCCACTATTATGTGTACCAGATAAGTCAGCCAGTTCATGACACTAAAATGTTACATATCCATCCAAGTCAGAAATGCTTGGACTTAGTAGCTGGCAGCCTGGTAAAAGTTTGAAGTCTCTAACCTTTAAACCATATTTTAATACTCAGCAAAACATGCTGCCCTCTCCCCACATTTATGAAGTATACTATGAGAAGTAAATCCTACTCTTATTCCAAAAGGTTGCCCATGAACACATGTACTTCAGAAAAATACAAACATTCACTGCAGAAGAAATAGAAAATGGCCTTGGAAATGATCATGATTACTAGTTGTTTGTACTTGAATATACAGGATTTGGAGTCCCCAATCACAAAACACACATTTTCATTGGCCTTGGCCATAATGATACAGTTGTGTATTAAAAGCACATGCCTTCTCATTATAGTTTACACAATGCACTATGATCATAGTTTTTTTTTTAAAGGACCGCTATGGAAATGTCCTTTAGTGAGAGGAGGGCAATCAATTAGCTGGTGCAGCAAGTACATTTAGCCTTCTGAGACAGTTGGTTTCCGGGAGTAATTTTCAGGATAAAAGGCACATGAAGGAGAAAACACATTGCAAAAGGAATGGGTGAGGTAGGCAGTATTAAGCTAAATTGTCAAAGGCAGTTGTGCCATCACACATTTTTATTTGAAAAGGGAAGAAGTTGGATTTATGAATCAACCAGCATTCAGCAACAGTAGGGCATTGAAAAAGCATTAACTTCAGCCAGAAAAAATTTAACAGTGAAGATTGGTTTGGTGACCTACTTAGGAACTCATGAAAAAATGTTTAAGATATACAGGTATGCTGTCTTGAGGAAAAGTACTTCTCCAAACATTCAGCAAAACATAAATATGTTCTCCATCCTTCCATTAATAATAAGAAGACAAGAGAATCACTATTGTGAATAAAAGGGATTCATGTCATAGAAGCCTGTCTCTTGTGAAGTTTGGGGTGGAGAGGATTCATTTGATTGATTGGCTTATTAAAATGTTTTAACAGAAGCCATAAAGTATTATAATAAAGTAATATAGGGTTGAGGGAACAATCTGTACTCTTAACTAAAATGTGATTTATTAAACTTTCTAAGGGCAAAGCTATGCATACTTTTGAATAAGTACTTGTGTATGAGCTGTTGCGCACATTATACCAGAAAATCCTTGTAGCTTGAAACTGCGTAGAATATTTCTTCAGAATGAACCCATTGTTCCAAGTCCTAGTCTCCAAGACTAAAGAAAACAAGCCTGCTCCTCCTCCTCCATCATCATCCTCATCCTCCTCCTCCTCCTCCTCCTCCTCCTCCTCCTCCTCCTCATCATCATCATCGTGTTTCTCTCCAAAAGAGATTCAAAGCATATTACAGTAAAATCAAATGAAATACAATTTAAAGCCTAAACATATGCAAACATTAAAATATAACTAAATATAAACGGTGTTAAAAAGTAAACAGTTAAAATCCTTAAAAGCTGATTAAAAATGTATTCAAAGATTTAAAAACCCCTTTTAGAAGCCTGCCTGAATAAAAAAGGTTTTAGCCTGCTGCTGAAAGCATAGTAGGAATGGGGCAGGGAGTTCCAGTCGAGGAGCAGCCACCAAGAAGGAAGGCTCTCTCTTTCATTTCCACCAACTTTATGACATCCTTTTAAATATTTAAACATGGGAACCATGTTTCCTTTCACTCATCATAGGGCTTAGTTTCCAGACCTTTAATTGTTTTAGTTGTCCTCTTCTGGATAGCTTTTCAGTATTCCTCTGAATTTTTGTGTCCAGTATTGGACCCAATTTTCCAGTTGAGATCTCAGTTAATTGGTTTGGATCATATATGTAGAGCTTAAATTACTATACTATCATGAAAATGGGTATACTCTACTGAGAGCTAAATGCAACCACTGACCCCCCATTCACAGGGTAATACTGTATTTGTTGTGAAGCATTTCTGTCTAGCAGTGTATTAGAATAGCTTGAATAAGATCTTTTAATTGAATGCAGTAAAAATTAACCCTAGTTCTATTATCAAGGGTACATTTAGAATATTATAGTGCTGTGAAAATTGTATCCCTTTCCAAGCTTAAAGCTAAAATTTATGCCCCTTTTCTTAAGTCAAGGTGGCTTTGAAATACATTATTTGAATCGACACAAATTTGGTCTAATGCTATTTTGCTACATATTTAGATTAATGTATAAAAGCGGCACTTAACATAAGTCTATGCCTAATTCAGCTGCACGCTATGAAGAAGTTGTTGAGTATGTTTTTGTGAATTGTAAAGTAAACAGTAACCCATTAAAATGTGGGGGCTTCTTTCAGTAACAGTTATACTACAAAAGCTATTCTAGACTTGTAAGGCATCTATGTGAATTAAAGGTTGGCATGAAAGACTTGAGAAATAACTTTAAGTGTTTTGCCTCGGTAAACAATTCTGGAATAAATTTATTCCAGTTGAGACTTAAAATCAATATTGATAAAATTTCATTGAAGAAAATCTTTATAACTCCATTCAGAGGAGATTGAAATAATCCCCATAAAGAGATCAATACATCCCCTTCATCTTCTTTTACACCTGTAAGGAACAGAAGCCTTTGTTCTTAGATTAACCAAAGTTCCCTGGTTACCATTATTACTTTTCTTCTCCTGGATGAATTCTAACACCTTTGCCTGATGAAGAAGCCAGTGAAACTTTGAAAATTTGCATGATATACACTCTGTATTTTGGTTAGCAATAAAGGTATCCCTCTTTTGTGCATCTTGCTGCAGGACCAACATGGTGGTTACTGCTGAATAATATGATTCCAGAGTTCCCTCTGACATATCAGCATTTAGTTTGAAGGTTGTATTTCAAGTTATGGCTAGTGAAAACAACTGTGGATTTACTGCCAAGGCTTTATCCTTATATGTGCTCATCAGTTAGGCGCCATGGGAATGGAAGTTCAAAAGCAGAAGCTTTCAGTCTCTTTGCTGGTTCAAAAGGGAGTACACAAACCCAAGGTTGTCTGCAGTGGCACACTGGGAATGCTGCATGCAACTGGCTACAATCATTCTCCTTTCCCAGGGTCTGAGAACATATCACCTATGGCTTAGATCAGTGTGACCTCAAATCAGCCCTGCGGTGGCTGGACATCACACTGATTTGACAATTTGGGGAAAGCAGCTTTAATATAGCTTTCCTCCAGGTTAAGTTAACTAGGGGGAAACCCCAAATCCTGAACCAAGATTTAAGTTTTCTTCGATGTTAGGAGTTCCCAAGGCAGGTGTGCTGCTTCCTAACCAGCCCAGTGTTACAGTTTGGTTTAGCGTTGGGGTTACAATTATTGTTAATATTTAGGGTTAGGCTTAAGTCTTAGTGTTAGTTTTAGGGTTCTAGTTTTACGGTTAGGGTTAAGGGTTAGAGTTAAGATTAATGTCTTGACAGCCATTCTGCAGTCCCTTGGGTCAGGTATTCTAGGGATGCAGGATAGCAGTTCCCTCTCCTCATATCATGCTGTCATCAGCCATGACACCCCCACCAGACTTGGCAGCCAGACTGTGCATCAGTAAGGAGGCTGGAGAATGAGTGGGGCGTTCCTTTCTCCCCTCCCCCTCCCAGCCACCTTACTGAACAGCACCCTCACTGAAGGAAGCCAGGGCCCCCAATGAATAAAGAAGGTGGAGGTGTCATTTAGGATGGCTACCCGACAGCACTGAATTATGTTGGGTGCCACTGGACAGTGGGGATTCGCTACCAACTCCAAGGCAGCTGAGGCAGTCCCCATCGGGCAACCTTACAGGCTTGATCCAATGTCCAGAATGATGGATTGACACCACTTTTGCAGTTAGTATAGAATAACAACAACAACTCTATTTGTATCCCGCCCCATCACCCCATAGGGTACTTGGAGCGGCTAACTCCGAACTGCCCTGAGCATCTTTGGAGTGTTACACCTTCAAGGGAGATTTTGTCCTACTGTTTCCTGTTGCATCAAGCTGATGTCCCATTGCATCAAGCATTGCTTTTGGAGGCAATGTTTTTAAAATCATGATCTTTTAAAATTTGAATCTGTTGGGACACATGGTTTGCTGAATGCTGCTATGTGTGATGTGCTCTCCCTTTTACCACAAATGAACAGCTTTTCTTTACCAAAAAATGGTATGAAACATGGGTGTGGCCATTTTTTGTTTCTAGTTTTGGTCCTCCTGCACTTTGATTTTTCAAATACTGTGCTATGTCAAAGAAACACTTAATTGCTGTTCTGGCTGGTAAAAGTTTTGTCACTGTAATTCTGCACTGAGCTCTATAATTCCACAAAGTTTAGATGACAGGGCAGAGTTGTGGTTGCAAATTAGGCTGCTTTAACTACTGTAAGGCTATTTTTTGGTTTTGCAGTATAAGTGCTACTCTATGACTACAGTGTGCATTAAAATAGAACAGATGGTGGAGACTTCACAAAGTGTATGCATTTGTGAGTATTTCAGTGTCTTGTATATTTGACTCCCAAAAGATAAACTTTTGGAACAATTTTCCTATGAGCTGAGCAATAAATATATATAGGTTTCAGGGTTCAGGTGTATGAAATTAGTAATGGAGGACACTGGTGTACATCGTTTCTCTGAGCAATATTTGTATGTATATGTGATCCTTAGGCTGTTGTTCTCTCTCACACACATGCATGTCATTTTGTAACTAAACTTGGAGGGTTGACATAAAGACTCTAGCATTGTTACATTTTTCATATGTTGGGAAAGAAGGCTTGGGCCTTCTTGAAGTGATCCTGAATTATCTTATGTTAGCATTCTGATGAATATCCCATGTATTCAGGAGGTGAGTATAAAGTACACAAAATGCTTCAATATACTGCTTCATATTATTGTCTGCTCAGCATTATCTAATTGATCCTAAACTAGATTTGAATTAAACTTCTATGTTTTGTAAAGGGTGGCATGATTTTTGTGTTTTTCTCCATCTGATCTAAGTGTTTTGGAGCCACTACTTAATCCTGTTGTGTTAACCATGCTTATTCCATTATTTATAGTCACTTTTTCATATCTACAGATTCTGCATCCATGGATTCAACCATGGCTTGAAAATATTTTTATAAGTCCAAAATGAAAACCTTGATTTTACTTTTTGCATACGGGACAAGTTGAGTATTCACAGATCTTGATATCGGTTGGGGTGGGGGGGTGGGGGGGGGGGAGAACCAAATTATAGCAGATTCCAAAGGTCCTGTGTAGTTATAAGCAGAAAAGCAAGATTCCTTTAATGCTGTAAGTTTCGTTTTACCTAAGTTGGTAATAATTTATAATAAATTCTATTTCAAATACATTTGTTACATATTGATCTTCTCTGATCCTAGTGATCGTTGCAGATCTGGATGTTCCTAACAAAAGGATATCTACATGTTCACTGTATGCATATATATATGTGTGAATATAAAGCTAAACCATGATTTAAAATAATTAAAATGACAATTTTCTGCTTATAGGCTTCCATATTCCCCCTCTGATAGAGCTCTGAAAATATAGGAATCTCCAGCTTCCATTTTAGCTTGTGGATTATTGTTTCATCTGAAACCTAAGCTGTGGTTAATCTGAACTGTAGTTGTCTTGATTTTTAATGTTAACCACAGTTTGCAAAGTTCTAACAACCTATTAAGCTGCCAATTATTTTAAATAGGAAGCAAAGTTTCAAAAAAATTATCTTTGTGACCCTATTGGAAGGACTCTTTCATTTAAGTCCAGAACCTTGGCATAAAACTAAAGTATGGTATATCACAATCAGTGACTGTCGCCAGGTTTCAGCCTCCTTTACAAAATCATGTGTTGTAGCCTATGTAGCAAACATTTGGGCAAGTTGTATTTTATTGTTACTGACCTTATTGTGGTGGTCCAGGATTTACATATAAAAACAGGCAGCTATTATGATGAATTATAACTCATGGAGATAAGCAAAGACATGAAGATATGAGGATGAAGAAAAGCATGTAAACAACCTAGTTGCAGGTACAATATTGCCAAATCTATCTTTATTGAAAATTTCGGATTTTTTTAACCTGTGATATTCCTTTACTAGCCACTGAGAGTGGAAATGTGTTTGGCAACCTATGCAGGCCTTTGCAAATGGTTGTTAACCCTCTGCATCAAATGTATGGTTGTATCTATATTGATATAAATTACTAAATGTGCATATACATTTAGACAATTTTTTAAATTGGAGGTCTATCATTTATGGGGTTGTAACAAGTTGAGGTTGACTTGAAGGCAATTACCAAAAGCTTCAGTGAGTTTTATGGTATAATAACATTTTAATTATTTGGTATAAAGTTTTGTCCTTAGTATTGCAGTTTTGCATTTTATTGGAGTTTCTTGGTGCTCTTTGTTATGTTCCTTAAAAGAATAAAATGAGGAGGGAAGTAGTGAAGAGAGGGCTGCTGAAAGGGCTGTCCAAAAACAGATCAGTAATACTGTTTTCTCCCATGCACCAGAACTTGAGAGTTGCTTTTAAAAGCATCTAGATACTGTTACAATTCTGATCCTTATCCTAGGTACTCAATACATTTTTTGAAAAAAATAACTGTTTACTTGCTGAGTATTAAAAAAAAAACCTAGTTAGCTATTTCAAAAAGCAACAAAACCAGAATGCTACAAACTGTTGACATGTGGTTAAAAAGACATATAAGTAGCGAGGTCATGCTCCCGTCAACTATAAAAGTACCAAAACAGGTTGAAGTAGCATTGAAAAAGGAGTATAGTTCCCCCCCCCCCATTGTTATAATTGCAATTTAATGCTGTCATATCTTTTTTAATGAATTGGTTACAAGAAGCCATTGGCCAAGATCCAGTGTGATAGTTCCATGTTGGATCCTTCCTGTTCCTTTAGTAGTAGTAGTAGTAGTAGTAGTAGTAGTAGTAGTAGTAGTAATATAATAATAACCATAATAACACCATCTCCCCAAAAGGACTCGGGGCAGCATACAAGCGGGGCCAAGCCCAATAAAACAGAGTTAACCAGATAAAGACATTTAAAAATGCAAATAAACATGAAACAAGCTAATTAAACAGTTAAAAGAATAAAGTATAAAACATCATTAAAAATAAGTGAACACTAATCTCAATAACTAGAACCAGGACTATAGTGGCATATCAAGATTAGAGAGGGTGGGGACTGGACTTGTACAAAAATAGATTGTAAGGCCAGGGTTGGAGGTAAAGTGCTGAGTTCAATTTGTTAATTGGGTCTGTGCAATCATAGACGGGGGCCGAATCATTTGCAAATGTGCATCGGAATATCCATGTTTTAAGGTCCCTACAAAAAGTAGACAGAGTGGGTGCTAACCTAATCTCCCTGGGGAGAGAGTTCTAGAGCCGGGGGGGAGGGGGCACCATCGAGAAGGCCTTTCTTTCACCAGAATTAGCTAGCCTCCATCTTCCCTTAGCTTCCTGCAACTTTAAAACCATATTATTTGATTTCACAGAGGGGTATAGCAGAAAAATGCAGAGTCCAACCACAAAATTATTTGTAGTTAGCCCCTAGCCTCAAAGGCTGGTTTCTGCCAGGACTCATGCTCTGGCTTGAAAATTCATTGCTGATCTTGGAACAATCCCTCAATAATAATTTTGGATGTGTGTTTGCGTGTTCTCACACACATATATCCCGCAACTCAACAATATTTCTCTCTCTCTTTCATGTACACTCACTCACTCTGTTTCAACTAGTGTGGATATGTGGTCAAGAAGGAGAAATACATTTCTGATAAGGTTGTTGTGCATACTCAAGCTTGTGCCTTTCAGTAGTCGGGTTCCATCCAGGTTTGCTACTTCTGGTTTCCCAGTGGTTTTCTCAGCCTCTACCAGTGGTTTCCAACCTTTGGTCCTTTAGGTGTTTTGGATTTTAGCTACCACGATTCCTAGCAGCTGGTAAGCAAGCTGGGATTTTTAGGAGTTGAAGTCTAAAACAACTGGAGAACCAAAGGCTGGGTCCACTGCAGTCGTCTAAACCAGTCTTTGCTTCTGGCCTTGTAAAAATTTATTATTTTTATATATTTTTAAAACTTGGGGCACTGTTCAACTGGTTCTTTAAACAGGTCAACCTATCTTTGGATGTAAGCTTAATCATGTGGGGCTAATGAAATGAAGTCAGATCTGAAACTTCAGTACAACATGTGATTACAGTTGTTTGTTGTGCCTGTTCACATTATGTGATTCCTAGTCACTGACTCAAAGTGATTATACATAGCTACTAAATTCAGCTTTTCAAGGAACAGGCAGCTAACAGGAAACATGGTTCATTGCTATTCTTATGGTGGGATGGTTTGGATGAAATGGTGAGCCACAGTTTAGATCCGTAGCAAAGAGTTTTAATGTGTCTTGGGCTAACATGCTCAACCTTTCCCCTAGGGTAGAACTGCAAGGGGGAATTTGGTCTCGCCTCTTCTATTTTAAATCACCAATAACTGTGTTATCCAAGCCCAGATTAAATGTACTTAATTATAACCACAATTCATGGAAAAAGTCAACTTTACATTACAGCTTCATTTAAATATAGATAATATTGACTGTAATTCAAGGTTTTGGTTAATATAAAGGGGAAAATTCTGATGAAGTACCAAAGCTTGAGTCTCTTTCTCATAATTTTAAGCTATGATTAAGCATTATATATAAATAAGACCAGCAATTTTGTTGAACAGGTTAGTTACAAATGTGCTCCACTGCAGAGACAAGGCAGGTAAGTAGTACTGAGTCCAGTCAGTAGTATCCCATGTGTGAGAGTCAATGAATAAGTGAATGTGTACGTGTTGGACTATATAGATGTAAGTCTGAGTAACAATAGGCTTGGCTGCATGTTTCCTGTGAGGGGCACCAGAAAAACTGTCTGCAGCTGCAACACAGAAGAAGTTAAAAATAACATGACTGCTTTGAGGAAAGATGAAATATCAAAACTACTTTTTACTTTTAAAGAACTCTTGTTTTTCAGTCTTGTGATATACCAGTATCCACACTGCAGAAGACACCAGGAGAGTGGAAATTAGGGCAAATCTTTTCAGTGTTTGACAAATGCTGCTTCTGCCTTAGGGTTTCAAACAGATAATAAAGCTTCCTTCTTGGCTTATGCCTGATTTGAATTATGGGGAGAAAGGGGTCTCAGCTGGAGAAAGCATTTAGAGTATAAAAGCTTGCACTTTAAAGAGCATAGTTGATCCTTGAATTAAACATGTTTTGTATTCAAAAGTGAGCACTTGAGCCTCTGACCTCTGACCTCTTTTTAAAAAGGAAAGGTACTTACTTTAAAAAAAGTATTCAAAACACAATTGGCACATTGAGTGACATCTGCCCATTCAATTTGTGAGTTGTAACAGTGGATATATTTCTTTTTAAAATTGTAATGTTGCACATTGTACTAAGAATTTTACTTTAAAAATAAAATATGTATTTGGATTTTCCTGATTCCATAACGAATGAACACAATATTTCAACATAGAGAAAGACAAAGAGATACAATTGTTTTTACTTTAAAGTCCTCTGTTCCACACTAAGTGTTGTAATCTCAAAAACCAAAACCTTAATAAAACAAAGTGTGTTAGGAGATCAGGCATGTGGTTTTATTTTAATAAGGGATGAAGTCTAAATCTCACTGAGCTGCCTTTGTTCACTACTTGTTCTCTGGAGTCTATGAATTAGTTCCTTTATGGGTGGTGCTTAAACATTTCCAGTTGCCTGTGCCTTTATTATTATTTTAAACTGAAAAACACATATAACATAAAACTAGGCAGCCTTTGATTTTGATCACTGTAAAAGCATATAACTAAATATGAGGAAATTTAAAATTATATCTTCTCTTTTTCATTTTAAAACATGACTGCATTTGAGACAAATTTTGGCTGCTAGCTCACTAGTTTGTATGTGTTAAAAACAACAACCAAGTTAATTGAGATATCTAAGATGCACATACTGTCCAGATGTGAACATCTAACAATTCTGTAATACTCCCAGAGGATTATTGAAAGTGGGATCAATCAAGTATTGTGTGGTGGGACATTTAGGCAAATCTGTTATCACAAAAGGACATGCTACCTACCAGTAGAATACAGTTTAGAAAAAGAGGGAGAAAGAGGTAGACATATTGTGCCATATGCTGTGTGTGATCTGCTTTACAACATAACTGTGGTCTATAACAAGGGACAGAAATGTACTCAGAGAAAGGAACATTTTAGGACTTCTAAGCATACTGGTTAGATGCTGAAATGTGAGCTGAATATAAAATGCCATTAAGGCTGCAAGCCTATATGTATTTCCCAAAATACTTCTAAGTGGGTGCGTATAGGATTTTTTCTGCTACTGTAGCTTCTTTCATAAGTTTTTTCGTGGCGTCGGAATGGGGCTTCCCTCTTTTCCCATATTCAAACTAATGCTTTGGAAGAAGCTGTGCATTTATGAAAAATGAGTAACAAGCTGGCAGAGAATTTGTGGTGGGATGGAGCCTGGGGAACCTGATTCTCTTATCCTCTATAAGCTGTTATAAATATATGAGAGAACAACTAAAGGTGATGGTGTATGTGTGTGTGTTGAAATACCCCACCCGTTTCCTTGTTTATCTTGAATATTGTTCAAAAAATAAATAAATTGAGTTGCGTTCCTAGTAGAATGGATTAATGTTACTTCATTTCACACTATCAGTTCTTGTGAGTCTAGGAAATGTTCATAATTTAAGAGGATATCTATAATAAAAGAGTAGGTATATAGCTGGTCCTCCACATTTGTGTATTTAACATTCACATACAGTAGAGTCTCACTTATCCAAAATAAACAGGCCGGCAGAATGTTGGATAAGTGAATATGTTGGATAATAAGGAGGGATTAAGGAAAAGCCTATTAAACATCAAATTACATTATGATTTTACAAATTAAGCACCAAAACATCAGGTTATACAACAAATTTGGCAGAAAAAGTAGTTCAATATGTAGTAATGCTATGTAGTAATTACTGTATTTATGAATTTAGCACCAAAATATCACAATGTTTTTAAAACATTGACTACAAAAATGTGTTGGATAATCCAGAACATTGGATAAGTGAGTGTTGGATAAGTGAGACTCTACTGTATTTCATTATTTGCAAGTTTGTGTCTCTCCCTATTGCAGGCATGGGTAAACTTTGTTTGGAATCAGCTTACTAGCTGTTAGGAATTGTGGGAGTTGAAGTCCAAAACACCTGGAGGGCTGATGTTTGCCAATGCCTGCCTTATTGAGACCCCAAACCACCATGTGGTTTGAGACGGCTGTGTGAATGTATGCACAGGAGCCTCACATTTCAGCTGAGTAAAGCACTAGCACTTCCCCTCTTCAGCACCTCCAGAGGTTGGCCACTGCTTAGTTTTCAGGTGGTGTTTGGTAGATCATCTTCTAACCTCCCCACAAAAATTTTAGGAACTTGGACAAAAATGATTTCCCCGACAAATTGCAGAGTCTGTCAGTTCATAGACAGACTCCAAGGGAAGGGAGTTGGCAAATGGGATCACTGCGTCTCCACCCGCCCATAACTTTGTGGATGGCATGACAGCACCCTCACCTTACTTGCCAACCCCACAGAGATATTTGTGTTTTTTTTCACCTCTAACCCTGTGACCATGAAGGGCTGACTTTATTAATGAATTTGTCAAATTTTGACAAAGCATATCAATCTACTTGATATACTTGACAGCGTATCTATATTAGACAGCAGTTTTGCTATTACTGTAACTGCTAAATAATTTATGGGGATAATAATAATTATTATTTTGTATCTACCTCTCCAAGGAGGCACTGGTGGCGTAGTGTGTTAAAGCGCTGAGCTGCTGAACTTGCAGACCAAAAGGTCACAGGTTTGAATCTGGGGAACGGAGTGAGCGCCCACTGTTGGCTCCAGCATCTGGCAACCTAGCAGTTTGAAAACATGCAAATGTGTGTAGATCAATAGGTACCGCTCCGGTGGGAAGGTAACAGCGCTCCATGCAGTCATGCCGGCACATGACCTTGGAGGTGTCTATGGACAACGCAAGCTCTTTGGCTTAGAAATGGAGATGAGCACCAACCCCCAGAGTCGGACATGACTGGACTTAACGTCAGGGGAAATCTTTACCTTTACCTTATCCACCTCTCCTCAAAGCAAATTTAGTGAAGAATTTAGAATTCTTGTGCAGTAGCTCAGGGGGTTGCACTAAAATTCTCCTTCAGTGGATGCCAAGGAAGAAAGAATTCCCAATAAGACCAAGAGACAAAGACAGTATCAGAATGCAGGGGTCCCTCGCTAGAGACAAAATGAAGGAAACTGATAGCCCAATCTCAGGATACTGTAATTCCAAAACCACCTTCTAAGGTGACTCTTACCAACCTTTGTAACAAAGATTGAGAACTAGTTTGAGAGTCTTATGGAGATCCCCATCACTCATAATGGTCCTAATGGGAAGCGACGTTTGCATTATCTGCAGAGAAACCACTTATAGACTTAAGGTGTGTGTGTGTGTGTGTGTGTGTGTGTGTGTGTGTGTGTGTTCCTGACACATGAGCTACTTACGGTATTTAGCTGTAATCCCCAGAAATTTTCAACCTCTCCCCAACTCAACCACAGTTATTTCAATTTCTGTTCAAATGTTTACCATTCCTTTTCAAAAGAAATTGAAGTTATTTATTGGACCACTTACAGCAAAACACTCATTTTTGTTAATGGGTGGGAGGCAATATACCTACTGGACAAAGACTTCTTGTGTGGACTCTGTACTCCCATCCCTTCACCAGAAGGGATCCTGTTTTCAATACCCTTTGAACAGGTTTCTGCTCTCATGGCTCTCGTGGCCCACAGCTACCAAAAGTAATAAAAGGAAGAGATATCAATTGAAGTATGGAGAGCTTAGGTGGGGACTGGTGGACTTGTGGAGTCTGCAAGGCCAGTAAGCACCCACGTAAAAATCACATTGCACTTCTACGAGTGACTAAATAATCATCTCCATCTCCAGATGATAGCCTTTAAATAATTATGATTTATACTGAAAGATTTTGAAATATTACCATTCCTTATGCAGTAGCCAATTCCAGCAATTCAAAAGGCAAAAATGAATAGCCAGGGCCACCAAATACACACTTTCATCCAGGATTTAAGGACTATCAAGACATATGTAATACCCCACTAACTGGTGGTGCCCACCAGAGCCATCATCTTCATTAACATTTCACGTGGTAGCATCACTGTAATGGGCAGTTCTGCTTTCTCAGGCATCCTAATTCACCTGGACTACATGCATTTGTTTGCCTTCAGTTGGAAATAGAGAACACAACTGCGCCGGGGACGGAGCTATGCACATCACATTGCCCAGAATGCTCCAGGATTGTTATGAATTGTCCTAATTTTATGTGAAGATCTTGAATTTCTGGTCAACACTTTTTGCAGCACATCTTAGAAACCAGAGGCTTAAACAGTTTTTTTTTCCTGAAAGAATAAAAATCATCACTGAAATAGCTTATCCTATGACCAAAAGACAAGTCATGGGACTATTAGGCATGATTTCCCTTTGCAGGTTGTTGATTGGAGAATTAATAAAGTCCCTGATTCAAATGACAGCTTAAGATGCGGATGATCCTGTACATTGGAATAAGGAAGCAAAGCGGGTGTTTTGTAACATCAAACGTAGGGTATCATTCCAGACTACAAGAAGCCCTTTTTTATCCATGAACACAATGGGGTGGCTTCTGGATTACTAGCTCAATACTTAGGATTGATCATGCATCTAATGGCCTATTTTTTTTTGCAGTGAAGTCCAGTAGCAAAAAAGGGAACCATCCTCTTCTCTGAGTAGAGTTACCAAGAGCTTAGTCCTTCCAGGGATAACCTGAAGGAAGCATCAGCCCCATCTACAGTCTCTGCTGTGGTGATGCTACTGGCCTTTCTGAATGTGTGGGCAGGGAATGGTTACAGATACAGGGTGGCTGACCCCCCCCCCCCCCTGAGCTGGCATTAGGTTTTCTCTCTCTCCATGAAATGATCTATGATTTATCCACAGGTCCATAACTTTGGCCCCAAAACTTGCTCTTGAGTTATACATGAGGTTGACTTGTACATGTGTGTGTGTGTGTGTGTGTGTGTGTGTGTGTGTGTATATATATATATATATATATATATACACTAGCTGTGCCCGGCCACGCGTTGCTGTGGCGAAGTCTGGTGGTATGGGAAATAAAGTATTGAGGAATTGGTGGTAGTTAAGGTCAAGGGTAAAGGTTTTCCCCAGACATTAAGTCCAGTCGTGTCTGACTCTGGAGGTTGGTGCTCATCTCCATTTCTAAGCCGAAGAGCCGGCGTTGTCCGTAGACTCCTCCAAGGTCATGTGGGATGACTACATGGAGCGGTGTTACCTTCCCGCCGGAGCAGTACCTATTGATCCACTCACATTTGCATGTTTTCGAACTTCTGGGTTGGCAGAAGCTGGGGCTAACAGTGGGGGCTCTCTCCGCTCCCCCAATTCAAACCTGCGGCCTTTCAGTCCAGAAGTTCAGCAGCTCAGCACTTTAACACGCTGCGCCATCAGGGGATATTATTTCCTAAAGGTTGTGAATATACAATATTTCTGATTGGTTTTTTTTGTTTGTTGGAGGCAAGTATGAATGCTGCAATTAGGAAAAATGATTAGGATGTAATGGCCTTGCAGCTTTAAAGCCTGGCTGTTTCCTCCCTGAGTGAATTTTTTGTTGGGAGGTGTTAGCTGGCCCTGATTGTTTCCTGTCTGGAATTCCCTTGTTTTCAGAGTGGTGTTGTTTGCGATATTTTATGTGCTTCTACTGTCTGTGGCCCTGAGAAAACAGAGGATTTGCCAGACTTTGATGATGGGAATACTTTGTTGGGAGGTGTTAGCTGGCCCTGATTGTTTCCTGTGTGGAATTCCCCTGTTTATTTACTGTCCTGGTTTTAGAGATTATATTGTTCTGCATTATTCTATCCCAGTAATTATTTCATATTAAAGAAGAATCTCACTTATCCATCATTCGCTTATACAATGTTCTGGATTATCCAACGCAGTCTGCCTTTTCATAATCAATGTTTTTGTAGTCAGTGTTTTAAATTCATTGTGATATTTTAGTGGTAAATTTGTAAATACAGTACAGTAGAGTCTCACTTATCCAACATAAACGGGCCAGCAGAACGTTGGATAAGCGAATATGTTGGATAATGAGGAATTAAGGATAACCCTATTAAACATCAAATTAAGTTATGATTTTACAAATTAAGCACCAAAACATCATGTTAGACAACAAATTTGGCAGAAAAAGTAGTTCAGTACACAGTAATGCTATATAGTAATTACTGTATTTATGAATTTAGCACCAAAATATCACGATATATTGAAAGCATTGACTACAAAAATGTGTTGGATAATCCAGAACATTGGATAAGCGAGTGTTGGATAAGTGAGACTCTACTGTAAATACTACATAGCATTACTGCGCATGGAACTACTTTTTCTGTCAAATTTGTTGTATAATATGATGTTTTGGTGCTTAATTTGTATAACGATTACCTAATTTGATGTTTAATTGGCTTTTCCTGAATACCTTCTTATTATCCAACATATTCACTTATCCTGCCGGCCTGTTTACGTTGGATAAGTGAGACTCTACTGTATATTTCTAATCTTATATTATCTGCTCAGAACTGGATTATCTGAGGCCCCTTCTTCACAGCTGTATAAAATGCACACTGAAGTGGATTATATGGCAGTGTGGAGTCAAGATAATCCAGTGCAAAGCAGATAATATAAGATTATAAATGGGTTATATAGCTGTGTTGAAGGGCCTTGAGTCTACACTGCCATATAATCCAGTGCAAATTAGATAATCTGTGGAAGAAGTCTAAGTGAGGCCTAAATCTGCCTGTCCCCTAACTGAAACCTGGCTGTCCCTTGGTTGCTAGGCAACCAAATGGGCAGAGATTAGCCCTTTAAACTGGCAGCAATTGGATAAAAAAAATTATTGCTCTCCCTCTAATTAGGACTTTATTTTTCTTTTCTTTTTGTTGTATCAACCTTGAGGCGTGGATGATGGGTTGTGTTGTCAAATTTTGAGGTTGGGGGGCCTGTACTTTTGTTGTTTTGTGAATCGCCGTGATGCCATCAATCTTTTATATATATATATATATATTAAGTACTTTGGTTGAAACCTAAATAAAATGTAACTTGTTTTTAGCATTGAGCTTAGTACAAATTAGTCCCAAAATGTGAAGGAAACAACTTCATAACTGACAACTTTGCACTTTTCCCCAGCAATTTTACCAGTGTCCTTACAAAATTATAGCATTTGATCCCTCCTTTACCCCCCCCCCCCCATTGAAAGTGTTGGCCCCCTAGGAAGCCAGTATTGCCTACCTCATATTAAAGCACTTTTGAAAAATGTTTCATGCTGTGTAAACCTTTTTAAAGCTGCATTAAGCAAACAGTGATTTCTCTTCTGTACATGTATGTGTTGGACTTGGTGGAAAAATATTAGAGAAATTGGGAATACTGAAAGGCTTCTCGGGGTTTTACAAAAAGTATGTTTCTGGACTCCCTAGTCATTCAGTTTGGCATTTTTCAATGGTACTATACCGTAGAATCATAGCGTTGGACATTCAGTTCTCTGCCAATGCAGGAATTAATGCAGATACTGATAATTATACACAGCAGTGATTGTAGTAAAATGGCAGTATTGTGTAGATGTGAGGAAGTACATAGAGGAATTCGCTTTACAACCTCCATTTGTAGTTATTATGAACTCTGCTCCCTTTGGCTATGTGGAAATGTATTATGGATGTGATATGTTATTTGAAACAATACTAAAGCCATGTTTCTGTGTAATGGTTGAGCTGACTGGCTTCCTATTTAATTGTGATAATCGTATGCTTTCTGTGAAAATGGTTGATACATTTCACAGGACTATTCAAATTGTGACTCAGCACTTTCTATTTTTTATGTTTTTGACACAAATGCCATTGCCATTGCAATGCTTTCCATGGCTATATTTTAGGAGAGTCATAGGGCCTATATGTAGCATTCCCCTTTCTTGGATAATATAGTAGTATATCATGTGGCCTGTAGCATTATAGTTTGAGGGTGGGTATTTTTAAAAGGGCATTATAGATTTAAAATGACTGTATCATTAGAAAATATGGCACAGAAGAAGCACTAAACTGCTCACTAAAACTGGCAGCGTCATCAAAGCAGAGGATAAGTTTTTATTTTTATTTTCTGTTGCCTAAAGATTATGAGGTTTTGAAAATTTCACCCTTTTTCATAATAGTAGAACTTGAATCACACAAGAAAGTTCATTGCCAGTAGATTCAAGAAAACAAACTATTATTTGATCAAGGACTGACTATAAAAAGAAGGATTAAACAACTCTTGGAAACAGAGGGTTATTGGAAATCATTAGCTATGACATTTCTTAAGACTCCAGGTTTAGGAACAGTGTGTATCTTTGTGGCCAACCTACGGCTATGTGTTCTCTGTGGTCTGATCAGTTGCTCAGAGATAAATGGATCATGACCCATATGTTCAATGTTTAATATAATTATTAATTATATTAATAATTTCTGTCAAGAAACCCAATTTCAATTTCCTCTATATATCCAACACATTTGAGTAAACAGACAATTTAGAAAGTTTAGATGGAAAAGAAAATGAAAAAATTACAGACCGTGAAAGCTGCCTAAACAGCACCTTTTTTTTATTTACAAAAAGTAAACATAGGCTAGTAATACTGCATATCTCAGCTGATTAACACATCAGTGATACTCACCCATGTTTTTGTCATTGTGTATTTATCTTAATTCCGCTACTACTTAAGCTTGTGCCAGAACTGAAGTGACACTTCAGACATATAATGCAATGGGATGTAGTACAAAAAGGCGTATGCCAAATAAAACTTTTTTTTTACTTTTAAGCTATTAACAAATACATTGTTGTTTTCCCCATAACAGATTAACATGACTCCTTAACATCACATATTAATCAAAACAAAGATTAAACTAAGACATATATAGTTGAAACTATTTTTCATTTTCAGTTAGAGTTGGTTAAAAAGTCTTTCCTCTCAATGGCTTATCTGATTTGTATAAATATGTTTTTAAAATCACGTATGTCTTCATTTGTTCATATTGAATAAATGAAGATATTTTGATGTAATTTCAACAATTATTATCAATATTAATCTTTCCCGCTTTGCAAGTTCACAGAATAATGTACCTTTATTTATTTAAAAATCTTCAATTTAGTAACACTTAAAGACTTAATAATTTGTATGTATTGCATTTATTTGTCCTTCATGTTTTTGGACATTAACTCTTGGACTGCCTAGCCACCATGGCAAATGGCCAGTAGTTTTGGGAATGGAAATCCAAAACACCTATAGGGCCGCTGTGTTATTTCTTTCCAATTCAGAGGTGAAAGGAAAGAAAGATCTACAGGGACCTATACGACTCTATGTCAGTCCTTGGAAGGTACAGGACACAAAGGTAGGCTCACACAGCTGGTGCTATGGAAACTTTATTAAATCCGTCTTGCCAAGATGATCACAAAGCTTACACTGCCCCTTTTCCGCCAGCCCCCCAGTATATCAAGTTGCTTCTTCTCTCCCCCTCCCAAGTTTCCCCTTTCCCATTCACACCTCCCTGTCAACAGTCCTTTCCCAAGTTTGAAAACCAGAGCAGGTCATAAATCAGTCTTTCCAAACAAATGGTTTTCTTCGTCCGGCTCTCTCTCTCCCCCCCCCCCCCAAAATGCTCTGGTCGGATGTGAAAAGGTCAGTTGGCTGAATGCTGAGCTTTTTGCATCCTGACACTCTAGGCCAAAATATGTTTGTAATGTTTTTCTTGTAAGAAACATGATCTTTACAACAGAGAGATGTGTAATTGACCCCCTCGTTATAATCAAAAGCTATAAAGAGATGCCTCTGCTACCTTGGTGAGGATAGATGAATATTCTGGGCTGTGACCCAATTGGAAGTACAGCCTTCCCTCAACTAGAAACCATTGAAAAATGCCTAGTGGAGGAGCTATTATTCTATCAGATTTTTGGAATTCTTTCCTGTGTGAATGATATAGTCATACTGCAATATTCAAAGACAAGAGCATTAGCAACTGGGTCTGTGTTTCTGACCTGTGCAGTGAGTGGAACTTCTACTTATTGTCTTTTCTAATATGGATCATATGTATGCTAATAGTAATTGTATGTCTTAACAGCTAAACTAAATTGTACTATTACTTTCATGGATTTCAGCAACTGAGTGACAAATTGATAGGAGCTGCAGCTAAAAATACGTTGAAGTCACCAGATTGTTCAGCCCCTGATGAAACCTGTAATCCTATGTACCATAAGACCATCATATCTGTAGAACACAGTTTCACTTCTCCACAGTTTCACTTATTCACTTAGGAACTCCTGTTGTGGCTTTACTGTCTTCTTGGAGCCTTGTTTTTTGCCCCACTGAAAGCAATAAGCTTCACTGTTATCTGCAATTTCACATATCCATGGGCATAAGACACCATCAGAAGGAGTAGTGATTGAGGAGAAGGAAGCTTGCCATTTTCATTGGTAGTCAGTTATGTATTTGGAACATCAGCTATGGGCCCTGCTTTCGGCCATTTGCATTTCTTACGTTGATATCCAAGGTATCTGCAGTTGATCATATAAAAAAAGAAAGGAAGCAGACTATAAGCTTCTGTGAATTTCTGCATTTTTGATCCAGTTTGCTCCTTTTAATCTATTTTTCCAGGCAATAGAGAGCATTTACAGCTCCTTTAGATCTGACTGCTTATCCATGGTTCTTAAAAGCAAAGATAACTCTCTGGGGGATGTTAATTTAGTAGTGGATTATCTTTCTAAAATTGTTAATTAGACTTCTTCTCAGAGGACCTTTTCCATTCAAAACTGCTTATGAATTTATGAGTTTGGGCACTTTAGATGTGAACCTATTTTTTTGAAAACAGAAAAAAATACTTTACTTGACAATATATGATTATGATAGATGCCCAAAGGATGGTAATTCTCACCCCCCCTTTTTTTAACATATTCACATTTATAATCACTTGGGTAGGAATTGACTTTTGCCATCATCTCCAATACATAATAGTAGTCATTATGAAATTATTGCCTTTTTGGCTTTTTTAAAATAAAAAAGTCCTTTATATGTCAAAATTCACACGAGGCCTTTTAGCAGTCACATTTCAAATTATTATGAGAATCTTTAAAGTCCTTAGAAGTATGTAAATTCAAGAAATGTTTAATTTCTTTTTGCTTTTTCTTGAATATTATAGTTAAATTGAAGTATTTCATGCCTTTGCATTTCTTGTTCAGAAAGTGATTCTGTCTGTTAAGAGTGTGATCAATGCAGACTTGATGACTCTAATGGGAAGCCAGTCTCTGCCCACTTACTTTGCTTTGTTGCCTGGTGAGAAATCAAAACAGAAGAAAAGCCATGCTGGATCTAAACTATCTTGCCCAATGTTCTGTCCTTATCACAGCCAAACCATGGAAATCCGCAGGAAGGATAAGAGTGTAGCTGCTCCTTCTATTTTGCATTCTCCAGTAATTGATATACATGGGAACATTGCCTTTCATACTTTACAGATTCAATAGCCATAAGAACAGGTAGTCAGATTATAAAATTTTTACAACGATACTAGCGGAAAGAATGAAAGAATTCTTGAAAGATTGGATAGGAGAGGAGCAAACGGGCTTCCTACCAAAAAGACAAATGAAGGACAATGTAAGAGAAATAATAAATATAATTGAATTTTATGAATTTACAAAGAAAGACGAATTGGCCTTACTTGCTATCGATATGGAAAAAGCATTTGATAACCTAAATTGGGATTTCTTCAAATTATTAATAAGGGAATTGGACATGGGTTACAAGTTTATAAATGCGATTAATCAAATTTATGATAAACAAGAGGCAAAAATTAAAATAAATTCAGTGGAATCGCAAAAATTCGAAATATGCAAAGGAACCAGACAAGGATGCCCGCTGTCCCCGCTACTATTCATCTTTTCACTAGAAATTCTCTTAAAAAGTATCAGAGAAGATCCCAAATTGATAGGAGCAAAAATAAGAAGACACAATTATAAAGTCAGGGCCTTTGCAGATGATCTTATATGTATAATAGACGACCCCATAAAAACAATACAATACTGGCTAACTAAAATAAAAGAATATGGGGAAGTCTCGGGTTTAAAGATAAACACGGAGAAGACCATGATATTACCAAAGAATCTGACTAAAATAAGACAAGAAGAACTAACAAAAATTTCGGGGATACAGATCAGGGGAAAAATAAAATACCTAGGTATAAACATAACGGCGAGAAACTCCCAATTATTAGAGAATAACTACGACCAAAAATGGAAAGAAATAAAGAAGGACCTAGAAAGATGGAGATATGCAAAATTATCATTATTAGGTAGAATTTCGGTAATAAAAATGACTATCCTGCCCAAGTTATTATTCCTATTTCAAAATATCCCTATTATTAGAAACACACAGAAATTCAAAAATTGGAACAAGGAACTTAACAATTTCATATGGATGGGTAAAAAATCAAGAATTAAAAGAATTTACATGATAGACGATAAGAAAAGAGGCGGACTAGGCCTCCCCGACCTACAACTTTACCATGATGCTTGTGGCCTCATGTGGGTGAAAGATTGGTGTACACTAAGTAATACTAGAATCATAACATTAGAGGGAATAGACTTAAGGGCAGGGTGGCATGCATATTTATGGTATGGGAAAAAATCGATGGAAAAAAATTTTGGTAATCATTTTATTCGGTCTTCGCTTCTAAAAATTTGGGAAAAGTATAAACCTAAATTATACCAGAAAACTCCAAAATGGATCTCCCCCCTGGAGGCATGCCAGAGAAGAGAAATAGGAGGAGCAACTTGGCCCAAATATAAAGATATCCTAATTAAGGATAAGGGGACATATATCCTGAAAAGTCAAGAAGAGATTAATAAAGGATTCGGCAATTTGGGATGGTTCCAATACAGACAACTAAAAGAATACTATAATAAAGATAAAATACTAGGATTTGAAGAAAAAGAGAGTTTTTGGGACAAGGTAATGAAAATGGAAAAAAAACAAATATCTATAATTTATACAAAATTAATAGAATGGGAAACGGAAACGGTACCAATAAAAGAAAGCATGATCAAATGGGCCCAAAACCTAGGTAAAACAATACATCTAACAGAATGGGAAAAGGCCTGGAACTTTAGATTGAAATTCACCTATGCAACCGAATTAAAAGAAAACTGGATCAAAATGTTCTACCGCTGGTATTTGACCCCCCAAAAATTATCAAATTTTAATAAGAAAATCTCAAATAAATGTTGGAAATGTAATGACCAAGTGGGTACATTTTATCATTGTTGGTGGACTTGTAAAAAGGCGAAAAACTATTGGAAGAAAATCCATCAAGCAATACAAAAGATGTTGCAAATTAATATAGAATTAGATCCCAAATACTTTCTTCTGGGGATGATTAATATAGAAAAGGACAAAGATAAAGAAATTCTTTTCAATTATCTCATAACAGCTGCAAGAATAGTTTATGCCAGATATTGGAAAAAGAAAGAAATTCCGGAGCTGAGCCAATGGCTAGTCAAGATTTTGGAAATAATGAACATGGATAAATTGACGTATTTACTCAAAAATAACTATGGCATTCCCAAAAAGCAAACAAACTGGGACCTGGTTAAGAATTTTTTGATTGAAAGGCAAATGAAGGTGCTAATTTAACCCCAATAGAAAATCTAACGTTAATGATGGAAGAATGTTAAAAAATAATAATAATAATTAAATAAATAAATAAAGAGAAAAGGCTGACACCAAAGCAGAACGAACGGAAAGACTAATTAAAGATAGAAATTTTTCTTTAAGTATCTGTGTAAGAGATGGAAGTGACCAATTATTTTATATTTCTGTTTATTTTACTTTATTTTCCCCCTTTTTTCTCTCTTTTTTCTCTCTTTCTTCAATTTCTACTCACTCATTGCACTTTTTCCTCTAAGAACCCAATGTGTTCTTAAACACGTACTGTAAATTTTATTTGAAAACTCAATTAAAAAATTAAAAAAAAAAAAGAACAGGTAGTCACTAATAATTCCCATGTCCATTGGTTTATCCAACCCCTCTTCAGAGCTGTCTACACAGACATCGATTTTACAGTTTTAATTGTGCATTTTGTGAAGAAGTACTTCATTTTATCGGTCCTAAGTCTCCCACTAGTCATTATTAGTTGAAGAGCCATTTGTGTTCTAGTATTAGAAAACAGGGATAAAAGGGTTTCCCTTCAACATATCATGAATATTTTCATACACCTCTGCCCCCCTCACCCCTTTGTTCTAGACTAAACAGGCCCAAATATTGTAATCTGTTCTCCTAAGGGAGTTGATCCAACTCTTGATCATGTGGTTGCCCTTTTCTTCACTTTTTTCAGCTCTGTAATAACTTTTCCAGGCAGGGTGACTGAAAGTATGCACACCATTCTAAGGCAATCCATTACTGGAAGTTCCTCTTTTTTTCTTTTGTAAATACACCAAATACAGAATTTTCATTTTTACAACCCCCCACTACATTGGGCTGACATTTCATCAAGGTATCTACCACAAACCATGATCCTTTTCTTGATCAGTTGCTGCCAGCTTAGGGCTCATTAGCATAATGAAGATGCAATTATTTGCCCGAGTGTGGCTCAGTTTACATTTTGTTGGATAGAATGTTAGAGTTGGAAGGAATCTTAATGATTATCAAGTTCAGGGGTCCTCAAACGTTTTAAACAGAGGGCTAGTTCATGGTCCCTCAGACTTTTTTTGGGGGGGCGGGGCGGGGCGGGGCGGATTATAGTTTGAAAAAATGAATTCTTACACACAGTGCACATATTGTATTTGTAGTGCAAAAAAAATGAAAGAACAATAAAAAATTAAAATGAAGAACAATCTTAACCAACATAAATCTACTAAGGGTGTGCACGATTCCGTTTGGTAATTCCGGATTTGGGGAAATTCACCGATCCAGCAGCCAGACCGCCAAAAACAGATTGGGCAGAGGAGGCCGAAGACTCAGCCCGAAACAGAGCACAGTAGCCAGATATTTTGGCTAATGGAGGTGATGGGGCTAATCAGCACTCTAGCTGAAGCTGCCCCGCAAATCAGGCAAGAATAGGCACCCAGTAGTGGTGGCTCCTCCTCTCCTTTCTTCCCCAACAGCTTCCTCCATTCCTTCCTCAAGGCCACCCCCCAGCAGAGAGCCTGCTTGAGGCAAATAAGGCAGGAAAGGCTTCCCTAGGCCTCTTCTCCAGAGAAGGTCTGCTGGGAACTCACTTTCCCAGCAGCACTTTATACGGCGTGGGCATTGAAGGAGCCTCAGTGCTCCCACCCAGGGCATGATGGGAGTTGAGGCTTCTCTCTGTGTGTGTTCCTCACATTTCTTTCTCAGCCAGTCACAAGCCTGGTTGACTTTGTCCATTTTCCCCTTTTGTGGCATGCTGGTTGGGACTTTAATTCCCAGAATCCTCTCTTGGGGGATTTAAAAAAATACATTATGGTAAAAGCTTTACATTTCCCCAAAAATTCAGTGGATTGGTGAAATGTTCTGAAAGTTGGCAGGCTTGCAGCTGTAATTGTGGCCTACAACTGAGACAATTTTCGTCCTGATAGGCCTAAAAGTGGCAGAAAAACAGGCCTCTTAAGTTTCTCCATTGGCTCCAATTGACTGAATCTTACCGGACTGAAAACACCCCCCCCCCCCCCCCACGGAAATGGCATGTTTTTTGCCAAATTGATTTCAATGTGGACCTGCATTTGGCTGATGAGATAGTCAAGTTAATGAATTCATTAGGGTTAATGTTGTTGTGTACCTCCAAGTAATTTCAAACTTAGGGTGACCTTAAGTCTAAAGTTTATGGTGGGGTGGGTACATGACCTTGGGACCTGTGGTCCTTAGTTTGAGGATCCTTGATCTTGTCTAACCCCTTTCAATTTACAGCTAAAGCAACCCAGAAAGATGAGCACCCAAACTCTATTTAAAGAGTTCTAATAAAATTCCACCATCTTTTTAAAAAATCTTAACTCTTTGGCGGAATTTGTTTCATTATAATTTGGAAATTTTCCTGGCATAGTCTCTGGGATAGTAGAAAACAGTTTCATTTTTTTTCATTTTTTTTCCACTTTCCCCCGGTGTTATCCCCACTTCCTTTAGACTCCCTCCGGACGATCCTGTGTGTTGAGTTGGGCCTTAATGGTACTGGTATATGATCTTCAGCCTAGATTTTAAATTCTGTCAATGATTCAATTTTATAATGGTTTTTATTAATGTTGAAGTTTTTAGCCTAGATTTTAAATTTTGTCAGTGATTCAATTTTATAATGGTTTATATTAATATTGAAGTTTTTAACCCAGATTTTAAATTTTGTCAATTATTTAGTTTTATAGGAGTTTTATTAACTTAGAAGTATATAACCGCTCAGATTTCATATGGATGTACGGGACTGGGTGCCCTTGATATGAGCTGGTCATTGACCGTAATAAAAGTTTACTTACTTACTTACTTACAGTTTCATTTTCAACTCTTCAGGTATTTTAAGATCGCTATCATGTCCTCTCTCAGTCTTCTTTCCCCACGCTCAACATACCTGACTTCCTTAGCCATTCCTCATAGGACATGGTATCCAGATCTTATACTGTCTTGACTGCCCTCCTCCAGAGGATTTCCAGGTTGTCATTATCTTTCTTAGAAATATATTGTGTTTTTCCATCAATTAATGAATGAATAATTTAATCAGTTTTCTCCCCATTGTCAGATACTGTCAAAGAGATTTCACCTTTCTGAAGAAAGTCTAGTGATGGTGGTGGGGAGTGCTCCATAGTGTGTGTCTGCATGGCACTAGAAGAGTGAGAAAGTGGGAGGCAATTGAGGATTTGGAATGCTACAGCTTCCTTTCTCCTAGTATGACTTGATGACCTTGGGGAGCAGCCAAGTATCTCATTTGTTTTCCCTCCAAATTTTCCATAGTTTTTGTTGCCTAACCATTTGTGAACTGTAGTGCCATGAACTGGATGCAATCTTCCAGACCATTAAGTGAAAGAGAAAGGAGGAAGAGGGATTTCTTTGGTGCGTTTTAGGCCTTTGGTTCACGCACTTCTGGAAAACTAATTGCTGCTTAGTGTACTAGAGAACCCAACCCAACCTAGTAGTTTTCAAATGTTTGGAACTCAGAGCTATCTTTCATCTCAACATGCATTTAGGATCCCTAATTTCATATTTTAACCATACATTTGTTTGATAGGGCTTTTGCTATCGTATCACTGAGCTATGGATGGCTGTTGAAACACATTTAGCATCTTGTCAGCAATAGATAGGTGGGGTGCAACCCAGTGCTTGCATCTTAAAATAGCCTCAGTCAGTCATGTGTATCCTTAGCAACACGTCCACTGAGATGGAAACTATGTATTCATTTCAGACATACTTTGAAGACAATATCATGACTATGGAATATACTTGTGGAAATTTCTTTTTAAAAGCAGTATTTAAGAGACAGAATCTATAGGTATATCCCAGAAATAAAGAGAACATTTAGTATTCATATGTTAATGGTGCTTGAATTAATCTCCCAGAGTCTTGCTGGTAAATAGAGTTGCTGCATTTTGCCTTAACGACATGCATCAGGGATAGATAGTTTGGCTGCTTCCAACTTGTGTGTTAATTATTATAGCACAGCAGGATGCCTTCGGAACTGCTCTGCCTCCACCTCCAACCAAAAAAGACACCATATACTAACTGCCATTGTGCTTGAGAGTGAGTACTGTAGTAGCGTAATTTCTCTTGGTTTTAAAAACTTTTTTCTGGCATCTAAGTTTCTGATTTTTGCCAAACATGAGGATGATGTGTAATGCATACTTGTGCAATGGCCTAAGCTTCATCAAATTATCAACTGTGCACATTTTGCTTAGTTTTGTGTAGTGGATACGTTTACCATGCCAGACCTTTCTTTCCTAATCTTTAATACTTCTGCTGTTTCTTTAAATTTTATTTATTTATTTTTCTTTGTGTGCAGAAAGAAAAATACGGTGCTTCAATTTTTGGTCTGCAAAGAGAGCCAGACATAATGACCCTTATGCTGATGTAATCTTGTATACAGTTAATTCTAATAAGAGAGTATTTATGTGCTACTCCGTTTTATGCCAGTTTTGAGTGACTAATGTAATACGTGGTTTTTCAGTGCTTTGATTACTGCAGAGGAAGCCAGCAGGGTGTGAACAGAATTCTTTTCTTGTCTATATTTATAAGAGAAATGCGGAGGAGAGTGAGAGACAGGGATGTGGATGGTAACTCTATGTCATTCCTAATTCTTTACATTTCTTCTTATTGAGATGGTATGGTACTTTTTAAAAGTACCAAGGAAGGAAAGAAACAAAAGGGGAAACTATTTAGAAGAGTCACACTTTCTCACCATCAGAGGAAGGCAATGACAAAAACCCCTTTGAACAAAACTTGCCAAGAAAACTCCATGAAAGGTTCATCTTAGGGTCGCCATAAATTATAAATGGCTTAAACAACAGTATAAAGATTGGGACTGGAATAATCTGATTTTAGATCTCGGAAAAGTTGTGATTGTTGTGATCTTAGGGTGCATCTACATTAATGCAGTTGGACATCACTTTAACTGCTCAATGTGATGCAATCATGGGAGTTGTCGTTTTATGCCTTCAACCTTCTCTGCCACAGTGTTGATGCCTCACCAAACTACAAATAGCAGGATTCCATACCACTGAGTCTTGGTAATTAAAATGGTGTCAATCTGTATTAATTCTACAGTGTAGCTGTACCCTAAGAGATATAAAAGGAGGTATTCCCAGAGATTGTAGTCATCATTACAAACAAGGGTTATCTGAGCATGCATTTTAAAATGGGCAAAACAGAAAGTACAATGTATATTTGGGAAAGGTGGAAATGTTAGATTTCTGAAGATGAAAACATAATATATGTAAATGCTCCCATTTTATTTTGTGTCAAGTACCATATATGCTTACGTATAATGCAAAAAATATTTGACAAAAAACATTCCCCAAAACCTGGGTCGACTTACACATGAAACATGGAGAAACATGGAGAAGGCATTTGGGGGTGCTTTATGTGGAGTAGACCTTTCGGTATAAGCTTCACAGCAGAGAGATTGTGATGGCCATTTTTAATAGGGGATTCACCACCACCACACCATTGCAACCTCTCAAATAAACACAAGAGGGATCCTCTCCTCTGCAGGAGTCTACCGTATACCATGCAGCTGTGGACAAGTCTACATAGGGACCACCAAACGCAGCACCCAAACATGAATCAAAGAACATGAAAGGCACTGCAGACTAACTCAACCAGAGAAACCAGCAATAGCAGAGCACTTGATGAACCAACCTGGACACAAGATATTATTTGAGAACACAGAAATGCTTGATCACTCCAACAGCTATCATGTCAGACTACACAGAGAAGCCATTGAAATCCACAAGCATGTGGACAACTTCAACAGAAAGGAGGAAACAATGAAAATGAACAAAATATGGCTACCAGTATTAAAAAAAACCCCTCAAAAATAGGAACAGTAAATAAGAAGCAACACTCTGAAAACAGAAGAGTTCCAGGGACAGCTAATGACTCTGAACAAAGGATGCCCCCAGACAGGAAAAGCCAGGAGATGAATCTTTCCAACGCTAATTAATTAAGCTGATTAACTGCAACATTCACACTGGCTTCTATCTGACAAAGAGTTCTTCTCACACCCTGGACTTTCCTTGCTTGCTTAGTTTCTCCATACCTCACAACCTCTGAGGATGCCTGGCATAGATGTGGGTGAAACGTCAGGAGAGAATACTTCTGGAAAATGGCCATACAGCCTGGAATACATACAACAACCCTGTGATCCCGGCCATGAAAGCCTTCGACAAACACATTCTCTTGTTCTTCTTAGCTCTTCCTAAGTGTTTTCCTTCTAGGCATTTTTGAAAGAAGAGGAAAAGATTTGGTTGTTATATATCCCTAACTTTTACTCTCAACTTATTTGTGGGTGAAAGCAAAATCCATATTTTTGGCCCCCAAATCTGCCCTTGTTTTATAAATGAATATATATTGTGTTTAATGGCACAAAAGTCTCAAGTCAGTTTGATTAAAACTGAAACATATTTTGTTTACTTGTTTATGATTTTTAAATGTATGTATGTGAAGAGTCAGCCGTAGTGATGATGGCATTGGTGGTGGTCGGGTATTTTCAAGAGAAGACATTTCTCCTTTGTACTTCCTCTGGCATTGTAGTCACCCATGACATGCATGACAGTTGGACATGCTCCATCCACCTTATATAACAAAACAGGACAATCTGGTGGAGGCAGAGCTCCAAAAGTAGATAAGTTAACAGCTGTAGTTCCAAGGTCCAAGAAAGAAGGTACCTATGGCTGCCATTTACAATAAACTTTATTTTCCAAGTTCTCAAAAGTGGCAGTAATTTAAACAGAGGATGGATGGTCATCTGTTGGGGATGCTTTGATTGTGCTTTTCCTGCATGGCAGGTGGTTGGGGTAGATGATTCTACTCTTATAAAGCACACACGTATCTCAGTGCTACAAGTTGTTTGACACAAACAGTGGCACAGAACACACTTCCCTCGTGTCCATCTTATTTTTGCCTCAGCATGAGACAAAGCAAAAGTCAAGAGTTGAATCATGTGATATTGTTCCTTCATCACCATTTTAAAAGCTCATGCTGTGGTACACATGTAATTTACACAAAGTTGGAGTTATTATTTATTTATTCATTTGTTAGGTTATTGTGGTGTAACTTCATTTTTCTATTACAGTAGAGTCTCACTTATCCAACATTCGCTTATCCAACATTCTGGATTATCCAACGCATTTTTGTAGTCAATGTTTTCAATACATAGTGATATTTTGGTGCTAAATTCATAAATACAGTAATTACTACATAGCATTACTGCGTATTGAACTACTTTTTCTGTCAAATTTATTGTATAACATGATGTTTTGGTGCTTAATTTGTAAAATCATAACCTAATTTGATGGTTAATAGGCTTTTCCTTAATCCCTCCTTATTATCCAACATATTCGCTTATCCAACATTCTGCCGGCCAGTTTATGTTGGATAAGTGAGACTCTACTGTACTGTTATTTCTCAATAAAAGGAATGAATTTGAAGGAGGTAATCATTGGTAATGGGTTTTGAACAACTGTTATACAATACTAGCAACAATATCCCTTGATCATAGATTGATCTTCTGTGAGGTCCTTCTAGTTTGAGACTGCTTGGAAGGAAAGCTGAGAATAGACTGGATTGCAAGTTCCTGTAATGTGAGGAATGCATTTGTTCTTTGCATACTGTTCTGCTCATTTAGTATGATTAACAGATTCCTTTTTATGTCCCACAATCCCCAAAGTGTTCTAATCAATGCCAGTTCCCTAGCCACAGGTATAAAAGGAGAATCCAAGTTAAAAGTCTTTTACAATGAATACTGACCTGACAATACACCACTGCCAATGAAAACTGAAGTGTGAGAATGATAGCTTAGAGCAGGGGTCCTCAAACTTTTTAAGTGGAGGGCCAGTTCATGGTTCCTCAGATTGTTGAGGGGCCGAATTATCATTTGAAAAAAATATATGAACAAATTCTTATGCACACTGCACATGTCTTATTTATAGTGCAACCCCCCCCCCCAACAACATTTATTTATTTATTTATTTGCTACATTTATACCCCAACCTCTCTCACACCGAAGGGGACTTAGAGCGGCTTACAAATTGTATGTACATATAATATATTATATTATTAGCATAGCACAATATTAGCATTATATATTACTATATTGTACTATACCACTATACCGTAATATTATTACAGTAGAGTCTCACTTATCCAAGCTTATCCAATGGGCCAGCAGAACCTTGGATAAGCAAATATCTTGGATAATAAGGAGGGATTAAGGAAAAGCCTATTAAACATCAAATTAGGTTATGATTTTACAAATTAAGCACCAAAACATCATGTTATATAACAAATTTGACAGAAAAAGTAATTCAATACACAGTAATGTTATGTTGTAATTACTGTATTTACGAATTTAGCACCAAAATATCATAATATATTGAAAACATTGACTACAAAAATGCCTTGAATAATCCAGAACCTTGGATAAGCGAGACTACTGTAGTAATATTACATTTAATATATAATATATAATTAATATTATTATATTATACAATATTATTATATTGTATCATTATTATTAGCTGCCCTGAGCCCCCTATTAGGTGAGAAGGGTGGGGTAGAAATACTGTAATAAATAAATATTATATTGTATTACATTATAATATTATCAATATGTATACACAATATATTATATTATTACCATAGCACAGTATTAGTAAATGAAAGAACAATACAATATTTAAAAATAAAAACAATGTTAACCAACATATTGTAAACCTATCAGGAATTCAATGGGAAGTGTGGGCCTGCTTCTGGCCAATGAGATAGTCAAGTTAAGTAGGACTGTTGTTTGTTGTTGTTGTTGTTGTTGTTGTTGTGTGCCTTCAAGTCATTTCAGACTTGGGGGGAGTCTAAGTCTAAAACTGAGGGCAGGGGCCAGGTCAATGACCTTGGAGGGCTGCATCCGGCCCCCGGGCCTTAGTTTGGGGACCCCTGGCTTAGAGGTTCTTTGGGCCTGACTAGTATGCTGTATACAAGTATAGTAAATTCCAATACCCTTCATGGTACAGAAGAGATAGATTAATAGGACCCTGGTTGATCTGTCAGGAGTAGCCTGGGCTGTTTTGGCTTATGTGAGTAGGTCAAGTTTATGCTACTTTTGAAAAAATGCATTATTTCTTTATTGGATTTTATTGCTCTACTTTTTAAAATACTATGTGAGCATCAGAGTTTAAAGCAGTGGTCCCCAGACATTTTTGGGCTGATCCTCTGGACAACAACACTGGCACCATCCTCCAATATGGCAAGAAGAAAGAGGCTGAGATTTTTAATGTTTTATTAGAAACTGGCAATTTTCCTTAGGATAACCAGAACCAGGATATTCAAAGTCCAGATCCACTCTCTAGAAATTAGAAGGCTTACTAACAGGAAATCCGCACATGGGTGAGGCTTGAACTATTTTTCTTTAAGCCGTCATGGTCAATACCCTCTTCATTCAAGCTTGTATCTAAATGATGTCTGGAAACTTGCATTTAATCTGGTTCCCATTCTGACGTGAGCTTTTATATTATCCAGTCATGGGGACTGGAATATAGGGAGCTGACTTGATAAGTCAGACCATTGGTCTGTCCAGTAAAATATTGTCTATGTTGACTGACAGGACCCCTCCAGGGTTTGAGGCAGGAGTCTTTTGCGTCCAACTTGCAGATGCCAGGAATGGAATTTGAGATTTTCTGCTTGCAGAAATTGTTTAACAGTCATATCTACGTGATCAATTGATTTGATATAGCTATATGGTATCATCCAAGTTACTTCATATTATAGACAATAGTAATACTTGCTCCATGTATTCCAAATTGGAAATGTTTTTTCTATATGTCTGGGAAGTGTATCTTCCTCTAAATTTTAACATGATGTTGAAGTGTAATATGTGCTTTTTGTGTGTGTGTGTGTGCGTGCACAAAAAGTGCTGGGTTTTTTCTGTTTTTCTCCTAACATCTTTGTTGCTATAGTGCAATGGTCTATTTATGAACATACAGAAGATCATTTCTTTTGTCAAAGGAAAATATTTTCTGGTCATATCTTGGTAGATCATCATCCTTCTTGGAAAATGGTAGAAGATCTAACAGATTGTTTTGGTTCTCCTAAAAACTGGAAAGTAATATTCAGTATATTTCACCCATTCTTCCTTGTTATACATTTTTGAAACATTGTTCTCCATCAGATTTCTGTGTTTAAAAACTACTGATTGTATGGCTTTGGTTCACAGTATATTGGGTTGTTTCAGCAGGTTGGCTAGATCCATGCTGTGCAGCTTTTAGTGGGTGTTCATGCATTCAAGTTTTCACAAATATACATACCTTTTGAGCACCTGCTAATTCATGAAGACATATGTGTTTGTTAGGATGTTTTTAAAACAAGACTCCCCTCCTCTTTTCTTCCAGCTGTGAATGAAAGAGAGTCACTCTGCAGCATACAGTGTACGATTTTGCTCGCTTCGAAGAATAGTGACAACTGAAAATGCCTCCTCCTGTGGATATTGTGAAAGTGGCTATAGAATGGCCTGGTGCTTTTCCAAAGCTGATGGAAATTGATCAAGTAAGTGCCTAATTCTTTTCATTTTTATATATTTATGCAAGTTTGAATGGGTAGCTTTGAACACTAATAATTATTCAAAATGTCTAGCTTGTCTACAGTGTTTTGTCTTTATTTGTTCTGTCTACTGTGAAACTACTATATGTTTTTGCTTCTAAATAGTCCATTTTTTCTTCATGGTGCAAGCTACAGCAAACCATAATGTGATGGGGTTGTAAGTTATGGGATGCACACATCTTGGTTTTTAATATAGCAATTTCAGTGGTGAGCTTTCAAGATATCAGGAGCTGCTATAACTAGAATGGGAAGCTCTGTAGTTGAATCATACCACAGCACTTCCTGAAGTCCTCTTAGGGTCTAGATTATTACGGCTCATCCAAGAATACCAGTGGGCCTCTCTGAAAAGAAAACTCTATGAAAGATTTCCTGGTCGGGTTGGGATGTTTGTTTAGGAACAAAGTTTTTTAGCACTAGCATTTTTCTGGGCGTTCTTGGGGCATTCTTGGCTCATATTGGACAGTTAACAATGACTCACTATTGGCACAAAGTGGATATAATGAATAATACCAGTTCTAAATAACCAGCTTACATATAGTAATCATTTGCTGTTATCATAGAAACTTGTTATTGTTGCAGTCATAGCTGCAGAGAGAGTTTTATTATATCAGCTGCAGGTAGTTGGAGCTGTGTTTCACCCCGTGGCATCTCCTGTCCTCCTAACCTTCTGAGATATCAGCTGCAGCTCTGTTCCATTGGTAGTCATCTACAGTTCTCTGCTTCCTATAAGTAAAAGTATCATTCTTCCATCTCCTCCTTAACTTCACAAATACCCTTAGAATGAGTGCTGTGATAATGGTGTACCTCCTCCTTATCCTTATCTATCAGCTCCAGCTCCATGTGGGGACATGAGAGAAACCTCCCACAAGGATAGTAAAGACATCAAAAACATCTGGGTGTCCCCTGGGCAACGTCCTTGCAGATAGTCAATTCTCTCACACCAGAAGCGGCTTGCAGTTTCTCAAGTCCCTCCTGACATGAAAAATAGTGCTCCTGTATGTTAGTGTTATATACATGGGGTTCCGTTACCTGTACAAGAGAATCAGCATCTATAGAAGCAGAAGCAAAATAAGCCAGTAATTGCATAGATAGTCTACCTGGAGACTCTTAATTTATTATTCCTTAGGTTTCATAAAAGAAAAAATTGACATAAACAATAAGGAACAAGTAAATACAAGCATCATCTAAAATACTTACAGTCATGAATTTTTTGTTGTTGCAACTTGTTAGTTATGTAAATTAATTTGATGATATTGAATATTAGAAATTGGAAAATTATGTAATTCACTAGCTTAAACAGCAACATCCAAGTGCTTTGAGGATATTGAGGTGGAATTTATATAACATTCACATCCCTCTCACAAATGTTATTTTTCCCACATACATACTGATTCTTCCCTTTTTCAACTGCGATATGACCACTGCCATCCAACAGTTTATCAATAGTTGGGCTAACTTGCCTGCCGTCTATCCTCTCTTAATAGTGGAAGATATACAAACTACAAATTAATCTTCAATGTTTAGAGCTCTTATGCAAGCTGTCTCCTTTCTTCCGCCATGTTTCTTACAACATGCAAGCATGTGCCTGAGAACATCCACCCCGCAAATTATTCCCACTGTGTTTAGGAATATTTTTCTAGTGAAAAATTACAAGATAACTAGAGCTCTGTGAGATTTTAATTAATTCCAAGATGAATCATTTGCATTTTGGCAACTAGAACATCTGCATTGCCTAATACTTCAATTATTGCCTCCAGGAATTTATTCATCATGCAAAAAAGTGTAAACATTTAGGAACATGTGTTTACATTCTTATTATTTCTCAAACTTACAAAAGGGTGGGCTTAAGTGACTTCCTTCAGTGTGAAGCTCAGAAAAACAAATTTTGGTTATCATGATGTGTTTCTTAATAAGTGGGGTGTGGGTGGCATGTTCACAAGAACATTTTACATCTAATCTGTCTACAGAGGTAATAGCAAAATAGTTTTATGTTGTTTAATGGTGACTATCTTAGGAAGATTGTATATTGTATTTCTTAACTGTCTGAATGATATCACATGTTAGTGGGGAAAATTGAAGACTGTAGGTCTGTTGTGGATTTTTTGATCTGGCATACAATGCTAATTAACATTATAACATCAGCAGGGGATGTGTGGATCAGAAGTCTACTTCTCATTGTTTTTATTGCAAGTATAGCCCAACTGATGTGTTGCTCTCAACTTCACATCAAATATTTATCTGGATCCAGTTTGTACTTTATAGTGAAACCAAGCTCATCAACATAACATCTTCTTGAGTATGTTTAGTGTGCAGAAGAAAAAATTGAGAGGAGACATGATAGTTATGAACAAATATGTGAAAGGAAATATGTCTTAAGGAAGAAGGAGCAGGCTTGTTTTCTGCTGCCCTGAAAACTAGGACTTGGAGCAATGGGTTCAAATTATGGGAAAGGAGATTTCACCTGAACATTAAAATGAACTTCCTGACTGTGGGAGCTGTTCAGCAGTGGTACTCTCTGCCTCTGAGTATGGTGGAAGCTCCTTCCTTGAAAGCTTTTAAGCAGAAGCTGGATGGCTATCTGTCAGGGGTACTTTGATTTTACTTTTCCTATGTGGCAGGGAGTTGGACTAGATGGCCCATGTGGTCTCTTCCAACTCTGTTATTCTATGATTCTATTAGTGTAATAATATAATGAATATACTTTTTAAATGAACATGGTAAAGTATTTACAGATGAAATTTAAACAAAACCAAACACAAATCTACTGAATAATGTAGGAAGAAAAAAGAAAACCCAGAAGTTTGCAGAAATATAAAATGTTATTATGAGTCCACAGTGGCCATTAAAATCCACAAAGGACTCACAGGGGACTATTACAATTTGCAACACTTATTGCTAAATTTCAGTCTCTGCCACTTATCTCTTCCTTCCCACGTTCTCGAGAGTCAGAAACTGCTAACTGTAAAGTCATAGCTATTCACATTGGACATACATAGTATTTTGATACCACTTTAATACTGTATAATTGTTGTAAGCCACCCCGAGTCCCTTTTAGGAGAGGGGGTGGGATACAAATAACATTTATTATTATTATTATTATTATTATTATTATTATTATTATTATTATTATTATTTATTTGTTTATTTACTCAAATCTAACACTCACCTTTTTGGCTAAATCACCTAGCCATTTTAAAAAATAATTGTTTTAAGATTATGTGTTTTAATTATTGATTTTAATATATATGTTTTTTATCGTGTGTAAATGTGGCATCCAATTGTGCAGTCTTTGTAAGGGATATAAATGAAGTAAATAAATAATAAATAATTTCACGTAATACTGTAATCTTAGTGCTGAGCCAAAGCAAATAGTGGAAGTTGCTTCAGGAGCACCTGAAGCTCCCTTTTGAGGGACTTCACCTGTAATTTAATGAGGATCTGTAATTTGTGGGGATCTAAGACAGGGAGCTCTGGCGTGGACTGGTCCATGAGGTCACGAAGAGTCGGAGACAACTAAATGACTGAGCAGCAGCAAGACTTTTTTTGCCAGAGAACGCTAATGCTTAGTTTGGGCAAGCACATAGAGAATTCTGGATGACCAAACTACTAGTGGATGACCAAACTACTAATCCCAGGACTCTTCAGAATAAAATCATGGCAGTTAGACTCATATCAAACTGCATAATTATGCGGTCTAGATATATTTTGTATTCACATTTGTCATTCCAGTACAGTAGGATGTTCACAGGGATGATCACAATCAAGCCTTTTACATTGAAGCAATTTCCTCTGGCTGTCAGTGTCCTGGCTATATCTGAATGGGAATCCATGGTGAAAGAACTCCACTTGCTGATTCGATTGCAAAGAATGGCCACAAATCCCTTTATGTATTTCATATCCATTTTATAGCAAAGATACCTCATGCAGATTCTAGAAATGCAAATATGCCCCTGGAGGGATGCTTTCAGGAAATACAGTTGTTCATTGATATCTCCCTTTCCTCCTCTGTTCTCCTCTGTGACCTCAAAATATACAAGCAAGTTCACGTATTTTAATTTTGAAGTCCTCACTGTTAGGCAATACACATGGCAAATAGTGTCTCCCCTATTAGATCAGAAAAACAGTAAGAGTAATGATTTCATGGGGAAACGTAAATTATTTGATGTTTTTAAAGATATTTCTGTTCAGGGGTATAGCTACAGAGATAATTTTAATTGTCAATGTCTCTCTACAATGCTAGAAATTTAGACACTGAAGGAAAATTCCCATTTTGGTGTGCAGAATTCTGACCTAGGAAGACAATGCCCTCCCATATCCCTCTGGGTATACTGTTTTCTATTTTTAAAACCCCAAAACATCTTGCAATGTTGTTATTTTAAATGTCAGAAAATCAAGTATAAAATCAAGTAACAACACAGTGATTAGAAACATTACAATTATTTTCTTAAAATTACTAGGAATAAGTGACTAGGCTGCTGATCAGGAATGTGGCTGGGTAAAATGTGAGTATTCAGTTGGCAATGACATATTCTATATTGGAAGCCTTTATGAATATGTCACCCTGGATTTACTGACTTTTGCTGCTACAGGCCTGAGCTGTTTGTGGCCTGCAGATCAGGAAGCTCTTAATTTTGCTGCCTACCTTGAGGCCTTCTCCTAATTGTCATCCGAAAGGTGCTGTGAATGTCATGGCTAGTGCACCACAGGTTTTGCAGGTAGAACAATTCATGATTTTGGAACAACAAGCATGTCTTTACAGGTGGCTGATTTATTTAACACTATGGGATGACTTTGGAGTATGATTGAAAAGGTTGATAGGTTGTATCACGTAATCAAGAATGAACAAAAAAGTGAGACCAGATAGAATCTTCTGCTGTTTACAATCAGAACAAGTAGCAGCTGAAAAGTTTTCTCTTGTTCTGTGCTGCAACACTTGTTAAGCTATGCAGGAGCAGGCTGGCCCCGTGCCTGAATGGCAAGCCACAGGGATCTTCTTCGATCACAATGTTCTGGACTTTCTAAAGATCAAGCAGCATATAGAAATCATAAATCATGCCTGAAATACTGCCTAGCTATCCAGATTCACAGTACCTTTCAAAGCAACGTCATGATTACACAATTGTGCATTTCTTATAAACTGAAAATCTGACTAGGTGGATGCTATTAATTCCCCTACATCCAGGTTCCAGGGATTTTCAGCTAATCTGCCTTTTAGACACAAGCAATTTGCCTAGGTTTTTAGTTTTTTTATGATATTAATCTTGTATGAATATGTGCAAAGTTAAGAACTATGCAGGAAGATTGTTGACTTGTTATAGTTATTCTAAAAGTCTGTGTATGTGCAGAGCCTTATTATACGAAAACTGTTTGCAGGGGTTGGCAGATCATTTAGTAAAACAGTAGTAATGGCCACAAAAAGAGATTGCAATGAGAGTTGAATTATCCTGGCACAGACTGACCCTCTTCTCTGGAAAGGGGAACTTGCTAAGCTTTGGTTCACTTCATATTTACTTCTCCAAATAAAAGTACAGTAGAGTCTCACTTATCCAAGACTCGCTTATCCAATGTTCTGGATTATCTAACGCATTTTTGTAGTCAATGTTTTCAATACATTGTGATATTTTGGTGCTAAATTGGTAAATACAGTAATTACTACATAACATTACTGCGTATTGAACTACTTTTTCTGTCAAATTTGTTGTATAACATGATGTTTTGCTGTTTAATTTGTAAAATCATAACCTAATTTGATGTTTAATAGGCTTTTCCTTAATCCCTCCTTATTACCCAACATATTCGCTTATCCAGTGTTCTGCCGGCCCGTTTATGTTGGATAAGTGAGACTCTACTGTATTATAAAGAAAATAAACAGCTATTTTTTTCTCAGGAGCTTTGGCAAGTTAGAGAAAAAACGTCTTCCTCTAAACTCTAGGTGATGTTAGGATTAACAGTTCTGAGAAAGAGTCCAAAAACGTAACTCTCATACTTGCAAATCCTCAAAAAATATTTATTGGTTATTCTTAGCAGAAATGGCCAAGGGCAACACAAAAATCTCTAAATCTTCCTCTCTTCCCATATCCTCCTCTCAGCTCTCAGTGTTCTTCTTTGAGTCTTACTTCCTCACTCCACCCTATCATCTCCCATTCTTCCCAATTAATAAACTAAAAAAAACCAACAGCCCAGGATTCTATGGGGAAGCTGCAGTAGGATTATAGCTGCAGTTGCAGTTGTATCGTAGCACTGTAATGCTGTAGGCCATTGACCAGTTCAAGGATCCTTTCCACTATGAGTCTGTAGGGATAAAAAAAAACCCTTCACACACCCCAATTTAAAACTGTGTGGTTATGACTATATCGGCATACACATTAAAAGCAAGTTTTAAATGCAAGTTTTAATAATTGTTATTTAACATATGAATATGGAACTCAAAATAAGAGACAAAACAAATATTGGACTGGAAATCATTACATTGTCTCTATTTTGCAGTTCATAATCTGTAAAATGGGTATAATGATTGTTGTGAAGGTTAATCAGAGGAAGCTTTTAACATACTTTATTTACTAGATGTGTTTTATATACATTATAATTAATGTTTATTAATTATATATTATATATTTTATATTACATGTGATATGACTAATAATATTACAGTATAGTGTTATAGTGCAATATAGTAATATATAATGCTGATACTGTGCTATGTTAATAATATAATATATTGTAAGTACTGTACATATAAGTACATATAATTTGTAAGCCACCCTTCAGGGTGAGAAGGGCAGGATATAAACGTAGTAAATAAATAAAGAAGTAAATGTAGATAACAAAAATAACCTGTTCATCGTTGTCATATATTTATATCTATATCTATATCTATATCTATCTATCTCAGTCTTTTCCAAATGCCAGAATTGGCATTTTGTGACATTCACTGACTTCTTCTAAAAGACTAACCTCCTCACTGCAGTGGTTTGCCACATCAGTGTACATTGTTATGCCACAGCACTTACATTCTGTTTGTTTTATGGAGCATCACACAAGTAGAATGCCAGCCAGGGGAAATAAAACTACAATTCCATTGCCAGAGTGAAGGGGAGAAATACTTTAGTTTATACATAAAATGTTGTAGAAAATCACTTGTGTTTGTCTGAGGTGAGAATAAAGCTGTGCATAACTATCTGATTTATCCAGGCTTAAAATTAGAATATATTTGCAGTCTTGGGCATAGAACCTAGGAAAAGTTTTCACTTAATGCTTCTGCAAATTATTCATACTTTTTTCTCCAGATGCTAGATGTGTTATTTGCATTCTTCTTTTCTTTGGTTATCTCAACATTTCGCCTGTTAACCTTTTCTTGATCTATATGAGCACAAATGTTAGCAAAATTGGTGACCTTATAGCTCAGCTCTGTTAGTGAGAATCGATGCCTTCACCTGCAGATTGTAGTGTGGACAAAGCAATTTACGAAATAACACAGGGCCCCCCAAATGTTGCTAGATTGTGTGCGTGGTACTGGTTGTGCTTATAGATGCCATGTTGTTTCCTGCTAATTATTTCTCTGTGTGGGAACTATCTGATATCAGTTGCTTCTTCTGCCAGTCACTTCCATTTGCATATAGCATGCTACATATAGCTGTGGGAGTGAGCAAGAAATTAATTTTACAAAATATTCACATAGTTTCCTTTTCATTTTTTAAAATCATATTTCTTGAGCCCTCAGTGGTGTAGCAGTTTAAACCACTGAGCTGCTGAACTTGCTGACCAAGAGGTTAGCGGTTCGAATCCAGGGAGCAGAATGAGCTCCCACTGTTAGCCCTAGCATCTGCCAAGCTAGCAGTTCGAAAATATGCAAATATGAGTAGATGAATAGGTACCGCTCTGGTGGGAGATAATGGCGCTCCATGCAGTCATGCGACCGCATGAACTTGGAGGTTCTACGGACAACTCCAGCTCTTCAGCTTAGAAATGGACATGAGCACCAACCCCCAGAGTTGGACACAACTAGACTTAATGTCAGGGGAAAATCTTTACCTTTATCTTTTTTGAGGAAAATTAGATTGTTGAATTGGACATGGAATTAGCATCACAAGAAAACTAATATTTATCCAAGAAAAATAATAAAGTTTTAAAATATTTTGAGGACTGGAAGTCATCTTTTCTGAGATCCTGTTGAGTGCTGGTGCAGTGTAATTCTGTGGTGGCATATTTATGGGGGATGCAAAGAATCAGATGCATCCAAATAAGTGAGAGAAAAATGTGGATTTTTCTGAGAGTGCGGTCAATTGTTGTGAAATCAGGGCTGACCAAGACCTTCTTCATAGACTGGTAAAAGTCTAATTGCTTTAGTAACTAGCCATTTACACTTACGTCAAGAACAAGATTGTGGCCAATGTTTTTGGGCAAGCAACGAAAATAATAAAAAATAATAAAACTTATATACCACCCTATCTCCCGGATTTATTTATTTATTTATTTATTTCCAGAATTTATACCCCGCCCTTCTCACCCGGGGGGACTCAGGGCAGCTTACACAGTTGGCAACATTTAATGCCAAGAACATAATAATAAAACAAAAACAGTACATATAATCAATTAAAACCATAAAAATACATCATTAAAATACATTATAAAAATTAAAACATATGTAAATTAGATCCATTTGTCTAAAACCCTCATGCTTCAGCCTTCAGTCGGACCATGTCGACGTTATCATATTACTCGTTAAAAGCTTGTGCACACAGCCATGTTTTCACAGCCTTTCTGAAACCCAGAAGAGTTGGGGCTTGTCGGATATTTGTGGGGAGGGTGTTCCACAGCCGGGGAGCCACCACCGAGAAAGCCCTGTCCCTCGTTCCCACCAGCCGCGCCTGCGAGGCAGGTGGGACCGAGAGCAGGGCCTCTCCAGATGATCTTAGGGATCTAGCTGGCTCATATGAGGAGATACGTTCAGATAAGTAAATTGGGCCAGAACCGTTTAGGGCTTTATAGGTCAAGACCAGCACTTTGAATTGGGCTCGGTAGCATATTGGCAGCCAGTGGAGCTGGCTTAGCAGGGGGTGGTATGCTCCCTGTATGCCGCCCCAGTTATTAATCTGCCTGCCGCCCGTTGTACTAATTGGAGCTTCCAGGCCGTCTTCAAAGGCAACCCCACGTAGAGAGCGTTGCAGTAATCCAAACGAGCTGTAACCAGAGCGTGGACCACCGTGGCCAAGTCAGACCTCCCAAGGAACGGGCGCAGCTGGCGGACAAGGCGGAGTTGTGCGAATGCTCCCCTGGCCACCGCCGAGACCTGGGGCTCCAGGCTCAGCGATGAGTCCAGGAGAACACCCAGACTGCGAACCTGTGTCTTCAGGGGGAGTGCGACCCCGTCCAACACAGGCTGTAACCCTATTCCCTGTTCAGCCTTACGACTGACCAGGAGGACCTCTGTCTTGTCTGGATTCAATTTCAATTTGTTGGCCCTCATCCAGTCCGACACAGCGGCCAGACACCGGTTCAGGACCTGAACAGCCTCCTTAGTGACAGGTGGGAAGGAGTGACAGAGCTGGACATCATCTGCGTACAGATGACACCAAACCCCGAAACTCCAGATGATCTCTCCCAGCAGCTTCATGTATATGTTGAACAACATGGGGGACAGTACTGACCCCTGCGGGACCCCACAAGACAATGGTTGTGGGGTCGAGCAGGTGTCCCCCAATGACACCATCTGGGAACGACCCTCCAGGAAGGACCGGAGCCACTGCAAAACAGTACCTCCGAGACCCATCCCGGCAAGGCACCCCAGAAGGATACCGTGATCGACGGTATCGAAGGCCGCTGAGAGGTCCAGCAGAACCAGCAGGGACACACTCCCCCTGTCCAGTTCCTGGCGTAGATCATCGACTAAGGCGACCAAGGCTGTCTCGGTATCATGCCCCGGCCTGAAACCAGACTGCGCCGGATCTAGAAAATCCGTGTCAACCAAGAATGCCTGGAGTTGTGCGGCCACCACACGTTCCACGACCTTGCCCAAAAAGGGGAGATTGGAAATAGGCCGAAAGTTCTCCAATTGAGTGGGGTCCAGTGATGGCTTCTTCAACAGCGGTTTGATCACAGCCAATTTGAGGCTCGCTGGAAAAATGCCTTCCCGAAGGGAGGCATTCACCACCACCTTCACCCACTCAGCCAATCCCCCTCTGGCTTCTCTCACCAGCCAGGATGGGCAGGGTTCTAGGATGCATGTGGTAGCCCTCACCTCTCCAAGCACCTTGTCCACATCCTCGAGCTCAACCAATTGAAAAGAATCCATCAAAATGGGACAAGCAGGTGCTCGTGTTACATCCTTGGAAGCTGCCGTTAATATGGTGTCAAAGCCAGAGCGGATCAAAGCAACTTTGTCTGCAAAGAACCGAGCAAATGCTTCACAGCGGGCTGCCAAGTTGTCAGGGATCCCGTCTTGGGAGACGGGATATAACAAACCTCTGACAACTCGGAACAGCTCCGCCGGACGGTTCTTTGCGGACGCAATATTAGCTGCAAAGAAAGAATTCTCTGCAGCGTCTATTGCCGCGGCATATGTCCTAAGATAGGAACATAGCCGTGTTTGGTTTGACTCGCTCGGCTCAGAGCACCACACGCCCTCCAGTTCCCTCTTCTTTCGCTTCATCGCTGCCAGCTCCTCAGTGAACCAAGGAGATGGTTTAGCTCGGGTACTCGAGAGGGGACGTTCCGGAGCAATTGTGTCTATTGCCCTAGTCGCCTCCTTGTTCCAGAGGGCGACCAGAGCATCGACAGAATCACCAGCCAAGGTGGTGGGAAACTCCCCAAGAGCCGTCAGGAATCCATCCGGATCCATAAGCCTCCTGGGGCGGACCATTTTTGTAGGTCCTCCACCCCTGTGGAGGTTGGGCGCAGTAAGGTGATGGTCGGTCCATGGCAACGGAGCGATGGTGAGCTCCTCCACACCGCCACCTTCCTCCCATCCCTGGCAGAAAACCAAATCAAGGATGGGACTCAGGGCGGTTTACAGTCATAAAAGCAACACAAACATTACATAACAACATAATACACATTATTAAACAAAGTAAAATAATACAATTATAACAATAAATCACACTTACATGACCAGATCAAGGGGACGGGAACCATAAACCCAATATATTAAAATGTATCATTTTAGGCTAGGGAAATCTTGTGCAATATATTCAGGCTCAGAAATCGGCAGTAGTCCAATATAATTACTCAAAAACCTGCCGACACCACCAGGTCTTCAGTTCCTTACGGAAATTGGATAATGTAGGGGATTACCTGATCTCTTTTGGCAATGCATTCCAGAGCCGGGGGGCCACTGCCGAGAAGGCTCGTTCCCTCGTCCCCACCAGCCGCACTTGAGACGGTGGTGGGAGTGCGAGAAGAGCCTCCCCGGAAGATCTCAAGGTCCGCACTGGCTCATAGGAGGAGATGCGATCACGGAGATAGGTAGGGCCCGAGCCGTATAGGGCTTTATAGGTCAAAACCTGCACCTTGAATTGGGCCCGGCAGTTTATCGGCAGTTTTAAGCATGAATTTTAAACTTGTGTCCTGTGTTTTAATCTCTGTTCTGTATATTTAATATGTATTTTATAAAAATATGTTTTTATATGTATCATTTATAGAACTATATTTTGATATGTATGTTTATAGAATTTTACAGTGTTTGTGTGTTTTGACTGTGCTGTGACCTGCCTTGAGCTACGAGGAGAGGGGGTGAGAATTATAATAATAATAATAATAATAATAATAATAATAATTATTATTATTATTATTATTATTATTATTATTATTATTATTATAGATTTATTTGTACATAACAACACAGCACACATGCATATTAGGTCCAAGTGTCTGGGATTCATCTCTGAATATTGGGCTCTTCCCAAGGGCCTCAGATATTAGAGGTATTTTCACAGAATATGCTCAGTTCTGAGTACCTTCTGCAGCATGTGGATTGCTGTTTTGTCCAAATTAAGGATTTTCCAGTGCTTTTTGAGGTTTCTTAGAATGCCTCTAAGTGACCATGAATAATAATAATAATAATAATAATAATAATAATAATAATAATAATAATAATAACAACAACAACAACAACAGTCGCAGTTGGGAAGTGGATCTGCTCTAGGCTTTAATCCAAAGTTTAATGAGCTATCCAAAGTGCTGAATCTATGAGGAAGATAGAATTCAATGCTTTAAACAGGTAAATCTATCTAATCTATCAATCTAATCTAATCTAAATCTAAATCTAAATCTAATCTATCTAATCTAAATTCATAATAAAAGTGAAAACCCATATGTGTGTATGTGGCATAGGTATCTGCTCACACAGACAGCCTCCGGCCTCCACAAACAGGTTATAGTTCCCAGTGCTAAGGAGCCACCAAGTCACTCTTTTCCACTGACATTGCGGTTACAGCAAGCTCCATGAACATGTAGCCCAATCCCTGCCAATGTCCTTCCCAAACACTACGAACCACCACCCAAGGAATGCTTTCATTTGGGGACCATTTCATCCTAGATTTTGCATTTTCCTTCACCACAGGCAGGCATCCCAGGGTTTTCCATTGGTGTGAAATTTGCATGACCCCACCTATTGCCCTTCCCTTTCAAATCTGTCTGCATAACAAACAGAGCACAACTGAGCCACAACTAAATTTCCTGGAGGAGTTTGGGGATTGACTCCACATGGTGGAAGTTGTCGTTCACCCTGCATCAAGTCAAAGCACTACTGGGGAATTTAGAGGAGTTGTAGTTCACCTACACCCAGAACACTATGAACCCAAACAATGATGGGTCAGGACCAAACTTGCTATGCATACCTGATATGCCCAAATTTGAATACTGGTGGATTTTCAGGGGAATTGACTGGGGAGTCATAGGTACTGGGATTTATAGTTCACCTGCAATTGAATGCTACCCATGATAGACCAGGACCAAACTTGGCACACAGAGTCCCCATAACCAGTAGAACATATTGGACAAGTTTGGGGGGAAGGGACTTATAGTTCACCTGCACCCAGAGAAGCAGTGACCCCCACCAACAATGGACCAGGACCAAACTTCGTACAGAGAAGCCCCATAACCAACTGAATATACTACAGGGGTTTGTGGGAATGGGCCTTGATTTTGGGACTTGTAGTTCACCTGTATCCAAAGACCACTGAACCCAGCCAACGATGGATCTGGACCACACTTGGCACACAGACTTAACATAGCCTACTGTGGATACTGACAGATGTTTTGGGACAATTGCCCTGGGAATCTGGGAGTTGTAGCAGTTCACCCCCATCCAGAGAGCACTGCAGCCAGGCAATGACCAGCCAACGACAGATCTGGACCACACTTGGTACACAGACCCAAAATAGCCAACTTTGAATACTGGCAGGGTTTGGGGAAGATTGACCCATGATTCTGGGAATTGTATTTCACCCACTCCAAACAGAATACATAACATTCAAAGACAAATAATGCCCTTTTCAAATAACCTGGGCACAGTTGGGTCCCCAAGCTAGTATTAATAATAAAATCCGAAGTGGTGTCATTGTCTGACTGATATGGCAACCAGAAGTGCCATTGAAGGAAGCTTTCCTGAAGTGCTTTAAGGAGTTGCTTGCATCATTTGTCTTTCTCTGAAGAAAATTTGTATGATATAAAGCAAATTAGTATGATTAGGATTAGCAGATCAGGGTGATTTTTGTGCTTACTTAATTCTATGCTTTTGTTGACTTGTGAGCAACCCTGAGGGATCAAAGATTTGCAGCAGTTAAGTACCACTAGTTTCTGAAAGATAAGATTACTTTCTGTGTCCTTGAGGAGCTGTACCTAGTTATTTCTACTGGTCTTAGGAAAGAATGAGGGTAGCTGGGTTTCTATTTTGTAGGATTTTCTTTTGTTATTCTTTTTGAAAGGAATTAACAAAGAAGTGTGGCCTTGGTTATAGAATATTGCATAGAGCAGGAAAAACAGAAACCAGGACTTACTATGTTCACATATTTGTTCTTTGGCAGAACATTTTTGCTACTTTTCTTATCTCTTTCCAGGCTGCCTCATCTGTTGTATAATGTCAGTCAGAGGGAGTCAGCTCATGGAATATCAAAGTTGACATGAGTAGTAATAGTCACCAATTTCTCAGGCCCCTTCTACACAGCCATATAATCCAGATAATTAAATTAGATTATTCATATTATGTGATTTGAAATAGATCACCTGAATCTACATTGCCATCTATATATATAATAAAAGTGAAATCGGAGTATGTATCAGCGTTTTGATTGGCCTGGCGGAATATGTGCTCGCGATTTGATTGGCCGCCACTATCCCAGGCCACTGAGACCAACAGAAATGACGGATCTGCACCAAACTTGGCACACTTCATCCCCACGATGCACTTTATGACCTGCTGCCATTTGGGGGAGGATGGACCACAGATGATGGGATTTGCAGTACTTTCAAACACTTTAACTCCCACAGACTACTGCAATGCCCACCAATGATAGAAATGGACCAAACTTGGCACACAGAACTCCTGTGGACCCCTTTACATCCTGATGTATATTGGGGCAGGATGGACCAAGGATGATGGAATTTGCAGTACCTTCCCTCACTTCTTGAGACCACAGCAACTGCCACAAATCACAGAACTGAACCAAACCAGGCACACATATCCCAAATGACACACTTCACATGCTGCAGCAGTTTGACGGAGGGTGGACCAAGGATTATGGGATTTGCAGTACATTCATCCAGTTCACCTCCCACAAACCACTGTGATGCCCATGAATGACAAAACTGTATCAAACTTGACACGCAGGTGCAGGGTAGCCCACTTTACATCCTGGTGCAGTTTGGGGAGGAGGGACCGTGGATGATGGGACTTACACTATCTTCACTTACTTCCTGGGACTACTGTGACCCCCACCAATGACTGATCAAGACCAAACTTGGCACATAGAGCCACCATGGCCCACTCTACATCTTGGTGAGATTTGAAAGAGCTTGGACCTTGGATGATGGGACTTGTAGTATATTCATTCACTTCCCGAGACCACTGTCACCCCATCAATGTCTCATCAAGACCAAACTTCAAACAAACAACACCCATGACTCACTCGACACCCAGGTGCAGTTTGGAGGACGATGGGACTTCCAATACCTTCACTCACTTCCTGAGAGCACCGCGACCCGCACAAATGACTGATCAAGACCAAACATGGTACATGGAGCCCTCATGACCTACTCTACATACTGGCTCTGTTTGGAGGGGGGTGGACACTGGACGATGGGACTTGCATATGGGAGTTGGAGCTCACCCGCACCCACTGAACCCAGCTGACATTGGATATAGGCTACACTTGGAACACAGGCAAACAATGCCTTTCTCAAATGACCCGGGCATCGCCGGGTCTCCAAGCTAGTATATAATAAAGTTCAAAGCAGATAGTCTGTAGAAGTGGGCCTTAGTCACAGTCCTCTGCATTGTTTCACATCACAACAAAGCAAAAAAACCCCAAAACCATATTTTTATAAACAACAAATAGATGTCTTATCACTTCCATTCAGTTTGGTCGTTTCCTAGATTTTTCTGCAATTTTAGCAGTTTGTATGGGGTGAAAAAATGTCCATTGGCTTGCAGAAAATTTGACTTCTGTAAAAGCAAGCAAAAGGCATTATTAAGGGCTGTAGTAACTTTGTGGCCTTGAAGGCACATAGCAGCCCAACACCCATCTAGAATTCACATTTGCAAAGGAAACTATTGCTGATGATGTTCTCCTGTTATGGACATGCAGGCTGATGATGTCAGTGCTTGAAAATGTCTCCTGTTCTAATTTTCCAGGAGCACAGTCATATGGAGTAGCTTTCTTGTGCCAATAGTCTACACCATGGGTTCTCAAACTTTTTCAGCCGTGGAGCACTCTTTGAAGCAAAACCTTACCATGAAGCCCCAAAAAATGTTTATATATTATATATAATGTATATATATTGGGCATGGGAAATTTTTTTGACTCATAGTATTTTAAAATTTGACAGATGGGTCAGGCCAGTAGCAGATGGATGGAAAGTGTTTGTGTAAACTAATTGAAAAAAAAGGACAAATTCCTATGCACACTGCACATATCTCCTTTGTAGTGCAAAAAAGGAAAGAAACAAAGAATAATTCAATATTTGAAATGAAGAACAATTTTAACCAACCTAAATGTAACAGTATTTCAGTGGAAGACCAGGGGCCATTCAGTCCAACCCCCTTCTTTTATGCAGGAAAAACACAATCAAAGCACCTCTGACAGATGGCCATCCAGCCTCTGTAATAATAATAATAATAATAATAATAATAATAATAATAATAATAATAATAATAATAGGAGCAACCCTAGGGGCCATCCAGTTCAACACCTTTCTGCCATGCAGGAAAAGCACCCAATAAGTGGTTGGAAGGATGTAGGGTTTTGGAAACATGGAAGGCGAGGGTGAAAGGATCTGGATGGCACAGGACCAAGGGAAAAAGACTTTTGGTAGCGAGGGAGGTGGGGGGAGGGGGAGAGAGGAAAGAGGAGGGAAAGCTTGGAGGGGAGGAGGAGGGAACACTTTGAGAACCACAGGTCAATACCATTTTCCTGTTTATAATGCCATAATCAGAGCCACAGATGCTTCCTAACAAAGAAACTAATCCTTTTGATATTGTATATAATGTCAAAAATATTACCAACAGCTGAACTACATATTTTGTTGAGAGCCAGCATGGTATAGTAGTTTGGAAGTTGAGCTAGGATCCTGGAGACCAGAGTTCATATCCCCACTCATCCATAGAAACTCACTGAATGACATAGTGCAAGTTATCCTAACTCGGCCTTAGAGGGAGGCAAAAGTAAACGTCTTTAGAACAAGTCTTGCCAAGGAAACCTTGTTCATAGGTTTGCTTTATGGTCACCATAAGTCAGAAACTAATTGAATGCATACAATAGCAAAATAGGCTGTGACTCCTGGAAGAAGTGCAGTACTGTTATATATAATGTGCATTCATATGCCACCTTAAACTCCTGTAAAAAGGTGTGTTTGACAACAAGAAAATGGGAATATTATCTGACCATGCTGAAATGGCCACAGATAAAGGCAGAGTCATCTTTAAAGCAAAACAGACTGTTTTTGTCTTTTGGTGGCTGCTGCAAACAACTTCATTATTGTGATTTTTCTTCAGAGAAATGACTCCTGATTTTGCTTTTAGATGTGTATATATGTATAAGGGATGTGTGTGTTTATGTTTACAGCTGTGTTCAGGATGTTGTGACATCTTAGACCAGACAGTGTTCTTTCTATTTTGGGGACTGAGAACAAAACAAAATTAACTTTAGCTGGACCATATGATATCATGCAGATTTGTTGCAATGAAGTTTGAAGGCAAAGAAGAGTGTTTTCTACTGAAATTTCTAGTTTCTTAGTGGATTTGTGGATAGTTTGTTGAAAGAGTGGAAATGCTTTATTTGATAAATGCACATGCGTTGATCCATGTGGATTGACACTGTATACAACAGAGCTAGTTTTGCTAAATTGTGTTTTCAAAACACTCTTTAATCACGATGCATAACCATTACTGGAAAACGAGCAAGGAAGCTTAAAAGATCAAGTTGTTTACAAGTTGCTTTCTGCTTCATGTTGAACAATATTTGCACTAGAATCTAAGAGTTAAATTTTGTTTATCTTGGATGTACAGGTTGATATGAGGAACAATAGAAGACCCTTGAATGACCTATGTCTAATTAGCTGCAGTATTAACATGATTGCCACCCAGAGTTGGACGTGTTTACCTTCCACATCTCTTTTTTAAAAAAGTGTGCTGAGAAGGACAGATTAATTAAATGACTATATTTCTGGGTTCCGTGGCCAGAGCATCAGTTGGAAATTTATTTCTCAAATTAGATTTCCCCTCCATTTGCTCATATTTAACAGCCTTATTTTATGGCTCTAGTGTTCTGTCAGGTTTAACTATACAGTGACAGTGATTGGTCAGATTTAATAAAGGAAAGGAAAGACATAAAGATGAAATGTTTCTCCCTGCCCTCCTGGAACCTGAATATCCCAAGGCGGTGGTTCTCAACCTTCCTAGTGCTGTGATCTTTTAATACAGTTCCGCATGTTGTGGTGACCCTCAACCATAAAATTATTTTGTTGCTACGTCATTACTGTAATTTTGCTACTGTTAGGTGCCGCTGGGTAGTGAGGATGCACTGGAGCATGCTGGGCCAGGCATTTTCTACGGTCTCGAAGTGGATGCGGTCCTGGGCCCGGCCCGGCCCAGCACCAGGAACAGTGCCCAGCAGCTGCACACCAGAACCAGCTGTCCGTTGAGCTGCAGCTTCTGGAAGCAGGGCATTTTCTTCATCAGCAAAGCCGCGGCTGCCTTGCACACTGCTTGGGGATCTGTGGGAGCAGCCCGGCAAGCCTGGCACCTGGCCTCAGGAGAAGCAGAGGAGCCCCCATCAGTTCTTCTCTGCCACTGGCCACCATCTCCTTCTGCTGCTGGTGGCAGTGGTGGTGGTGCTCCTGGCTCTTGAGGATGTTGTAGAATGTGGATGTTGTAGATATGTGTTTTCAAATGGTCTTAGGTGACCCTTGTGAAAGGGTCATTCAACCCCTCAAAGGGATCATGACCCACAGGTTGCGAACCCCTGCCCTAAGACCACTAGATGTTGTTTGACCTTGGAAGCTAAGCAGGATTAGCCCTAGTTAGCACTGGGATGGGAGATTGCCAATGCTAAGTGCTGTAGCCTATATTTCAGAGGAAAGAAGGAAACTGCAGAACCTACCCTATTCCTTGTCTAAGAAAAACCTATGAAATGGATAGGTTTGCCATAAATCAACAGGCACTTGCTCACTTAAGTCTTCTGCATGTCTGCATACATTGTGATACATTCCTTACCTGCCTCCTGTTTGGATTACTGCAACACACTCTACATGGGGCTGCTTTTGAACAGTGTTTGGAAACTTCAACTGCTCCAAAGAGCTATGGCCAGATCATTAACTAATTCTGACTACAGTGAGTGTACAAGCCCCCCCCCCCCCTGTTGCAGTAGCTCTACTCGCTGCCAGATTGTTTCTGGGCAAAGTGATGATTATACTTTATAAAGCCTTAGGACTCGGGTCCAGGGTATTTGACACACCACATATTATAGTATAAACCTGCCTGGATTCTGAGATCCTCAGGAGATATTCTTTTCTCGGCCACATCACCATCGTAAGATCGGCTGTGGGAGAAGCGAGGGAAGGCTTTCTCAGTGACTGTGTCTCATATCTTTATCTCTCTGCCTAGGGAAGCCAGAATGTTCCCTCCCTGTAGTCCTTCCACATCAGGCTAAAACCTTTATTTCAGGAAGACTTATAAAGAAAAAAAGTTTTTGAAACTGAGGAGGGGTACAGTGTAGTGTTTTATATATTTTGATAGGTTTTTAATAGTCTCAGCTGTTTGATTTTTATTGTTCCAGGTTTATGTGTTGTAGGCTTTAAATTGTACATCATATTGTTTTAGATGCTTCGGGTCTCTTTTCCTTGTAATTGAGCTCATGTTTCTTAACTACTTTGGGATCATATAGTTCGTTCTAACAATTCAAGTATCTTACACATTTGCTTTATCCAAGGGAAACTTTGACTGTCTCACACTATGAACTTATAGTACTGTAATCCCCCTTCAACGGCCATAGCTGCACCCTGTGGAATCCTGGGGTGTTTAGTTTGGTGAGGCAATTGAATTTCTGTTTGGGGAGTCTATATTCTTCCCCACCCCAAAAATGATAGAATCCTTGGATTCCAAATTTATTTATTTTGTGTCAAAAGTATAGCACAAATAAATAAGTATAAAACTGATAAAATAAAGGGAGCACAAGCAGCGAAATAATTTTACACTGAAAACGGGCAACAGCGACCACATTGTCTGTAGCTTTAAACAGTTGCATGAGGCAGGGCATTGTATGCAAGTATACAGGTGCTGAGTTGTTTGTTCTGCTCCACAGTCACACAAGCTGGAGGATTCTTGTAGGTCAGGCATGGGCAAACTAAGGCCTGGGGGCTGGATACGGCTGTCTGGGCTCTTACCTCAGGCCCTCCTCATTTTCCCTGACCTGTTGGCATAAGGACACAGTGACCCGCCACATCCTTATACCAAAAATATGAGGAAGAAGCCATGTAGCAGGTGCATATTCGACCTTCCTCCCAGCATTAGGATGGGAGGAACAGCCCCGTCCTTATGCTGGGAGGATGACCTGGGCCCTGCCCTGCTCCTTCCTGGGCCTATCCTTTCCTGGGGCCTCCCCACCCAGAGTGTTCCTAGCCCTCTCCCTCTTGGCCAGGTCTACAATGCACCCCCAAGGCAAAAAAAAAAAAAGCTTGCCCATGCCTGTTCTAGGTAGTGCCATTTTGCCAGGTTGTCTTAACTTCTGAGTCTGTTCAGTGACTTCCAAGTTGGCCATTCTTGGTTTGCCCCTGGAGGAAGACCCTCGTGGGGGGGGGGGGGATCCAGTTGGAATTGCCTGATTTTAATGCCCACAGGGATAATCTTGATGTTGCTGGAGGAACATTTAGAGGAGTGGTGGTTTTCATGAAACATTTCCTTGATTTAAGTCTACTGGGAGGAGGCTAATAGCCATACAGTGGGTGACTTTGACAGTGTTCAATCTTATTTCTCTCACAATTGGCAGCAACTTCCTGTCACACATCAGGGGGAGGGGGGCCAATGCCAGCTAGCTTTTAAAGTCTATCAGCATGTGTAGGTTTAAGACATCCAGTGACTATTCTACATGTCTCATTCAGTACTATATGGAATCATCTCAGGCGGAGTAGAGTCATAGTGCCATAGTTATGTAATATGAAATGGCCCCTAGTGGATATGTGTGCAATTTTGCATTTTGGAGTCAACAAATATTTCAAGAGGCATATCTGGAAGAGAAGAATAAAAGGAAATTGAACTGGTGAAGTGTCAGCATGTCTTGACGTTGCAGACCATTTCATGCTATTCTCTGAGCTAGCAAAAAACAATCTAAAATTACTGGCCCTGTGAGGTTCAGTTGCTTCTATATAAAAGATAGGTAAGATAAAGTCTTGGAGCACTTTAAGGCTAATCAATTTATTTTACTATGAATCTACTTCTTCAAATGCAGTAGTGGTTAAATCTTGGGTGTGTATTCATAATACAATTGCAGGTCTGGAAATCTGAGTGAAATGGGTGCAGAAAGGGACAAACATAATACAATGCATATGTGTCCCAACTTGAACGTGTCCTCTCTCATGCAGGAAATTGCTGAGGGCATCTGGAGAGTGGAAACATGAAATGTCTGCTTGTAGAGAAGCAGCAGAAAGTGTTTTGGCACCTTAAAGATTAATAAAGGTGCTCATAATAATGGTTTCCAGGGCATGTTTGGATGTCTTGACAAATCATAATTTATTATGAAGGGAATTACCCTCCAGTGAACCTCAGACTTGTGCACTCCCTTCTCCTCCTCTGGATTGGCTGCAAGGAAGACACTTTTGTTTCTGTTTCTCCCCCCCCCCCCCCCAGTAATTTCACACCTTATCCTACTATAATCTGAACCAGATAAACTATGCTTACTTTTAATTATCTTTTGGAACCATACAAACCATAGGTTATGAAAGGCAATTTTGATTCATTGCAGTTTTTATGTTCAAGGTCTTTTGCCTACTCTTTGCTGAATGGTAAATTTTTGAAACTGTGTTTTTCCACAATTTCTTGTGTTTGGAGAAGAAGGTCAAAGTTGTTATTAAGCAAAAGTGTTTGGACATTTTCAAGCTGTTTATCTGGTTAACTGAAATAAGCAGAAGTTTTGTTTTGCTGTTACAAATCAATATTAGTCTATTATGTTGTGATGTTCAAACACAATGAATAATTCCCTTTTTTGTCCTCAGAAAAAACCATTGACTGCAATTATAAAGGAAGTCTGTGACGGGTAAGTTTTGCTTGCTGTTGTGCTTTCTTTCAACACTCAAAATAAATAGTTCCGGAATGGAACCCCCACTAAGAATATATTGTTTCCTATGTATCTGTTTCTGCATATCAGCTTAATCCTTAACTGGATACACTGTTAATCTCTGTAGGCTAATTTCATTGAGAGAAGACTCAAAATGTTGTTGAGCATGATTCAGTTTTGTTTTCTTAGTTTTGAACAGGAAACTGTAGTGCAGAGATGAGAAGTAACCTTTCAGATGGTGCAGAACTGAAACTGTCATTATTCTTTAGATAGAATCATAGAGGTGGAAGAGACCACAGTGGCCACCCAGCCCAATCCCCTGCCATACAGAAACACACAATCAAAATAGATGGCCATCCAGCCTCTGCTTAAAAACCTCAAGAGAAAGAAACTCCGCCATGCTCCATGGCAATATGTTCTATTGCCAAACAGCTCTTATCACCAGAACTTCTTCCTAATGTTTTGGTGAAAGCTCTTTTCCAAAATGTGAATCTGTTATGTTTCATGTCCTTGTCTCTAAAGCAACCGTAAACAATCTTTCCCCCTCCTCAATGTGGCATTGTTTGTGGCCCCCCGATTGTGGAATTCTCTGCCCGCTGAGATTAGGCAAGCCCCCACACTAGCAGCCTTCAAGAAAGACTTGAAAACATGGCTCTTTCGCTGTGCTTTTGGAGAGTAACCATTTTATATTTCTTTTCCGTTGCTCCCTCTAATATCTATCCTCCAGAATACCCCACTCCCTTATGACCCTGTTCGATGTGGTTTTATTTTTATGTCTTTCTCACCCCGAGTTTTAACTTAATGTTCATGTGGTCTGCCCTTGTTTTCATTGTCTCCTTGCTTTATTTTGTAATGGATATTATTTACTGTATAGCTTATTGTATTGTGTTGTGCTGTTCTTTTATATGCTGTTTACATTGTATTGTTTTGGGCATGGCCCCATGTAAGCCACCCCGAGTCCCCGTTGGGGAGATGGTGGCGGGGTATAAATAAAGTTTTATTATTATTATTATTATAAATATTTAAACATGGTTATCATGTCCCCTCTTAACCCCCTCTCCTCTATACTAAACATACCCGGCTCACTAAGCTGCTCCTCATGCTTGGCTTCCAAACCTTTGATTTGGTTGCCCTTCTCTGAAATACCTTCCAGCTTGCCAATATCCATCTTGAATTCTGCTTCCCAGAACTGGACACAGTATTCCTGGTGAGGTCTGACTAAAAAATAATAGAATGTGACTGTTCCTTCCCTTGATCTCTAGACAATATACTCTTGTTGATACAGCCTAGACTTGCATTGGCTTTTTAAGCTGCCACATCACATGTTGACCCATGTTTGGCTTGTGATCTACTAAGACTCCTACATCACTTTCATGTATACTCTTTTCAAGCCATGTATTAACCATTCTATATCTATTCATTTCATTTTTTCTGCGTAAATGTAAAAGGAAATATATTTTGTTATTTTTGACTCAACTCTGGTAAGGTCATTTGGGATTCTTATTCTGTCTTTGAACCTTACATGACAAATTATATCAAAGATGTATCTTTGTGTGACATTTGAATCCAGTTTTAGGGTCAGATGCACTTAAACAAACCAAGATGAAATTTATTTATTTATTTATTTATTTACAGCATTTATATTCCGCCCTTCTCACCCCGAAGGGGACTCAGGGCGGATCACATTACACATATAGGCAAACATTCAATGCCTTTTAACATAGGACAAAGACAAACAACATAGCTCCAAGCGGGCCTCGAACTCATGACCTCCTGGTCAGAGTGATTGATTGCAGTTAATTGCAGCTGGTTTGCTCTCCCGTCTGCGCCACAGCCCCGGGAAATAGGAATGAGTTAATAACGATTGGACTCAAAAGGTGCTTCCCAATGGTTCTTCTTCATCTTGACTATTTGGGTGTCACAGTGGTTTGTCCTGTGCTATTCCACATCTTTATCAATGACTTCGATGATGGAACAGAAGTCATGCTTATCAAATTTTCAGATGACATGGAGTAGTAATGATTACTCCCAATTAGATGTCATATGAAAATTTGATAAGCATGTATATGCTAGCATGCATTTACTCACATTGGGGTTTGTTAAGACCAAATGTTTGTTATACACACATGTGGTCAGTGTTGCTTTTATATATACTTTTATAATTTTTCTCTCCATTACTCTACATACTTTACATAGTCAAAACTATACAAAAAAGTGAAAAGTAAGGCAAAGCCTAAAATAACCTTTAAAAAGAATAGAGTAATATATATTGTATGTATTCTTGGTCAATAATAACTAAATACAATTCTTGGATTTCTATTTTATATGTACACGGACTAATAAGCTCGATTTTGTGTTTTAAGGTGGTCTCTCCCAAACCATGAACATTATGCACTGCAGCATGCTGATAGCTCCAGTTTTTATATCACTGAAAAGGTAGGAAGATATTTTGACACAATTTTTGTGTGTGTGTACTCTACTTAAAAAAAAAAAAAGAATAGTTCTTCATGTTGACAGTCTGGCTTCAGATCTAATGTTCAGGAAAATTGCATTATTATCCTCATTTTATGGCACTTTGATGCAAGTGCATTATAATGGAATAACAGTGTCTGAACTATGTCTGGTGATAATCTAATAGTGTGGTTTTGTAGGTTGCAAGGTATAACTGATATACTGAAGGGCTTTCTTGCTAAGATTATGATTGCATAAAGATTGTCCACATTCTGGCAACAACTGCATGTTGATGTGATAATATGTATTAAAATTAAATTGTGTAGAATTTTGTGTGTGCCAGTTTTTGCAGTATCACTGGTAATATCTGTAAGGGCTTGAGAAGGTGGATTTGTTTTGAAACGAATATCATAGGATTAACATATATGAAGTCCAAATATGTTTTTTCTTTAAATACACACACACACAGAGTTATAATGTGGCAAACTTTCTCCATGTTACCAGCTAATCAAAGCTGTATTCCCAGTGTTTGTGTTTAGTATATCTCCCTTTGTAATCATGTCTGGTGAAATAGACTGTGGAAGAAAGCCACATTAGAGTACTTATAATTGTAATGGAGTAGGTTTGGAGTGACTGGGATGAACAGGGGAGGAGAGAGCATCTATGTTTCTTGACTGTCAGCCCTCCTTGTAAGCTGCTAGATAGCTTCTATCAATTTTTAGAGAGCATTTGTTTGTAATCAGAATTGTGTCAGGAAGTAGTAGACAAGAAACTTAAATGAGACATAGAAATGTCTGGCTGCTAGGTAAATAAAGGAGTGTTGCCACCACTTCTCTCTTTTGTCTTGAAGTGGCAAAAAATGGAAATGTTTATGTAGATAGAAATCTCCATGCCAAAATATTTGTCTTGGTGCATATTATTACTGAATTAAATGATGGTGACTACTTATGCCCTTGCTACTCATGCACTACAAAATGCTTAGAAAATTAAAACTGATTATGTGTTAACTTCTCAAAAAGGTAGCACTCAAAGATATGGTCTGTGGACCAGTGACATTGTTGGCTGTTGATCCATGGTGAGTTTCCAGGAAAAAAAGAAAGAGTTGTGTCAGTGGACGTAAATATGGTGCCAGTCCTTGCTATATTGAGAGGAAAACTCTATTAGTGTCCCACATCAGATAGGTTTAGAAGCAGTTGTCTAAATCATTCTTCTAGAAGATTATTTTCAACTTACTCAGCCCGAGGACATGGTCAAGATCTTGGGAGGGACGAAGGCAATCACCTGGACCCTTGTCTATCCTGGCTAATTAAATTGGCCCGGGGGGGGGGGGCACTGGCAGAGTGGGAGAAGGTGCAGGATAATGCCTCCTTGGCTCAAGGCATAATGCCAAGTATTTTCAAGGAGGCAATAATAAGACCTCTATTAAAGAAACCAGCACTGAACACTCAACTGAACAACTACCAGTGAGCATCAAACCTCCCCTTCCAAGGCTAGATTCTATAGAAGGTGGTGGCCTCCCAACTCCAAAGCTTCTTGGATGAGACCGATTATTTTGATCAATCTGGTTTCAGGTCAGGCTGTGGAACTGAGACAGCATTGGTCACCTTGGGAGAAGATCTATGAAGACAACTAGACAAGGGGAGTATGTCCCTTCTAGTTCTGTTGGACCTCTCAGTGGTGTTCGATGCCATTAACCATTGTATTCTTCTGAGCTGTCTCTCCGGGATGGGACTAAGGGGCACTGTTTTACAGTGGCTCCGGTGCTTCCTGAAGGATCGGACCCAGATGGTGGTACTGTGGGACACCTGTTCAACTCCTTGGCTGGTGGCCTGTTCAATTCAGGGTCTGTTCAGGGTTCAATTCTGTCCCCCATGCTGTTTAACATTTACATAAAATTGCTGGGAGAGATCATCTGGAGTTTTGGAGTTCGGTGTCAAATTTATGCTGATGACACCCAACTCTATTACTCGTTTCCATCCAAAACCAAGGATGCCGCCATCGTCCCAAACCGGTGCCTGTCATCAGTAATGGACTGCATGAGGGCTAACAAGTTGAAACCAAATCCAGACAAGACAGAGGTACTCCGGGTCAGTCAGAAGGCAAATCAAGGAGTGGGACTCAAGCTTATTTAGGATGCGTATGGTTACTACACTTTCAGTATTCAGAACAGCTAAAAAAAAGTGTTCAGCTTGGAAAGAAATCTCACTGTTGCATAGAGGACATATTTTTAATTCTTCAGGTGTTCACTACCATACTGTACAGTTCAACAAAACGTAAAACTTCATCATGTTGCTCAACCCAATGGGTTTCACAAAGCTGCAACAGGTTGTTTGCTCTTGATTAAGGAAAAAAGAAGAAATTGCATACAGATGATAATGTTCTTTGGCAGTTTTTGACAGGTGGAATGCTGCAAGCCTTGCTAAGACTAGGTTTAGTGAGTGAGCACTGCAGTGGAAGTAGATAGCCATTGGATACTTTTGCGATATATTGCCCATGCACCCCTAATAGCAGCTCCATCATAACCCTATCCACAAAAGTATTGCAAGTTCAGCTCAATTTTTCCAGTGTTTTCAAAATAATGCCTGCAAGTCCAATTCTGGAGGAACTATGTTTTGCTTCTCAAAAACTTAGCATTGGGATTTGGTTAACCAGTTAAAATTCATGAGTAAACCAGGGTTTCTTTTAATCCTGAAAGGTTCCCCCAGGGGAGGGGACAGATCCCCCCCTGGCTACAGGCTTGTCTGCAAGGCTACATGACCTGCGGTAATAAAAGGATACACATGTCTCTGGACCTGTGGTAACCAAAGGATGAGTACCTGTTTGGTAAAGACAGACCAATCTTGAAGAGATTTGAATAGAAAGCACAATAATGTATATATCTGAAAGGAGACCAGTGACCTGGAGCATGGCAGACAGATTCCAAGTTATTTGGTAAAGATAGTAGAAGGGGGAAATAGCAGGGATACCACAATGAAGATTTGCTTCGGACTTCCAAGCCAGACTGAAGAGTTATTTATGCATTGTGTTTGTATAGCTCTTTTCCCCCAAAGTGTGACCAAAGAGTTTGGAAAATTCCTTTTTAAATCAAGTTACCATACATTCAAAAAAGAAGAAGATATTGTTGCAATGGGGGCTCCAGTTACTGTGGTATTTGTTGAAAATTAAACTGTAACAAACAGAGAGGATCCCACAAACTCCTCACTTTTTCTGACAATTTAATTTTTCACCAAATAGGAAAAGCAGCAGACATAGCAACCATTTTGGACTTGATCTTACCAGCAAGGAAAAACTGGTCAGTAGGTGGAAATAGTAGAATGTGACTACGTTTTTGGCGGATTCAAAATGCGTATGAGAAGGAAACGCTGGATGCAGTCAGATGTTGAGTTTAGAATGTGAGAAATCTGATTTCAATAAGTTTAAGGAAATAATGACTGAAATCCCACGGTGAGAGATATTCAGAGAGAATGGCATTTATGATGAATAAGAGTTTTTTTAAAGAGGAAATTTAAAAGGCACAACTGTTCAGTGGAAGGAAAAGTGGAAGGAATGTAAAATGGTGTGACTGCATAAGGAGCTTTCAAATGAGCTGAAATTTAAGAGAGGTATTTATAACACAGTGACACCTCCACTGTGTTGTCATTGGCAAATCAATAGATTCGAGAGCAAATCAAGACAAGTGATTGCTTGAACTTTCATTGACAACTACGTTAATTAAATTGAGGTATCATATTTTGGATATAACTGAGATAGTGTGGCTGACTGAAAAAGACACTAATGCTTGGTAACTTGGAAAGCAGCGGCAAAAAAGGAATACTACATTACAGATCAATATGTGAAGTAATGTCCACAGTTTATAAAAGTCAAACAAGGCTTTTGAGGACTCAAGCTTTTAAAGGTCTCTCATTCATAGGTGCCTTGATAACCAACAACACAGAGGAAGAGGAAGAATACAAATGAGTAGGCAGTATTTATATGAATAAGATTTGGGAGAGATAAAGCTCAAAATGAGCTCAGGTATGCAAGAAAGATTAAAAATAGTAAAGATGGTATTGAAGGTTTTGTTTGTTTGTGTTTGTTCTGTCTGTCTAGGAAAGCTAATTGGTGACAGAAAAAGGATGGAACTACTTTTTCCTGTATTTTCGCAAAAGGAAAACAGTATTCAACTAAACATAGAATAAATCCATCCAGTAAGGGATGGACATATATATAAAGAAGTAGCATTGAAACACCTAGCTTCTTTGAATGAATTCTGATCTCCAGGTCCATATGAGACTCATCCAAGATACTGCAATAACCCAGAATTGTAATCTCAGAGCCTCTTTCTATAATCTTTTAGAATTCTTGGAAAATAGGTGAGGTGTCTGCAGAATGACTAGGGAAGGGTTCTTGAACATACTGTAAAATGATTGGACTGCAAGCATTTGGAAAAGTGCTGCTATTACTAAAACCCAGAATGGAGACACAATCTCAATCTTTGTCCCTCACACACACACACATTCAGTGTGTGTGTGTGTGTGTGTGTGTGTGTGTGTGTGACAGAATACATAGAATATTAGGGACTTGTATATATTTGTTTCAGTAATCTTTGGACAAATTACCCATGATATTCTGAATAAACTAGTAAAATGTTCATTAGAAGAGTGCTACGCAAAATAGTGGTCCATAGTTCTGTGTTGGTCTACAAGCCATCGACTTTCAATCCCATTGTAGAAAAAAATTCTGGGCTCCCACATAAGGTTTAGATGAGTGGTTCCCAACCTTTTTTGACCAGGGACCACTTTGACCAGTGACCACTCTCCAACATTAGTACCAAAAGGGTTACGAATCAGTTTTTGGTCAACTTTAGCTTCAGTTTGGTTATTTGGGGTGCTGATTCAGAAAATTGCTTTGGATAGACCACAGCAGCTCTAGTTTCTGATACAAAATATATGCCATCCAGTAGTTGCCATCTGCATGTCCACAGTAAACCATATTTAATAATCTAGAGGTGATGTGGTCTATCCAATGCAATTTTTTGAATCAGCACCCCAAATAACCCCAAAACAGGCCTAAAAACAGACACCAAGGCACCCCCACTTCCAGGTCCCACATGGACCAGCTCCGGTGGGTAGTCAGTCTCTCCCCTCCCAGCATCCCTGTTGCATCAGCACTATAAGAGGATTTTGTGAGACTAGTCGCTCTCATTGTAACGGTGTAGTAACAGTGAGGCCACGGACCATATTTTTGTTCTTGGGGACCACTGGTGGTCCACGGACCACAGGTTGGGAACCATTGGCTTAAATAATGCTATTGGTAAGTGGACGTATACCTGGATAGTGGAATGAACCCAAAGAATGATCACCACTGTTTTATTCCTTGCATCCTGGAGAGAGGTGATTAATAGGGTGCTTCAACACATGTGAAAGAGATCTTGGGAATCAATAAGAGTCAACAATGTAATGTGCCACAAAAAGCCACATTAGAGTCACCCTATAAATCTGCAAATGTATAAGGCCAAAATCTAGGGAATCAACAATATCATTCTGTTCTGCTATAATCAGACCTAGTTTGTAGTGCTGTGCCTACTGAGATAATTTAAAACATTTCCAGAAGATATTGATTAAGATGGTAAAGTGTCTAAAAAGCATTTTTGGCTTGGAGAAGAAAAGATTGAGAAGTGATATGATAGTCATTGTCAAGTATCCAAAGGGTTATCAGAGAGAGAATGAAGCAAGGTTGACATACACTGTTCCAGAGCATAGGACCTGAACCCCTAGACTTAAATGATAAGAAATGAGATTCCAACTAAACATTGTGAATGACTTCCTCAAAGTAATATTTGAAAGAGATTCTCTTTGTAGATTTTTCACTAGAGGTTAATGGCTACCTCTCAGGTGGTTGGACTAGGTATCCCTTTGATTCCTTTGAAGTAATTCTGTGGTCCCTAAAGCAAAGAAATAGTAAAATTTTGTATCATAAAAATTCCTTCTAGTTCTCCTTCCACCCAACTCAATGCTAGGTGTCAACAGATTATTTGGTAAATCTAGATATATGCAGTTTTTGTGGTAGTGGTGTGTGAGTGAAAGAGTGTACTGGCATTAAAACTTAGATAATGCCATTTAGCAATGACCAGAGATTCTTAGTTAAAATATTTATGATGTAAGGAAATATGTTAATAGAGTTATGCTGCCTATAGGCTGTCTGAGTCACACGAGTAAGACAGAGGCTAAATATGGGAGAGCATTAAATGCCATTAGTATTAGTCAGACTACTGTTACATGTTCCACTGTTTACTCCTACCATTTGAGTGAGGAAGAAATGCCAAGGGTCACAATGATCCTTTCATGGGCCTAGCAATCTAGTGAATAGATTGTTTCAACAAGTAAAAAATTCAGAACTTTTGCATCTAGGATCTGGACTGCCTTGAATATGCCTCTTAGAAGAGGCAAATATGTTTTCCTCACAATAGTGGAAAGGAAAGTTTGTTTACCTTTCCTTGCTTAAATATCTTTTTGAAGCTCTTGTATCTGGCAGATCATGTCTATAATATATTGTGTTATGTGTGTGGATTTTGACCTTATTTGTGTGTATTTGGACAGGTGGTCCTTATAAGATAACAATTCCTCTGCCTGGTTCAGTTATACCTTTTGTACTTAAATCTCCTCATCCCTAAAGATTATAATCTCATCCTAACCATGTGTGTATCTGCCAGTGGAGGGTAACACTTTGTGCATGAGAGGAAATGGGCTGTAGTCCTCAAAAGCAAATGCCCCAAATGTACTAATCTTTAAGGTGCAGATGGTTTAGCCATCTATGTGACTGTAGCACATGAACAGAGCAAAAATGAAAATCTATCAACCAATGAGGCATGTAAAGAACATCCCTCTTGATAGTAAATAGGATGTTATGGAACATTAACTGTACTCAGAACAAAGAAATGAATGGAAGGTTTTCTAGCAAGCCTGGTTACTTTGGGCATAAAACTTGGATTTAACAGTTCTAACAGTTTTAGAGAATAATTTTCTTTCATATTTATTAAAATACCATCATTTTCATCATTTGTTTCTGACCCAAGCATGATTTCTTTTCCTTCCTTGCATTTTCAGTTTGCATCTGTACTTATATGTCATGAGAGTACAATGTGTTGTATTGTCTGCTTTAGTTTGGTGTTTTCCACTCCCATTTTGTGTGAGTAAATGAAACTGTTTTTTCCTGGATTCCTCTCCAGGTCAGTTTTGATGAATCTACCTTTCTTTTTGTAGATTTTTATATCTTTTTTACCCTGGATACAGTAGTTAAACTGTTCTGTATGAAGAGATGTTTTGTTCCTGTGACCTATTTTTTCCTTGAATAAAATCTGTAATTGTATATCTGGGGAAACTCTTGCTGCACAAAAGCAGGCTTTGTGTGTTTGCAAATATTTAAATGAACAATACCACAACAAATTAATATTTTGATTTGTTCCTATTTGTTTTATTTCTTCTTTTAGTCAGTAAATATTATGTACATCTGTTTGTAGTACATTCTAATACAAATAAGGGCTCTTCATAAGTACTTATACTACACAGAAAAGAATTGGTAGCGAAATAAAAAATAACTTGAATTCTAAGAGAATTCATCTTAGGAAGCGCATGGAAGTTTTTTGTTCACTCCCAATACAGAACTTCAGGCCACACTCTTCAGCAGTCCTGGCTGACAGGCACCATGTTTCTGGAAAGCTGTCCTACAGAGTTCTGTTCCAGCCAATTCCAGCAAACCCATGTCCTCTGAATGATGAATAATTATTGGTGTCTGTATGAGGTTGCAGAAATGAAAGAGTAGCACAACAAAATAAGCTTTGTATGTCTTGATAGGTTATTTCAAAATAAACATTCTGCCAGTAAGGTGGCAGTTGGGGCAATTTGAGGATTGAGGCATCTGAGTATTTCCAGTAATGTTCTGGTTGTATAATTTTGAGTGCTTCTGTCTGAGGTCAATTCTTAGTGATTGTACAAGAACATAAGGCTGTGTCTCAACTGTGCCATTTTAGACAGCAGGCTGGGATTCATACAATTATTGGCTTTGTTATACTAAAGCAAAACAAAATTCTTGAAGATCAACTGCGAACTTAATAGCAGTACTGCTTGTCAGACAAATAGCATTTAGCTTTTACAAGGAGGCTTTTCTTACTTCGCAACTTCCACATAGTCCTCTGGCTGCAAATAGCAGGGGATTGTGTGGGTCCTCTACTGGTGAACCTGCAGTATTAGGGTGAGGATCCATGGTCTAAAAGTTTGTATTAAAAGATTGTGCAGTCTGAGCTGTATGTAAAAGAATAAGTAATGAATGGAAGAGTAAGAATCTGCCCTGAACTGTATGGCTGTTGCAGAAGCCATTTTTGTCCCTTACCTAGTTCTGACTTCACTAGAGCAACAGTAAGCCAACATTTGTCACATCTCATTGAACATGTCATCTCTTCAGCAGAGCTAGATGGTATGTGATGGAAAAGCAGTCTCTAGCAGATAGCCCTTCCTCACCTCAAAATCCTCATCTCAACATCTCCAGCAGATAGCTCCTCCTCGCCTCACCTCCCCAGCAAGCAAGCAAAGCAAAGCAAAGCACCACCGAGCATAACAATCTCTTCTGCTCCTCTTTGTGTGTAATGAGTTTAACATTGAAGAAACAAGTGTCAACCAACCTGCAAAAAATAGCTCCATTTGAGTGCATCTATTCTGGGAAGGGGACATATTCAAGGCATACAAAGGAAATCATATCCATGTTCTGAAATGTGACTTGGAGATGGTTTGGAATGGAAGTAGCCACTGCCTTCTAGTATACAGCAGATGGTGAGATAGTAGAACACTTTTCTAAATTTCTTAATTTTTCTAGTTCTTAGAAAACAATAAATGACTATAAAGCTCTGTAACTGTAACTACTCCTTTTTTTTTAACTGAGAAAGAATGTTTTTGTGCCAGCTTATGAAAATGGTGGTACTTTTGCCTGCATTGAATACCCTTATATTTCAGAGAGTTTCATATTTTTAATACTTCCCCACAAATGGGGAAATAAATCTTCCTACATACAGAAAAATAGCATATCAGAGAAAAGGTATGATCAAACAGTTCTCTCTCTGACATTATAACTTCGTATGTACAGTATATGGAAATTCCTCCCCACCAGAGAGCATTTAGATATATACTTTCAATAAATAGCAAGATGTCAGTTGATATATCTAAAATGTATCTTTTAGGTCTTTCTGGCTTCATCAGAGCCATCTAGAAGATGCAGTTATAAACATTGCAAAATTAAATATAACAATACAAGGAATTATCTCTTTAGATTAACATCTGAATGCCTTTTATTCTTTTTGATTTGGGTGTGTGTTTTTCATCTAGGTGATTAGAAATGACGATTTAATTTACATAGACGGCCTCTTAATGCAACATCTTTGGATTTCACTGGGAATAAGCAGACTAATTAGCTCTGTGTAAATGTATCCACTGAAGTAAGCCGAGAGACTGAATGCTGTTTCATTCAGTTTACTGAATATCCCTTTGGTTTAATTGTGCTCTTATGCACAGTTTCTTTGCAGGCTCTTAACTAATTGTTTGGGAATGGAGTAACAAAATTGGATTTTTAAGTGGAGAGTAGATATTTCCACTTACGTTTTGGCTGGCCTTCTGCCTTAGAAAGCTGATGCTTTTGGCAGCATTCCAGTGACACACATAGGAAATGCTTCGTAAGCCCCTGTCTGCCCGTGGCATTTTCAGACATGTTGTTGTGACAGCTCTGGTTGGAGGCAAACCACAAGGCTTATGCCATTGTGAGCTGCAGTCTGATAACACCACAGTGGTAAGAATATTTAGCATTTCTCCAATTATAGAGAATCTAAATCACACCATTTATCTTAGTAATCCTTAGAACAGGCATGGGGAACTTCAGGCTATGGGGACAAATCTGGTCTTCCTGGTGTCCTAGTTCAGACTTTCCAGATGGCCATGTCCCTTCCCCCTGACAGCATGATTTTGTGGTTTCACAACTTTTGAATGGATTTTTGCCACTTTAAAATTGAAATGCTTCTTCTAAGTTATTGGCATTAACCGTTTTATGGCAAAATATTCTTGCAATAGAATGCTGGACCTGAATATTTCTCTGAAATTGAAATTGGTTCCCCAGCCAAAAAAAGGTTTCCTATGTTTGCCTACCATTTGGGCTAGGCAACCGTGGGAGACTAGGGGTCTACAGTGCCCCCCAAGACCTTGAAGGCCCCCATTATCTACCACCACACACCTTGCAGTGCCCTCATTTGCTATCATAAACCTTCTAGGAGTGTGGGGTGCACTTTTATTATGTTTTCCTTGGACCTTTTAAACCCAGGAGATATCTTTAAAAATTGGGTACTGATCAGAAATTATACTCTGGTGACTTCCTGTTATAGAAAAAAAACCTTTTCTTGGTCTATAACATGGCAAAAACACATCTCACTCCTTGGGAATTATTTGGGTAGAAACAGTTTTTAAAAAACCACAGACATCTTGGGAGAGTCACAAAAACTAGGTCTGGGGACCATTCTTTATTTTCCCCTACCTTACAACAATCCAGCCAAGACAAACTGCCTTCCAAATGTATTTGACTGCAACACCCATCATCAAAATCTTAGCTACTTCACAATGCTCACAATGAAGAAGACCGATCTTGGTTAATGTTATATCAATGAAATATATATGCGCAGATGGTTTTGGTCTTGTGCTTATTAATGTAGGTTGGAGCAGATGAATAATGCGGTAAAACTAGGCGCCATAACGGTTGGCTACTGTGTTTTTCAACATTATTTCAGACTATAGGCATACCTCCACAGATAACAGCTCAACTATTGGCTCCTACATTCAAATTCAGGATCTAGTTTCATAACAAATACCTCAAGGTAATTCGAATGTATGAAACATTGTAGAAATGTCTGTAGATTCAATCATTATCGTACATTAATATAACATTTAACAATGAGCCATTTGGTGTTTCTGTTTCTTTATAGAAACATTTTGACATCCTACAAGAAGGTCCGAAATTCACTAAATAAACAGAAAAGTAATTTGTTCATTTTGTTAATATTCATCTTATGGTTCTCATGTTATTATGTGCTGTTAAAAATAGTCAGAACCAACAGTTGGATTTCTTCGCATTATCAGGGCCAAAGTATATCATGAAGAGGATGATAATCCGGCTGTTTGTTTTAGCTTGTAAGTGCAGCACACGATGTGGTGTGAGTGAAATACAACCCAAGGGAATGCTAATCAAAGACACGCTGCTGGGTTCTTTGTCAAACGCAAAGAGACAATAATTTCAGTCCCCTCCTGTTGTTTTTAGGAATGAATTACATGATATCAGTCAAAGTTTTCTAAACGTTTTTAACAATTTGCCTCTTCTCCCTAATAAAACAAAACATGGGAGTTTTGCAGACTTTGCAGTTAGTAGCTGTAAACTGGGATCTGTAGACTCTTTCAGGGTTCAGTGGAGAGACTTCAGCATTCTGAGAACTGGATGCAAAAAATTGTTTCCTTCTATTTCCTTTTTGCTATTTTGAATTTTGCCCTATCACAGTAAATTATAAGATAGAAATGTATTTTTAAAATGTTCATCCTTTTTTCAATTTAGAATAATATAGCTTTCCATAGTTTTCAACAGATTCTTAAAAAGATAGCAAGCAGAGAAACAGACCCATTGAGAATCACTTAATGCTGTTTTTAATCAATCTTTTGAACCTGGAATGTAGCTACAATTGGAAAATGAATTAATTACATTGATGGCAATACGCCATACATTGGAAATGACTTGCGGCCGTACTATAGCAACAATACCTTGCCTTCATGTCAGTCATGTTGCTTAGTTAGCCACCTAATAGTATGAAAGTTCACTAATTGGACAAGAATGTGTACAGTCATGACTTAGGGCACAATAATGTAGGGCAGAACTTCCCTTTTCAGGATTTCAGTAAGCCACGCCCCTTTCCACCTTACTCCATTATTTTGTCAATCAATCAATCAATTTATTAATGCTCCGACCAATGGTCATATGCATATACAGAAACAACATCAAACAAACATCTATACAAAACACTATAAAATCCAACACTTAAAAGTAGGATGCAAGCAGGACAAAACAGAACATACAAACTATACATTGTGAGGTGCAGCAGCACAAGTGCAGCATGTGCTGAGAGCTGCCCAATTACCGGTAAAATGCCAATGTATAAGATCAGTCATTTAAAAAACATAAGTAAAAATATCAACCAAGCATCTATAGGAACCCTGTAAAATTCCACGGTTAAAAGCAGGATGCATGGAGTATAAAACAGAGCTTGCAAAATATAACCGGTAAAAAGCCAGTATAAAATATCAGTCATATTAAAAACTAGATAAAAGCATCCCCGGCGCAGTCGATTGCAATGTCCGCAATCAGTCTTGCTCTGATTTTATTTGCTGCCAAGCTAAAGAGAGAGACCTTATACGTGATTGTGGAGCTGGTGTCAGATAAAAGGTAAAAGATCTTTTCTGCAACCGTGTTCGATTGTAGGTACCATAGAATAGGCCCTAAGAATTTATTTCTTGGTGCAGAGTATAGAGTGCAGGCAAACAAATAGTGGGGCAGGTCCTCAATTTCTGGGGCCCCGCATACGCATATTCGGCTAGCCAAAGGAGTGCCCAAGTATCTACCATCCAGCACTGCTGAGGGCATGCTTTGGAATTGTAGAGCTGTAAAAGCTTGTCTGACGTTTGGGAATGTAAGGTTGGTTAGATACATAGCCCTTTCATGGTCGAGTTTGTATAATTTGTACCACGTTGAGGAATCCTTTATGATTCTCCAATAGTTGTATATGGAGAAGTGAATGCGGGATCTTATGGAGGGTAAACCAACCTCTGCTCTGACCAAGGCTGCTGGAGTGCCAGGTGGGAGTCTTAGCAGTTTCTTAAGGAATGTATTCTGGATGGCCTCCAATTTTGGTATCTGTGAATCATCCCATCCCCAGACTGGGGCGCTGTACAGAATCTGGGCAATAACTTTGCTCTGGAATATTTTCAGAGCTGGGGCAACCAGATGGCCCCCTGCTGTGTAATAAAATCTGAGGATTCCTCCAACAGATTTTAGTGCCACTTCTCTGCTATGTTCTATATGGGGCTTCCATGATAGAGTCTCTGAAAAATATACACCCAGATACTTAAATTCCCTGCATTGTTCAATCTGATGGCCACCAATGGACCATCTGAACTGTGAGTGTCTTTTTCCGAACACCATCACCTTTGTTTTATTATAATTGATGTTTAGTTATTCTTTGGAGCAGTATATGTCCAGTTTAGTAAGTAGCCTTCTTAGACCTATTTGGGCGAATGAGACTAACACCATATCATCTGCATATAAAAGGGCAGAAATCTTCTTTGAACCTACTGAGGGTGGGAAGAATTCTGGACCTGAAAGTGCTGTTATTATATCATTCAAGTATAAATTTAAAAGTGTGGGTGCCAGCAGACAGCCTTGTTTTACTCCTTTGCTGGTGTGAATTGCTGGTGTGATTGATTGATTGATTGATTGATATTTTGTGAGCAACACAATAACAGCCAAACAGCTTGTTCACTCCTCAATAGACGGTCGATCGTTCCGTTTTATGTTTTACCCATTTTTATAGTTCTACAATTGAGAATCTACTAATATCTTCTCTTTGAATAGGGATGGGGTTATACAGCTTACCTAGGTATCATAACGCAGCAATTGAACTCATTTCACAGAAAAAGATTTACATAAGAATTAGAAGAATTATAATGAAAATTATTAACATTGAGGTGGCCGGTACAGGTAAGGTCAATACACTCTGGGACAAGAGCAGCAATCTAGCTGTTGCTGGGGGAGTGACAAATTTCTCCCCTATCTTAATTGGAGCTTTCTGATGCAGAGCAGAAAATGTAATTTAGGGCAGGGCCTTTTGAATTCTCTGCTATAGGGCTCTTTGCCCTATGGCAGACTACATTTCCCAGAATTCTGTGCTCTCTCGGTCTCTTTCCCAGCTCACTCAGCTCGTCCCACCCTGCTGCTTTCCTCTCCTCATGACGAGAGGCAGCCCATCTCTTCTTAACTTAAAGAAAAATGGCAGACTTTTTGGCTTTGCCTTGCTTGTGCTGAGAATGAAACTGACTTCTGAGCTTTACAGAATTCAATCAAAAATATTGGGTGAGTTTCGATTCTTATGTTTTTGCGTGGGCACCCCCCTCGTAGAATCATACAATCATAGAATCATCTATATATATATAAATGTTATGTTCATTTTATTTTGGAGTTAACAGCAAAATTATTGAATGCAATCACACCAAATTTGGCCACAAAACACATAGTCATCCAAAATATGTCTTTTGAAGAAAAAAAACCTAGAAAAAAATAAAGACCAAACAACAAAATGAAGATGAAATAAAACCCTAATTGCTTACCATGCAAGCGAAGAGCCCCCCCTGAACTGAAACAACTACATTACCCAGAGGATCTTGCACCTGTGGGCGGAGCCTAACCCCACTTCCTCAAACCGTTGCCATGGTGGGCAGGGCTTGCGGCTGGCAACCGTTGACAGCTGCTCCTTCCCTTTCCTCGGCCCCTTTCCCCCTCAGAAGAGACAGCATGCCCTGAGAGAAATACAGCTGTATTATTGCAGTAAGCGACTGTTCTCAGGAGGGAGAGCAGCCGCTATTTACATAGCTGTCATGCCTCCTTTCAACTTTCTCTTCTACAGGTAAACAGACCCAGCACTTTAAGATGCCCCTCAGAGAGGTTATTCATCCCTTTAAGATGCCCTCTTTCTCTGGACAACTCCTGCCTCAGTCATTATTGTTACTATTCTTCTTCTCATTATTATTCAGGGAGGAAACATCCAGGCTTTGAAACTACAAAGCCATTCAATGCTAATTGCCCTCTTTCTCTACACACCCTCCACTTCAGAGTCGTCGTCATTATTATTATTATTATTATTATTATTATTATTATTATTATTATTATTATTGAGTTACTGTGAACCATGAAAATGAGTTCACACCCAGCATTACAAAACTCTACAACCAAGACAGTAAATAAAGAACACTATGAAAACAGGAGAATTCCAGACAGGAAACAATCAGGGCCAGCTAACACCTCCCAACAAAAGATTCCCTCAGGAAAGAATCAGTCAGGCTTTCAAACTACAGGGCCATTCAATGCCCTCTTTCTCTGCACACCCTCCATTTCAGAGTCGTCATCATCATCATCGTCATTATTATTATTATTATTATTATTATTATTATTATTATTATTATTATTATTACTGGGGTGCTGTGAACCATGAAAATGTACAAAACCAGCCACCCAGCATTACAAAACTCTACAACCAGGACAGTAAATAAAGAACAACACTCTGAAAACAGGAGAATTCCAGACAGGAAACAATCAAGGCCAGTCTTTGAAGCAGCGATACTACTCTCTACTACTGAAGCTGACTAACCAAAGATTCCCCTAGGTAGCAAGCAGCCAGGCTTTGAAGCAGCGAGACTATTCAATGCAATTCTAGCAGTCCAAAAAACCATTCCCCTAGAACGCAAGTACCCAGACTTCCTAGCAGCAACCCTATTCCATTGCATTCCAACTCACCAAACAAGGATTCCCATAAGAAGAAAACGGTCCGGCTTTGAGGCTGCAAGGCTATTCACTGCTATTCTACCTGGCCAACAAAGGATTCCCATAAGCCACAGCAAGACATGGCAGGGCACGGCTAATGGAATAATAGAATCATAGAATTGGAAGAGACTTCATGGGCCAGCCAGTCCAACCCCCTGTTAAGAAGCAGGAAATCACATTCAAAGCACCCCCGACAGATGGCCATCCAGCCTCTGCTTAAAAGCCTCAAAAGAAGGAGCCTCCACCACAGTCCGGGGCAGAGAGTTCCAGTGCCAAACAGCTCTCACAGTGAGGAAGTTCTTCCTGATATTCAGGTGAAATCTCATTTCATGTAGTTTAAAGCTATTGTTCCGCGTCCTAGTCTCCAAGGCAGCAGAAAACAAGCTTTCTCCCTCCTCCCGATGACTTCCCCTCACATATTTATAAATAAATTGGTGGGCCGCACTGTGAGAGCTGTTTGGTAGTGGAGCTCTCTGCCCCAGAGTGTGATGGAGGCCTTCCTCTTTGGAGACTTTTAAACAGAGGCTGTATGGAGTGCTTTGAACGTGATTTTCCTGTTTTTTGGCAGGGGGTTGGACTGGATGGTTCATGAGGTCTCTTGCAACTCTATGATTCTAAGTCAGAGCATGGTCTAGAGTAACTATTTTGGTGTGCTACAATGCTCCAGTTGGATTCCTTCCCAGGCAATTCTTTGAGCTCAAGATGCTTGCCTGTTCTTAAGGTGAAAAGCACATGTCTGCATTTTAGATGGATTAGGAACCAGTGGTTCTAAATGCTTCTAAATGCTATGAGTACTTTAGCTGCCATGGGATTTGCAGCTTTGTGAGGTTCTAAACTTTCTGGCTGGGAATTCTAAATACCTTCCTGAAATGCAGATTCCAGGATTCCACAGGATGGGACTATAGCAGTTAAAATAGAATCGTAGTGCTATGATTATGCAGTGTGAAAGGGCCCTGGTGATCAGTGCACATTCCTAATGTAAATACGATGTGCTTCAAATCCTCTGTAGTGGTATTTAAATACGTAGTACTGATGGCCAGTGCACATTTCTAATGTGAATACGTTGTACTTTAAATCCTTGGTAGTGCTGATTACATTATGTAACATGATTTTTGTTCCTGGGTTATAAATGTCATTTCCTAATTGGTCCTATCATAAAAACACAGAAACTGTTACAGTTTTATTAAACTGTAAAAACTTTGTTTTTGTGGGACATCCTGCAGTACATTTTGCTATAGTTTTCCAATGAATATCTCATAGAGTCTCAACCAATTCAACATAATTTTTGGCAGCCACAAAAACGAGGTTTCTGGAGTATAACAACTATAGTATTTTCAAAGTAAGTACTGCACAATTAAATGGGAAATAATACTTTTAAACCAGGAACAGATTTTGTTTTCAAATTTTGTTACATAGTGTTATTAGTGACCACTAGTAACCAGGCAACAGGCTGATAACTAATCTGAAAAAGTCCTGTTAATGAATGTGATTGAGTCAAGAGAAGGAATTACCCCATAGTTCAAGGACTCTGTACTTTGATGAAATAATTTAACTTTATCACAAAGAAAATTAGTCCCTTCCCTCCCTTTGTCCCATGTGAGACAATATTCTGCCTGTTTAAAGAAGCAGAGCCAGAGACTCTTTGAAGTCCATATATTGTCATGTATATCTTAGCATCAGTGCTTTGTTTGAGAGAGAATGCAAACATGTGGTATCAGTTCTCAGTGGTTGGTTCCAGTGGTTTGAAGATTGCATAGTGCAGTTATGGAAAACAGATCACCGGAGGAATAACTCTGCAATGTTTCAGATATTTAATGATAGGTTTCAGCAGAACCTACATACTCTTCAACTCTATGACATCAGTTTAGAGTCAGATTTCATTGTGCAATTTACTCATGGCTTTTATTTACAGTGCAGACTTTAAATTCCTGCTTGTTAGCTGGTAGTGGCTGCAAAACAGATCAGGTCTGAAAAGGAATGGACCGCCCCCATAATATTTTGCTTCCTTTACAGGAAACAGAAGGCACTGAGGACACTTTTTCTAGTGACTTCCTATGGAAGAAGTGACTATTAAAATACAATTTATTAAAACATATGTAATGGATGGAGAATCAATGATTGAGAGACATTGATAGTAGTATAAATGGGTACACTCCCAGTGTACATCAGAGCTATTTTTGATTAACAAAGAGGAAACTTTTTCTTGCTAAAGTTATTCTCTGCACAACTGTAAGCATATATGCAACCTAAATATATGAAGAGGAGCCTCAGACTGAAATATGACTGAGACTACCAAATGAGCACCATAAAAAAAAAATCTTTTGGCAGCAGAGATGCCATCTTATTGCCTTGCATCTTTCACTGGAAAGAAGGCTCTGTTGTTCTGTCCTTGAGGGCATAAAGATGCAAGCTGGATCTTTTCTCCTATAGAAAATTGTTTTATGCTAAATTAGCCCATTGTTACACCTAGCTCACGTGTTGAGTTAATGAACATGTGGAATTGTACAGAGATTGTTGAAGTCTAGCCAGCGTATACAGTGGTGAAAAATAGTGAGAGCTGCAGTCCTAACATTATGACCACCACAATGAGAGACCACCATTTCCAGAGACATGCCCTGGAAAACCAATGATACAGACATAGCACAGGTGGTGCAGCTACTATGATCCCTTATCATTGGCTATTCTGACAAAACTATTGTGAGATCCATTACACTATGAAACACAATTTCTGTTCCTGAGTTATAAGTGTCATTTCCTAATTGATATCATAAATACATGTAAAAAGTTTATTAAACCGCAAAAATATTGTTTTTGCAGGACATCCTGCAGCACATTTTGCTATAGTTTTTCGATGAATATCTCATATAGTCTCAACCATTTCAACATAGTTTGTAGCAGCCACAAAACAAAGTTTCTGGAGAATAATAATAATTTATTAATTATTATTTATCCATTTCCCCTTAAAATGGCCCATGGCGCTTGACTACGGATTGGGATTACTGTCTATATTTTAAGTTATTTTAACTTTTGTAAGATGTGTTATTATACTGTGATTTTATTGTGTTACTGTTTTTATTGATGTAATACTGTTTTGGGCTTGTCGCAGTGTAAGCTGCCTCGAGTCCTTTGGGAGATGGAGCGGAGTAGAAATAAAGTTTTTTATCATCATCATCATCATCATCAAATCAAGTATTTTTTTAAAACAACAACAACAACAGTAAAACTTAAATTACATTATGCATATTGTTGGTATTATGTGTCTTCAAGTTGTTTCTGACTCACGGCAGCTCTGAACCTACTATAAGGTTTTATTGGTAAGATTTGTTCTGAGGGGATTTGTCTTTGCATTCCTCTGAGGCTGAGAAGTGCACAACTTGCCCAAGGTCACCCAGGGCTGAGTGGGGATGCAGACACTGGTCTCCCAGAATTGTAGCCCAGTGCTTAAACCACTGCACCATGCTGGCTCATATTGTGCAAATATCTTTTAAAATTCTGGTCCTATCATTTGTTCAATTTATTCAGATTACAGGTGCAGCTTTTTTCTTAGGAAGTCTTGAGGAATCCCATATATAGTGCTGGACATTACCTTTGTTACATGAAACCAGCATGTCTCAAAAGAATAGGCAAGCTTTGTATTCCATGAATCAAGGTACTTACTGTATTTCTTCAATTCCAAGATGCACTTTCCCCATATATAAACACCTCTAAAAATAGGGTGTATATTAGAATCATGTGTATCTTATATATTTTTGGTGGTGGTGGTACTGAAATTAGAGTGCGTTTTACAATCAGTGGCATCTTACAATTGAAGAAACATGGTAGTTAATAGAAAAATGTTCATTGGGTGTAAACCAGTGATTCCCAAAGTGGGCGCTACTGCCCCCCAGTGGGCGCTGGAGCGATCCGAGGGGGGGGTGATGGCACCTATTAGGACATGGGGGTGGGGCCAGAGGAGGGGTGGGGCCTCTTCCCAAGTGCCGGAGACAGGACTGTGCACCTGAGGCGCCTGTTAGGACACATAGGGGGTGGAGCTAGAGGAGTGGGTGTAGCTTCTTCCCAAGAGCCCTAGACAGGGCTGAGCCTCTATACCTCTCCTGAGAGGCCTTTTAGGACTAAAGGGCAGGGCTAGGGGTGGGGCCGGGGCTTCTTCCCAAGAGTGCGAGACAGGGCTGAACCTCTGTATACCTCCCCTGAGGCGCTTGTTAGAACACGGGGGCGGGGTAGATGTTCAGCCCTGTCAGGCACTTGTGAAGAGGCCCCACCCCCTCCTCTAGCCCCACCTCCTTTGTCCTGGCAGGCGCCACAGGACAGGGATAGAAGCTCAACCCTGCCTCAGAGCTTGTAACTCTGCCCATTCCAGTCCTGACCGCCCATTTGTGGCCCCGCCCACCTCCCCTCATAGCCCTGCATCTTGGACGAGGGGAGTGGCTCAGCCCCGCCCTCTTGAGCAGGAGCCACGGCCACCCCTCTAAGCCACGCCCCCCTTTCCAGGGGGCGCTGAGTCATATTTTTTCTGGAAATGGGGCGGTAGGCCAAATAAGGTTGGGAACCACTGGTGTAAACTGTTTTGAGATGCTCTGCCCTGTCCATGAAGCCTGTGCAGTTTGGAAAAATAGCAGTTTCGGAGTGGCCTTGGTTCATATTACTTCCATTAATCATGGCTTAAATACAAAGTCAAGGCAAAGGTATCCGAATTCTGCTAGGGAAAAGTATTCTAGGATAGAGAAATATAAACATTTGCCATTATTGTTCGTAAATGAATACTACAGCAATATATGCATTAATCTTGGTGTGCAGTGAATAATGCCTAACACTTGCTGCCAAATCAGCTACTTCTGTCTACATTGCATGATTTATGCAAACCTGTTTCCAAAAACAGGAGACTGTATTATGGATTATTGATATTTTGAACTTTCTTGTTTCAGAATCGTAATGAAATAAAAAATGGAGCAATACTTCGATTAACTACATCCCCAGTAAGTTACTGATATGTTTTCATTCTTTTAATGTTTCCACTTTGCTCAGTGCTATTATGATGACTTCAGTATGTATATTTTTTAAACTGTGTCAATAAATGTGAGGCCCTCAAGGCCTGTTATCCTATTACTTTGATAATTTCTGAGGAGCTATCAATTAGATATTAAAATCTGCTCATAATAGATACTGTAGAAAAAAAGTGTTTGTTGCTTTGGACCTCCTGATGACGTTCAGCGGCATTGAGAGATTTGTCTTGGTGCTGAGTCAGGTCTTGTGGGAACAAAATACAAGGTTGCTCCTCTTGGTTTTCATTAATTCATGTGCTCTTCTTGCCAAAGCAATTAGGTTCATAGCAAAGACAGCACAATTCCATTCCCAGTAAACTGTATCACCAAAATAAGAGTCATGCTTCAATCCTATATATTTCTACTCATTTTGGAAGTGTAGAATTTACTCCCTGAATAAGTCTACATTGTACTTCAGCCTTAAAAGATTTTAATAATGTAAATGTCAGTAAATCCAGAAATTAGATTGAGTGAATTAATAAAAAGATTCGCTTCCACTTCTATTACAAGACAGCCTTATCTTGGTTTTTCGCTTGCTTTTTAAATGTTTGGGTGAGACACAGTTTTAAAGATGCATCATTACAAATAAGCCTGCTCTTTTATTTCCTTTGCCCTATTTTCAAATTTCATGTAATTATTTATTATGTTAGGGGTTTTCTTGCTCTCATTCAGAAACCTGCAGGCAAGATCAGTTTCCTAGGTTACAGCAAGTACTTTGCTGAAATTTTCCCAATTTCTTTCTTTCTGTTATTCCTCTGAATCATTCATCTTTTTTTCTCAAAAACACTATGCCTCCCTTCATCTCAATAAATTGATCAGCCTTCTAGAATCTATCAGCCTCATTCTGGATTTTTATGTACTGCCTATTGTGCTATTTTCATGGTTTCAAAAGCCTTGTGGGGTTTTGAGATAGTATTTTCCCACATCTGTGCCACTTACATCTTGACAAGGATTCCTTCTGACTCTTCCACAGAGTTGGTCTTACTTGGAAAATAGTAAACTATTGTCCAAAATCCAACATTTTAAAAAAGATTAAAAGAACATTGTTCATTATAAAAGCAATAACTAATATGCCAGTCTAACTGGGCTCTTCACTTGTGCTGTAAATTTGTTCTTAAATTAAAAAACCTACTTCTAATATTGAAAAGGAATTTATAAATAAATCTTGCTAAAAATGTATGTTGTTTCACATGCCAAAGAAATGTCTCTTCCTTCAGGTCTGCTCTTCCTCTAATGTATCACCCTTTTAAGAATGTATTTTAAGCTTCACAAACAGGTTTAAAACAGTTGCAAGGCTGCTCTGAACAATGAGGGAAGTCCAGAACGTAAGGGGTAGGTAGGGCTGGATGGGGGATGTTGGGAGTTGTTCAAAACTCCAATTTTGTTCAAGCTCGGTGTTACTTAAATGTTTTCCAGTTTTTTGACTATGTGGGAACAGTTCACATTTCTAATGTTGATTAAAAAAATAGCAAGAAAAGCTTTTAAATCCCCCCCCAGGTTCACTGTAGAAAGTGTATTTAAACATAAAATAACTTCTTCAAATAAAATATTTGAGATCATATTCAGATATTTATTATGTATTTTTGTCATTCTTATTGCTAAAATGTCTTTTGTGTGGGAAGATATTGAAAAGGAGATGAATAGATACATTTTGCTATTGGACGCATGAATATTATTTTGCTGTGTACAGGTGATAGTAGTAGAAAATGTAGAATTAATTTTATACAAATAACAACCTGAACAAATAGAATCGATAAGTAGGATATGGGATTTGCTTCTATAGTAAAGTTGACAAGTTTTATTATAATATGCTAAAGTAGATAAATAGTTCCTTTATATAGAAAGAATAATCTTTATATATTGTTGGAATGACAAAGTTCAGGTGAAAATGCATACATATATTTGTCTGTGCTTGTACTTTAAAATGACCTTTTCAGAAATAGATTATCTGTGCACTGGCATATCATTAAAAATGACAATATATTTCCCTTGTTAAAAAGATCACCTTAACCAGCTTTATGACCTTGGGCTAATCAATGAGATATCTTTCCTTTAATTCCTTTCCAATTATCTAAAAACATTTGTTCTCTCAAATTTTGATGGTTTTTCTTGAGTGCTTTGAAGTACATAAATGCAACTGAAGTTTATTATACAAATCCCAATAAATTTTGCTAATGCTTAGACAGAAAGGCTTTTAAAAAGTACATTTTCATCCATAATATACTTTGCTTGTGCTCAGTAACCCATTTCCTTAATAAAGCTCAAGCTACTCAGCACAGTGAATTTGAGTTGTCGGGATGAGATGATAGTGTGAAAGCAGATTACTTTTCATTGGTTAGTTCAGTGTAAAGTATGATGAATTAGGCTCCATTGTTGCTTGCCTTCTTAGCTTTGGGGGATTAACCATGTGGCTGCAGCCCGTGTACATCGCAAAAAGATGTGACTAATTTATCTGCATAACATGACGAGAGATACAATGCTGGATTTCATTACGTTCTGTCACAAGGCAGTGTTTAAGGCATGCTGCAATGGTTTAGAACAATGTCACCTTCTTGTCCTTTCAGAAATGTTATTTTTTTTCCTTCCACTTTATCATTGTTCTATTAAAAACAAAGATACATCAAGACATGAAATAAGCCAGCCTTACATAGATGAAAAGGCCAGACTTCCTCTCTGGCCAGCCTTGTCAGTGTCACCAATGTCAGTTCCATTTGAAGTCTGTCAGAGTTACAGCCTTGAAACTTTGAAATCTTCCTAGCTTTGGGAGAGATCAATAATTTTGGGGTATGCAATATGGCACTCTTCAGATGCTTTGGGCTACAACTCCCATAATACCCAAGCTTTAGTCATGCTGACTGACAATACTGGTGTGGGAAAGGATGGTATATGAAGAAGTGACCAACTGCACAGAGATTAGGGGCCAATTTTCTGCCTGTGAGACCCTCTAGAGCAGTGGTTCTCAACCTGTGGGTCCCCAGATATTTTGGCCTTCAACTCCCCGAAATCCTAACAGCTGGTAAACTGGCCAAAACACCTGGGGGACCCACAGGTTGAGAACCACTGTTCTAGAGCCTGTTGGGTCTGTCAGAAGTGCTCCTCACCAAGAAAACCTAGAGAAATTGGTCCAAGAATCTGGTCTGGAAGAACTTCTATTTTGTTTTTCTCCTCAAATAAAGATAGCGTATTCTGATCCCAAGTCCTGAATGAGGTACACTGTCAACTTTCCTGTTCCTGAAATCACAAATTACTGTAGACTCCTTGGAAACTGTTCATGGCACATCTTCTTTTTTAATGCCACAGCAGAAGAGGGAGAGAGTGTCTGTGTTCCACAGGAGTGCATATACAGTACTATGGCAACAGGAATTAGTATGAGCGAGAGTGCAACGCTGAATGAACAATATCCATCTATCAGTCATGACAGCAGGCAATTCTTATGTTAGACAATTATCATATGAGACAACCTTCAGGGTTGTTGTTGGTTTAAAATAAGGAAAACATTTGATTAATATCAGTGAAGCATGATTCATCTCTTTGTTGACTGTCTTTTGTTAAACCTTGTTGCACAAATTCCAGAAAATTGTTGGTTAATGAGATCCCTTTAATTTAAGAACTTTGGGATGACTTTTATAAATTATCTTGATTCTGAAAACTATTACTGAATTTCCCCCTCCCCTCCCCCCAACCTCCCTTGTGTACAAAATATTCAGGGTGCCTTAAATTAAAAAATAAATCCCTATCCTGTGATAAAAGCAAAATACCAATGAAACCAATTACATTCTTAAAACATGCAAAAGTGTATAGAAAAGTCAGTACCAGCATAACACAGTACAAGGAATGTAACCTAGAATAAGCTGACTGAAATTAAACATTAAAAGTACAGGAAACTGCCTTACACTGACCATTTATCCCAGTTTTTCCAGCACTGACCATTTATCCCAGTTTTTCCAGCACTGACAGGCAGCAGCTCTCCAGGGTTTCAGATAATTAATTTTTCCTAGATCTACATAGATTTGGTAGTGATAGAACTTGGGACTTTCTTGCAAATGATATAGGTACTTAGGAGTTTATCACACAAAGCTGCCAAAGCATAATTACAGCAGCATAAAAGTGCCAGTTAATGGGTCTCACCCCATGACATTGTGTCTGTCCTGTTTTGTTTGCTTGTTCTTGAATTGTAATTGGATCATCTCTTTTCATTGCTGTGAAAAACCCATCAATGAATCTAGTCACGCTGTTGTTCTTGTGCAATAACTTCCTTCTGCTGCAGTCCTAGTATTGCAAAGTGGAGGGATGTCTTATTAAAATACTGAAGCTTCACATCACCACAGTTGCAGTAAATGGGGTGTGTGTGTGTGTGTGTGTGTTAAAATGTGCACATGTGCTGGGTGGGCCAAACATGTTAGGATCATGGGAGTTTACATCAACAGAGTGCTAGCTTTGCATGATTATACCAAGATATGAAAGGGACAGCTTCAATAACATAATGTTTCCATTTGCTTAAATAATGCAGTTGCAATGATACAACTGGATGATTTTATAAAGTCCCTAATGGAAGGCTGCAGAAGATGGGTGGAGTTGTTGAGATATTTTGTATAGAATAAGGAGCAGGTTAAGTGAACATCCTTCTGCTGCTGTCCTGCAACATCACAGTGCCAGATTAGAAACTCCATAGCCATCCCTTCAGTGAGAGCTGAAAACAAGATACAATTTTGTCCAAAGTAAAAAATCTGGTGCTTTTGAATGGAAAATCCAGTGGCTGTAGGCCTTTAAAGGGGGTTGAGTTTGTATGTGAAATGTATGTAGCCCACCACTGATATATAGAAGAAACATGATGGTGATATTTTGGTTCCTTTGAATGGTGAAAGTCAGCATTTTCAATTGATCTCAAAAAGGAAAAAATTGAATGAGTTGTAATTTATTCTTCAATTTTTTAAATAATTTTTCTGTTTTCTAAAAGAAGCTAAATATGATTGACCTTCTTCAGGGGCTGTACATTCGATCCATAAAGAGCAGAAATGTATGGAGTTGCTAAGAATTTCTTTTCATATAACTGGATTGTTACACAATAAAAAGATCCCCCCTAAAAAACCTTTATAAGGATCAAATACAACCAGTGATTAGCATGTGAAGACTTGTTTCTTCCTTTGCCTGTTTATTTTAGAGGAAAGAACTGCCAAAACAACCTTTGAGTATCCCTTGCTTATGAAAACTCTATGAAATGCACATTGAAGTCATATACACACACAAGATTTGCAAAAATTATTAGGAAGAAGTTTAGGTTGATAACAAAGAGTGTCATTGTGGTGCTGCCCAATTGCTCCTGCTTGGCTCCTCTCACCAGCCGCTAAAGCTCCAGTGATGGGGAACTCACTAGCCAGTAAAAGCAAAGTAATTTTACCCTATCCAAGACATGGATTTTCACTGTCCAACAATCCAGAGTCAGTAATAATAGTGAGAAATAAGTCTATGATTCCTGGTTTATATGGTAGCAACAAGTCAAGAATGGGGTTGAGACATCTTTTGATTTCTTAACAAAGGTATTCCTACTACAAAGAGTAGTGAAGTAGAAGTAGTAGGGAAGCATCTCCCAACATAATGTGTTCATGAGTAATGCACCAGGATTTTCCATAATTTTGGTCTCTTTTGTATGAGAGTGACTAATGTAAAAGCTTGCTGCTACAAAAAAGGCCCCAAATATTCTAACAGAAGATACCATTCTTGGAAAATTTGAAAATTGAGGATAAAATTGAGAAAGAAAAGGAAATGTAGCATTACTTAGCATTTCTCAGCCACACGGGGCTGAAACCCCACCTTTTCGATTGGGGGTGGCCAGATACCCACCCATGCTGATTCATGACAGGCAAATGTAGACATGGGGATCCGCCTCTCCTTGCCCCCTCCCTCCATTTAGCCCTTAAAAGTAGAGACCAGGGACCTCATCACATTTACCTCTGGAAGTGTTGTGTGATGGTTCCACTTCAGCTGGAGGACAGATGTGCACGTTGCCCATCACATAATGTAGAGGAAATTCCTTTGGAGGCCCCTTCTCCAACTGGATGCTCCCCCCCCCCCCATGATGGGGAATGCAGTGCTGTGAGGGAGTGGCGTGCGGAGTGACGGATTCGCCCCAGCTGCCCTTCATTTTGTTGGCCATGTGGGATGCTTTGCCTGGCTAATCTGATAAGGTTGAAAAGCCTCACTACTGAGGCACAAGACTTGCCTTAGCTTTCTGGGGCTTGAATGTGAAATTACAGGGTTTTGGAGGGGGAATTCTCTCCCCTCTCCAAAACTCTGTAGTTTTCAAGCCCCAGAAAGGTAAGGCAAGCTTTGTGCCTGCCTCCATTTGTCTTTATTTTTAAGGACTAATTGGGAGGGCGGGGGGAGAGAGATGTAGAGATTGTCTCTTGGAATCGCCAATGGTGATCCTAGGATACAGTCACCACTGCCTCCATACCTGAACATCCAGATGTTTGCAGGTATTTGTAAAGCTGGAATAAACCTGGATAATCAGGTATATTCCAACTTGAAGTGGATTAGCCTTGAGCACGTCGTAGCTGGGAAGGGGGGGGGATTAACACCCCCCCAAAACTGGATTACTCATGAATTTTAACTGGTTAACCTATTTATGAGTAAACCAGGTTTTTTTAACCTGATACAATTCTGGGGGGGGGAGTTGAACTATTAACACCCCCCCCCCCCCGGCTACGATCCTGGCCTGGAGCATCATTTGGACACCCCAGACTAAACCATTTCCTATGCCACATTATGTATCTGTTTAGAGAGTTGCCTTTGCCTTTGTTCTAAGTGAGATGCATTAGCTTGGCTCACACACTAATCTGTAACAAAACATGCTAGAGACAATTCCAAGGTATTGTTGCTGATCTGAAATCCATTGGGGGGGGCAGTGAATAAGAGTGGGCATTGTGTTTCTCTACTCCACGTTTTCTGATATTCCACTTCTGTATGGATGATTACTTCCCATTTTTCCCTCCTGATCACTTGGAATTCACTTTCAGGTTTTTTTTCTGTATGTTCCTACACAAATATAACTAACTGTTGTTTGTTTATCTAAGGCATTATTCCAAATTTCTCCCAAAATGGAGCTTACCTTTCTCACTGAAATTCACCCGGCTCCAATACACAATTATTACAAGCAGCTGGTAAAAAGTTGGCTATACAAAAGGCTTGGAATATCATACAAATACTAGCTGATAGCTGGATAGCCAGGGCGAGATGTGGAAATTGTGTGAATTTGACAGCATGGGATAACTGCATGATCGCTCATCAAGTGTCGTCCAAAATCATGACACTTGATTATTCTTTCTATAAATATGTGCTTCATTGTTTAAAATGCCAACCATTTGAAATCTTCAACTCTCCTATGTTTTCTTTAAAAGTGTTTGTTTATTTCGTAGACACTGGAAATTAAGGTCTGTGTTTCTTCTTCTGTCACCCTCACCCCCATTCCTTCTCTTTTATTCAATGTTCTGCCTTTGGTGAGGCACAAAATGCCCTTCAGCTTCATGAGAGGATCCAGTCGTCTAGTATGGATGCCAAGTTGGAAGCACTGAAAGACTTAGCTAGCTATTCACGTGATATAACGTTTGCCCAAGAATTTATCAATCTAGATGGTATTTCACTCCTAACACAGATGGTGGAAAGCGGCACCGAGTAAGTATCTTCCTGTAATAATAACATTTCTGTTCTTTTTCATACTTACATTGTTGGGATAAACAATTCAAGTTATGTTTGATACTTATTTAAAAATTATTATTTTTAACATAGTCAAAATGCAGGGGTTATGGGCAAGTTCTCTTGCAAAAATGGCGCGGGGGGGGGGGGGGGAGGAATATCTGAAGCGGAGGAGAGTGGTGCAGCTCCGGTCTTGTGTAACTTCATTTATTCTGTGGATCCTGGCTCTTTTCTTCTTCTGCATGCTGCAAGTGTCTGTTTTGCCTGTAGGAAGGAAGGGAGATCCTAGAGGGAACAGAATACATGGCAAACAGGAAGACGTGGAGGAATTGGACCCATGCATGCTTGCAATGTCACTTATCTTATGGATTGAATTTCTCCTCATCTTCCTGTGTCCTATATTTTTCTCTACCCATCCTGCACCCCCTGGGGTGGGAGGTCTTCTTAACTGTCTGTTAGGTTCTTCTTAATTATAGTTAAGTTCTTCTTAACTGTCATTTGGGTTATATTTAAGTTACATTTCTGACTTCGGTAGACTGGAACCAGAATGTGTTGAACCTTTTAGGACATCTAACACCACAAGTCAGCATGACTTGAGCCCAGGACAATTTTGGACTTACTGGATTGAATGTTATTTGGGGGGGGGGGGGGGGATTACCGTATATACTCGAGTATAAACCAAGTTTTTCAGCCCTTTTTTAAAGCTGAAAAACCTTACCTCGGCTTATACTCGGGTGAGGGTCCTGGTGGGAAGGCATTGGACTAAAAAACCAGGACTCTCTCCTCTTGGCACAGCAACCCTCACGCACTCCCCTTCTCCTCCTGCCTGGGGCTTCTCTCTCGCCCCCAAAGTCACTTTTCCCTTCTTTCTTTCTCCCTCCTTCTCTTCTTCTCCTGTGTTGTCCCTGCCTACTGGGCATGAGGCAGAAGGGGAGAGAGCGGGAGGAGAACGAAACCATGCTCTGTGCCAGCATTTGCTCCTCCTCCTCCTCCTCCTCCTCCCATTGGCCTTTTTAGCCACCACATGACATTGTTGGCTCATATTTAACTTGTTGTCCACGAGGACTCCAAGTTCTTCTTCACACGTACTGCTGTCGAGCCAGGTATCGTCCCCCATTCTTTGCATTTCATGTTTTCTGCCTAAGTGGAGTATCCTCCATTTGTCCCTGTTGAACTTCATTTTGTTAGTTTTGGGGATTTATCTCTCTAACCTGTGAAGATCATTTTGAATTTTCTCCTGTCTTCTGAAGTATTGGCTTTGCCTCCCCATTTGGTCCCGTCTGAAAACTTGATCATGCCTTCTAACCCTTCCCCTAAGTCATTAATAAAGCTGTTGAACAGAACTGGGCCCAGGATGGAGAACGAGAAAGCAAAACAAGCATACAGGAGGGAGGGAGGGAGGGAGGGAGGGAGGGAGGGAGGGAGGGAAGAAAGGAAGGTAGGAAGGAAGGAAGGAGGGAAGGAAGGAAGGAAGGAAGGAAGGAAGGAAGGAAGGAAGGAAGGAAGGAAGGAAGGAAGGAAGAGGCAGAGCCAATTTTTATTTTTCAAATTTGCCAGTAGTTGCTGCATTTCCCACCCTCGGCTTATACTTGAGTCAGTAAGTTTTTCCAGTTTTCTTTGGTAAAATTAGGTGCCTTGGCTTATATTCGGGTTGGTTTACACTCAAGTATATACGATATATGCATTCTGGTTGATGAGAAATGTTGACTTAAGAGGATTTTGTAGGTCAGGACTTAGATTGTAGAGGGGCAAGAGATGACATCTTCCTAGGCAGCTGCTTTAAACCACTGTGTTGTCGAAGGCTTTCATGGCTGGGATCACAGGGTTGTTATGTGTTTTCTGGGCTGTATGGTCATGTTGCAGAAGTATTCTCTCCTGACGTTTCGCCCACATCTATGGCAGGCATTCTCAGAGGTTGTGAGGTATATGGAGAAACTAAGCAAGGAAGGTTTATATATCTGTGGAGGTTCCTGGGTGGGGGGAAAGAACTCTTGTCTGTTGGAGGCCAGTGTGAATGTTGTAATTAATCACCTTGATTAACATTAAATGGCCTTCTCAGCCTCACATCCTGGCCTTGGTGAGCTGATATATTTTTGTTGTATTTTTCTGGTGCGGGAATAAAATTACCCTTCTTGAGGATGCATGTGTCTTTATAAATCCAACTGACCACCCTGTAGCTGATCCCTTTAGTATTTCATTTTCCATCAAATTTGAAAACAAGAGGATGTAGAAATATCGCAGTAGTATATTACAGCCAAACTGCTCTAACAAAACCTAAAATTCTGGTTCATTCCTGTTGTACAAAAACCATGTTTAAAATAAATGCTGACATTGATTTCAACTAGCACTGTCAGCTTCAGTTGCCTGTATTTGCTATTGTTAAAAGAAAAAACATAATTTGCCTTTCAGAGTTGTACTAGTACCTTCTGTCTTTCTGTGCAATCTGGATAAAAGGAAAATCACCCATCTGCTTTTTCACCAGATTTAGTGTGGAGGAGTATCACTAATCTTGTGTTTACTGCTCTAGACTGATAAAAAGGACTTTGCATTCTTCCTTAAAATTTCTAAACAAACCATAGGCAATCAGAGTTAGATGCTCCCTATAAATGTCACCTGTCTCTTTGCTATTGGTATTTATGACATAAGACACTCCCCAACTTGTAGGAAATCTATATTCAACTTAACTGCTATCCAATATCTTGAATGTTATTTCTCCTTCAGTAGAGAAGAAGAGACCATAGTTCCAGATACACAGCTCAGCAAGGCAGTCATTATTTTATACTCAACCAAAGAGTTTTAGTTTTCCATGTTGAATTGTTCAATCAAGTCAAGACCTAAATGTATATGCAGTAGGTTGAGAAGTAGGTTGAGAGCATTATGCTCCTTGCATTATGGATATAGTTGAGCTTTCTGGTGTGCCCTAGAGCAGTCGTTCTCAACCCATGGGCCAGGGCCCACGGGTGGGTCACGAGATCTAAAATAAGGTCCGCGAGACATGCGGGGGAAATTGGTGTCTTCGTTTTTAGGCCTGTTCCTTGGGTTATTTGAGGTGGTGATTCAGAAAATTGCTTGGTTAGACCACATCAACTCTAGATTATTAAATATGGTTTTCTGTGGGTGAGCAGATGGTGACTACTGGATGGCATATGTTCTGTATCAAAAACTAGAGCTGGTGGGATCTATCCACTGCAATTTTCTGAATCAGCACCCCAAATAACCAAACCGAATCCAAAGTTAACCAAAAACTGATTAGTACTAATGTTGGAGAGTGGTCCCTGGTCAAAGTGGTCCCCAGTCAAGTGATTCCTGGTCAAAGTGGCTCCTGGTCAAGTAGACTCTGGTCGAAAAAAGGTTGGGAGCTACTGCCCTAGAGCAACAATCTTTTGCACATTTGTTTCTGAAATACTTCCCCTCTGCTGTTCCAACAGTCATTTTCTGTATTCTCTCTTGGTCACTGCTGTTGATAGCAGGAAGTATATTGTATCTTAAATTCAGGGATACAGGTACTGTCTAGATATTCATTATCTTGTCCATTAGCTTGAATAAAATTGACTCATCTCAATTACTCTTTTGTTCCAAAGCATTATTTTATTTTAGTAGTCACAGTGCTGTTGTGGTTACAAGACTGAATAACATATACCATATATTTGTATATTACCATATACAAGACTGGGACTGGTAGTCCTCTTTTTCATGTGGCATCACTTACTTCCATGCATCTTCTGGTTTCTGCTCATTAATGTATCTCCTTTACAAATAATTTCCCTGATCCATTAAGGATTTCCGCCAACTTGGTTTTTCCAAAATGTACTGAGTTGTTGGAAATTCCAATTATGTGATCGAAACATAGTATCACAGGATGCTATATTTGGGCTGATTTAATCTAACTGTAGAATTGAGCTTTCGTTGTGGCAAGATTTTAGGTTCATTCCTACAAAAGTCTCAGAGCCCTGAACCTCAGACAATCATTCTCTGTTCCCCCACTAAGTCATCCTAACAGAACTTGAAAGCTAGGGTCCTTCTTGATTTTTAACCTTGGGTTTTGCCAAGAAAGCCACAAAGGGGTTGGTTTCGTCAGAACTGGGCAACATTTGTCTCAGCTGAAAGTAGCTCCTAGCAGATATTAGAGTGCACATTCAGCAAGTATTAAGTCTTTGTGGCTCAGGGAATTCCAAGAGGAACTGCTGTCCTTTTGGTAAAGAGCCAGCAATGTATTCCACAGTCCCTTTAAAGCCAAACAGTGAGCATATTGTAGTAGGCAAATGTCTAAGCAAATATCCTTTCACTTATTATTTCTTAATATTGTACTCCCATTCCCTTTCAGATTTTTCTGATATTAAAATTAACAATAAAAAGTCAATGGTTGGTTGTTTATACTTCTCAAGTATTGGGACATCACTATTTATACCCTTTGCGATATGGAGTAAAAAAAACAAAACAAAAAACCCTTCAGTTTTCTGCCTAAAACCACTGTGAATTATTAGGATGCTTCTGGCCCACTAATTTCAATGCATCGACCATCACTCATAATCCCCAAAAGGCAAATGTTGTGACTTCAATCTTTGGAAGTAATATCATATGAAACAAAGTCATGCCCAATCTGGTTAACCTCACAGCATGTTTGCTGACAAGCAGGATCATTTTGAATTCACATTGTTCCCTGAGATGTTATGTGCAGCAAGGGTCAGGTCAAAAGAAAATTTTGATTCTTTTCTCTTCTGATTTGATAAAATGTGGATAAATATATTGAAACCATAGATTTATATAGGCCTCCTTACTAAATAGACTTGTTTATAACCCCAGTACCATGATAATCCTTATGCACAGGAGCTTTTCAAAAGTATAAAATGCATGCTTCAGGAGCTAAATTCTGAAAACTAAGGTTATATTGGTTACATTGGATAACTCTGAGTTTAATACCTCATTTAAGCCCATTAAAAAAACCCAACATTTTCTGAAAGGTCTGTGCCTCCAGTTGAAAGAATTAAAATTAGAATACTTATGATTCCCCCCCCCCCGACAAAAAGCTGATGTTGGCTCAACACCCCCCCCCCTTCCCCAATTTCTGTGATGGCTTTAGGTAAACATTTTCTCTTTGGAACCTACCCTGATTTAGGACATTGTAGACCAAGAATCTCCCTCACCAGCTGTATGCAGCTGTTCATAATAAATTATTTTTACAAAATCTAACTTGAAGAAGATGCAAACTACGGCCAATCTTGTCTTGAATCTATTAAACAGAATAATCACCCAACCCCTAGTACTCATACAAAATGTGTGCTTATGCTTATGTGCACTTCCATTCCATGTAGAATTGTCACTTCAACTAACCTACTAAAATTAGTCGCCAAATGTTTGACAAAGAGTGCTTGCACTCTTGCGCACTTACACATTTTGTTATCGAGATTTTTAGTGGATTAATGACATTATGGTTTGATGGAATGCTGCCATACCTTGTCATGAGGTTTAGTTTAATTATTCTGAAACAGAAGACCTCAAGTTGCCTTGAAAGATCTTGCTATCAGTATTTTTAATACAGGAAGCTGACATGGGTAACAGGGCACAGTATGTTTCGGAACATGTAACTTTAAGTTCCCTAATGAAACTGCACCACTGATTCATAGTTCTGAAATGGAAAATACTGAAATTGACTACATTATTCCTTTAAAAGTATATTAAAAATATTTCTATAGCATAGTGGTGGTAATCATGTGGCCACCAGGGCTTATAAAACAGTATAGGCTTTGATAAAGGATTCTGAAAGTTAAACTCCCAACAGCATTTAGAGGAATACATGAGTTTTCTTATCTAGTTGTTTCATATAGTTAAGTATCAAACATTTTACCTGAAGTTTCCACACAAGCAATTCAACTGTTAGGAGCTAATCCGTGACCAAGTGCTTTGGATGTGTGAGGTCTAGCCTTCATAGTGTGAAACTTTTGGACAGGTTTTAATAGGTTCCTGTTGTCCTCAAAACTTCCAATGAGCAACCAGAAGCAACTGTCCTTGAATCATAGAATAGAATCATAGAGTTGTAAGAGACAATCTAGTCCAACCCCCTGCCATGCAGAAAACCACAATTAAGTTACCCATGATAAATGGCCATCCAGCCTCTGTTTAAAAGCTTCCAAGGAAGGAGCTTTGACATACTCCACTGTTAAACAGCTAATATAGTCAGGAAATGCTTCCTAATGTTCAAATGGAATCAGCTTTCCTGCAATTAGTACCCATTGCTCAGAGTCCTAGTTTCCAGGACAGCAGAAAACAAGCCTGCTCCTTTTTCTTTATGGCATCCTTTTACATATTTATACATGGCTATCATGTCTCCTCTCAACCTTCTCTTCATCAGGCTAAACATACCCAGTTCTTTAAGACTTCTTCTCATAGGGCATGGCCTCCAGTCCTTTGATAATTTTAGTCATGCTCCTCTGAACAACCAGCTTGTCAATATCTCTTTTGAACGGTGGTGCTCAGAATTGATCACATTATTCCAGGTGAGCCCTAACCAAACCAGAATAGAGAGGCACCATGACTTCCCTCGATCTAGACACTATACTCCTTTTGATGCAACCCAAAATCCCGTTGGCTTTTTTAGCTGCTGCATCAAACTGTTGACTCATGTTCAACTTGTTGTCCACGAAGACTCTAAGATCTTTTTCACATGGACTATTGTTGAGGCAAGTGTCACCTATCCTATCCATGTAGTGTAGCATTCAAAAAGACTGCATGTCATTTTCTGTCTGCTACAGTATGAAGGAGAAGGGACAAATTGGTGATCCATAGATTGCGGACTGCCTCTGTATTAGCGAAAAATTTATTGTGGTGGTGTTCTCTGAGCACCTCAACTTATATTTACAATGTTCTGTCTTAAAAGAGAAAGAAGGGCATTAGGGGATGACTAGAAACATTCCCTAAATTCCTTTTCCAGATTTTTGTTACCCAGATGTGGTAGATGCAATAGCCCTTGTAACCCCGAAATACCTTATTGATGTTCTTCCAAATTGTTATTATCTTTAGAAGCTTCTAAGAGTAGTTACTGACAACTGTGTTGGGGTTATTACTTCTTAGGCTGAGTGGGCAGCTGTGGCTGATGGCTTTGTGGCTAGTGGGAGGAGTTGCCTATGTGTCTTTTTTTGTTAAGAGAGAAGAGACACAAAATGTATAATTTATTCAGTTCAGTTTATTTTGGATAAACAAATATTTTAATGAGTCAAGTTTTGAGGTACTTTTGGTTTGTTAGGAAGTGGCATATTGCTGCCTACATCCTTGTGAGAGTCTATTTTTTTGTAACATTTAAATCTCATTTTTTTCTAGTGAGTCAGGAGTCAGGCTACAGAGGGGATAAATGAGAGTATTGTCCCACAAAAGAGAAGTCTGTGTGCCCCCCCCCAAAAAAATTCCTTCAGTGCTCCAAATTCTCAGATTGGAGAGAATGAGATATGGAAAGTTGTTCACACCTCAAATTCACTTTTGTTGTGTTACATTCCCTTACCCACTTTGCTTTTCTCTTTTCTTGGATGCCTAAACTGTATTTCTGAATCTTACGCTGAAGTTTGAAATTATGTTAGTGTTAGAAATCTGGGGATTGGAAGAGATGGTAACTTGAGGGGGACAGAATTCATAAAAAGGGGAAACATTCTTACTTTGTCTTCCCACTGTGGCTACACTCCATTACTCTCAAGGCAGTACCACTTCCCCACATTATTTTCTCAATGGGGCTGTGCGCTAGGTCAGCCTGATAGAGGGAGAGCTCTAGATCATCCAAGGAGTTCCATGACTCAGTGGGAACTAGAATCTGAATGTCTGAAATTGCAGTCCGACATGTTAACCACTATGCCATCTGACTCTGTAGGTAAAGTTATTAAGTGTGCCTCACTTCTTTGACATTTCAGACTAGTTTTCTTTGTTTCCTTTGTTATAACCTCAAGTGTGCTTCATTAGAATTATTGCTAACTGTAGTTTTTGCTGGTTGCATTGATAAGACTTTGTAAAACGCATTCATAGATTCAAAGAGAATATGTCTTAATATTTCTCCTTACCTAAAAGTTTTTAAATTTTTGCAGACGGTATCAGAAATTGCAGAAGATAATGAAGCCCTGGTAAGAATCTGATTGGCTCGTGACCCTGCAAGCTTTCTCTTCTTTGCATGATTAAATTCCAGGCCTTCCTGCTGATTTTATTTATTTAGTAGCTAGCTATGCATATTTTGGTTCAGTTAAACTTTTGCTTTTCTCTCTTGCTTTTTAATGCTTTGTGGCAAAGATTGATTATGGAGTTTTCAATCATTTGCATCTATTTATTTGCTTATTTATTTATTTAGATATGAACTGCTTGCAGAATGGATGCTTTCTTTTCCTGTAATTTCTGCAGTGATTTGCTGGTGTTTTCTTTCCACTTTGCCTGGGATCTTTTTTGTTGCTGCTGCTTTAAACTATCAACTTTCTTTCATTTTAAAGATCACAGCTGCTTAGAATTTTAATCTTGTTGATGAATGCAATTGTAAACTTTAAACTTATGGTCATTTTAATTTCTAGCACCTGGTAGTACAACTAGAATAGGTTGATTTGCAGTTACAGAGAAACTGCAGTGTTATATTTTTCCTGAGTAAGCATGTCACTGAGTAGAGCGGTACACAGATCTAAAATTTATTTTATTCTCCTGTTTCACTTGACAGTCCTGGCACTCAGTTTTACTAGAAGGCAAAATCCTTAACTTCCAAACAGCATTTGTACATTGTAAGTGAAAACTGCCCAGCTAAAAAAATATATTGGTAGATCGCCTGGGGAGACAGTCTTGTAGCCTAGGGCAGAAGAGCATATAAAAAGCATATACTGGCTGCTGTCCCTAATAGTAGCCTTTTTCCTGTCAGTGAAAAGTATATAGCTCAACTTTCATTTGCCCTTAGGTCATTGTTCCCCATTTTTTGCTCTCATTAATAGCATCAGATGATATATGGTGAAAAATACACTGTATGATAGTGTCAAAGTTTATGCATTAAGTTTCACTACACTGTGTAAGAGAGCAAAGAACTTGGCACTACAAGTGCCATTTTTGGCAACAGGTGTTTTGTCATGTCTAATCTCATTCCTAGTCACTGCTGAGGAAACATACTGAGAAGTTTTGCAAATGTTTTGTTACTATTTTTCTTTGTGGGTGGTCTTTCTTTGACCCTTTTATTGGTGTAATACATAAAAGCATGTATTATGCATGTGTCTTACCATAATTGTGGTGCTCAGGGATGTCCCTGGGCATGGAGCCTGGAACAGATATAATGATGGAGGTGTCCCCTGCCTTTTCCACATGAAGAACTGTGATAAATAACATGACAAGATTTCTGCAAGGGCCAGTGGAATATTGCAAAACGAGGCTGCCTCTTTATTGAGGGACCAGGGAAAGATGTGTCCGTTGCTATTTTCTTCCCTGACGACCCTGATCATGGGGCAACCATGCACAGGGAAACACATGTGACAATGATATCCCCAGCTTCTTTTTAATAGGTGAATTTTACAAAGTTTATAATGGCTTTTCCAAGGCTTTCTTGTATCCAAACCACTACAGAGAAGCTAATCCATTGCAATGTGTTGAAGTAAAAGCGAGTCCCCTTCGGGGGAGATTGAGGCGGGATATAAATAAACTTATTATTATTATTATTATTATTATTATTATTATTATTATTATTGTCCACATTCTTTGGGGATGGGGAATTGAAGATACAGATGAGAAGTAGCAACCCTAGTGAGTCTATTTGGCAGTGTTCTCCTCTGGGACCTTATAAAGGCTGAAAAATTTGACAAAAGGTTTATTAAAACTATGCCTCAAGCCTCTAGAGCAGAGCGTTCCAAACTGTGTGTTGGACAAACATAGAATTTTAAAAATCATTTACATATTGTTACTCATAAATGACAAAAATCTTGGAAATGTATGTTATAATCTTAAAGATCATTTACAAAACAAATAAAAGGTGTTCATGAGATACATTATGTCCCCATAATTTCGGTATTATAATTTATGTAAGTTCAATCTCTGGTTTTATAGTAAAACAGAATTACTATGTTGAAAAACAATACATGTCTAAAAATGTGTCACCAGCATTAGATGTTTGGAAAGTTCTATTCTAGAGGAATGTGTTTGACCATTAAGATGCATAATTTGCTGGAGCCCATGCTGATGCATGATTTTATACTTAGGCATTTTTGTGTTTGATGTTGATTCTATGAACCTATCATTGATTTTTCTCTATTGCCTTTCCTCTTTCTTAGCTAGAGCGGTGTGTGCTTTAAAACATGTTAGCATAACCTTTATTCTGATATTTTCCAAGTTTTTCTGTGTCACAGTGTTCATACACAGGAAGAATTCTTACCCTTCCATCCTAAAATAAAATGCAGTTTTGATCACCATATATTGGGCACATCTACATGAATACTTAATGCCAAAGGGAACTGATAACTGATTCAGGTTAACACAGGCCAAGGCAAAAGTCGTGAGTTGATTCAGAGTTTGGGCCCATAAAAACAGTTGGGCCAGTTCCAGTATGGAAGTGAGGGCAACTGTTTATACAGCCATCAAATATTCCCCAGGCTTGGGTGGCCTGAGGAAATAGGAGGCACTTGCCAAACATCTCTTGTTCTCACTCTAGTGGCAACCACTGTAGTGGTGATTCATGAGATGGCTGGTGGCCGTAGCTTATTACTGGAATAATGTTGACCAGGGTGAAAAGGCGATTGGAGAAGGGAGGAAAGACTGGGTGATTTTCACCCGTACCCTATCCCATATGTTTATGGTGATCCAACCAACATTACTCCATGCAGCGAGTGACAACCACCAGCCATTTTCTAGCTGATGGTCACTGCTACAATGAGAACAGGAGGGAAGTGGTAAGGGTGGTAATCCAGGGCATTAAATCATGTTCAGCACCTCTGGATGGCCAGGACCCCATGCTGCCCCTGCAGTGGCTCAGGGGTCAGCCTCTGAGTATAGTGTTCATGTAAGTAATGGCTGTCGTCCATATCTGCATGTATAGAGCTTTAACTACATTTCAAAATTTATCCTAAATTATCAACAGCCTACAGTTAGTAATAGTTCATGACTGCTGGTGTCATACGAATATCTATTTCTTAAATCAATATGTATCAGAATCGTTCTACAAGGTTTCATATATTTCTACTGATTCTGTTAATTTCATTTTCTTGAATAAAATTGAAGAATTGAAACTGAAGTGGGGTTTTCATACTCATTAAGTGCCTATTCTGGGAATTTCTAACTGCTTTTATGTGGCTAGATTTATAGTGAAAGATTGTGCTATCTGTCTGGAGAGAGGCACTAGCATTGCATTCTCAGCAATCTAGAACTTTCTCTTCAAGAAATAAATACAGTTGATGCAAATGTTATAGTTAGCCCAACTAATTCCACAAATGTGTTAGGTCAGGATGCACAATTTTTAGAAACAGTTGTAAAAATTACTCTTAAAATGCAGGTTTGGTGAAAACATTTAAATGGATGATCCAAAGGATAAGTTGGTGTGCTTTAATGCATTCCTTCTGTAGTATCCAACTGGCCTAGCAGGTGGATATTATTTCAGCTCTGATGACATGACAACATCCTCCACTGTGCATATGGGCAGCAGACTGTTAGTACAGCACAAAATGTGTGGCACACAAAGCTCAGTTCTCCAACGACTGTGCTGCTGTTTTCTGCCCATCCTACAGCAGCTGTTGCCAGAGATGATTGCCTTACTCTACCTAGTGGTAAGACCAGTTTGTAAAAATCTATGTTGTTATGTCTGGCTGAGTTTTTTTGATGTCACAGGGAATTAAGGGTGCAAAAATGGGTCTAGTTGCCTCTAGGTGAGCACTTTGAACTTGAAGAATTTGGGAAAGAAAAACTAGACAAAGCACCCCCCCCCCCACAATCGAAAAAAGATCCAATAGGCTAAGGGAAGCCAAAAGGATGAAGACAGGAGAGTTGGAGAGCTGGATGGTTGGATGGTCTTGAGGAGAATTATAAGGAAGGAAATAGAATTGCAATAGAAATTGACAGATTGATGAGAGTGTAAGGACAATTCCATACATTGCTTTGAATGAGACTGCCAAATCTTTAAATGCAAAACTCCTATCACTCTGAAAACTAAAAAATGAATTAAGTCTTATCAGTGAAAAATTTCATTAATAACCAACTGCCCTTTAATTATACCACCTGCTGCCTTTCTTTCAAAAGTTTATTTTTTATGCATGATAATGATAATAATAATAAACTTTATTTTTACATCCCGCCCCATCTCCCCGAAGGGACTCGGGGCGGCTCACAACAGGGACAAGCCCGAAACAACAACACAACATATTTGACAAAAACTTAAAACATTCCAACGATACACAAAATAAAATAATGGACAATACATTAAAATCCAAGCAGATAAAATCAGAGTAATTAAAACCATTATGTACCCTGTTTTCCCAAAAATAAGACATATAAAATTAGCTGTAGCAGGATTTGGAAGCATTTGCGCAATATAAGCCATACCCCGAAAATAAGACATAGTGATAGATGTGGCTGTGCAGAGTACAAGGTCGGCTCCCCTTGTCAGGTCCTGGTAATTCTATGTGTGCTGCAAGCTGAGCCATAGAGGGAGACGTAGAAAGTAAAAGTAAAAGCCTTCTCAGTGAAGTAAGGAGCAGGGGGCTCTGATTTAGATATTGTGTGTCCTCGAGGAAGAAGTCAAGCTGTCATTGCCGTTTTACTCAGCTGTGGGTCTCTCTCACCCCATACAAATACCAGGAGATAGGGTAAAGGCTTTAGCAAGCAGTCTGCTACTGAGCCCAGATAGATCATCCCATAAATGCAGATTGTTGTACCATATTTAATAAAAAATAAGGCATCCCCTGAAAATAAGCCATAGTGTGATCTTGAAGAAAACTAAATATAAGACAGTGTCTTACTTTTGGGGAAACACGGTAATTATAGGTATCCCCCTTTTCCAGTTTGATTTTCTAGTTCCAGAAATGTTCCTATTAAAGTTCAGAATATGACCAGAGCTCAGAAAATCCCTGTTTAGACTGTCTGAGGTTACTGATCATACTGGCTGGGGTATTCTGGAAGTTGTTGTCAAAAAGAGTAATGTTCTCCACACTCTAATATACGACCTGCTTTATAGTAATGTTATTCCAATCACCAGACAAACAAACAAGGATTTTGTATTGTGTTTCAGCTTTGTTTTCCATAATTCATGCTCTAGGTTAAATAAAAAATAAAATCTATGGCTGGTCTCATGCCCTAATAATCTTTCAGTCATGCCTATCTAACATTAATGCCTAGGGTCTCCTAGCAGTTACATCTGTTTCGAACTGGATTCTAGCAGTTTTCAAGCATATTTCTATGTGTTCTTCATAATGTTTTCATCTTTATATTGTTTTATCTGGGTTTTTCTTTGTCCATCGCTTCAAGAATCCCTGTGGATTTGAAGATGATACAGAAAATTTTTAAATAAATAGGCAAAGATGTTGGACTCCAGAAATGTTGAATTCATCACTATTGACTGAGCTGGCTAGAGATACTGGCAATTTCAGTCCAACAGTATTCAGGGCCCCATAATGTTCTTACCCCAGATCTATGTTACTACAAATCTCAAAAAAGGAGGCATGCATGTGAGAAACTTGACATCTTAAAACAGCTAATAAAGCTCAGCTCTGTGTCCATTTCTCTCTCCTGGAATTGTGGCCAAAGGCACTAAAGTGTTTTGTGTGTTGAAAATGCCATATGCATTGCCAGTAGCAATAATGGTAATATTGGAACTAATCCCAGTTAATCATACCTGTCAAAAAATTACAGAATGTTTCTTTTCAAAGTCTTAATTTTGCTAGTTCACACTTCACAATCACTTCAGTTTGGGCAAAGGTGCTAGAAAGGATTTGTGAGCCTGCCTATAATCCTACACACTGAATTCAGGGCTTTAAAGTTAATAATATTCTGTTTATAGAAAAAATTCAGTTGCTCAGAACAACAGAATTAAACTAACAGCTTCTAGCCAATGGCTCCATTCCCCTAACCCCCATTTCATCACAGGAGTGTATAAATTGTCTATAACAAAACTAAACTTCATGGACATTTCATTGTTTATAAAATGAGTATGGGGAATTTATTTAGGCAGTCAGTAAGCAATGATACTCAGCCAGCAGTATCAGCATGATCACCTTCTCTATTGATAAAATATGGTATTTTTTGCATTTGGAAAGTTTAACACATTGCAAATCTGACTTAAATTATACACACACACACACACACACACACACACACACACACACACACTGCCACCTAATTATTAACATACTGTAGTCAGCCTAAAGCCCTGTGTGGTATGAATTACATAGTATGCTTTTTATAGGTGTCTTGAAATGTTTATACTGATGAAAGGGGACATGGTTTGCAGGTGACTCCCTGCTGAAGCGAGGCATAAGTGGTCCTATGAATTACTGACCTGTAGGTAGCTGTGTAGATGGCATTGCCCTGCAGCAGCCTGCAAAACTGCTTTCAATAGAGAATTATATCTCATGTTTTGCATTTTCGTCTGTTTAACTGCCTTTGTCCTGTTGGCATGGTGCTTCATTTGTTCAGTATTTCACCATAACATTTTGGAACCCGAGGCAGAGCAACAAGTTGTCTGCCAGTCCTCAAGTGAAGGTGAAGGCCAACTAAGTTATTTTGGCTTTTGAAGCAGAACATCCTATAAGCTTCTCTGCCCACTTTGGATATTAAAAGTAGAAGGGAGTAGTAAATGTATAATTAACAATTTGCTTCCTTTCCATGACACCCAAAATCTGGTGCTTGAGGCAGCCACTGCAGTCTACCTAATTATGTGTCTCTCCCTGCACAAGGCATTTACTTGCATCTAGGAAATTTCCATAAACACCATCATGCAAAACTGTCACATCCACACGCACATACATGTAAAGAGACCTCGCAGAGAAGACTATTAGGTTGGACAAAATGGCCTTTATATAAGGAAATTCTAAAAGAAAAAAGAAAAAAAAAGAAGGAAACTATGTCTTGAAAACCCAAGAAGAAATTAACCTAGTATACAAGAATATCTCCTGGTTTCAGTATAGACAGTTAAAAGAACATTATAAGAAAGACAAAGTGACAGGTTTTATGGATAAATAAACTATTTGGGAGAAAATAATGATCTCAGAAAAGAAAACAATCACAAAGATTTACAAGAAAACTGAAACAGAGCAAATAAAAGAATGCATGACTAAATGGGCAATAAACATTGGAAGACAAATTCAACTTGAAGAATGGAAAGATATTTGGAACAGAAAGTTGAAATTCACTTACGCTAATGATCTTAAAGAAAATTGGTTTAAAATGATGTAACAGTGGTATATCACACCTCAAAATTTTTTGAAGAATCAACAAACATATACAGACAAAATGCTGGAAATATGAAGCACAAGAAGGTACTCTCTACCACATGTAGTGGATGTGCAACAAAGCCAAAGAGTATTGGAGAAGAATACATGAAGAAACTCATATAAAGTTCCAAATGTCACCAGAAACGTTCTAATTGGGAATTACAAACAGAAGTTTGGAAAAGAATAAAGTATTACTAAACTATTTAACAACCGTTTCAAGAACTGTCTATGCGAAGAATTCGAGAGTTAAAGAAATGCCAACCATACAACAATGGGAAGTTAAGATTATGGAGATAAGAAATATTGACAGATTAACCCATTTAATGACAAGAAATCAAATATCGGCCAGAGGAGAGACAGATTGGAGTCCAGTCAGGGACTACCTGATCAATAAGAAGAAAGAAATGATGACATAGACAAGTAAATAAAAAAGACTATATAAAGAGAGAAGTCAAGAAAAGGAGAAGCACATTTAGAATAAACAAGATAAAGTTGAAAAAGAAGATATACAAACACGATGAAGAAGATCAAAGTTATTATAAAAAGACTTTTATTAGACCCCTTCCCTCTTTTTTCTTTTCCTTTTTTTTTCCTTCTCCTCCTTTTCCCATCCCTAGCCCACAACACTCCCTTCTTTTCTCTCTTAACTATTGCTATCTTCCTATAGAATGTTTCTAATTCTATTTTATGTATAATTGAAAAACTAAATAAAATATTATTTAGAAAAAAAGAAAAGAAAAAAGAGTGTGCAAGTAGAGCTTTGAGTTCTCGTGCTGAAGCTGAAACAGTCCAGGCTCTCTAAACTGCCTGGATTTGAGGTCCTGTGTTAAGAACAGCAGTGTAAGCCTTTCTGAGCTCTCCAGCAGAAGAGGGAAGCACTGTGCCAGAGGGACCTGCCACTCGTTCCAGCAGCCTGTTTGTCATTCCAAGTGCATGTATTTTTGACGGAAAAAGTGATATCCTTTTTACTTTTCACCTCCTTCCATGGGGAACAAAGGCTGTGACTCACTGCTAGAGCTGGCATGCTTTGCATGTAGGAAGGGAAGGTTCTGGGATTTTCTGATTGAAAGAAGCAGAAGCAGGAGATAAGAAACACATTTGCTTTTTTCACCACCCTATGTGTGGAGGATTCTGGGATTTTTAGTAAAAAGGTAATATACTCTGCTTCCCACAAACCACTGCCTGATGAAGTAGTCAATTCTGGCACAGGCAGACAAATAGTTGACCTCTTCTAAATCATATTCCTGTCATTCCCATGTAGGAAGTACACTGTGAGTAAAAAAAAACATGATTCTTTAACTCTTTGCTTGGCAGTATGAACAGTTTTGAGAACAGCCCAGGAGCTGCCTCCTCTGTTCCAGTAGCCTCAACCCTTCTTCCCCTGAGGCTTTCCACCTCACTGCCACCCTCACTTAAACCTCACAACTATTGCCTTATGGTAATATTACTATGTTTGGCACATCTTTGTATAAAGTCAGTGCCAAAGGAAATGCCTTTGACTCGAGGTAGTTCTGGGCTGCCACAAGCATGTGATGTTTGTTCCAGCTGCAGTCCTAAAAATGCACAGATGTGGCCAAAGTTTGGATTTCCCATTCGAATGGAGAAAGTTGCCTGGAAAGCACCTGCTCTTTCCTTTCCCTGGCACTACATCCTCCTGTTCTGCCCTACGTTTCATAGCTTTTACTGGCTTTTTGCTGAGGATTCAAAGAATGGGTGTGAATATGAAGAAAGAAGTCAGACCTTTAAATGTACATTTAACTTTTGATATAAATTTTTTGTGACTTGAAGGTGACTGATGTACATTGACTTTCCCTAAGGTTTTTGTTGTTAGATTTATTCAAGCCATTGCAACCTTCTTAAGTCTGAAAGAATGTGACTTGTCCAAGATCACCCATTGGATTTCCATGGCTTAGTAGGAAATTGAATCATTCCCCAGAATCCTAATCCAACACTCAAGCCTTGCACCACACCAGTTTACTTCCTAAATTGACACCTCCATAAATTGGGTGCAATTCTATAGCTCCCCCCCCCCAAAAAGCAAATTATACCATTTTCTAAACGACTTAGGCCCAAATGAGCATGCATGGCATTGCAGGGTCAATAATCTAGTCGTCTTTTATATTTATGTTGCACTCTGATATGGTTTTGATGAAGTAGACAGTTAACCGGCACCCATTGGTATTGATAGATGCCAGATAAATGTAGTTGCTAGTTGATTGAGATGTATTATTAAAGCAAGGCCTAATAGTTTACCCCATACTATACCATACCATAACTCTGCATTGACTTGATATTAATATTGAAAAAACTGTACAGAAATTAAAAGCAAATTAAGACAAATAAACACAAATTTAACTTAATGTAGCACATTTTTATTATATTACAAAAACAGCTTTGTAAATTGAGTATTATGTCTTTGGTTATTTTGCCAGTTCCTTGAGAGTTTTGGTTGCTTGAATTAACAGAGAGTCTGCTGTATTTAGACTGCTGTATTTAGATTGCCTTTTCTTCACTGGCCTGCCTTTGGAATACTTTTTTCTGGTACTCTAATGCCACATACTGGCAAAGCAATGAAATTGCATAATACAACTGATGCTGTTGCCCTGGCTTTTTCTTTCTCTTCTCCCCAAATAGCAAAATTAGAAGAATTCCAGCTCAGATAAACTGAGGCTATGGGAAAAATTTCCACTCGCAGTATGATTCAAATCCCATATTCATAGATACTTTAAACAAATGAAATTACTCCAATATAATTTAATTTATTGGAGAGACACAGTTCTCTTACATCAAATATACTTTGAGTTTGTCATCCAAATTTGACATTAATACTACTCTAGGTTAGTATCACTCAATGCATTTTATAACGGGGTAGACATAATAAGCCAGATTTCTCTCCATTGGCCTCATTCAAAGACAGACTGCTTTCTACACTACTGATGCATAACTACTTTAGCTTATATTTGACGGCATGCTAGAATTACACATGTAAACCCACCTGTGAGCCTTATGGGGGGCATTACTTCCCAACTGGCCTCATTCATGGGGTCTTTAAAACCTCTGGACAGGCAGCAGAATGGCCGCACAATACATTCAACAATGTGTGTGTGTGTGTAATGCACACCTTCAAAATTCAGGTACACATTACAGTCAATGGCTCATTATACTCAAGTCAATAATGTATAGACCTATTTTCCCTGGACTTGCTAGATTCTTTCTAATTTACAGCAGCTGCCAATATTAAATCTCCGTGTTGTACAAACATATAATTTCTTCCCTTCATTGTTCCCTTCTGATGTCTGTTTGCAGCCTCTATATAGAAGTTCTGTAATGGTGCCAAACAGTTCAAGCAATGCCTCATGGTGCTTCATATCTGAAGTGCAACCTTTAAGTATTATACTTCAGTACAAAAACAGAGCATTTGGGCTACAGTTTTCAGAATTCTTTCTCCAGCACTACCTTGTAGATTGGTGAGGAATAGTGATTGTTGCTCAAAAAAGTAACTTTCCAAACTTTGTATTAACCAAACATATATATAGGCAGTCCCTGAGTTACAAACATCTGACTTACTAATGACTCATAGTTAAGAATGGAGGTGAGACAATGGGAAGTGAGAGAAATCTATCTCTAGGAAGGAAATTCACTCCTGAAAGAGTTATCATGGGGAAAAGGTGTCTCCACTGAAGCTTTATTATCAATCCTTGTTTCCACGACAAGCCACATTTTTCAAAATCCAATTATCACAGGGACAGATAGTGAAGTGAAATCTTCTGAACATGGCACAGATAGCAAAACAAACATTACAAGAGTGTTAACTCTTCCCTATGTTATCCAAAGGTGTATGTGAGTGAGTGAGTGTGTGTGTGTGTGTGTGTGTGTATTCCATGTCAAATCCCTGGCACACAAAAGACTCCATTCCAATTTTCCCAAGCATGGGATGAATGCTGTATCAACTTACATTAGTCATTGTCCCACCTCTCAATTCTACTGATCATACTGGGGCCTTCTGTATATCAGATAGCAAGTTCATAAGAGTTTACCACTTGGTGAATGACCCCCCCCCCCCCAATCTAGCAGCCAATTCGCCTGCTTTGAAGGCCTCCTTTGCAGCCACTGCTGATGTTCTACTAAGAGTCATTGCTTTTGTTGCCAGGGTGATCTGATTTACAATCTCTCCAAAGTTGATCAGTCTGGTCACAGCTGAAACATCTCTTTTTCCTGGCAGTCTCTCAGGATGCAAACTGGTCTTTACCGTCAGCCAACACGTTGGTGGTGTGCTACCATCTGCTGGTCAAAACTGTCATCACACCCTGGCTGATCCCTGCCAGTTCCAGCAATCTGAGATGCTAACTTAGCTCCATTCCCTGTAGACATGGCAACCATGTCTGACCCCCCTCCAGGTCACAATCTCCAGGACCGCCTGGCTGATTTCTGCCACTCCTACCACTCAAAAGACTCTTTTTCTTCTTCCAGAAACTTTGGATACCATTTCCTCTCGACACTCTACAGATAGCTGGCTATGCCTTGCCCCCTCTAGGACACAATATTTGGCACACCTTGGCCAGTCCCAAAAGGCTGTCTGTCTGCCTTTCTTCAGGGGAGAGCTTTTCTGTGAACTGCCATCATCTCTTCTGAAACCACGGCAGCTTCTTATAAGTTCACATAAATCATCAAAACAGCTTCACAGCTTGCCAGCTTCCCTGCAGTCAAAAACTTCCTCCCCTCTGTGACACATGTCTGGAGGAATGATTTTTTCCCTCTCTACATGGCTCAACCACCATAGTAAAGGTAAAGGTTTTCCCCTGATATTAAGTCTAGTCGTGCCCGACTCTGGGGGTTGGTGCTCATCTCCATTCCTAAGCCAAAGAGCCAGCGTTGTCCGTAGACTCCTCCAAGGTCACGTGGACGGCATGACTGCATGGAGTGCCATTATCTTCCCACCGGAGTGGTATCTATTGATCTACTCAGATTTGCATGTTTTTTAATTGCAAGGTTGGCAGAAGCTGGGGCTAACAGCGGGAGTTCACTCTGCTTCCTAGATTCGAACTGCCAACCTTTTGGTTCACAAATTCAGCAGCTCAGCGGTTTAAACCATTGCGCCACTGGGGGCTCCACCATATATTAACAAAAATGCCTTGGACTAGTAGATGATACTATAGATGAATGTTTTTTTTTTAAAAAAAATGCATAGACCAGTGTTTCTCAAACTCTGCTCTTCCAGGTATTTTGGACTACACAATTCCTATCTGCTGGTAAGATGGCTGATATTTCTGGGAGCTGAAGTCCAAAATACTTGGAGGAGCAGACTTTGAGAAACACTGGCCTAGATTATAAGAGAGGACAATTTTTTGCAATAGGTTTCTATTCATACAAATACATGTCCTGATTTCTATTGATTGCATTATAATTAGGAACAATATAATACACCATACTGTACATGTATTGTTTTATATAAGGACATTGTTCCTTTTTCTTAGAATTATTTTTGTTCACAAAGCTAATTAGACTGTCCCTTCCTAGTTGCAAAAGCATGTAGCAAATACTGTTTTGATTGATACAGTAGGGAAGGATCTGTAGCTGTAACATACCCTCGCGCCTTTCATAGTTGTTGAGAGTTCATTCCCTCTTCATTCTACACTCATCCTCTATCAGACTTAGCCATGCATAAAACTTATACCTACTCTTCCATTAATAAGACTTTTCTCTTCACTGTAATTTGGTTGAGGTTTGTGGTTTGTTTCAAAGTAAGTTCACAGAAAACTGTTAGTTCTAGCTAAGGCTAGTGCTGATGGAAGCCTTATGGAAACTGTCAAGTCAGGTAGAGGGAATTTGTACTTGAGAAGGGAGAATGTGACAGCAAGGCCTCATTTAATGCACTTTCAAAGCAGTGTTGAAAGAGGTGTCACTGTGCAGATGATTACATAGGAAATCCAGGTTGAGATCCTGATGGTGATTAAACAAACCACAGAGCACTGGTACACATAAAGGCCTTTAGTGGAGGTTTATTGTCTGGTCACCACAGCTTGAAGCTAGCTTTGAACTGCATTAAATGGTCAGTATAGATGGGGCCTATGCCTTTCCTTGATATTTATCCTTAAACAGGATTTAAACACCACTGGATCAGTCATTGGGAAAATACATTTTTTCTGTTCTGTTCCCCCCCCCCCCCCCCAACTGTGTTTTGAATGATCAGGTTGAAATCCATGCCAGTGCTTTTTCTTACAGTCCTCTATTTCCTCAGTAGCTAAATATGCAAATGTTTCCTTTGAGAGCTTTGATTTCCAAACTGAATCATTTTGCTACTTCTCTAGCACTGCTTCCGCTTTACAGCTTCCATTTTACTCTGCTTTTGCTTCTTCTTGCATTCTTTTGCTTTATTCTTCCTTGCTCCAGAAGGCTGTCCTATCCTTCTCACATGTTTCCCTGTCCCATTTACTGCTGTGGCTCATGTCTCTTCCAGCTTCGGAGATATGTTATCCTTCACACTGACTGCATTTGTGGAGCTGATGGATCATGGAATCGTATCCTGGGATACATTTTCTGTGGCTTTCATTAAAAAGGTAGGTTGTAATATGCAATCAGTTATGCGTATTCTGTGTCTGCCCCTTCTCCCATGCATTCAATGGAAAGTGCAGGCTATGCACAACATTTTCCATAGTTCTTCCAGCTCTCTCTTAGAAACAATATGGAAAGTCTTATTACAGCAGCAGCAGGGATCAAGCATCACACAGTAGCAATTTCTAACAGCCTATAGTGATGTTTTCGTTATTGCTAGGAACCACATATTAGGATTAAGATCAATAGTCAAATCATATAGGGGACAAATTTTCATCCCAGATCCACGTGACTTCATACTTTTACCCAGAAGGTGGCACAAAGAAACCTGCAGCTTTTAATAACAAACAAACAAACAAACTTGATTATGGTCCATGGACCCACAGCTGTTGAATAAATAGCATACAGGAATTTACAAATCCCTCGTAACCAGGGAAATAAATAATACAGACACATACTACACAGTGCCCTGATCGGAAACTAGACTTTTTCTCAGTCTTGCTCCCCCTGCAAGGAGCTTTGCCACCATGAGGGTCACCCCATGGTGCTTGTCCTCCAAAAGATGTTTGACCTTCCCTTGCAGGCAATGGTTGGACAATTGGGTCAGTATTGGGTGTAAGAATTGGCCACGTTGAGCTGAGTAAAAGTGACACTGCAACAAGATGTGTTCTAATTATTCTATTTCATTTCCACTGCACAGGCATAACCTTTGGTAGTAGGGGATGCCAGTTACAGTAGTCTGCCACTTAGCATCTCTGATGAAAATACATTTAGTCTCGCTTTTGTGAACAGTCTACAGTAATTAGACACTGTGAGACTGTTAAGATATTCATGTAACTTGAATGGCTCAGTGTATGGTAAGTTCAAGGATCATGGGGGACATTATGAATTTGAGCGGGCTCTGAGCTCTCCCAGGTCAATATCCCTAATCCATTGCTTCAATTATTCCTGTTACATTTTGAAACATAGATGCAGGGAAAGGGACACTGATAGACCAATTGAGGTCGCTTTCCGTTCGACCCTCCTTGCCCAAAGGGGTTGAGTGATTTCGGATGTGATAAAATGTGATAAGCCCGTTCCCAATTTGAATACAATTGTGTTCAGCCATAGATGCATTTTCAGAATCCAAGCCCTTGTGCTTAGTGGACATTCACCTGTTTCTAGTAATAGTACTGCGTTAGGAACGCGGTACGGCATGTTTAACAGGTCTCTTATAAATCTTGCTTGCACTCTGTCTAAATTTACATGTGTGTTTTCCCACCAAATGGCTGCATCAAAAAGAAATTTCGAAGCAATTTTGGCATTAAATTTTTTTAATGCCGAGGGGACGTGTTGTCATCCTTTAGTGTAATAAAATCTTAGTATAGCAGCTCAGCCAGCATTAGCTTTTTGTGTCACAGATTCTCTATGATCTTTCCATGATAGTGTATGGTGGAAGGTGAGTCTCAGGTACTGGAAGCTTTTTACCTTCTCTAAGAGAAGTTTCCCAATGGACCATTTATATTTTGTATATTTCAAAAACAAGAACTTTTGATTTGCTAAAATTGATATTTAGCTCATTTGTTTCACAGTAATCTGAGAATAACTTGAGTTGATGTAGGAGCCCTGGTCTGGATCTGGACACGATGGCTGTATCATCTGCATAAAGCAGAATGGGTGCTCTCCTTGTGCTTAAGCTGGGAAGGTGTCCTTGTGGAGCTATCATAACTTCTTCTAGGTCATTTAGGAATATGTTAAACAGGATAGGTGCTAAAATACAGCCCTGCCTGACCCCTCTGATCATTTGAATTCGTCTAGAAATTTGGCCCAGGGGGCCACATCTAACCTATAGGTGGCTCTCCCTGTGTAGTTCTTTGATAAGGAAGAGTAGTCTTTTATTGGTTAGCTTGTAATAATATTTTAATACCAAAAAAGCACATCCAGAGGCCTCCAACACCAGAAAATATTTTTCTGGGGGGAAAAGTCATTGTGTTAGTTAAAAGGGGCCCTGCAAGCTGCTAGAATTACCTTTAGTGTTTGTTCATGTTTTAAACTTAGAAATAACATGATACAATTAATGCATTCTCCTCTAATTACCATAACAAAGGTGTAATGAAGCCACATTTCTAGAGAAAAGTAATGAGAAAGAGGGAATTTACTGGTTTGATATAACAAGCAATTGTTTTGAGTTACTTTTAAAAGTTAATATTTAGGCACATATTGCTAAATATTTTTATAGGAATTTTCCAAGTCTCTGTAACACATGAATTAATATTACACGTTACTTGTTTTCACTATTCCAGTAATTTATAGCAACAGCTTTCTTGCTATGCAGGGAAACTGGACAAATTACTTAGGAAAAAAACTTTCAGACTCTTCATTAACCATATTAAAATCAAAACTGAGTGTATTACTATTCCACCATTTGACTTTATTGCTGCAGTCTAAAATGCACATTAAAATATTTATTTTACTAAAATGTTTCCTTCTTACCCAGCAAAGTCTCATTCATGTTGTTTGATATATATTTCTAGATAGCGGGTTATGTGAGCAAATTCCCCACTGACATTGCTATATTGCAACGTTCATTGGCCATCTTAGAATCAATGGTGCTGAATAGCCATGATCTGTACCAGAAGGTGGCACAAGAGATTACCATTGGACAGCTAATCTCACCTCTTCAAGGGTGAGTAGTTTGTAGTAGTATCCTATTGTTCTTTTTCTTTATGTTTTCAAATTTGGCATAAAAGAAAAGTAAGTAACCGCTTTAAAAAGCCTGAACAATTGATATGACATTGTAGTCTATACTATCAGCTAGAACTAGGTTATAATCAAGGTTTGGCTATGATCTGGAAGGCTGTGTGTTCTGGCTCCTCACAGAAAAAAAAACCCAGAAAGGGATGTGTGAAGACTGCTGGATGATGGTTAAGGAGAAAAATAGGATTGTCCAGCTTGTCATATGTTACCTTTACTTGCCTGAGTGAATTTTGTGACTCTCTTCTTTGCAGAAGAACTTCTGCTATAGCATATGGAGTATTTTCGTGGCTGGGACAAAAAAGTGATCCCTGCAGTGTTGTAAAATTTAAGGGTTACTCAAATAGTTCTCAAAGTTGCTACTCTAGTAGCTTCTATATGGGGCTTGCAGGGGAGGCTTTCTGTAAAATTAATGCCCAGGTATTTAAATTCCTGGCATTGTTCAAATGGTAACCACTGATAAACCATTGATACCAGGTGTGTCTCTTTCCAAACACCATCACCTTTGTTTTTGTATAACTGATGTTCAGCTTTTATCTTGAACAAAATACACTGAAATTAGAGATCAGGCTTCTTCAGCCTATATGTGTGAGATTAAAACTGTATCATCGGCTTATAGAACCATAGAATAATAGAGTTAGAAGAGACCTCACAGGCCATCCAGTTCAACCCCCTGCCAAGAAGCAGGAAATCACAAATAAAAAATAGACAACTTATTTGACCCAACTGAGAGTGGAAAAAAATTCTGAGTCAGACAATGTTGGAATTATGTCATCTATATATATAAAAGAGTGATGGCATCAGGGCAGTGGACAAAACAACAAAAGTACAGGCCCCGCAACCTCGAAATTTGACAACACAACCCATCATCCATGCCTCCAGGTTGATACAACAAAAAGAAAAGAAAAATAAAGTCCTAATTAGAGGGAGAGCAATAATTTTTTTATCCAATTGCTGCCAGTTTAGAGGGCTAATCTCTGCCCACTTGGTTGCCTAGCAACCAGCCAAGGGACAGCCAGGCTTCAGTTAGGGGACAGGCTGATTTAGGCCTCCCTTAGGCTTCTTCCACAGATTATCTGATTTTAACTGGATTATATGGCAGTGTAGACTCAAGGCCCTTCTACACAACTCCATAACCCATTTATAATCTTACATTATCTGCTTTGCACTGGATTATCTTGACTCCACACTGCCATATAATCCACTTCAGTGTGCATTTTATACAGCTGTGAAGAAGGGGCCTCATATAATCCAGTTCTAAGCAGATAATTTAAGATTATCAATATACAGTAGAGTCTCACTTATCCAACATAAACAGGCCGGCAGGATAAGTGAATATGTTGGATAATAAGGAGGGATTCAGGAAAAGCCGATTAAACATCAAATTAGGCAATCGTTTTACAAATTAAGCACCAAAACATCATGTTATACAACAAATTTGACAGAAAAAGTAGTTCCATGCGCAGTAATGCTATGTAGTAATTACAGTAGAGTCTCACTTATCCAACACTCGCTTATCCAATGTTCTGGATTATCCAATGCATTTTTGTAGTCAATGTTTTCAATATATTGTGATATTTTGGTGCTAAATTCATAAATACAGTAATTACTACATAGCATTACTGTGTATTGAACTACTTTTTCTGCCAAATTTGTTGTCTAAGATGATATTTTGGTGCTTCATTTGTAAAATCATAACCTAATTTGATGTTTAATAGGCTTATCCTTAATGCCTCCTTATTATCCAACATATTTGCTTATCCAATATTCTGCCAGCCTGTTTATGTTGGATAAGTGAGACTCTACTGTACTGTATTTACAAATTTACCACTAAAATATCACAATGAATTTAAAACACTGACTACAAAAACATTGATTATGAAAAGGCAGACTGCGTTGGATAATCCAGAACATTATATACGTGAATGTTGGATAAGTGAGATTCTACTTTAATATGAAATAATTACTGGGATAGAATAATGCAGAACAATATAATCTCTAAAACCAGGACAGTAAATAAACAGGGGAATTCCACACAGGAAACAATCAGGGCCAGCTAACACCTCCCAACAAAGTATTCCCATCATCAAAGTCTGGCAAATCCTCTGTTTTCTCAGGGCCACAGACAGTAGAAGCACATATAATAGCGCAAACAACACCACTCTGAAAACAAGGGAATTCCAGACAGGAAAGAATCAGGGCCAGCTAACACCTCCCAACAAAAACTTCACTCAGGGAGGAAGCAGCCAGGCTTTAAAGCTGCAAGGCCATTACATCCTAATCATTTTTCCTAATTGCAGCATTCATACTTGCCTCCAACAGACAAAAAAAAACCAATCAGAAATATTGTATATTCACAACCTTTAGGAAATAATATCCCTGATGGCGCAGCGTGTTAAAGCGCTGAGCTGCTGAACTTCTGGACCGAAAGGCTGCAGGTTTGAATTGGGGGAGCGGAGAGCCCCCACTGTTAGCCCCAGCTTCTGCCAACCCAGAAGTTCAAAAACATGCAAATGTGAGTGCATCAATAGGTACTGCTCTGGCGGGAAGGTAACGCCGCTCTATGCAGTCATCCCACATGACCTTGGAGGAGTCTATGGACAACGCTGGCTCTTCGGCTTAGAAATGGAGATGAGCACCAACACTCTGAGTCAGACATGACTGGACTTAATGTCAGGGGAAAACGTTTACCCTTTACCTTAACTACCACCAGTTCCTCAATACTTTATTTCCCATACCACCATATTTTGCCACAGCAACGCGTGGCCGGTCACAGCTAGTTTGGATATAAATTAAAGAGTGATGTTGCCAACAGCCATCTTTACTTTACTCCTTTATCCATCAGGATAGGTTTGGTGGGCTCAAAATTCTAATTCTTATTCTGGCAGATGTATCAGAATAGAATTATAATAATAATAACAACTTTATTTTTCTATCTCGCCTCCATCTCCCCGCGGGGACTTGGGGCGGCTTACACAGGGTCAAGCCCAAAAACAAGTAAAAAGCAAAGTAAAATACATTTAAAACAGCAAAACAACAGATAAAACACATTAAAAACAGATGATACAATATAATAACAGTAAAAACCAAGTTAAAACATAGGATAATAACACAGAAGACCCACCATTAAGTAAGTTGGAATAAAATGGGAAGGCAGTTTGAGGGAAAGTGCAAAAAGATGTGCAATAGTGCCATTTGGGGCATAACAGAACAAAGTGCTCAACATTCTCAACGAGAATTGGAGTGAGATCGAGCTTCAAGCTTCCTTGATTAGAAATACAATAATAGGCACTGATCTATAATGTTAGTGAATTTGTGCCACAACAGGTTTCTATTGATTGAATCAAAAGCTGCTACTAAGTCAATAAAAGCAACAAATAAATGTTTGGTAGGACCAGTAATTCCTTGATGGGATAGAAAATAAAAATCAAACAAAGGTCAACATTCCTTTAGCCTTTTCTAAAACCAGCCTGTTCAGGATGGATGATATGAATAATAAATTCCAAAGGCCGATTGCTGGGGTCTTGCTTATCTGTTGTGTAACATTCTATTTTCTTTTAAATTTCCTTCAAAATGTTGACTTCTTGGGGAAAGGATCCTGATGTTTGACATTCCTTTACTATTTTTTTAAATTGTATTCTGATGCAGGGCAGATCAGGAAATACAAACCTACACCATTGCTGTCATAAACGCACTTTTCCTTAAAGCACCTGATGACAGGAGACAGGTGAGTTATTGCTATTAATTGCTGGATTTATAGTTCTTAAAATAGGCCTTCTTGTGATGTCTTCTGGGCTTAAGAAATTAAGTCAGATAAAAAGAAGGTAAGAAACAGTGAACAAAAAGCAACAGGGAAGATAATTTTGCAGATTTTTTTTGTGTCAGGAGCAACTTGAGAAATCGTAATGGTGTGAGAGAATTGGCCGTCTACAAAGATGTTGCCCAGAGGATGCCCGGATGTTTGATGTTTTACCATCCTGTGGGAGGCTTCTCTCATGTCCCTGCATGGAAAGCTGGAGCTGACAGACGGGAACTCACCCCACTTCCCGGATTTGAACTGCCGACCTTTCGGTCATTAGTCCTGCTGGCACAAGGGTTTAACCCATTTTGCTACCAGAGGCTCCGCTATTCAGATGAAATACATTGAGATAGGGGAAGCAAGCTGCATAATGTTCCCATGCGTGCAAACAAGCATAGGCTTTCCTGACAATCCTTGGGAATAGAACATGCACAGTAAGTTTCTCCCCATGTTTTATCAAGTAACTAGCAATAACAAGATAAATGTTTTGGTCCATAAAATATAGTTAACTTCTAGTACCTTCCTAACTGGATTACACACAACATTTACTTTGTTCTTGCTGTTTATTTTTACAAAATTAGGAGATGGCGAATATTTTAGCTCAGAAACAGCTTCGGGGAATTATCTTGCAAGTGAGTACTTTTTACTAGATTCATTTTTCTGTGTTACGATATTGATATAATTCCTATTTCTTTACATGCCATTTTAAGGATATTCTGTCATAAGCAGGAATTTAGGCTTATGCAGGTGTCTTCAGCTGATAACGCCTCATACCAAACCCAGTTCACTAATTGCAGGCATACCCCCAGTTAATAAGGCCTCTGACAACAAAGTCTTATTACACCTGCCAAGTTTTCTTTATCTCCTTCTCCTATGTCTACCTGGAATATATATATTTTACTAGTGTCTTCATAGAGTGGATGGTGAAAGATGAACACAGACTTTTTAGGTTGCAGCAGCATGTCTGCAGTAAACAAGGCAATAAAAAGTGACCTGGGAAAAATGGGACTCCAATCCAGTTGATCTTAGTTGCCTTTGCCTGCCTACAATAAGCACCGTAGCTGCTTCCAGAATCCTTCACTGAATATATAGGAATAGTAAAACAGGGGGTGGGAGTGTTCTGCTCACCAGCTACTCCCAGCATATTTTTAAAAGTATAAATATATAAATTTAGCCACCAGAATTGGAATCTTTTAAAAAGTGGAAGCTGGTAAAAGGCAAATCTGTTTGATGCATCTTGGAAAAGGTCCTTGGGTGGGCTCTAGAATTTTCAACATGTATTTTCTTCCTTATGCAAGGTTTGCTTGACCTTATTGTTTCATTTCATATGTGCATGTTATTAGTTTTGAATGATTGAAATAGGTACCCCTATTATTCCCATGTTATTTCTGTCTCTGGTACTAAATTCTCTGTTGGAAAAAAGTAATGCCCGGGAACAGACTTTCATCGTTAACTGAGATATACCTATATGAGTTTGGGCCTGGCCAAGGCTTAACATACTTACTATTTTTGCTGTCACTGGCAAGTAGGACAAATACATAATTAATCCAGTGTGGTTGCTGAGTCTTGTGTTGCATAACTGTGCTAGAGAATGGGATAATGGAATTATCATTATAATTACAATAGACAAAGGACCATCAGAATAGAAAAGTGAATTGTTGGTCCTTTAAGAGTTTGGGCCTATGGCTCTTCTTAGGCCTGTCCATCATGGCCAATGACAAGGGGTTGTTCAAGCTGTCATCTAAAACAACTGGAAGACTGGAGGTGTCCTAAACCTACTCCAAAGGGTTTAATTCACTTGTAGGAATGGCTGTTGTGTTTTGTCAAAGTTCGGTCATAGAAGAGCAGTTCTGTATTCTTCCCTCCCACATTCCCCCCTCCCCATATTCTCACAATTGAAAAGGACAAAAACTGCATTAATACCAAACCCCCTAACAAATAATAGTAAAAGATAAAGCTCATTTTCAAGCATTAACACGTTCCTTGCATTATTAGGTCCCTCCCCCCATTATCTATCAATATGCCTCATTCCTTCTATTTCTCCAAAATTTCCCAAAACTTTAGTGATGCAGATGGAATCTGTTTTTTGATTATTTTGTTCTTATAGTTGCTATTGCTTTCAGCATGTTATCAGAGCCCAGAGGGCCATCAATAATGAAATGGCACATCAGCTTTATGTTCTGCAAGTTCTTACCTTTAACTTACTGGAAGACAGAATGATGACCAAAATGGATCCCCAAGATCAGGTAGGCAAAATATTGTTGATATAGGGATACATTACTCTGCAGAAGCTGGAAAACCATTCAGTTGGGTGAAGAAATGTCTGTTGTGCATGCATTATATAGCATGTAAGACTATTGTGTAGAAAAGGAGTGATACAGTTCAGGAAGTTTGGCCAGCTGCTTTCGGTAAGGATCTGCAGCATTCCTATAGGCATCCCAGAAGTGTTGCTGGCTGTGTTTTCTGGAATAGCTAAGGCTGCTAATGAAAGTACTGATATGATTGCCAATAACAGAAGTTGTTGGAAATGTATTCATTTAAGAGGCAATAACATATGATAACACCGGTGCTTAAACTCTAAAACAAAAGGAAAATTGAATATTGATGAATCATATACATTTATAATAAAGTTAAAAAATCTTCTCCAAAAGAGAGAAGATGTAAAGTTAACAATGAGGAACAGCAGTGGTACAAGAGAGCTGATAAAATGGCTAAATCAAATTATATATAAAAGGCTGAGAACAAAAGGGCTTTACTTGGAACTAAAAAGACTGTGACGTGATTGTGAGATTCAGTATAACTCATAGGCATTCCAAATACATTAACTTCCACATATGGAATGCGTGGCAGTAGGGAAAAGAAAAGAAAAGCTTAGCTATTTGGCAGAGAGTGTCCAGTAAGGAAGTAAAAATTAGTATGTTTAGTAGATATATTTCTTCTTTCCTGTACCAGATGCTATAGTAATTTCAATTTCAGCCAGTTATGGCCTGTACATACTTCTTGTACCAAAAATCTCAACTCCCTGACAGCTCCAACTAAAACTGGCCAATTATCCTTTCTGAAACCTTTGAAAGCTACTCCTGATCAGTGCAGATGGCATTCTGCTATGGCTTAAATGTTAAGACATTTCTTTGCATTTGAGGGAGGATGAGGGGCACACTGCTGGGGAAATTATGGATGGGAGTTGGGGATGATCTTTAGTTTTAAATATAATTTAAATAGTAAGAGTATTTTTATTGTATCTTAACTATATTTTACTTGTATTCATGACAAAAATGTTTAATTGATTTGTTAAATAGTTTTTAATTTTTGTATTTGCCATGTTTTTAAATTTATTGGGTTGTGTCATGTTTTTGTAAGCTGCTTTGAGTTCCCACGGGGAGAAAGAAAGGTGAAGTAGAAATATAGATGATAGTGATGATGGTGGTGGTGATTTTATTTATTTCTTTACAGTATTTATATTCTACCCTTCTCACACCAAAGGGAACTCAGGGCAGATCACAGAACATGCATATATGGCAAGCATTCAATGCTGTTTAAACATTGATAAGACAGACAGTTGTACACAAATAGAGGTATAGATATGCATTTCCCATCTTCAGTATCTTGGAGGCTTGTTCTCAATTCCCGGGGGAGGGAGGTGCTGTTGCTCCATCTCCCTGCCGAAGAGCTTTTGTTCGTAAACGTTCTCCTTGAGGAAATCACAGGCATTTTTCTGGCATTTCCTTATGGGTACCTAAATACCTCCCCACTTTTAAGTGGTACCTATTTATCTACTCACATTTTGTTTTCGATCAGCTAGGTAGGCAAAAGCTGGTCTAAAGTTCACCCTAACCTGGGCTTCGAACTGTCAACCTTCGATTGATAAGATTTACTGCAGCTGATGGTTTAACCTGCTGTGTTAAAGCCCAGCCCTGATGATGATGATGATACATGGCCAAATTCTCTGATTCTGTTCAAAACAGCTTCCTGTTAGTTTGTACCCCCAGTTTTTAATACAGAATACTAGCACTAGACCAGGAAAGAATGGGATGGCATGGAAAAAGTGGTATCAACTAATGGAAACATTTGAGAACATTTCTGGGAGGGAAGCAAAAATAGATTAACACGTGCATGGTTTTTGAATTCTAAAGAGAAACTCTTATGAAAGGTGTGTGTGTGTGTGTGTGTGTGTGTGTGTGTGTGTGTGTGTGTGTGTATGTATACAAGAACCTTACAAATCATCTACATTTTGTTTTTAAATCCCACCAGGCACAGAGGGATATCATTTTTGAACTCAGGCGAATTGCATTTGATGCAGAATCTGAACTCAACAACAGTACTGGCAATGTGGAAAAACGCAAATCCATGTATACCAGAGATTACAAGAAACTTGGATTTATTGTGAGTATTCTTGCTTAATTCTAGTAGTATTCTGGAATTTTTGTTTACGGACAACTGTTTGGAGTTTACAGTTATTTTTTTATCTCCATCTGTCTGGATATCTTTTTTTATTTTTGCTAAACCCATGCAGGCAAATCAGTTATCATAATTGCAAGGTTATACAAAACTTGTTCTGCATTAGAAATCTTGGGTATATGAGGAACAGAGCTGAGCAAAATGTAGCTATGAAAGGCAGCAGGAGGCTCCCAAGAGAATTGTTGCCTCACCCTCTTCCCCAAGGCCTTCTTTTTTCCTAGCAAATTGCTTAATTGCCAGTCTTGAGAGGCCCTAGAAATGGTGATTCACTCCTTCTCCACATCATTTAACTTCAAAAAGTAACCTTTTCTCAAGACCAGCCTTTTCTGTTCACCCCGTCTCCATTTATCGTGCAGTTGATAATGCTACAGATCGTACAGCAAAAAATTGGCCCTTTTCCCCATTACGTTTGCCTATCTTTGCTCTAGAAAACCTAGAAATTCCAGAAATTCCTAGTACCAGCTGTTGCTTCTGTGGGATATATATTTGAGTAGTCGTTGTTTTTCTTTAAAGTGCCATCTGTCCAGTTTATGTGAATTTTGTGCATCTTTGTGGATAACCTCCACAGAGAGCTAGAGAGGGGGAGTGTGTCCCTGTTGGTTCTTCTGGACTTCTCAGCGGTTTTCAATACCATTGACCACGTTATCCTTCTGGGTCGTCTTGCAGGGATGGGACTGGGAGGCACTGTTTTACAATGGCTCCGGTCCTTCCTGGGGGGCCTTACCAAAAGGTGGTGCTGGCAGACACTCTGGCCATTGACCTGCGGGGTTCCTCGGGGTTCCATTTTGTCCCCCATGCTGTTTAATATATACATAAAACCACAGGGAAAGGTCATCCAGAGTTTTGTAGTACGGTGCCACCTATATGCAGATGACACCCAACTCTACTACTCCTTTCCTCCTAATGCCAAGGAAGCTGTCCTGACCTTAAACCAGTGTTTGTCATCAGTAATGGACTGGATTAGGGCAAACAACATGAAACTTAATCCAGACAAGACAGAGGTCAATTGGAAGGCAGATCAGGGAATAGGAACCCAGCCTGTGCTGGATGGGGTTACACTCCCCGTGAAGAAACAGGCTTGCAGTTTGGGGGTCTCCTGGACTTGGTATTGAACCTGGAGGCCCAGGTATCTGCAGTGGCCAGGAGGGCCATTGCACAATTAAATCTTGTGCACCAATTGTGCCCATTCCTTGAGAAGCCAGATCTGGCCATGGTGGTACATGCCTTAGTTAAATCCTGCTTGGATTCTGTAATGCGCTCTATGTGGGGCTGCCTCTGAAGAGTGCTCACAAACTTCAGCTGGTCCAAAGAGCTGCAGCTATGTTACTTACTGAGGCTGGCTACAAGGAGCTGACAATCTCCCTGTTGCAACAGCTCCACTGGCTACCAGTCTGTTACTGGGCACAAATCAAAGTGCTGGTTAGGACCTTTAAAGCCCTAGATGGTTCACGTCCAGGCTATTTGGCCGACCACATCCCCTTGTACAAACCTGCCTAGGCCCTGAGATCTTTAGGAGAGACCCTTCTCTCATTCCCATCTTCATCTCAGGTTCGGTTGGTGGGAATGAAAGCTTAGGTCTTCTTGGTGGCTACCCCACGGCTTTGGAACTCTTATGACCAGTCATAAGTCAGAATGGCCCCCTTTTGGCAACAGGCTAAAACCTTTTTATTCAGACAGGTTTTTAAAGATGAAAGTGTTTAAAATCTAGTCAGGGGTTGTTGTGGTTTTTAACTTTGAATATATTTTGGTGGATTTTAACTGATTTTTTAAAGTGCTGTTTGTGTTTAATTCTGTTTTAATGTTTGTATATTTGTATATTTTAAATTGAATATTAATGCTTTTATGTCAAGCCACTTTGAATCCCCTTTTGGGAGATAAAGTGGGGTATAAATAATAGTAATAATAATGATGATAATAAATGGAAAGTAAATGGGATAGAGTTGGACTGAAAGGTAGTTTCAGGATAATCTTCAAACTAACTATATGGGTATCAAATCTGCCAAAGTATATATCTAGCAGAAGACAACTAAGGCAATGTTTTATTCATCTCATTGTTTTATCACTCATCTTTTTTTCCAAAAAGAAGTCCAGAATGGCCAACAATCACACAACAGAGCAGGCATAATAGTTTGGAAAAAGTTCAAAGAATTTATCCATTCAATATGTAAAGACTGAACAATCATTTAAGTGACAAATACAATCAATTTTTGCAGTGTAAAATTTTGACAAATCCCTGGGTAACAATAAGCAGTTTAAGCTATTGTTGAACCCACTAAGTGAGCAAATACTTACTCATAAGGTAGCTGAGCAGAATGCTAAGAGCAGTTGTGTTCTCAAAACCCCTGATGACAAACATGTCCTCTGAGCACAGGTTAGCAAAGATACAAGTGAAAGGAAAGGTGAGTTTAGCTACTCTTCGTAGTGCAGTAGAACCTCGGCTTAAAAGCATCCCAACTTAAAAGTGTTTTAGTTAAGAACCGCCTATGGTTTTGCTTTAACATACAATTAAGAACATTTTAAGTTAAGAGTTAGCTCCAGAAGGTGTGCTAGTGCTAGAGGGAGCACTAGCATAAAAATACAGAGCTTTAGGGGTTCAAGGGAGCAAACTCCATGCCTCGTGCCTCTGTGCCTCACGTTTTTGCCTCTTCACTTTGTACTTCTACCATTGTTCAACAAACTTGTGCTTCTACTATTTTAAAGTTGATCTTTCTTTTTTTATTGTTTGATGTGAATGTGCATTTATACATTATTTGTTATATACAAAATACATTTTCTTATTTTCAAACACATAACAAATTGGGGGGGGGGGGGGGGGTTTCAAGGGGCCAGAACAGATTAATAGCATATCGATGTGAGAATTTTGCTTTGACATAAGAGCAATTTGAGTTAAGAGCTCAATCACAGAACAAATTAAACTTTTAACTTAAGGTATCACTGTACTGTCTTCAGTATTATCTCACTGGCAACATGGTTATCATATTTGGTGGTAAACATAGTTACTATCAACCTGTTATTGGCAGCTTGAATAACGAGCCTCTGAACACAGTGGTGGTGAGTTCTCTTCCAGGAGCTTATTAGGGAGAACTCTGCAGTCTGCTATCTTTGCTCGGTCCTATTTTTTCTTCTTCATCTTTCTCTTTACTTCTTTTCTTTTTCTTTTTCATTATATCTTCTATTGTATTGTTATCTGTAATAAAGATTTTTTTAAACTCAGGCTTGTATGGATTTGCTGCAAATTATGTTGTTATAAACCTTGACTCTATTCAGTGATGTTGATCTCACAATATTTATTTAAAGCAGAAACGTACAAAACTAGTTTTCTTGGTGTTGTTGAATTGCAGCTATTGTTAACCCTAGCCAGCAGAGCCAATGATGAGTGTCTATGGGTTGAATTCCAGAACAGTGTAACCTGCTCTTTCTCAAAAAGAGAATCCTGAGTCTGTTGACAACACTCAATGAGACAAGTTCCTGCCCTGAGGCTTATCCTGTGCAGAACTTGACAAAAATGGCAATGGGATTGGAAAGTGGGGAAACAGCAAATTTGTAGAACTAATGGCTTCTCAACAGCTAAAAGAACACCTGGCTTCATTTCTCTGCTTCTGCTGCAGCTGCATGGGATATTGAATGTGACCCATCTGTTTCTTCTAGCTGAGAATGTTATACCTGGCACAGTGGGATTCCTGTGTAATGTTATGTTAAACTCACTTCCTAAGCTCCTGCCACTAAGAATGCCCTATCTTTTCATGCCCCTAAATGCTTGATAATGAGAGTTGTATTTCTAGCTTTGGTTTTGGAAAGAGTTGCCTTTTGCAATTAAAATGCCTGTGCTGCTCTGTAAATGTTCCAATGGCAACATGAGCCAGAAACAAATAAAAACTGTCTACTGCTTTTCATTGAAATAATACTGTCACTTTAATTACCTCTGTGACCATTGTAGTTCACTCTTTTCACATCAAGCATTTGGCCATCACTTATTAACTGTATCTACAGTAATGAAAACCCCAAAGTAAAAGATACAGCCAGGGAGATTTGTAAGGAAGCCAGACTATTTGTATGGAGTGGATTAGTTGCCGTTAATTAAGTAATAAATTGGGAACAGGCTTTATAAAGTGGAGAATTTCAGCAAGACATGTGAGGCAGTCACTGTGCTTGGCAGGAGTATTTAATCAGAAGCTGTATTCTGGATCCCATAACTGTCTAGAATCATTAATTTAAACATGGTCTCTATAGCCCCTTAGGGCTATGTCTTGGACATCTGGAATAGCTAGCAAGAATTCATTTAATAAAATACCGAGACTTTGTGTTCAAGAGCTGTAGAAATAAGCCAGAGATTTGTACATGTTGACATATTTCAGACTGATATCTTTGCTGATAAAATTAAGAGGCAAAACTCTGTAAAACATAGTGACCTTTAGTAGAAAGGCAATGCAAGAGATCAGGAGACCTTAGAAAGTCAAATTAAAGTGGGTTGGTATTTTTATTTGATTGCCATTTGAATGATAGTAGTTTTTAATGTAAATTATCATCTTACAAATGTTTAATAAATGAAACAGTAAATGGAGATCTTGTGTGCATTTCCAGCTACATTTCTTTTTATGCTTATCTGAGAATAATCCTCTCTGATCACGGTGGCCAGGGAACTGAAAAATCAAGATTTCTTATAGTTTGATGTAAAACAGCCAAAATAGTACTTGCATGGACTACATGGCTACTCACAAAAGTACATATATGTGCTGAATGGCTTTGAACTCGTCTTATGTTGATTTTGAGCAATGACTTTACTATGGCAGAACTTGCTGCTTTCTATTGCAGGCCCCGGTGTTGTGAAGCCTACCAGTGGATTCCTAGGTAATTCAGTAGGCACCACCAGAATATAATGGGACATGCTGTTAGCTAAATGATGTGTCCCCCTGTATGCTTCTTTTTTCTTTTCTTTTTTGCATCATCTAAGGAGTTTTTTCTTGTCTTTCTTCAAGGTGAGATCTGTGGGCCCTTCCAGACAGGCCCTAGATCTCAGGATCTGATCCCAGGTTTTCTATTTATCCCAGATGATCTGGCAATGAGGACTCATATAATCCAGTTTAAAGCAGAAAACCTGGGATCAGATCCTGGGATAAAGGGCCTGTCTAGAAGGGCCCTGTGTGCATCTTGCCACAGGGAAGGTAAAATTCCCTTTTGGAAAATGCAAAGTACACCTAGATTTATAGGCAGTAGTAGTGTGAAGCACACTGTTCATGCTTCTATGGGTTGTCTGAAACCATGCTGGGATGGATGGTTCAGTTTGAGAGTAGATAGCAAAATAGCCTGTGATTTACATGTGGCCTCCTCAGATTTATTTTTATTTTTATTTTGCCCTTCCCCTAGTTGACACCTTCTGTCCTGCTGAATTTGAATGCCTTGTTTAATATATGTTGAATGTTCTGAATATTCTTTTGGTGGAAAACAGAAAATTATTTAACAGTGAGCATCCTGTCTTCATCATAATGCACATAGAGCCATGGTAGCATGTTGCCAAGTAAATATGTTAAAGGCCATTGAGATCTTTTCAGTTGCTGGGATAATGGAGATTAAAGGAGCTCTGTCTAATTTTTCAAAAGTGTTGCTGGTATAGAGGATGGGGACATCTGTAGGGATACCAAGGTGCTTGTTTATAAAGCTGTTGTCCTCCCAGCCCTGTTGTACGGCTGTGAAATGTGGACTGTCTACTGGCATCACACTCAAATCCTGGAATGATTCCATCAGCGTTGCCTCCAAAAAATCCTGCAAATCTCATGGGAAGTCAGGCGAACAAATGCCAGTGTCCTGGAAGAAGCAAAGACCACCAGCATTGAAGCAATGCTCCTACTCCATTAATTCCTCTGAACTGGCCATGTTGTCCGAATGCTTGATCACCATCTCCCAAAGCAGTTACAATACTTCCAACACAAGAACGGAAAATGGAATGTTGGTGGACAGGAAAAGAGATTGAAAGATGGGCTTAAAGTTAATCTTAATTTTTTTTGGCATAGACACAGAGAACTGGGAATCCCTGGCCCGTGAGTCCTCCAGCTAGAGGTCCGTTGTGACCAGCAGTACTGTGGAATTTGAAGAGGCACAAATGTAGGGTAAAAGTGAGAAATGTGCCAAGAGGATGGTCCATCAAGCCAACCCTGGCCAGGACCTCCTTCCACCTGGAAACCGATGTCCTCATTGTGGAAGAACATGCGGGTCAAGAATAGGGCTCTACAGTCACCTATGTACAGTCTCCCGCTATGACCCACCTCGTAGTTTAAGATATTCGGGGGAGGCCCTGCTCTCGATCCCACCAGCCTCTCAAGCGCAGATGGTGGGGATGAGAGACAAGGCCTTTTCAGTGCCCCCCCCCCCGTCTGTGGAATGCTGTCCCTAATGAGATCAGGCAGGCTCCATCTCTCTTGGTTTTGAGCGATAGATGCAGCATCAACTACAATGAACTCTTGATAAAGTGACAGACCTGGATTGTGACTTGGAATGTGCCTCTGAATGTATATTTATATGGATGTTTTAACTTAATTAATTTTAATTATTATTATTGTTTATTGTAATTATTTTTATACACTTGTTTTATACTTGGTTGTAAGCCGCCCTGAGTTCCCCCTAGGGGGTGAGAAGAGCAGGATAGAAATGTTATAATAAAATAAAATCTCTTTATATAAAAATGTTCTGACCGTTTTTCCCTTAACTTAAACAACAAAAATACTGGAGCAAATAACACCAAATTTGGCAACAAAAGACATAGTCATCCGATCTGTGTTTTTACAACAAAAAAACATAAAAATTCTACATGGAAATGACAGAAAAAACCCAAAAACGCAATAATGCATTCTGCACACGCGCAGAGCAACCGCTCCCCCATAGGAAAAAAAAGGCACTCTGAGGCTGACGCAACACCAGGCAATGGCGTGGGGAGGGGTTTGAATTTCTCTCACCAACCAACTCCTCTTCCTTCCCCATGCCCGTGGGGATCTGAAGCAGGGCCTGGATGAAGGAAGCATACTCGCCCAGGACAGGCAATTCCTCCAGCACCCAGGCCTGAAACGGAGGAGGAGGAGGCAGAGGAGGGAGAAAGACAATGACGGAGGAGGCAGCATTGCTGCTCGGCCCAGTTGATGGAGGCATACGGGTCCTCAAGCACCTGGGCCGGAATGAGAGTATGAAGGAGGAGGGGCCAGAGGAGGGAGGAGGTGGACGACAGGGGGAGGTGGTTCTCCTGCTTCGTGCTGAGAGCTGGGCCTGCCAACTGAGAGCTGAGTACTCACATGGGGGAATTTATCCACGGTGAGGCCAGGGCGCCGACTGCTCTCCTCCTCCCTCCCCTTGGCTGCTACTGGAGCCAGGCAAGAGTGAGGCCTGGCTATTGAGTCAGGAGCCCCTTGAGAAACTGCGCAAGAGAAAAAAAACACCTTTGCAAAAAGGCAAAAGCTGGCAGATGAGCGGGTGGAGGGAGGGAAGGCAGAAGAACCAAGAGGGAAGAACAAGCGGTGGATTTCCTTGAGATTCCCCTCACTTGCCAGGCGTGCTCAGAAGGGCAGCTCCATGGACCTACTCCTCCTGTCAGCTGGGAGCTTTTCATCCCCGAAGGAAGGTTGTGCCACTTGGCAACGACGCTGCTGGTTCCCAATGGGGAGCGTGGGCAGAAACCTCCCCGCCCAACGGCGCTTTCAACATATATATATATATATATATATATATATATATATATATATATATATATATATAACTATGGTATAATAATACAGGACAATATAAACTCTAATATCAGCACAGTAAATAAACAGCAACACTCTGGAAACAGGGAAATTCCAGAAAGAAAATAAACACAGCCAGCTGACACCTCCCAATAAAGGAACCAGGCTTTGAAACTACAAGGCCACTAAAGGCTAATCAAGGTGACTAATTACAGCATTCATTATTCCCTCCAACAGACAAAAGATCATCCTCCCATGCTAGATATTATTCCACAGGTATATAAACCACACTTACCTCCCTGTTTCTTACCTAGTTAAATCCATTGACAATGAAAAAGATCTGGCTCCCACCATAAAACATACTCAAAACCAGAACACTAAATACAGAACTAAAATCTGAAAACAGGGAAATTCCAGACAAGAAACAATCAGCCAAGCTAACACCACCCAACAAAGGATTCCCCCAGGGAAGAATCTGCCAGGCTTTTAGGCTACAAGGCCATTAAATCCTACTCAGCCTGGCCAGTTTACTATGCCACAACACACCGACACATCCAAGGTATGACCTCCAATTTAAAAAAACCTAAACAAATACACAGCAATGAATAGCCTTGCAGCTTCAAAGCCTGCTTACTTCTCATTACTTTATTTTCCATGCCATAGCAATGCGTGGCCGAGCAAAGCTAGTACTGTATAATATAAATGTATACACGCCGAGGCACTACATTTGGAAGGCTATCATACTTGGACAACGAGGGATCACCTAAGTAAGAATGAATTCAACAGATTCAGAGGAGCTGCGGGCCCAATGTCCATTTGCCAAAGAAAGTTAACACCTACTGTTGTTAGAACCTAGATGTCTTATCAATTTCCTGCCTCCTGAAAATGTAGCACAAAAAATGAATTGTTTTTAAAAGCTTTTGATGCTGTTTTAAATTAACTGTGTTTTAACACCATAGTTTATTTCATATTTTAAAACTTAGTTGACATCATGGGGCCCTTTTTGCTGTATTTCATTTTAATTCCATGTTCAGAAAAAGGTGGGAAACAAATTCAGTAAGTGCTGGGTTCTGATTGAATTACTTTATCTAGTTTAGTTGTTTTCGGTAGTGTTCTTCCTGAACTAGAAGGAAATCAAATTGTCTGTAACAGGCAACAAATCAAAGTGGAGCAAGTCCATAGCATACATTAGCTAGGCTTTGGGAGTTTTTGTGCTCAAGACTGCAGTTGTGGGTGCTGCGCATGAGGGACTTCATTGGATAAAGACCAGGTTCAAACTGTGCAGGCACCAAGACAGAGCACATAGAGAGGCTTGGAACCATAGGTTTTAAAGCCTTGGCTGCCCTCTTCAGGTCTGCAAAAGTCCATAAAATGCAAAACCTAACTTCAAAATCATTTGGGTGAACTGAAAGAAGGCAAAAAGCAGACTTGATATCACATTTCACCAGTTCCACCCCTACACCTTTCCTATGTACCTCTTGGCTCACCACATCAGAAGAGATGTAGCAAATCATACAGAATTCTACAAGAATGGCATCTCTCGGGATTCGGGAATAATCAGTCGTAGTAGGGAAACCATCACCATCACAGGCAGTTACTGTATATAAATTACTTTGACTTCCTTAAAAGAGGGCCATGTATGTGAAAGGAATAAAAAATTCAGGATTTTCAGGAGTAGCCTAGAATACGAATCTGAAAACAAGACAAACAATCACGGTTGAAGTTTCTACATACTTATGTTTTGGGGACAGAAAATGTCCAGTGGCAGCTGAGAAAGTACTTATATCAGCAGATTATACATCTAATAAAAATAATTTTCTAATATCTCCATCATGAACTTTTGAGTGCTTCATACAATACAATGTGATGCCACGGGTTTCCTTTTAAAAAATTAAAACCATTTTCAATGGTAAAAAGAAGAATAAAGAGACACCTAGTGAAATCAAAACTAGCAAGTTGTCATACCTTCTTACTGTGACAGAATAAAATGCCTTAAAGCTATTTCCATTTTATAAATTGATATTATTAAGGATTATTCACATGACATTATTGAGGATGATTTTTTGCCTGAATCTCTTGCCCTTTGAATCAGTCATGGGGCAGGAAAGCATTTCTGAAATACTAACAAGTATCTCAAAAATACTTGGAATTGGAGTAGTTGTTTGCATGTCATGAAACAATGACTTAATCCTTAAGACTCCACAGGGTGGAGCACTCACATCACTGAGGGGGAAATGAGAGCAACATAACAGTATATGATTTTGGATTCAAATACTCTGGCTCTGCTGCTAAAGGCAAGATGGCCTTTTACTTTCTAGCTTTTTATTTATAGCAAGGAAGATAAGGATTGAGTATTTTATTAATACATTATTAATTGGAGATGTCAACTTATTTAATTGGAGCCTTCATTATGCTTTAGGGACAGATTTTACAGTTAGTGCTTCAGCATTATTTACTCAGCCTGCTCAGTTGGCAAAAATTTGAATTCTCCATCAAGCAGACTGTTGTCATTCTCATCCCCCCAAATTTGTTTTTGTGCCGAGTTGAGGATGCAATAACCAAAGCACAGTGTCAAGGGGGAGAAACTGATCACAGCTATGCAAAATGAAGCAAAAATTTCTAAATCTAGCATGGATTGTACCTCTAGATTACAGGTACCAACAGATTGTACCAACAGATTGTTTTCAAATCCCTTCTCAGCCATGGAAACAATCTGGGTAACATTGGGCACTCCTGGCAACCTAGCAGTTCGAAAACATGCAAATGTGAGTAGATCAATAGGTACCACTTCGGCGGGAAAGTAACGGCGCTCCATGCAGTCATGCCGACCACATGACCTTGGAGGTGTCTACGGACAACACTGGCTCTTCGGCTTAGAAATGGAGATGAGCACCAACCCCCAGAGTCAGACATGACTGGACGTAATGTCAGGGGAAATCTTTACCTTGTCACACACTTTTCCCAACATCAAAATATGTTTCTGTCTTGTTTTTAGTCTTAACCGAGGGAGCATTGCTTCTTATTTTCATTGGTGACTCCTCCCAAAAAATAAACAGAGGCAGATTTTATTGGAGCTTAGTCACTGAAGTAGGGAGACAGCATATGTCTCTGCTAATTATTTCCTTTATTGTGTGTGTGTGTGTGTGTGTATACATATGTATATGTATATATGAATGAGAGGTGGGGAAATCACAACCCCAACTCCTAAATCATGCCTAGAGAACTGACAGCACAGCAAACTATAATAAACCTCAACCCACCAAAATAAGTGATTGTATATATATTCGGTGTTGCACTGTGTTAAATCTTTTATATATTGTATTTTACTATGTTATTTAACTATTTTAACTGTTTTATTCTTATTTTATTGTATTATGATGTACTGGTAGTGATCCTACCAGTTGTGTAAGCCACCCTGAGTCCCCTCGGGGAGAAGGGAGGGGTAGAAATACTGGAAATAAATAAATAAATAAATTGTCAGACAAAACCAGAAGTTTTTTTTATCATGTCAGAAGCGACTTGAGAACATACTGCAAGTCTCTTCTGATGTGAGTGATTTGGCCATCTGAGAACTTGCCCAGGGATGCCCGGATGTGTTAACATCCTGCTGGGAGGCTTCTCTCATATCCCTGCTAGAATGGACAGACAGGAGCTCACCTCATCTTGCGGATTCAAACCGGCAATCTTCAGGTCAGTAACCCAACCTTCAGGTCAGCAGTCCAGCCAGCAGAAGGGTTTAATCCATTACACCACCACAGCTCCTAAAACCAGAAGTAATGTCATTTTGTTTCCAGTCTGGAGGAGCACAGGCTCCTGTCACCATCTCAAGTAGCGACTAATCCCCTTTCTCCACTTCTCTCGGTTTCCCTCTGTTATTCCTGTCTGTCATGCATCCATCTATCTGTCTTGGATACAGCTTAGTGTTACTATGAAAATAGAAATGGAATGACTGGGAGAGCAACTTAACAACCTGGAAGTGATGATACTTTGGCTGAAACTGGAGAGGGAAAAAAATTCAATACAGGAAGCAGTAGGAATAGAAAGAGCAATGAGGAAATGGGTTGAATGGATGCCTCATTTGCCAACTGCTTGCAAGGAAGAATGTGCGAATCATGGAGGAGAATAGATCTTGTATTCCCCTTAAGCTGAAAGTTTTTGATAATGGCTAAAAGGATTTGTGAACTGAGATGGATGACTTGGTTAGGTTTATAGAGGAGGAATAGTTGCTTATATTAAGAGAGATTTGGAATTTAATAGATTCTATCATTTTTTCGGGGGAGGAGTCATCATTTGTGGGACTTAGGAACGTATAGTATGTTATATGTAGAAGTGTGAATATATGATATTTCTTAGAGGGAATTGACTTATTAGAATTAAAAATAGCAAACAAGAGAGGGGCTTCTATAGATTAGCCTTTATATTAGTCTTGTTTTATTATACATGCTAAGTGTGTATGTGTTTTTGTGTTTATATGTTTTTGTGTTGTCATATGTAGATTTATTTGTATTAGTAAGAAAGTAGATTACTTGGATGTTTTAAAAAATGTATACCTTTATCAAGTGTTTTCTCACTATAGTTGTGTTGTGCGTTTTCTTTTCTATCAATAAAAATATTAGCAAAAATTATTTTGAATATGAGTGGGAAAGGAGGATAATATTAGTACACTACTCAGCTGCCTTTTGCCTTTCAGTTAGAAGGAAACAGAAAGGCACAAAATAGATGTGTATCACTCTAATGCAGGGGTGAGATATGGTTCACTCATCATAACTTGAAATGCTACAGTGATTTTATTAAAGCTGCTCATTTAATAAAAAAAAAACATAAGGGTATGGATCTGTGGTTTTAGAGGGGCCCAAGGGCTGTGTTTAGTCTATATGTCATATATTGCCTGTCCCTTTGCTCAGAATAAAGTTTTTTTCTCACTCTGATCACAAATATATCTAAACACTTCAAGGGGCTTCATCAAATTAGTTTCAAGAAAGGTTGCCTGATTATGATAAATTCTGTTAAATTTTTACAGACCTATGGACTGGAACAAGTATTAGCTTCATATTTCAAGGTCCCCTGCATGTGTGTGGGTGGTTATAGCTACCACTGTAAGGATGGTTGCTATTATTCAGAGACCGGTATGAAATATTGTTAACTCAAATTGTGATTAATATTCTGGACACATAGGGATGGTACTTCATAAAAGAGTGCCCTTTCTTTCCCTGTCTACATACATCATTGCATCAGAGTGATACTAAACTGTGAGATATCGTGACATTTTCCCATGTTTTCTGTATTCCTTGTGATGTGCTCCCTTAACTCTTTTTCTGCCCACTAACAATACCCTACTTTGCGGTACCTCCAATTTATCCATATTTTAGTTATGAAGTCTGCGGCTAAGCATTTATCATCCTTCTGTCTTGTGGCTGCTAAACTGATGGAAAAGGGAAAGTAGGATACCTTTTGGTTTTTACAGTGGCTTTTTTCCTTCATTATAGGGCATCATTTACGTGATAGAAACTGGTGCCTTTAGGGTATTTTGCTATCTGATGTTGGAAGCTAAGCGAGGTTATCCTAGTTAGTACTTAGATGGGAAGCCACCAATGAATAACAAGTGTTGAAGTCTATATTTCAGAGGAAGGAAGTGGCAAAATCCTCTCTGAGTATTCCTTGCCTAACAAAATACTATGAAATTAATAGGATTGCCATAAATCAACAATGACTTGAAGGCACATAAACCACCACACAAAGTAAAAGTCACATCAAAACCACCTCTGAATAAATAGTGCATGTTCAGTTGTGACTGTTGTGTGCTGACAAAATTATTACAAATGTTAGTTTCACAAATATTAAGTTAGGCGTTTTGGGTTATACCAAATCAATGATTGATCATCTTCAGACTTTTCCATTACTGGGAAGTGTTATAGAGCTGGCAACACCATATAAGTCAGTCACTGTCACCAGAACATGTTTGTAAAACCACCTTTATCAAAATGGGTAATTTTTTAATAAGAGTCCCTGGGGGGAGCCAGAAATGAAATTTTCCTTGTTTCCACAATACAATACCTTGAAACAGGAGGAACTAGTGCAAGCATATAGTGCAAGCATATCTATAATAGGCATTTGCATGATATTTTATGTGTGTGTTTAATAGTTGTATAATTCAGTTTTATACATAAGGCTTTGAGTTCCTGGTTTTGAAAGGAAGTTTCTTTGTTTTGTAAATACCACTAGAGGTCAGCAGCATCCTAGCAGACATCTTAAGGGGTTGACATCCTATCAGCTGCACACAGAAGTTTATCAGAAAGGCGTAATTCCTGGCTCACAACCCTGTTGTTCTCTATAAATGGCCACTCCTGTATGGAGTGCCTCTGAGCCTCACACTGATAGTTGTCTGGTTTGAAAAATACCTTTGGATGCAATGAAATGACAGGTAACATTGTTCTCCTGGACATCAGAGAGGGAACAAAAACAGTAGGGTAGGAGGGAGGGCAATAAAAAAGGCTCTCCTTCATCTTGTCTTCGTACTTTGCTCCATGAAGCATTCTAATTGTAAGTGTGCAGTCAATGTCCTGCTGTCAGCATCTCTTATAAAAGTACCTTACCCCTGCCCTCAAACCTGGACAAGTCACTTTTTGATTGAAATTCCAATAATTCTTTAAACTCCATAATTAATTATTTCTCTCACTAAAAGCACCCGTTATATGTTTTTTCTGTTTATTGAGACCTCTCCTGTACACATTTCAAAAGCATCCACCTTGTCCTTTGTTTCTGGAAACCCAGTTTGGACTGTTATATTCCGATGCAGTGAGCTTGGCTCAAGCAGAGCTTCTGAAACTTTTTCCACTTGTGTGAACCCTTCCTGTCCAAGAATTTTAATGTCATCCCAGGTATATAAATATATAAAATAAGTATAAAAATTGAACATTAACTGATAATAAATCAGCATTTACAAGGCTTTCTAAACAGGGTAGTTTTCCTTTTTATGAAGTACAGCTAAAGCATTTTCTGCAGAGTAAACACTGCACGTTGTTTCTAACAGATTTGCGTAAATAAAATTCACAATCCCAACATTGAGTTATGGGGAACCCATTTGGGGTCGGGACCCACAATTTATGAAGCTAGAGGGCCTTGTCTGGGGAAAGGATCATCATGAATTTTGGTTCTGCATTCTGTTGTATAAATAGCCCCCTGATGTATGCCTTACTAACATCATATACAGTTCTCATCTCTATTTCTCTGTCTGTGC